>NW_028262369.1:59861434-60486434 GCF_047370975.1 Nipponia nippon
TGTTATTACTTCCAGGAGCTTATTTGTCAAACTAAATGTCTAAATGCTTACAAGAAATATGTCTTAGAGTTGAGGCATATAGGCAGTGTACTGAGTTGCTTTTGTACTGGTCTTAATGTGCATCTTTATTTTGCATTTCTAGCAATTATATAAGGTATTTGTTCTTACAAATGTAAAAATGCCTTTTCAGGTGTATTAGAACAGGGCTGGCAAGCAGACTTTTCAACTCGTATGGTAATGCCTAAAAAGCCAGGTAGGTGGAGCTGTTACTTCATTAGACAACAAGTTTAGCATTTTCTAGTAATGAGATGCTAGTTTTTAATTAAAATTTTGCACAATATTCGTTTAGATATTTTTATGGGGCTTATGCCACTGTAAAGCATGGAATGTTTATAAAATGTAAGAAGTACAGAGTAGTGGGTTTGGTTTGGGGTTACAAGTAGTTTGGATTAAACTACATCCTCAAATTAACTTCTTTAAACAAAAGCAGACAGGATATGCTGTGATTTCTCCTGCTCCTCCTCTGCTGCTGGCTCTGGCTCAGTGGAACATAAGTTGGATGACCTCAAATGACATGTCTTAATCTAATAAAGACGAGTAAAAAATATACCATTTTGAACCTGAGATTTTTTCAGAAGTAGAACTTCTTTGGGCTGGGATCTAGTGGGTCTTTGTGTTCTGAGGAGCTCAAGTTGTTGGTTTAATTTCCTTTGCTTTTTAAAACTTACTCTATTGGATCTTTTCCTCACTGTCATGATGTTGTTAAAAAATACCTGTTCTTGCAAAGCTCAGTCTGTAAAAATACTTGGTTTTTTTTGCTAAAGCATTATCTGTGGCTGGCTAAGGCAAAAATAAATGTTAAGCTGTGAAGGCAGAGATGAAATGACTGCTCTTAAACTGCACGGTGCAGCTCTGGAAGGAGCCAAAGCATAGCATATCTAACAGGGCAACATCTATTAGGCTAAGAAAAAAATATTGTTGCATGGGCAGCATTGTCGGGTGTTCAGAGCCCAGAACATTATAAATATGTGCCAGGCAAGGTGTTAAAATTTATCCTTTGGGGAACATAACCAACCAGAGCCCTGAGCTGTTGTATGTGATCAGTTTTTTTCATGAACTCGTTGCGAAATATGCAGTGGTTACAAGTACTGAGAGTTACTTACATGTGGTTCTTTTTCCAAAAGTGAGCCCAAGAACTATTTTAGAGGCAAAAGAAAGAGGCAGGAGGTTGTCATTTGTATTGAAGCTGTGTGTCTAACCAGCTAAGCCTTGGGTATTCTGCTTTTTTAGCTATGAAGTAAAACAAGTAAATGAACAGGCTTAATTTTAATTACATTTTTATTGAGTTTTGGCTTGATATATAGAACTGTTTAAAATTGGTCCACTGGGCTAACTTCTATTGTGTTTTTCTTCAGGTGTGCTGGAAGCTTCCTTTAACAGATTTATTCCTTCATCAGGTACTTCCTGTTTATATGTAATCTACTTGCATGTTTCTAAAACTTGCATGACTAATATAAACACAATTTCACCAGCACCACAAAATAGGAATTAGGTCCTAAACAAATGAATGTTGTCATTCCTCCCTCAAAAAAAAAAAAAAACTAAACAAACCCCAATCAAGTGCTGTCTTCTTTCCTCTCACATTTTAAGGAGATTCTTACTTCCATAGCTGAAGAAGGGAGCTGATCCCAAAGCAGGGGTAGGCAGTCCCTGTAAAACAAAAAGGATTTTGGTGAAAACGTCTGACTTACAGGCAATTTCCTCATAAAGCAACTCTGAGTACCTTTTGTTGCTTTTGTGTGATGTGGGACTTCGGAAGTCTTCCCTGTAGAAGAAAACAATCTGGTTTTCCTCAGAGCTCAACTATAGATTGAACTTGTCTTCCAACCTATTGTTAAACTGTAATCTCAGGTTAGCTGGCCTTTATATAAGGATCTGCATGTGCACTGCATTCTCCTGCAACCATGCAGTACTTTGACGTGTTTTGTTAGTCAGATAACCTAGTTGATTTATTTGGTATCTTCAGTATGGCAACTTGTAAGCAAAGGAGCAACTGCAGAGCTCCAGGAGCTTTTTTGTCAAGTGGAAGTACTGTCAGTCTTCATTATTCAGACACCAGTATATGCAAAAAAAAAAAAATAAATTTGGAGACTGCTGACAACTGGAACCTGTTACAGCTATCTTTGCTGTTAGTAATCCTTGGACTACTTAATGTTGCAGATAACAGAAAAGTAATGTCAGCTAAAGCTAGGTAGGAGCTACAGTTAAGATATGCTCCCATAAGACTGTTTAACAGTCTGATGCATTTAATTTTTTCTTTACTGTTGTGATGGATGGTATTGCAGATGGATTTGCTTTCTTAATTTCATTAATGATGCATTTGTTTTATCTTTGTAGAACCTGCTCCAGTTCCACCAATTCCAAATGAACAGCAGTTGGCCAGATTGACTGACTATGTGGCTTTCCTTGAAAATTGATTTCCCTGCTCCTGTATTTAGAACAACTTGGGAATCCTGTGTGCTGACAGTTCTAGAAATCTAAGATTTACTTTATTTTTTCTGTTGAATGTTGCAGCATCCCCTACTCAAATGTGTGAAGTATGCAGCATATGTTATCCCAATTTGTGTTTTGCCAAAAGCCAAGCTAGCAGCTGAAACAATCCTTTAACTCCTGTAATATTTATTCAGTAGGTACACAGCAGTATTACATAGTAAGGTTTTTTATTGACTCACAGCAGAGAGGCAGGTATATTAGAAATGGAGAAGAAAGAGTAATGAAGCAGGTTAATTGCGTAGAGGAATTTATGCTAGTAGGTTATGTGCTTCTATGGTGAGTCATGCAGTGCTTACCACAGGTCAATTGCATGTTGAACTAAAGTACCAAGAGTGGAAGACTGCCTTACCCATATCTGCAGAGAGAAAATATTTTGATGAAACAGTAACTTAAAGAAGAAAGCAATTTACAGTAACTCTTTTGCAAGTATATTTCTGACATATTTATGATTGATCTTTTTTCTTGTTGGTCTTTCTGAATTGTTAAATCTTCTTGTTTTGATGTGAGAAATTTTACATTGAGCATATTTTTACAGCAGAATAATTGGAGTCATTTAAGAAAGGCAAATCTTTACTTTGAGGAAGAATTTTTACTTTTGAAAGGCTTTATTTGTAGGACACCAGATATTTTGCTGGGTAACCATACACCTTCTTGAGGCCTGTCATGTCTTGGTTCTTTTCAGTGCACTGGGCCAGGATCTACAAGAAAGAACAACTCTTACCTGCCTTTAACCTTTCTGGATTACCTCTGCAGTTATTAGAGAAATTTAAAAATTAGAGTAGGTGTCCCTGAGTAGAGACCAATTCGGATGGGGATGATATGTTATGCTGCAATGTCAGTTTGAGGAATACGTTTTCTGTATCAGAGCACTGCTGTGTTAATCTTTGAGTTGAGAGTGGATTTTAGAAGCAGAAAGATGACTTGTATTCCCAGGCTTCTTATTTGTATTATGCTGGTAAAAAGGCTATGGGAAGATAGTGGTGCTTTAAAGGGCAGTGCATGCCTTCATTCGCTTCTCCCCCCTTTTCAACATCATATTCAGTGGTTTCATCGAAGATGGCAAGTGTGCTGTATGTTCTGATTGTTTTTTCCAGTGTGCACTACCTACTGTACATTCTCTTGTTGGGGGATGTGTTAGCAGGGAGGAATTACAAACTGTGCACTGCTGCTTTGAGAACTCCCTTTATATGTAAACACTTACTCAAAGTGATTATTTATTTGAAACCCACCTAAGACTTGGATTTCTGAATTTTATCTTCAGTGATATTAAAGAACATGTTTACACTGACCTTGTGTACTTGATTTTTAATTTTCCTTATGGTACAGTTCTGGTTTGGCTGGTTTTAATGAACTCTTACTGGTATAATTTGGGTAGAGCTAGTTAAAGATTAGTGCAATATATTATGCCTGGACAGGTATTTTGAACAGCTTTGTGTGCAGCAATGGTATGGCTTTATATTAAAACCACTGGTACCCTTCAGATGTCTTGAAGTATTCAAAGGTGTAAAGTACTTGAAGAGCTACGTGAAAATTTCCCTTTCTGTGTATGTGTTGTGCAACTCTGTAGTTGTTTGTAACACACAAGAACAACCCTGCTTGCAGCAAAGAAAATTAGACATGATTAAAGGGTTACTAATGACTTGCAGTTAATAAATGGTAATGGGAGAAGAGCAATGTGGACACTGGTAATCTGTGTATCTCAAATCTAGTATCAAATCTCTCTCAAATGTGGTCAGTTTGACTCTTCTCTGTCCAGTTCTAACAAGTTCATAATTTTGAGATATTATCTGGTCTACTCTAAAACTTAGGCTGGCTTTTAGCTTTGGTTATGGCATTAACTCCTAACTTGCCTTGAGTACTGTGCTCCCAGCTGTGCTTTTTTGTTTGTACTTCTTTGGAACCCAAGCTATTTCAGATCGTTTTCATCCTCATTGCCCTTTATCATGATTTCTGGTTCACAAATATCCTTTTTTAGATGGGCTGCTTGTTGCCACTCTTACTAGTCATGTAGTGGACATAGCATGGCTTGTAACAACAGCAGAATGTTTTGTTTGTTCCTGATCCTTTCTGAGACTGGCTCTGTTCTAACATCTGTTGACCACTGCCTCATTCTTAGTGTAGTAATGACAATGACTTCAGGATCTTTCATCAGCAGTAATAACTAGGTTGGTGTACAGCATTGCATGTCCTTGTTGAGGATTTTCCCCTCTGGTTAGTGCAATGCATGCATGGATAACAAATGGACAGTGAAACAATAGAAGAAATTTCAGTGTTATAAGACACTTCTGGTCTTCATGATCAGGCTTGCTTTTGACTTCTTGAATAACTTTATAGTGTTGGCATTGTTGCCTTGCTAACCTAAGAACTTTTATCAATGTTGAGCATAACAGGTATTAACAGCGATTTATGGTAGCCTCCTCCACTATGAAAACTGACGACCTGCTACTTACCCTTAGCCAGTCCTTTCCCTTTTAGTCTACTAGTTTGTGTAGTTTTGGAAAAATCTGTTGTATATGAAGTAGACCACTTAATCCACATTTGTTGATCCTTTGCAGAAAAAGTAGATTTGAAGCTGCCTATAGAACCAAACAACACTTCCTGAATACTCTTCTATGTATTTTTACTGTTTCTCCTTTTTACTAATGAAACTGCTGCCTGATTCCACTGTCTAGTCACTCATCTTGGTTTTCTGGTTTTAAATGCGCAGGTGAGGAGCAGGCTAAGTTTAAGTCTTGGTAAAGGAGCTAGAGGTATTAAATGTTGGAGAAGTAGGAGTGTTACAGCCCAATGGAATACTTTGTTTCGTGTCTGGAAAGGCAAATGGCACAAGTTGCTTTATGGATGTTAATGTGAAGTAATACTGGAATAGGTCTTAATCTACTACCAATGATACAGCTTAAAACAAATGGCTTTGAGGGATGTTGATAACTGTCATGAGACCTTTAATGGACTTGCTCAGCATGTATTGAGCTAATAAAGTCAAATTTTTACTTTTACTGTTCTTAAAACTAGTGAATGATTTTATCCTGCAGCTGGTTCACAGTACCTATAAATAGGAAATTTACATCCAGTGACAAGTTTATTGTGGTTCTTTGTGGAGATTGTGTGATACATTGTCATGAATGGTTGCTAATGAAATTCACAATTGGATTTAATGGCTGAAGACAAATGCAGCTTTTCCATGTCAGCAGAGGGTTACTAGGTAGAGAGACAGATGTTACTGTATAGCATAGTTTCTCTAATTAGATGAAGACGACTTAACCAGTCTCTGAAATGTAGTGAGAAGTCTGTCTATGGAGCTGTGGTTAACCTAGCAAGCAAAGATATAAGATGAGCTTGATAGAAAAGGTAGGAGAGTTCAGTTCTCTTGAAGGCAGTGAGTCATCTCAGTACAGTAACTATTTTTAGGCTTGCTCTAACTCATATTATGATCTTCAGTTGAGTGTACTTTGATACTATGGAAAAGTGTAAGCAACTTCCTGACACATGGCATTACAAAAGCCAAAATCAGACATATCCGTAGAAAAGTGTTTTGTTTTTTTTTTCTCTTTTGGCTTGGGCCTATCTTGTGCTAAAATATTGCAGTCTCAAAGGGGTCAATAACAAAAATTCTGCTAGGCAGAAATGTTAGTCCATTTGTTTGATATGATCTGTGTTAAAGGATTTCAGTTTACACTTTCACTGCTCTGGCAAGCCTAGCATAGCTTTGTGCTTCCCTGTCCAGAGCCCTGTCCTGGTAAACAGATTGTGTAAATTATTTCCGAAAGTGACATCTTTCAGCATTTGAATACTTACCTGGGCTGCTTTAACCCTGTGCTTTCAACTTGCCAAAAAGGAAGTATTTTTGTGGTTGTATTTGCTTTTTCAGTTGAAGCGACTGGTGTGGGTTTTGGAGTTCTTCCAAATTCTCTTCCATCCGCAGTGCTGGAACAGTGCTGGAGTGGGAGGACCTTTGGGTTAAGAAACCATTAAGAATTCATCTGGGAGCAGAGGTTCTTGAAGGATTTGAAAAAAGAAGTTCCATTTCAGTTTAGTGTTTTCCATTTTCATCTGCATCCCACATGTAATTTAAGATTGTTTCTTTGCATTTTATTAGCCTCTCCTATATAGGTTAGGGATGTTAATTTACCTGCAGTTTCAGTCTCTGTAGAAAAAGCTGTTTCAGCTCAAAGGTGGTTAAAAAAGGAGAAACTGGGTATGGAGGCAGAACAGTAGAGCACGCCTCCCTGCTGAAGATTCTCACGGAAACCTTCCATAGGCTTTAATAACAAAGCCTAGCAGATTTTCCAGGACCTGATCAGAGCTGTCAGTAGCTCAGTTAAGAAAATGAAAGCAGAATGCACATGTAGGAAAATGTCTCACTGGGCATTGCAGGAGAACGGTACTGGTGTTGCTGTACTGTATTTTGATTGATCCTGCTACAGATATCATGCTTAGATAATATTCTTCGTTGTTTTAGTAATCTGGATTCATTCTGAAACCCAATGGAGGTTTTTCTGCGTTGCTAATCTATAAAGTGTGTGCAGAAACAGGCCAATCCATTTTCTGAGCATTTGAGAAGCTCCTTTTAAGGGTGAAAAGGGCATCAGCTCAGCTTAGTGCTAATTATTCCTCTGGTGGCCTGAGTTTATTCAGGTGACTGGTTACAGTAGTAGCAGGCACAAGATAATAAACCACTGTGCTTTGGACATCTCATTGGCTTCTTTCCTCTCCCCACAAATATCTTGCAGGGCTTCCAGAATGAATGCTGCAGATTGATTATTCAAGTCAGTCATAAGAGTTCTGCTGAGGCAAGGAGAGAGCTGTATTCTAGCAACCGATGTATGTGCAATAAAACGCTGTGTAAGACAGTCGGGGAAATCTGGAAAAAGGTGGGTGGTTTGTTCTGCCTGTGTCCTACCTTGCTGGAGTTGGCTGAGCCATCATGCAGGCAGCATGTTGGTGTTTTCTTACTTCTAGGAAGGACTGTGTGGGCTGGCTAGTTTGGCCCTTCCAGTTCCAGAGCCACAAGCAATTCAAAGCATCTGATGCCCAGAGCCTGGCTTCCTGCCTTGAGAGAAGCAGGCCCGAAGCCCTTATAAGGTGTCTGAGACTATTAATATGTGTTTGATAACATCCAAGAGTGACTAAAATAATAGTAAAAAGAAAGGGCTCACAAGATTTTACTCTGAATAGGCTTACTTCTGTGAAGACTAGGGCTTGTAAGACATTGTGCAAGTACGCAGTGAAGTTTTCTTCAGGTCCCAGTTGAAGTCATAAATCTGTTCCTATTTACTTTCTTAAATGCTCATCTTCTAATATGTAATCTTTTGGAAGTTTTTGTAATGTAGTAAATGATTTGCAACCTTCCTGCAGACTATTTATGAAAGCTAAAATCAAAGCCTAAGTTTATTTGTTATAATTTGTTATATTTGTCTGTCAGGTGCAGTGGAAACAAAGTAAATGGTTATTCTACCAAGATACCTCAAAGTCCCTAAACATTGAAGTAATAGCCTACTGTACTTTGGCATCAGCTATCTTAAATCTGAGAAATACTACTGAGTGCTGATGGGCCTTATGTATTTTGGAGCTGGTGCACTGGGAAATGAGGCAAGTTATCATTAGCCACCTTGCTTCTTTCAGTTGAGTGCACTGAGGTTTTGTAGTTTCACATGGTTAGCTGGGGACACTTCTTTAAAACAAAATAAAGAAACCCCTTTCCTCTGTCAAGTGTTGAACAGCTGTGAAAGTATGGATTTGCTATCAACTGCCAATGGGCCATGACAAGTGAAAGGCAAAGAAGTTGCTGGTTTCTGATGGGAAGCAAACCTTGCAAATATTTTACATTCTCAGATCATACCATTTAGCTTGAAGTTTGCTACTTTTTTAATCTACTTGTGTTGAGCGATGGACAGTAATGTGCATTCCCAGTTTCCTCTTTTTATGGTTGATCATTAAATGCTAGATTCTTCTGTGCTTTCACAGCAAAACTCCAGGTGGGATGCCAGGGCTGTGTGGCACAACTTAATGTAAATAAAGTCAGAGAACGTGTTAGGCATTAATAATCAGGATGCTTACAACCAATTCTGAAGCATTGCAGTAAATGTGGATATCTCTTGAACATGTTCTCAGGCTGAATAAAAGTATGAGACCGGGAAGGAATCAAGATTTTTTAGAAGTAGGAACCCAATTTGTTTTCTCCATGTGAGCCTTCTGTTATGCTAGGGTAAGCGATTGAACAAACAGTGCTGAATCATGACAAGCATCTTACTTTGTATTGTAACAGCCCATCAAAGCTGATATTGGTGTAAAAGTATGTGATGAGAATCCATCTGAGGTGAGAAGACTTGTAAGTCTCTGCACTGAGAACAAGACTTGGCCTCTGATTCAGAAGGTAGGGTGCGCTCTCTTGGAGGTATTTCAAATCTGACAAATGTGTGAGGTATGAAGCCCATTTTATTGCTTTGTCTTTTTACGTGGACTTGAGCCTGCCTGGGCTAAAGCATATGAGCTCTTACAGCAGTCCTTCTGAGCATTACAAACTCAGGATAGGAAGATGACACACTCTGCTTTCCTATGCTAACCGGGATCTGTTTTTAGACTTTGAGTTTATTCATAAACATGTGGGACTTAAGTACCATACACAGTGGAAGTATCACTGCATAACTTAATCCTACAGAAAACAAAGGGAACTGTATTTAGTTCAAACATTTTACTGTAGTTTCAACTCACGTGTTGCATTTTCAGCCTGTTAGTACAGTGCAGCTGATACTAGGTAAATGGAGTGCTCAGGTTACCCTGTCCTTAAAAGAGCTACTATTTGGAAATAACTGATAGCTTTGGTATCTATATTTTCACAAATTGGTTAGCTGCATAAATGCTAACTGCTCCCACATATTTAATGCTTAATGCTGTTTCTGTAGTAAATCACAATGGCAAATGGGTTCAGCCTTTATCTGGTGTGTCAGCAATGCTTGATCTTTCAGAGCTGGGCTCTTGGGACTTAGCTGACTTAAATCCCATGGAGCTTCTTATTCAGTCTTCCAGACTGGCACATGCTAAACTTTAGGAGTATGGAAAACACTGGAGATTGACTTCTCTCCTGTTGTGTGGAAGAGCACCTGCTTGTGACTAAGACACTCCACACAAAGGACATGGTTAATGTTTGCACTGCAAATGCTAGGGTTGAAGCAAACAGCATTATTACAATGAAAACAAAGCAAATCCCACCACCTGCAGTATCAGTTGACTGGCACATGAATATTGAGTGATGGAGTGGCAACAAAACTTGCAAGTGCTTTTACACCAGGTGGAAAACCTGAGAAAGACAGAGTAACTAAACTGCTGGACAATGACCCTGACGTAACATGCCAAAATGATCACAGTAGTGTTACCAGGCTGCAAATGTTACAGGACAAAGTGGGATGTGCAGATGGGATAACAAAGTATAACAATGGAGAAATACTGGGTGTGTTTTGGGGTGGGACTTGCAATGAAATCTTCATAGCTGGAAGTCCTATACTGCATTTTTATTACTAGGACATTACAATAGTATCCTTCTCAAGATCCAGGAGGGTATGTGATTGGAACAGTAGTAATAGTGGGACATTTTAGTTACCTCATGTAAACAGACCCCAAAGCCTGACTGGGGTGAGATGTGGAGACAATTTGAATGCAATGGTATTTGCTGCCTAGAACAACTGGTGGTAGACAAGAAAAAAAAAAGCTTTATTTTTTCAGTGCTGCTTGGGACAGATGTTAGCTAGAGAAATACTCTGGCTGTCACAATATGATTAGGTTTCATGTGTGGTTGGAGAGAACAGGCCAAATAAATTATCTATATGGAAATTCTATTTTAGGAAAGGGATCCATGCAAAAAATTAAGCAGTTAGTTTAAAAACAAAAAACTGCAAAAGGAACAATCAAAGCAAGATGCCTACGATGCCTATGTACAACCTGGAGACTTAAACCTACTGTTTTAGAAGCCTGGGTGAAACATGCCTCACTGCAAGTAAAAGCCTAACACCCCTGCAGTGGCTCCATGTGAGAGCTGAGGAGGTGTTTTGGAGAAAAGACTGGTTCTTAAAGCAGCAAGCTTGTGCAAACAAGGAGAATAGGAAGGCCTGTAAAACATGGAAGATCAAATGTAAACAGGAAATGAAAAGGGCAAAACCAGAATCAAGCAGTATTTTGCAAAGGGTGCTCAAACTGATGGGTCATAGTTACTTAAATGTGTTGCAAGTGGGAAGTCAGCAAGGGAATTGGTAGGAATTGTCCTTGACAATGGGGAAAATGACAGATGCTGAATGATTTTGCATCAGTCTTTGCTGCAGATTCCCACCCAGACCTGTGTTTTGCAGTGGGTAGCTCGGGGTACCTGTATCAATTTACAGCAAATGTACAGGAAATATTAGGCTGTATATACAAGTAAGATTAGAAAGCTGCCAAGATCACAGTATTTATCAGAGTCCTGAAGGAACTCTGATATTAAACTGGAAAGATGCAGGCAAATGGTGTCTAACTTTCTATTGCAAACAGTTACTGTGCTGGAGGCCTGGTGGGTTATCAGTGTAATTCTTTCACATAAATGTCTCTAGGGAGAGCCTGGGAACTACAAACTGTTGGACATCTTGCTAGGAATAAATATTAGTGGTATAGATGATGAACCACTGAACATATCGATAAAACAGTCTGAGAAGAACCACTATGGCTTCTGTAAAGAAAATATTGCCTCACCTGCTGGAACTATCAGTGTGTCTTCAGGCATGTGGATAAAGGGGATCTAGTCAATGTAGTAGATCTGATGTCCCACACTAAACACTGAAGAAATATTGCTGCAGGATCACAGGAAAGCTCCTTTAAGGCCTGAAAGCTGGTTAAAGGGTAGAAAGCAAAGGGTAGGGCTTACTGGCCACTCTTCCAGAAAAGATGAATCAGCTTTGGAGCCCCAGGAACAAATGCTGGGACCAATGCATTGAATATTTTTATTGACATCCTAGAGGAGAACATGTGCAACAATGTCCCAGTTTGTTGATGGTAGTAAGCTCTTAGGTAGTCATTGCAGCACTGATGGCAAGGGAAATGGGAAGAATCTCCCAAAACTGGGTGGACAAAGTGGTAGCAGTTGAGTTTCAGTGTACTGTAGGTAAAGGTAAGACAGTGCATCTAGGGGAAAAATAATCTGTAAGTGTGTTTACATGATGCTGAACTTGTAACTGGCACTTACAGCTCTGGAAGGAGATTGGAGAGTCTTTATCGATAGCTGTCCAAAATCATTATCAATGTGTGAGAGTGAAAAAAGCCAACAGTGCTAAGCATCATCAAGGAGGGGAATGAGAACAAGAGGGAGTAATTTTCTTGTTGGATAAAACTTGGGTGCACTTGCACAAAAATTCACTTGGAGTATTATAGTTTGGACTTACACCTCAAGAATGAGAATGGAGTTGGAGAAGATGCAGAAAAGTACCTGTAAAATGATGAAAGGGGTAGAGCAGCTGACTTCTAGGTAGAGAATAAAAATGCTGGGACCCTCTAGAGAGAGTGTGTAGAGGAGGTATGTCTGAGAATTACGAAATCATGAAGGCAGTGGATAAGCTGAATGCAAAGCTGATTTGGCAAATCCCACAGTCCTAGAGGTAGGGCATACTTGGACATTGGTTTAAAGCAGATGAAGGAGCATACTTCTATACAGCACAGTGAGCTTCTGGAACTTGTTACTGTAGAAGGAGGTAGAGGCAGAGCATGTCTGTGTACTCTCAAAGGGATTACAAATTCACAGGTAACAGGTCTGAAAAGAGATAACAAAAAGAAGAGGCGAAGTGCTTTCTAACATCCTTGTTCTAGTGGATGCTGGAAAAGGATCACTGAGAAGTGCCAGGCCTAAACAGCATCTCCAGTTGCCACCATGCTAGGCAGGCTCTTGGGCTACATTGACCTTTGTTCCGACCCAGTGTAGTATTTCATATCTTCCTAACTTTGAGTCCCTTTCTCACTGGTAGTATGTTTGTTTTCTCATCTTTTACTGTCCTCCAAGTGGTGTTTGAGATTTTGCTTGGATGACATGGGTAAGGGTCTGTGAATTTTTCAGTATAATTATGAAAGAACTGGTATTGAAATATGAATTGTGAATTTCTAATGTCCTTGGGGATATTGTATATAATGAAGTGTGCACTTATATTCTGTCAGATCTAGGAACTTTGTTTTCTAAGCAGAATGAAGGTTATTTTCTAAGTTTTAGGCAAAAAACCATCATCTTGCTATATGTCCAAGCAGTCAGTGGATGAAAAGCTTAGTTTAGAACATTCAGACTCGAAGGACATGAATGCTCCCTAGTTTGCACGGCACGTCTTTGCTCAGCATTTTGTTTGCCTCCCACGGCCCTCACATGTTCATGGCCCTTTAACATCTGGTGAATAAAGCTCAGGATTAGTAAATGCTCCCATGAGGTCCTGAAGAGCAAATTCTGCTTTCATGTTAAAATACTAGTGGATTTGATTACAAGAAAAATGTCTAATTACGAGGGAAGATCCTACTTCTATTAACAGTTTGGATCCATGCTGAAGGTCTTGTCTTGGTTTAAATTTCCAGCCCAGTCTCATTACTGCAGACTACTTTGTGTAACTTCAAGTACAGTCAGTGTGAGAACCTTTTGTATGCTCCTTTGGATATTTGGTGAGGAAAATTTAGGTCAAAGGGAATTGCTCAGATACCATCCAAAGGTTTGGAGTGTTCTCTGTTAATTCCTAGCACTGGGGAAAACTCTGTGACCACAAGAAATTATTTAACCTTTTAACACACAAGTTTTGGGGCTGTTTGTCAGGGGTTACCAGTTCCTCCTTTCTCTTTCTTGCTTTCCCCCACTTCTCTTTTTTTACCATGTGTCTCCTGGGAATGCGCTATCTTATACGTACAGTGTCTAGCATGATATAGTTGACTCCTGGGCTGCTTACATTGCAATTAACATTTTATAAAAAGTGAGGAAGTATGTGGGAGTGGAATTGGGAGTGGGAAGAATTGTCTGATATGCCAAAAAATTTCGATTTTTTTTTTTTTTCCGCCTGCTGCTCAGTGACTCATCCAAACCATGTGTTAACATGTCCAGTTGTTACTTGATTTTGCAATAGTTGATTTCCATGGGACAGCCTTCTTAAATGCTAATCGGGGGGGGGGGGGGGGGGGCATGTCTAGGCTCCTTTCATGCTTTTTGGCTGCCTGTCCAGGTCTTAGCTGGTTTAAGGATTTAACAGAGCACAGCTGAGCTGGTAATTGATTGTAATGAGATTTCTTTGGATGCTGTAGGTGAGCACACCTTTGGGAACAGAAAAGAGAAGTTTTACTTTTTAATGTACAAAGGCTAGCTTAGAGATTGCATTAGGAATGGCCTGAGGGCTGGGTAGATGCCATGTGATTTTGAAACTAAACTGTCATTTAGTTGATGGTCTGAGGTTGCCTGAAGTACGATGAAGTGGGGAGGTAATCATGTGCTCTTTCAGAACTTTGAGGGAAAACTTGTTTCTCATTCAACAAGAATGGGATTTGTCTTACTGCCTTTAGGTATGTGCCAGAAAAGCTGCTAAGACCACCAGCAGTACTAGAAGTGAGTGAAAGTTTTAGGACTCTGATTTGGAGAATAAATCTTGGAGGGTTATTAACATGGATAAGCCTGTTGTCAGGTTATTTTTGATCTGTCTTTCAGTTCAGATCCATCCTTGCTACCTAGACAGGGAGAGATGCATTCACCTTATGTGGTTACTGGATGGTTTAATTTTCCCCAAAGTTTAGTCACAGTGATGTTTGTCTACCTTAAGACACGTGCATTGTCACTGTAGTATCTCCTAACTAGCACCTTGGCCCCAACTTGGAGTTTAAAAGACACTGAAATCAGCCAACCAGCAGGGAAGAAGAGGATGACAGTAGAGAGCTTGCTACTGTGAGCACTGGAGCAGCTTGTAGGAAGTCTCTGACCTGGGGCAGGAGATGTGCTTTACTGATTTCTGGAAGATGGGAGGCCTAGGCTGATATTTGATTCAGTTGAAGGCAGTGTCTGTGGTTTTGCACAGCTTTAGTTATGCAGTGCAGAAAGACTATCTGACTTTTATTTTTCTGTTAGCAGTATCTATTCTCAGCCAGGGAAGAAGGAGGGAGAGCTGTAGTTTATTGGCCAGTCAGATATCTTTGTACCAGAGGGAGGATTAATGTTTTTGCAATATACGTATTTCAGGTTGGGGTGCTTTTGTAACACTAAGTGAACTTTCATCCCTTGAGAGCTTTTTCCCTTAATAGAATTTGAGATTGAAAACACTGCCAAGTTTTGCCTGATTTGGAGGTTAAGATAATGCAAAACAGGTAGCTCTTCCTACCTTCGTGACCTGCCCAAGTACCATAATTAAGCCAAGGTTTTCAAAACTCAGCAAACTTCAGTCTGAATTTGTGAATCCAAAAGATGGATGATCTTCAGTGCCTGTTGCAAAAGACAAAAAGTTCAAGTTCTTGGCTAATAAGTAAACCTGATAAGGTTGCACTAAATGGTATCCTTTCAAGTTGCCCTGTGGAAAGGTCAGTGCCTGTGACTGCAAAGCCTGGGGAAAAGCAAAAAATTAGCACTCTTCTAGTAGCTTGTGAGCCTGTATGGTCTGCAAATAAATCCACAGGCCCCACAGAGAAGTGACAGGTAGTGTTACCAACAGCTTTCTGAGTACCCTCTCAAGGCTTCAACTTTACACATTTTTTGTTAGATGGTGAGAACATGCTATTTCCCTCTCACAGAAGGGCTAGCTGTGGAGTGATTAACCACCTGCCTTGATGAATCACTCCCAGAAAGCCTTGGAGAGTCTGGCTATGTGCGTGGAGCAAATGAACGTTATGTGCCTTAACTGCTCTCCCATGTCTCTCTGTAGCGTGCTACCCCTTGCACAGAGAGTTTCCCCTTCCTTGATTTGTGGGAGGTTGCAGACATGTGCCAGCTAAGTGCTATAAATAACATCAGCTAGTCTGCTGCTCTTTCAAGGGAACTTCAGGCTTTCTCTTGAATCAATGTTACCTTTAAGCAGCATTTCCTTCAATTTGCAGAGTACGTATGCAGACATCTTGGGGTGGGGATGGGTTATATTAAGCTATGATGAGGCAAGGTGTGCACAGCATGGTGTAGCAGAGTGATGCAAACCATGGCTTGCAAAGTTTGTTTATTACCACCCGCTTCCTTTTCAAAGGAGTAAGAGCTGAAGTGTGGGGAAGGGAGAGGTGGAATGAAGTTTAGGTTCTCTGCAGTTGATGAACTGCAGATGCTGATGATGGGACAGAAGGTCTTGCCCCCCTGAGTGGAAGAGATGCTGTTGTATCTTCTTCCTGGAAGATGACAGAATAAAGGACAAGGAACTTGGGCAACAACACTATTTCTATTGGAGGGCATCTGGTAACCTGAAGATGTGATATATATCTCCAACCTCACTAGGTCTGGTGTAGTTACTTGATTCATGAGTAAATTGGCTTTTAAAACGAAAACAAAAGCCATGTTTTTTTGAGTATTTATATGAAGATGAGATCAGTGAATGTTTGTTTGGCTTAGCCTAGTAGCCAAGGTAACAACCAGACCTAATCGCTGGAAGCAGGCTGGAGATCAAATGGGGTTTATGGGGCTTTTTCCCCTTAGGCAGTGAAGTCTATTGAGAGCTTATTTTAGTGGTAGAGCTGCTACTGTGTGTTGTTCTGTAGATGTGCTGTGGTGCAGCTGGTGCTGCTGGACTTGGTGTGGAAAATAGTCCATGCCAGAAGAGATGGGTTCTTGGCTGTGTCATTTTTGGACCTCGAGCAGTTCATACCTCCTCAGGATACAGCATAACTCTTTTACTTTTGAGATCTGAGTGGATGTAGGTGTTCACATAATCAGAAACCACAGATGACTGGCAAGTGCCATGGTATCACCTCTGTAAATGAGTATTGCTCCAGTATCAAGAAAAATACCTTTGGGTGATAATGTGATCACACCACTGCATCACGAAAACTATTGTTTGGAAGGTCATGCTCTAAATCTGGTTTCCTCAAGTACTGGCTTATACTGGATGTTTCTGAGTGTCATTTTTGCAGATGTCCATCCCTGTGCTTGTGGAAGTGAGAATGTACACTCACTACTCATTTTCTGTTTCCTGGTAATGATCAAAGGTGGGTTTTTTGATTGTTGCAGTGAGTAGTTTTATAGTTAAGGCTCCATTTTTGTCATTAAGTCCAGTGCTTATTCCTGCTTGATATATGAGCAGTACATAAGAGAAGGTTCTGTGGTGGTTTTTTTGTCGCACAAGCAGTGATTTTTGTGTGGACTGAGAGGATTGCTATCAGCAGCCAAAATCTCTCTTGCTAAATATCTGTGAAGACAAGCTGTTGGGGAGTATTGCTGCCCCTTTTTGGACTCTTCCTTTCCTGACAGAACATGCTGGGTGATCATAATGAGAGTATAGGCACCACAGCAGACCCATTTCTAATCTTGTTAGTTCCTGGATGTGCAGACAATGATGTGCAGAAAAGGCACGGGTGGGAGTTGCAAGCTGACAAGCCTTTTTCTGGAGCAGCTCCAATGTATGAGAGCCAAGATAGCGAGATTAGGATCAGAAGAAGAAATTCCATGGTGGTAGGGAGCTCATTGCTTCCATGTGGATGCTGCTAAAGGAGAAAAGTCATGGTACAGTTGGTGAATCTGAAAAGGAAAAACATTTCAAGAGAGTTTGTATAATGATGAACAGGGAGGGAGTGAACTTAATCTATTGTATTGTTCAAAATTCTGCCTGTTCCCTCAAGCAGCCCTTTTCAGAGTAGTTATGTTCAGCTCCGTAGAGAACGGGTACCCAGATATTTGTCCAGGCAAGAAGTCAGTTCTGAACCCTCAGCTGGATGATGGAGAGTTTACTGCAAAGACCTGACTTACTCTTCCCTGTGAGAAATCTTAGAGGCAGCCAGATCTTTGAGTCCTCATCCATCCTGCAGCCTGTGCATTCACACTGCAAGAAGAGATGTTGATGTAAAAGAAAACCATGCCCAGCTTGAGGAAACAGGGAGATCTGGCCTTGAATGAGAAGTGAAAACATGTTGTTGAGTAGAAAAAGACTGAAGAGCAAATCAGTGGATTATAGTGTGGTTCTGGGAATGCAGTTAGCTTATAGAAACAAGACCTGGTTTGGCTACATTCAGAGCAACCTAGTTCTATGTAGAGATTTTTCCCCTATGTTAGCATAGGGAAATGTCACTTGCTAAGATTCTCCCTGTTCCTGTGCAGATAGGAAGGCAGGGTGCTGTAAGAATTTGTTATATACTTTGAGATTCAGATCAGTAGAGTTAATATGCAATCCTTCCAGACTTCTTTGTGCTTGCCTTGTTCAGAGTCAGAAGGTTGGATGCTTGTTTTTCTTGAGAAATGGGAAAGATTTGTATTTTCAGATCTGCATGCTCACCTGGCTTTTCCTTCCATTTTGAGATCCCTTAATATTTACTTGGAGATTTTGTTGTCACTGTGTTAATGGAAACCCTCCATTTTTTGTTCTTATAAGCTTAGAAGTCTTTCAGTTTTTCTGAAGCGAAGATAATTCCCCACAATGTGATGCAAGTGCAGAGTGGATGTTTGAGAGATTTGAAATCCATTTTGTGAATCACTGATTCATGTAGAGCATTAGGGATTTCATTCCCAGACATGCTGCAAAATATAAGTTTTCATTTCTTCTGTACTATTAGCCGAAGCTGGAAATATTCTGCAGTGATAGCAAAAAGACAGTAGGATATTTCAACTGAGCTAATGTCTGGGGGAGGAATGGAAGTCTTTTCCTTTGCTGTCTTAGGTCCATGTTTGTTTTAAAATTTTTGGCCTCAGCAAAAGGCTGAAAAAGAACAATGTGTTTCTGTAGTTTCCTAGGACTGTCTCGCCTTGGGGGCAAGAGGTCTCTCTTTAAAAACCATTTCCTGTTCAGTTTATCTCTTAGGGTTTCATCCAGTTCCCACTGTAGTCAGTTACAAGTTTTCTGACTTCAGTGCAAGTTGATTTGGATCAAGACATGCGATTTTAACAATGTGGAGGAGTTTAGTAGAACTGACTAATTAACACTTCAAAACAAGGGCCATGTGGGCTTTGCTGCTGCAAGTAAAATGGAATTTTTTTCTTCCAGCTGCTGCAAACATGAGCAGTAATGTTGACTCAAACTGTAACTTTCACTGTTGGCATTTCATCGTCATTAGAGGTGACAGATGATCAGATTCTCAATACTTGGTTTAGTCCACTGGGAAACTAATAACTTCCTGGTTTGGTTTGTTTATCCACAGAAGGGTATAAATTGTTACCATAATGCTCTAATTTTTGTATAAGCAACTTCACTGCTTTACTTTCTTTAGGAAAAAACATTTCGGGATGAGTTGAATGATCCTGCTATGAGGCACTGCTCCAGAGCTGACAAGCTAGGAAGGATGTGGGACCCTGGTCAAGCTGAGAGTCTTTTCCCTTTTAGAAAATTCTTACTGTAACTTATACTTATCCGATTTTCAGGTCGTTGGTATCTGAAGAGCTTTTAATGAAGCCATAACTGATTCTTCACTAGAACATGACTCTCTGCAGAATTTGCAAAAATGGTCTTACAGTCTCAAAAAAAAAAAAAATTTAGAATTTCCAGTTTATTTTAAATTTCTCCACAGTTAGTACTCAGAATACCAGACCATAGGAAGGTCACTGCAGTAGCTGATCTATCTGAAGAAGGTGGGAAAGCCTTGTGAAGTGTTGTAGGATGTCTGGTGAAATACTTTGCTAACAGGGAAACACCTTGCCCTCAGCATCCCCAGAGAGAGTCTCTAAGACCAGCTAATAATGTATGTATCTGAAGCAGGCATTTGTGCCTGCTTCTTTGTATCCAGCAGCACTGAAAAACATACTTTCTCTTTTCCAGCATTCACCTATGAGCTTTAACTTGTATGCCACTAAGTGGTAAAGTATGCAAAGCTGCCAGATGCTTGTATTGCAGGGTGACTGTGGATTCACTAGGGAGTAGCTGGAGGGTATGTAGGTCTCAAGCCAATGTGCTCTGGATAGTTGGCTCCTGCATCTGGCTCCAATGTGCTATTCGTCAGCTACTCCGCAGGCTGTTGTGCCTCTGTCTTGAGGACAGAATGACACAATTATGGTGGAAGTGCACTGCATCTAGCAAGGGGTTATGTTTAAAAGAATTCAAAGAGGAAGGCCTGCTTGTAAGCTGTGACCCCAAGTGTACCCTAGTTCCTGTCCCGGAAGGCACTGAGGTACCATGGTTGCAATGCCTGTACCAGATGGGTGGGCATCCCCACTGGCCCAAGTGACCCAAGGCTGCTTTGATTTCACAGCACCACCCTGGTAAAGAAAAGGAATGACAGTGGCACCAGTCCTAGCTATGCAGCCTGTCTATGAGCAGAGAAGCACACTTACGTGTATGCTGAGGTCTTCAGAAAGTGAGACAGAGCAGATGGGAATCTACAAAAGAGGGGGAAAGTACATTAGAGTAATTACTCTGTTACCCAGTTTCTTCTGACATCTTTGCAAATATCGACATGTCATTCTGAAGCCTTGTCATTTTTCCTGTGGTTAAGAGTTCCCAGACTTTTGTAAGATGTGTCCTGTTAGAAACATGAATCTTCTCCAGACTTTTTCTTACAGTGATCTAGGCTATTGTAAACAAAAGTCAAGAAACCTTAGCTCAAAGCTTTTTTTTTTTTTTAAAAATGTACTAACACAGTCAAGGTAAGAGTAAGGAACAGTGTCCTGATTTATGCATGGATATAAACCAAATCCTGTTCTTCCAAGACAGGAATTAAGGAATATATATTTAGCTATTTGGATACCCACCATCAGCACTTTAGAAAAACAATTCGGTATTTACTTATGTTTGTAATAGATGTGCTTTATTGTGCCCCTCTTTTGGGGAAAAGAATAGGAATTGGGAGTTGGCTTCACCATTTGTATTTTGAGACCCAACCAGATAGTAGGAACTATACATCTTCGAGAGCATGCGAGACACAAGATCATAAATGTCCTGAGTTGGAAGGGACCCACAAGGATCATTGAGTCCAACTCCTGTTCCTGCATAGGACAACTCCAAAAATCACACCATAGGTCTGAGGGTGTTGTCCAAATGCTTCATAAATGTTGTCAGGCTTGGCGCCATGACTACCTCCCAGGGGAGCTTGTTCCAATGCTCCACCACCCTCTGGGTGAAGAACCTTTTCCTAATGTCCCACCTAAACCTCCCCTGGCATATCTTCCTGCCCTTCCCTTGAGTCCTGTCATTGGTCACCAGGGAGAAGAGATCAGCTCCTGCCCCTCCTCCTCCCCTTGTGAGGAAGCTGTAGACCGCGATGAGGTCTCCGCTCAGTCTCCTCTTCTCCAGGCTGAACAGACCAAGTGACTTCAGCCGCTCCTCGTACGGCTTCCCCTCTAAACCCTTCACCATCTTTGTGGCTCTCCTCTGGATGCTCTCTAGTAGCTTCATATCATTTTTGTACTGTGGCACCCAAACCTGCACACAGCACTCAAGACGAGGCCACACCAGTGCAGAGCAGAGCGGGACACTCGCCTCCCTCGACCGGCTGGCAATACAGTGCTTGGTGCACCCCAGGACATGACTGGCCCTCCTGGCTGCCAGGGCACACTGTTGGCTCACGTTCAACTAGCCATCGACCAGAACCCCCAGATCCTTCTCTGTGGGGCTGCTCTCCAACCTCTCATTCCCCAGGCTGTATGTGCATCCAGGGTTGCCATGTCCCAGGTGCAAAATCCAGCATTTGCCCTTGTTAAATTTCATACAGTTGGTGATTGCCCAGCTCTCTAATTTGTCCAGATCTCTCTGCAGGACCTCTCTGCCATTGAGAGTGTCAACGGCTCCTCCCAATTTTGTGTCATTGGCAAACTTTGATAGGAAACCTTCAAGTCCTGTATCCAAGTCATTTATGAAGATATTAAAGAGCACTGGCCCTAAGATGGATCCCTGCAGAACCCCGCTAGTGACTGGTCGCCAGCCTGATATAACCCCATTTACTATAACCCTTTGAGCCCGACCCATCAGCCAATTGCTCACCCATTGCATTATGTGTTTATCCAGCTGTGTGCTGGACATTTTGTCCTGGAGGATACTGTAAGAGACAGTATTGAAGGCTTTACTGAAGTCCAAAAAGATTACGTCGACTGGCTTCCATTGGTCAACTAGGTGGGTAACCTTGTCATAGAAGGAAATCAATCAGTCCAAAGATGGAGTCCTGTTCCCACTGAAGCCCATGGGAAATCTTCCACTGATTTCAGAGAGGACAAGGATCCCACTTCAAGTCTAGCACAACATCTAGAGAACACATCTGGCCAGATGGCAAGAAGAAAACTGTGGTAAGGAACTTTGCAGGCTCTGCTTGAAAGCCACTGAGAACAAGACTACCTAAAGCATAGAAAACAGCAGAGGGAAAGGGGGAAGGAAAAAAGATATGGACATGTTTAATCTTTGATTCAAATTTATTTCTCTATTTTTCAGTATCTTTCATATGAGGGAGAAGGTGGTGCTGCTTTCCCCTTTGCCTCTAAATTTCGTGCTGCCTTTAGGCACCTCATGCAGAACTTAGATTCTACTAAATGAGTAAATTCCCCAGATATAGCCAGGAAAAATATTAAGTGGGGGAGGCCAAACTCCAGAAATACTGGTATATCCGTAGTCTGATCAATTTAACAGCACACCACTTTCTTCCCTGTTGTATCATGTCCAACACAGTGGCAAATGATGTTTTTCCCAGTAATAGCCTTCTTGGGCAGCAGTCATGCAGTGGGAGGGGTGACTTAAAAAAAAAAAAAAAGCTCTTGACTACAAGAAGAGTCTTCCTACTCAGTGTTATTGGAGGACTCTCCTTGTATGTCACAGATACAGCTGGCAAACCCTAAACAATTCTTAGCTTCTTGTCCCTGTTGCATTTGTAATTGAACTTGACATGCTGCTCTGACATCCTTCAACAGGCATGTTTGAAAGCTAATAGTGTTTTATCTGTTTGTATTCTCCTATGTTTGTTGGTGGAGCTGATATCAGCCCTTGCTACTGCAACGTTTGTGTTCTCGTGCATGTGTTGGAGTGGTCAGATCTATAGTAGCAAACTTGGTAGGAGGAATAACTGAGGAAATTAGAGTCCTCATCACATTTGAAGCGTTATAGTTTTAGTACTTTGGCCTGGCACATCACTTATTCAGGTAGGCCCAATTAACTAAAATTCATAAAATGTAATAGTTGCAGACAAAGGCAAAGAGATAGGGACTTTGAGGATGAGCTGTGATACTTAGTAGTATATTCACAACTTAAGTATGTGATTGGGGGAAAGAAGAGGCAGAAAGGGAGATGTTAAGAAATCCCATATTTTGGAGCACTTCCCCCACATCCTTCCCCCCCTGCTCCAGCCCTGCTTTTTTAATGTGATACGGCACATTTTTGTGTGCCTATTTGCTCTGGACCCTATGGAAGGATGCACCTGAGATGACAGGTGAGATGGATTTAGCTGAAGGAACCTGGGAAAGGAGCTCAGAATTTGAAAGAAGATAAGAGAGTATGGACCCAGAAATCTCTTGGCAACATTATTAACTTAGCAAAGGCTTGCATTAGGTTTGAGATTTGGTTTAGAGTTGGTTCCTTTGAATTTTTTTTTTTTTAACTAGGCCATGAGGATCTTTGCAGTTTTGCAGTCTTCCCAGGTGCACATTGTGGACCAAATAGAAACCCTTGCAGTTTAGCAGCTCAGGGATACTTTGCTGTTTTTGCAATACACGAAGAAATATGAAAGGCAACTTTCTTTTAAAACTCTAGGACGTGCTTGTGTTCAAGTAGAGGGAAGCCTGGCTGAAGCCTGCATGCTGAGTTTGTTCAATTACCTATGGCATCCTTGTGTCTGCATAGCCCAGTAGCGTGTTGGGGAATGAATCAGTGGGGAGAAGAGCTGTAACAGGTTATGGTGGACAATTTTTACCCAATGCAAAACAGAATAGCTCTTTCAACTATTTTGGACCTGTGTTGACTCATGCCAGGAGGAGACCTTTCTCTGGTTTCCCCTGACTGTCTCTTGGTCTTATTTGTTTTTGTTATAGTGGTGGTTTATGTTGTATGGACTGCAAATAGAGAGCAGTCTTCCTCTGACACATCTCTGCTGTGCACCCCTCCTGTTCCTGGAGACTGCCACTGGCACAAAGCCCTTCTTGAAGAGGTTAAAGAAATGGCTGTATTGGATTCATTGCAGGATGGGGCTGGTAGGAAATTAAGTGGTGTGCAGTGCCAAACCCATGATGTGTGTGCTCTTTCCATTGGGAACACTGAGTCATAAAACGAGAAAAAAAAAGCTGCTACATTTCTGCATGATGAAAAAAACGGGCCCCAGTCTAGCCTCTCCTATGCACTCACACAATCTCTGTCCAGTGGACACTCTCCCTGTTATAGGCTATGAAACCTGGCTCCCCTTGATAGAAATTCTGTTTATTTCAGCTGAAAAGAATTGGGCGTCACCTTGGATGGACCTTCTCCCTCACCCCCAGCCAGGGCCAAGCACTAGTCTTGTGACTTTCTAAATACAATCCATGTTACTTATTTGCTGTTATTTTAATTCAGCTGAAAAGAGCTTGGCAATGTCTCCATTTGGTTGTGTTGTCAGCTGGTTGCATTGCTGATCAGTTGTCCAAGGTATGCTTGGTAGAAACTAGAGAAGGAAGCACTTCTAATAGCCATGGCTCATGCTTCTAATTCTTGTTTCAGGTGCAGAGCAAGAGTGTAACATATCAACAGGAGAAGCAGTATCAGATAATTAGAAGGAAGGAAGCTTGGGAGAAGATGTGAGTCTTCTCACTTTGTGTCCAGCATAAGGTGCACAAGTTAAGTACCAGGTTTTATTGCATGGTCAGTTACAAAGTGATGTGGCTTTAGGTCTGCAGTTTTCTTCATAAGTAGGTAAAGCTTAGGCAAAAAAAAATCTAATTATTGCAATTATGAACTGAGATACACAATTCAGTTACAGCTTGTATTACTGTGACCATAGATAAGCCCTGGTCTCAAACCATCTGAGATTTCTGCAAATGCCGCCTCACGTTGCCTCAAATATGCACAAATGCAGTACAAGTCAAATTGTGTGACAAAGAGCTTGAACTGCCTTTGGTAGAAGCAGGATAGTAGGATTAAAAGGTGAACAGACAATCTGGCAAGAGCAAATAAGGAATGTTTTGCTTTATGTCAGGGCATGGATGCAGCTGAAGGAATTGCTGCTGCTTGTGCACACCATAACAGTTGATAATTGAGTTGTCCTGTGCCTTAGCTGAAACCTGTTACTTGTGTTTTGTGCAGTCTAGGCACAGATGCTCAGCTACTGTGGTTTTGCTGGTGGGCAGGTAAGTTGTTGAGACATGGTAAACTTGATTGTTTGGACACTGAATAGTAGGATCTCCTGAGTGATGCCATTTTGATGACGTGGAAGCATGACCTGGTTATACAGTAGCTAACTAGCTGGAATACCTGAAGTCCAGCTACTGTGTCAGAAGGTTTCATTTCAGGAATAACTTCACGGATGCAGACTTACAAAGAAGGCTTTCATGCTTTAGAGGATGCTGGTTTTGCTTAGGCCAATGCTGATGGAGCTCGTGGGTGAGCACAAATGCCCACTTCACAACACTGTCTCCTTGGCCCATGCAGAAAGTCAAGAGTGCAGCCAGCTGCATAGCTGAGAAGATAATCTGGGGAGCCTAGGTGCTAGTGCTGTACTCTGGCCACTGGCTCAGTTAGGCATTACCTTTGTGCATTTCCACTCTGCTTCTATTAGCCAGATGATGTGGATGTGAGGCATGGCAAAGTCCTTCCTTGCCTGAATGCAAAGTATCAGTGGCAATCGGGTGCTTGCTTCATTTTGTACTGCTGGTTCTCATCAGCAGGAGCAGCTGCCTGTGTGCATTTTGGATATTTTGTGAGCTAACGGAAATAAAATCTAGGTGATGTGAAGATGGCATTGCTGTTTTGGCAAGGCTGATTCTTCCAAGCAATGTCTCCTGTGGTGTGTGCGCTTACGGGAAATTCTGCTGTTCTGCTCTCCAGTGGGATGTACAAGCAAGATTACAGTTGGTGACTATTGAATTTCTCTCCAATGTCCTGCCTGGGCCACTAAATTCACTTCTAGCTAGCTTAAGTTGTGCTAGTGAAAAAATTCTTATTGCTTTGATTGGATGTGACTCACTTTAACCAGTGTGTTTTTCATGTGCTCTGGGAATGCGTCCTTGCTTTTCGGTTCAGCGTTCTGGATAAAACACTGAAGTTATCAGTGCGTGTGAATTTCTGGAGGCAGGGTGGTTTCCTGCTCACAATGGGAACAGAGTTAAGAGCCAGGAACTCTGTTTAAATCCTTTTGTTATTAGCAGAGTGCACTGTGGCCTTTGGCATTCCCTAATTCTGCTTCTCTGTCTGCAAACTGAAGGTAATTATGGTACCTACCATTTGCAGGAATGTGGAGGATTACTTAAGATGTATACAGCCTCTTTAAAAATATAAAGTGATACATCTGTTGAGTATTAATGGTTTGTTAAATTTATTGAGCACTTTGGGATTGTTGAATGAAAGACCTTATATAAATGGCACTTAATTATTGTTATTACCAGAGAAGGACTAGCACAAGTAGCAGTTATCTGGGAATCCATGAAACAAAGGTCTGGAGCATACTGCCAACATCTGCTACCACTTAAAACTTCAACCCACTGACAACATGAGGCACTCTGACTTGGAGACACACACGGAGGAGCAGTTTTGTGATCACTGAGTTGTGGCAATCCTTTGGTCAGGCTGTTCATATGCTGAATACATTCTACACACCTTACCCCACGGGAAGTACTCTGGCCTGGTAGGATTGTCACAGGGATTGCATAATAGTCTTACCACAAGTCTGCTTTAAACATTGCTTTTTCCTTCCTCACAGAATTGAACAGAAATGTGCACTGATGTTTTTCATTCTTGACCCCAAGTCTCCTCACAAACATGGGCAGGACTGTACTGTAGAGCACAGAGCAAAGTTTTCCAAGGCAGGTAATGAAGCTTTCTGTTTCTAGGAGCCCTAACAGCTCCTTCAAACTGTTGAGTTTCAGCATGTGGAAAAATTCATTAGTGTGTGTTGTTTGGCTCTGAGTGTACCATCTGCTTTGATTCTGGAGCAGTGAGAAGCTCAGGAGAAGCCTACCCTTCAGTCTGAAGAGAAATTGATAACCTTGCAATACCAGTCTACTGTGAGGCATCTACCCAGTGGCTTCAGAAGAGAAAGGGTAAAACCTTCTGCCCTTAAAGTTGATTACCAATTACTGTGGCAGTCTTATTAGGCCCATTTCCTAGCAATTTCACTGATACTGTGATGAATACTGATACTATGACAAGCTTGCTTTCTTCTAGCCCTTTCTGTGGGGTAAGAACAGCAGAGGAAACAAGGCAGGGAAAAAGGATTTATTTTAATGGTCCTATTTGTGTATGTATCTGGGGCCAATAAAACATTAACTGGCTGGTGACTGAACTGAAAAAAATTCTTCCCAAAATGGATCACTTAGCCATTTTGACAGTATATCCAGCTAAAAGCAAAGCCCATAATTTGTGGCAGAAGGTGCCACTGCTTTTTTTTACCTACTAGTTAAACATAGTCCTGGGGTATGGGGATTTTTGTACTGTATAGGACCGGGAGCCCTAGAAAGAGACCCTGGCCAGAATATCAGGTGTGTGAGCAGCCCTTCCAGCACACGCAAGATCCAACTTGAAGTTTAGTTTTATATCAGGTTGAGGAGAAGTTTGCATCTGAGAAGTCTCCCATGTCATGTGGACTTTCTAATCACCAGAGGAGGAGAAGGGAGGGCTCCACCTCCATCCCCTCTCTGGTCTCTCCAGCCTCAGCCTCAAATTCCCTAGGACACTTAATTTAGATCCATCTGCTGTATTTTTTTCCAACAATGGTCATAATGGCATTTTAACTCTTTTATACATAAATACTTTTATCATTCTGCAAAACCTTTTGTTTGTTGTTGGGAGGAAAGAGAAGGACAGATGCTAAAATCTTTAGCTCTTTTTCTATGAGATCTTTCTTCTGGCTTTAGCAGCTTAACTACAAATGGAGGCAAAAAATAGAAGCAATGAATAATCTAAGTACTTTTACTCCTGTTTGATCTTCCCTGCTCTTATGACATTTTTGTTCTTTCCACCCTGCATAGATGTGGACGAATGTTTCCTCCAGCATCTGCCCACCCATGAATCAATACGAGGAAAGGATTGTGGTTGCTCAGGACACTTGCATCAGTAATATTTTGGCTAAGAGTAGTGCCAGTCAGAGGAGTGCCCTGTGCTCAGGACGCATCTGACTGCTCTTGCACTTGCTTTGCCAGAATGTTAGGATTGCCTCAATATTTCATAGCTTCATGGCTCAGGAGAGAGAGGTACCATTCCCTGTTCCTGGAGTCATCTTTTGTGCAGTAAAAGATATGTAGCCTCACTTCTCCACTCTGTACAACAGAGAGCCTTGCAAGAGTAAAGTATGCCAAAGATTAATTGGTTCCTAGATAATATCATGGTGACAGGGGCTATAATTTCAACAGATAAATCTGTGCGTTCTGGTTTTGACCATGAGTCCATGGCTTTCCCACTTGCATGCTGGACTGTAAGTACACAGTAGGGGAAATGTTAATTTGAGCATGGAAGATTTGTCCTTTTGCCAGTGGCTCAGGAGAATGGAACTCAGTATTTGTGGATCGATGTGAACTTGTGTTTTGCAGAAATCTTTTTTCTTCATAGAGCAGTGGATACATTTTTCCTTCCAAAGGCAAGCAAGAGAACATTGCACTTACAACTTGTTGGTATTTGACTAGATTTCAAGAACTGACTACATTTCAAACTGTGCTAAGTAGTGCATATCACATATCATTCCCAATTCAAACTGCTTGGTTTCACTGCTTCATGATGTTCTACAGTTATTGATGTTTAATGGGATCATTCCCACAGTTAATAAGGAACTCTCTTCTTTTTCTTCCTAGTCTTGATGTTTCCCCTCAGGAACAATTAAAGCTGACTCCTGATATTTTAACTTTTATATTGCCTTTGATACTTTTCTAATCAGACAAGCTCTTAAGTAAATATTGTTGCTTCCTAGTGGTTTAGAAACCATAAGTCAGAACCTCAAAGACTGAAAAATTAGAACAAAATTCTTTTTTCTACATCGTCTCTTCCTAAATCTTTTAGGGCTTGTTAGCTACTATTCCCAAGGTCTTGCTGAACTATAACTGCTAAATTATTTTTTTCTCACAAAGTAACTCACTGCCCGAGCAGCACCTTGAGTAAAATATTAGGTATTGAAAAAACTGACAATGTTGATTGTGCAGGGTACTGCTGATTTATTGTTCCCTGTGCCAATTCCAAACATTCAGTGATGTTGGATATTGCTCAGAGGCTGATTAAAATATTGACATGCTCATCCTCAAGTTCTCTACACAAGAGGAAAGTACGCAGGTTGAAGTTCAGGCAGATGGGATGGCCTTGCTGTGAGCTTTCCTGTGTTTAAAATCTGGGCTCTATGTGGAGCACACTGAGTGCCCCCCTTGCATGTGCATTCTCTAGCAGGGGAACTGAGGTCAGGACAAGTACCACTGTGCTTGGGAAAGATCACTTCCAGTCTTATGCTGAGGGCATGTACAGCTATGGCAGCCCATGACGGGGATAAATCCTGTGCTGCTGCAGCTGTTTGCACATTAGTTTTCTAATGGCTGACATGTCTCAGGCCCAGCTACTGCTGAATTTGTTCCTCGGGACTATTCAGCAGATCTATATTGGGGATTTTACTTGTAACTGGAGAGAAAGCATGATCCTTCTGCGTTTTACACCCTCTTGGATCAAGGGCCGGATGAGTTTTCTATCTTCCTTTGCAGTAGTTTCAGGAAATGTTGTTTCGTTCCTGGTGATGCTCCATCAGAGTTGCTCTGAGGAGACGCTCTGGCTGACACACAAATCAAGCCTTGGCACTTGCTCCAGAAATGCTTCTGCCAAATGCCTCGCCACTGAGTTACTGCTCCCGAGTGCCAACTGTTTGCTTTTTTGCAAGGTGGGGAAATGCTGGGGAAGGGAAGCATTTGGTGAATCACAACTCCCGTGCCTTTGCATACCCACTGATTATCAGCCAAGATACTTTCACCCTTACTCACACCAGATACCACCTTTGCTCCAGAATCTTTTCCATCCATCCTGTAGGCTGTCGTGCATAAAGGAGATGAGAGACTCTGGGGCTTCTCTGAAAAGACAGATGGCTGACCTGAAGCAATAAATATGTGTGTGCCTACATCAGACATTTGAGTTACTTTAGTGACTTCTGTTCTCTCTGCTGTCAGCTGCCATCACCAACACAGGTGACAGCAGAAAGAGGACTGACTTAGCCATCAATTTGGCTGTAGGAATATCTTGGAGCTTGACAAGAAGCAGTATCAATTTTTTAAGTGGCTGCTTTGAGAAGCTTTCTCAGCTCTGCTAGCTTTCAGTGGGACTGTGCTAATCCTTCATTGGATGTATATTTGATAGTAAGCCAGAAAGGATATTTGGCTAGTGGCAGTATGGCCTGTTTTAAGCACCTTAAAGTACGTGCTGACAGGTGTAAGACACTCTAAAATGGCTTGATTTTAAGATTCATGTGTGTTGATGCCAGACAGGGCCCATTCAATCATTTGTCTGAACTCTTCGACACTAGAAAAATTGTACTCTGTGAAACAGATTGTATTGTGTTCGTACTACTGGTGTGAGTGGTTAAAATCCGGGTTTCTTAAAGGTAGAACAGGTCTGAGAGAAAAGTGCTTCCTCGGTCTGCACAGAACTGACTATTAGAAGTGAGACTGTATAGCATGCAGTAAGCAAGTCAGCTTCTTCTGTGGCCCCTCAGAAGTGAAGGGGGTGAGGTGGGTGCTGTTTGTACCACTGAGATTTGAGGCAGTGGTACAAGATCCAGGGTGGAGGCAACGCGTGTGGAGACCTGCAATCTGGAAACACCAAGCCTGAAGCTACGAAGGTGGATCTGAACCATTCTGTTGGGCCAGACACGAAGTGTGTTCTGGCACAGGGTCAATGTCAGAATATGGCACCAGTCCGAATCCATGATATTTCATGGGCTGGAAGGTCAGCCTCAGAAAATAGTCAGGTATTCTCTTATCTTCATAACTATTTGAGCTATATCTCACAGTGTAGAGAAAAGTCAGGTAATGGTGGTGTTACTGGCACAGAGCATTTGAAGGACCTAGGTGTGAGTATCGGGCAACACCTGAAGCACTTGTGATCTTATGACACTAGCAGAGCCTGCAAAGGAAAAGATTGTGTTTTCTTGCTGGTGTGAAAACTATTGTTGCAACGTTAATCATGAAGGTATAGGTCCTGGTAGCCCTTTCCACCATATGTTGAGGTGGTAAGAGTGATGGTCTTGCCACAGGCCTTTTCTTTCTTTTCCCATATCTGTGAAACAAGGATGGTCTGCTTACTTGTTAATCTTCCTAGATGTAATGGAAGGATATTTGTCCTATACTTTGAGTTGGTATTTGGATGCCTAGTGAAATGGACGGGCATTAACTGGCCAAATCCCACTAGGCATATCTTGTCCTCAGAGGGCTGAATCTGCTACCTAAAATAAGTATTGCTCAAATATGAATAGAGCCACTTCAGTCGGGCTGCTGATGTTGAAGTCTGGTAGAAGGGACTGCAGCTGGCTCATGCTTTGAGGAGGCAATGCCAGGCAGGAGTTTGTCACTAAATAAGTGACTGATACTATTCCCTCCACCCTGTTCCCCTCCCTCAAGCTAAAGCTTTCCATGGAAATTTTAGCTGCGTTGGCTCTGGCTGAGACTTCAGTCTTAGAAAAATCCTTGCACTTCTGCTTGCATTCAGGTCTTTAATAAAACACAGCAGTGAGCCAACCCCTGTGAGCTTGCAGTCTGGTTAGCGTGGCGTTCCAGTGATTGATGAATAAAAAGTTGGCCTTGGCCCCCAAGGTGGTGGTTATTTTCTTTATGGTCATGTCTAGTAGTCTCCAGGGTGTTCAGATTACAGAAAGGGGGTGACTCAGCTATATTAACACCTGAACTGCCTTACAACATTCTCTTCATTAACTATGTAAAGAGCTTGAGGAAACTGGGAGTGGAGTTCAATGCCTGCTGTTAGCTGGGTCGAATCTTGGCCATGGTGAGAGGCAGCTTTTTCTGTCTAACTCAATGATAAACCATTAACAATTTTGGCTGGCACTAAGGATTAGGAACCTTTGTTTTGGATATAAATTTGACATTAGAAAACAGAACGAGTCAAGATGCTTATTTTGTTCAGAACTGACATACAGAAAATTTCAGGATGTGCTTCTGACTTTTTCTCAACCACAGAGTAGCATTCTATTTTGCTCACAGCTTTATTTAATATGATGGGCTACTCAGGCTTTAAAGAGTTGGTTCAGTAAGAGCTGGGTCTTCAAGGATGTGCAGAAGTTCATATCTGTGGCAGAGCTAGAAATAAAACCCATGTCTCCCGAGACTTGGTTGTCATCACTGTAAGGCAGTTCTCAAGGTGCTTTGTTTTCCTGTGCTATATGAAAAGAAGGCTAGACTAGAGTGTCTGCCTTGACAGAGTTTTTCCTTTTGCAATGAGCGAGGGGAGCCTCACTCCTTCCAGTGGCAATGAGAATTGCCTCTGTGTTGAAGTCCATAAACTGTGAGAGATTAAGCTGAACATTATGTACAGATTAGAAATGTAACTTTGCTCAAGAACTAAAGATGCAGGACAAAGAGTCGTGGCCTTGGCAGCAGCCTGGAACATACAGCAAGTACTTAAATTGGGTGTGGGATGTAATGCCATTACTTGCTACCATTGCAGTAAAGGCTTCGAGTCTGTCTTGCAACAATTGCTGGAGGCTTCCTGGGAGTAGAGAACTCGACAAGGCCATAGGGGAACACTGTGGGATTTCTCTAAACTAAACCAGCCACTTGTTAGCCATTGCCTTAAATGTCTAAACCTGCTCTGCTCCCCAAGCTGAATGCTCTCCACTGCTTCAGGCAAATCACGCAGCTTAGGCACTTGAATTAGAAAGCAGGAGGCACTCTTTTTTTTATCTGGGAGACAGAGGTACAAACACACCTAGTACAAACTGGTTTTTTTTCTCTTCACTGTCTGGGTGGGGAAGAGGGTTTTTTTTAATAGGAATGAAAAAAGATTCCATTTGGAAATCTGAGGGGGGAGAAATCACACCTCTAATAAAAAAGGAGAAAAATATGTTATTGGACCTGTTGAGGACATGAAAAATTTCTTACTTTTCAGTTCAGTTTCAACAGCTGAGCTTGGAAAAAAAAAATCTGTAGAAGAAAGAAACATTGTTTTAAATGAACCCATTTCAGGCTCTAAACTTGGAACTTTTCCCTTGAAAAATGTTACAGTGAAACATCTTGAGAAATTTGAAGCTTAAGACTCATCTGGAATAACTGTTTCCTATGAATATTTTCATTTTTAATGAGGTCTCTATTTGCTCCAGTGTTTTAGTGAAATATTCCTAAGTGACTCTTATGCCCCTAAAAAAAGTGTCTTTCCTGTGCATTCAAACCAATTGTTATTCAAAGGAGGTTTTCTATGAAGGCAGAAGATATGTCAAGGTATGTTTGCATTAAGGAGCACTTAAAGTTCAAAGCCCCACTCAGTCATTCTGATCAGCTGGGTGATACTATACTCAAGACTGCAAAGACCAGCATGCTTGAAGGCTCAGTGCGTGTTTTTTCCTTCTGTTTTTGAATTTCTGGCTATAAACATCACAGAAATTGCTGCCATGCTTTGAATACTCTTGGGTATCAGAACTTGATCAAACTTTCCCATCAATCATCCTCAGGTACCCAAGGTACTTCAGGACAGTGTGGGGAAAAGTTCCTGTCTGGGGCAATTCAGAGCACCTATAGTAGGTTTCTGCTATGCCTTGCCCTCTGGAGTGGTCTCTTTCTCTAAGTGATTGGAGAGAGATTCTGGCTGGCTGCATTAGATCCCTAGATGAGTGTGATGTGATAGTCTCCCTGTGAAATCCTGGCTTGCTGAAGCAATGAGAGAGTCCCTGTTGATATCCATGCACCCAGGGTTTCACCTACAGTGACTGAGCATGACATTTTTATTCCATCCAATTCTTTTGGGGGCTCTGTTTGTTAAAAGCACCGCCACAAGGAAGATGTCTGGCACCGTGCCTCCTGGGTGACATCATGGACTGTGACTCTTAAAAGGCTACTATGTGCATGGGAAAGAATTCTTGTACAAACAGGACAGCCACACGCAGTTATTGTCAACTTATGTGTTCTGCTTCCCAGTGAATATATGCTTTTCAGTTGAGACGCATCCCTCTTGGTTTCACTTGCCAGCAGTTTTCAGCTGACATCATGGTCGCATGAAGGCAACCCCATGTAGGAACTGTATTAACCAGTTCATTTTTTTCTCTGATCTTCCAATTTTATCCTCTTCTATTCCTCTCTGTCTACCATTTTATGTAAAACACTTAGAGTAGAAGCATATTGGGGGTTTGTTTTTACTTGTCATTAGTTGAAGACACTGTAAAACTGTAAGCATGCAGGCAGAGAGAGAGGGACTGTGAATGGTGATGCTGGGGATGATGGGACTATGGTTCTTAAAGTTTTTAGACCAACCATGCTGCCATCATCTGTCTAACTTTCCCCCAGATTGCCATCGGGCAAGAGGTAGAAGCAGTACCCTGTGTGGCACTTGGCGTATGCTATGAGATTAGTCTGGTCACACAGTTAAGGAGGTGACTGTAAAAATCCCTGATGAATTGCATCCTTTGCCTCAGAAGAGCCTATGCGTGTCCCAGCTGCCAGAGAGGGAGCTGTGCTCCATGCAAGCAGGGATGCTTGGTGTCCTGTGGCTCTCTGGTGAGCTGGTAACATGCTCTTGTCTGGGTACCAGTGGTGGGATATCAATGGAAGCTCTGCAGATCATGGCTTGGGCAAGGCTAGATTAAAGTATTAACTTGCAAAGGCTGTGAATTCCATTAGTCAGACTCAAAAATACAAAGAAAAATTAGTTTGAACCAATGATAGGAGAAAGCAGAAACTTTTTTACACTTAAGAGCATAAGAATGGTTCTGCTGGGTCAGTTCACAGGTCTGCCTGGCTTGATATCTTGTTCCTAGCATGGTCTGGGGGTAGAGGTCTGGAGAAAGCATAAAAAATAAAGCATGAATGTAGCAATACTTCCCCCAGATACTCTCCAAATCTCCAGCAGTTGTGGCCAGGAGGCTTCCTGAGCCAGAGATGGTTTCTTTGTGTTTATTAATTCTCATTTTGATTTCAGAAAATATTATGTTCTTTTCCAGCATAGGGAATTGCAGAGGGTCCTGGGCTGTGGAAGCAGCAGTGTAACTAGCCTGCCCGAATGCAGCACGGCCTCCTGGGCAGGACTGCTAAGCAGTTATTCTGCATGCAGGTCAGCTTGGTCTGGCCACTCTTCCTCTGTGTGAGGCCATTGTTTGCCTGGCAGCCTGACTGTGAGGACAGCTTGTGCTCACAGGGTGCGGGTGGTGCCAGGCTGCCTGTTCCTGCCTGTGGTGCCTGTGCAGGTCTGAAGGGTCAGGGAGGGGGGTGGAGAGGAGATGCGTCAGCCTTGTTCAGGAATATCAGGCAAGGAGAGAGCAGCACCATCAGCTCTTAAACTGGTAAGTAAGGAAACCTAGGCTGTGGTATATCGATCACCATAATTGAAAAGACTGCTCTCTGCAGAGGCTGACTTAGTTCTTGAGTTAGGAAGCACAGTTTCCTGCTGCCACAAGCAACCATGCCTGTGCGCCGTCTCTTCATGAAGCTGCCATAAGATGGAACATGATCAGGCTTCGGCTTTCAGCCGGGCAACATCATCCCGAACACTCTTACAGGCACTTCGCAGTTCAGACCAAGTCTAAGTTACATTAGGCATCACAGGCTGAAGTCAAACATATGTAGGGATGCTGCCAAGCAACAACCCTTGCCATATCCCTGGACTACACTAGAAATCGCTCTTGTTCTGTACCGAGACTGTTCCAGTAACTAACTGGCAGTTAGTAAAGAAATATGTCACCATTAAAGATGCCACTAAGCCGAGCCCATTTGTCTGCTGATTGAGACACTTCTTGTCTGGCTTCCTCATGAATCACAGGGAAAGTGAAAACTTACTTGCCAGGCCTCCTACTCAAATTTTTCCTGGGAATATTAATCTAGGGTCCTGACACTGTTCTTCAGAAGCCTCCTAGGGTAGCCAAGCCAAGAGAACAGGAGGGACTTCAGGAGCTGGCCCAATGTCCTACAGCTTCCAGCCTTGTTTGTACCATGAAGTTTCCACTGTGGCTTTGCAAGATCAGGGAGGGAGTCCAAACACCAAACTGGCTAGTGCATAAGACACAGTTCACTAGTTTCAGTGCATCGTACTGAGGTCGGTGGGATCCAGGTAGAGAGGCACACTTTTCCTCTCTATCCAAACTGTCATATGACACAAGGAGCTTCAGGTATGATTCACAGAAACACTGTGTACCACTTTTTCCAGTGTAATCACTGTGAAATCAGCTCTATTTATTACTCTGTTTATCTGTCTCTAGAAGAGGTACTGTAATATTTACTTCCCAGTATGAATTCACCAGGCTTGATGAGGAGCTGTGGAGTGGGAATTCAGGAGGGGGGTGGGGATGGAGGAAAATAATTCATACCATTATTATTTGCTTTTGGTTAGCTAGGAAAAATGTTTGCAGGGCTGGAAAATACGACCTGGCACTTAGCGTTTCATTTAGCAAATGGGCGTGAATAGCTGGGAGACAAGGGAACTGGTCTCTTTTCCTTCTTTTCAGAACATGTAGGCAAGAATTTGCCTGTCATGTTCATCTTTGCTTGCCTTGCTAGATATTAAGGCCTTGCTGTACGGAGCACTGAGCTGACAAGATGAGCACAGTGGTTGCTTGCTTTGTTTTGCTGCTGGGAGGTCACTGCTTCCTGGTAGAGCAGCAGCAGTGTGTGTCCTTCCCCAGCAGTTCCAGTTCCTTACCCAGAGTAACTGGTGCTATTTCCTAGTGAATGTAACATCTGCAGGTCAGCAACACCTGGTCTGTGTGCCCAAGACAGCTCTTCATACACTAGGCTGGATATATCAGTGCCTGAGGAACAGATGTTCTCTCTTTTGTGCTGTCCTTGCTATGGAAAGAGCTGAGACGACAGCTCTCTTAAATCACTGAAGATCTTGCTTCCTGTGAGAACCAGGTCCTGGCTTGGAGATGGCTAAACAGATGAGAAATATAAACAAGAGAAAGGAGGAAAGACAAGCCCTGAGAAAGGAGCTGATTTCTCCATAAGCCCTTTCATTGGGCAAGTGGCAATGTGGAGAAGAGAGCCCACATCTCCTGAGGGTCTATCTACCTGTACATTTCCTTGGCCAGTTGCTCATAGTCTGGGTTACAAGGTGATTCTACACCCCTTGTCCCTGTTGCAGTACTCAATTCCTGGTGTATATCATCTATTTTGAAACCAAGCAGGACTGATGGACGAAGTTCAAAGACACTTTTGCCTACAAGTAGCATCCAGTTTACCTACAATAGCTTATGTTGTTGCTGAGGAAAAGGACAGGTCTTGCTCTGCAATTCTGGCTGTCCAAGGGTGAGGTGATGCTCTCCCCCATGATGGTGTGCTGTAGGCAGGGCGAGGGAAGCACACCTCCAAGCTGGAGACTAGCTAGGGCTTTCCAGGGAAGCCAGGGCTTTGCTGGGAAACTCGGAACAGTTTGGCAGATGCTTGGGGGCTGGAAGAGGTACCCAAAGGAGAAAGGCAGGAGCTGATTAGCGTGGAGAAGAGGGAGGGCAAGGCCAAAGTGCCTGGGATGGAGGAGGCAGCCTGTACTCCATCAAGGGACCTAGCTTACTTGTGCAGCAAAGGGAGTCAGGGTTCTGCAGCTCTCTCGTATTGCTTCTGGTCTAACTTTGGTCATGAGCTCAAATAGCTCGTAGAAAATGGATGATACAGAAGAAGCATCTTTTGAGTTGGAAGCAGTAAAAGGCTTGGCTTCTTCCACAGCAAATGTTTCTGGGAATGAGGATAGAAAAAAAATCAGCTGGTTTAGGAGTGTGCAACTGGGAGCAGGGACCCTGCCAGTTCCTCCCTCCTTGCTGTCACTGCAAAGGAAAGCAAAGGAATGAGTTTAAAGGGATTTCACATGATGCAATTACATCTTTCTTGAGGTTTGGGAGGCAGAGGCCTTGCTGATGCCTGTGTTGCTTGCATCCGATGCACATCGCCCCTGAGGGCCATGTGCCGTGTGCTCTCTGCCTATGCAATCCAGCTGCAGTTTGATCCAGATAAAAACCTCTGGTCTAAGGAAACCAAGGAACTGAGCTGCAGCTCTGATGAATGAAGCACCTATCTCATGTGTGGCACTGGACAGCTTAGTAGGAACCTGTGAAAGGGAATAAATGGGATTTTCTCTTTTGTTAGTGCTTACCGCTCTCTTCCTGCCATGTCTGTAACCTGGTAGTGCCCCCATGAGGCCTGATTGAATGCATAGTCCTCTCAGCACTGTCACCTAAGCTGTGCAGCTCCTACAAATGCCTGGAAAACACACCTCCTGAGTGTGGCTGAGCTGGCATTCGTAGGAGCACTGTGTTCACTAGCGAGCAGCTTGCAATATTTAGACCACAGTCTTCAGTGACTGAATACAAAGTTGAGATCCTCATCAACTCCTCCTGTTCAGGAGCTGCCTCATGTCAGAAGCATGGGCTGATTGCAATACTTTCTATGTTGTATCATTATAATTCTTCCATCTGATGTGGCATGTGCCCAGCATGGCTGCTGCTAGGAAAGGAGGCCACTGTTTAAGGATTTGGATGCAGCTGTGGCAGAAGAGGTCCCAAACCTCCACAACCTGGCTCCATCTCTTGCTGTACCCAATAAGGCAAGCCCAGAGCACAGGATTTACTTTATGGCTGAGGTCCCCCACCAAATGCACAGAAGAGAAGGCAGCATCCTCCCATTATTAGGTGGTTAGCTTATTCTAAGACGGATACAGGCCTTTTGCCTTGGCTGCTCAAATCCTTCCCTTGCTGGGAGTGTGCCCAGACAGACTGCAGAGCAGCTCTAGCTCTTCAAGCCCGACAATCGTTGTGTGCAAGAGGCAGGGAGAGCTCAGCACTGCACCTTGAACACCTGCCTGGTCTGAAGGGAGGGCTCTGTCCCAGCTCCTGCTCCAACAAAGGGACTTTATACTAAGTCTATACGTTTGAATGAGAAGCACCGAGAGCAGCCTTCCTGCCCTCTTCATAGCCTGTTGCCTGGTACTGCATGCTCCTACCATGCATGTTTAAACCCTCTCCAGTGAAAAAGAGGATCTCAAGGAAGATATCAGAGCAAGAAGTATGTAAGCATCTTCACCTGGTAGGGCTTTTGACTGGTATATGTATTGGGGGTAGGTGTCTCAGTGGTCTGACACAGTGGAAGACGTGGACAGAGAGATCTGTGAGTAGCTAACTTGTTTGGAAATGGTTTCCTGGTTGTTTGCTCTTGAGATGACTCTGTTGGCTTAACTAGAGGGGTCACTGCCTTCTGAGCAGGGGGGGAGGATCATCAGTGCAGCCTGCATCCTCTGGGTGACAAGAAGGAGCAATATTTCAACAGATGTCTTTTCCTTCTCTCTTAATAGTGTAAGATGGTCGGGGCAGCTGTGCTTTGTAGTTTCTGGTCTAAACTCATGCCACATTTATTTTGAAAGCTTTCTTGTGTTGAATGCTTGTGGTCCTGCCTGTAAAATTGTGCTTTCTGAGATCCTTGCTCGTAATAGTCCTCTGCACTTTCTTTCCTTGGTGGTTGATACTCTCTAGTTTTGCTTCTAGGTTTGCTTTTGCTGTCTCCCCCACTTTCTGCATACTCTCATTGGTAGCCTTACGTTTGCTTGAACCTCTCCCAGCTGCTAGGATGACTGATGTCTGAGCAGCACGCAGTTTCATGTGTGACTTTGACACACAGTTGACTGAGGGCCATATGCCTGCAGCACTGTGTGAATGAGGCTCTTTGTAAGTGCACTTTTCAGTACTCCATAGCAGGCTGGAGAAGAAAGCAAGCCTTAATGTAAGGCCATAGAGAAAACATTGCACTCAGATATTTTTTTTTTCTTCAGGTTCAACCTGTCCACTATTTCCTCCAGTCTGCATGCGAAGAAAAGCCCTCCATGTCAGTGGGTGCATACAGCGACTCTCTCAAACAGATTTGAGTCAGTACCTGGGAGGTCCGTGGGTTCCCTTTATATCTGGGCCTGGTTCTGCCACCTCAGGTGACACCATGGTGGGTGCATAGCTAAGCAGTATCCATGGACTTACTCTGTGTGAGGACGGACAGCAGAAGGATGGAGGCATTAGCAGGCAGTAACTGAGCCATTAAAGGCTGAGAGATAAACCTATCCATAGGGATACACAGCTTTGTATTGTAGTCAGATATCTGAAGAGGGAAAAGTACTGATGGAGAATGTAGGATTTGGGTAATTTTTTTCCCCAGACATGGTTTCTGAAGAACTGTTATTTGAAACCTTTAGATTTAACAAATCAAAACAAAAGAAATGAAACAGTTTTTTTTTAATTGCATCTAATTGATAATCTGGCTGCTTTGGAGAAAAATAAGTCTTAATCTGAAAATATCTGTTTTGGGCAGAATAAACGTTTTCCACTGGAGTAAAGACAGATGGAACATTTTGACCCGTTCCTGCAGCAATGTCTCACTCCTGACTGCATGTAGTTAGCTTGGAAGAATAAGCTTATTTAAGGGTTCAGACTATTAAAAACATCTGCTTTCCCATGTATCCTGAAACATTGCAGTATTTGAAAATGGAGAACATGTATCATACTTGTCCTAGCCACCATAAAACATCGGCTCCACAGTTTAAATTGTGGGATTTTAATTATGATGTGGGTATATTATTCAGTCCTATGTAATGCGTTTTTGGTTATGGTGCTGTGATCTCTTTTCCTTGGTTGGAACTGGGCCAGCTGACCATATTTGCAGTGTGTGGCCAAACATCAAATGCATCCGAATAAGCAAAGTAATCACTTCCAGACTAAACACATTTCAAATTTGTTTAAAATCATTGAACAAACTTCATCACTGGGAGATCTCTCTTCTGTGACATCAAGCTACATTGATGTGTCAACTGCTGATGCCAATCTCTTTTTCTTGTGTTTAGGTCTAAAAGCACTGAGTCCCCTGAACTCCACTGAAATCTTCCTTTGACTGCGGTAACTCTTGGCTGAAGGCCAATCTCTGTCTTACGTCTGAGCATCTCTTAAGTATTAATAGCTATGTCTTCAGTGGCCCCTGTGGAGCAAAAAGTTATAAGTTATCCTCTTTCAGATGGGAAAACTGGATCATGAACAGACAATAATCCTCATCTGTTTAGCTTGGAATGACTTGGGGGAAGCTGGTGACAGCACTAGAGGAAAGCAGAAATTTGGCATTAGTCGAGTTCACTACAATACCCTTACTTTTTTAGCAAAACTGTCTGCTGGTGGTGGGAAGCAACGATGCTTCAGATCTCAGCTGTGCTGGAAAACCAGGTAGAGCCTGTGTACGGGTGTGACTTCTATCCCTTCCTACTAATACAGTTTCATGGTTATGATGTTTATTAGGCTTTTTCTGTTTTGATGTTTAGTCCTGTTTTTATCCTGACAGCATGCTCTTCACTACTTCTTGCTTTCTTTGTCTTTTTATTTAGTTCTCCAAAGCACTGAGGCAGGAGTATCTATGTTTATATTGTGTTTTGGAGACAGAGCAGTGAGCAGCAAGAGCTTCAGCTGAACAGCATGTGTTCTACCTCCATTCAGGTGCTGATCTGATCCTGTCTCCTACCGGTATGTCTGGCACCAAAGGCAGTGAGGATGTCCAGTGCTTGCAGGGTCTCTTCTGAGTGGTCCCACAGCGAGAGGGCAGCAGTGCCACTGTAGATGTTGGCCGGGAGATGTGATGCTTGGCTAAATCTCTGCTCGCATTACAGAATAGGGGTACAACAGTATGGCCCTCCTGCCTACATATATGCTTTTTTGCTAATTTGGCTGTCTTCTTGCTTGCTACATTTCTGCGGTTGTGGAAAGAGTTTATAATGCATCTGTGGTCCTTAAAGATTCTCTGGCTCCCTGTTTCTCTGGAGTGAAGGGTGCTATTAAATATAGCCTCCCACCAAATTCCAGTGACTAATCACACACAGACCATAGTCCCAAACCAGCCATGACTCAGACACCAACGACCCTCTGAGTAATGCTGTAGGAAGAGCTAACGCGCTTCTTCCCTGGCCTTGCACAGGCAATGGGAATGCTGAATAAGAGCAGATCAAATAACAAGGCTTGTTGCTGAGCCAAAAAAGGGTGCCTGCAGTCACTAGGTATTGTCCAATGTTAATGCTGAGCTTTCACATGGCCACAGCTGAAGCATGGTGAAGGAGGTGAACATGGATGCTGTAAAGGTCTGGGGCAGTCAGCTGGCTGGCAGGGTGATAGGAGAAGTTCCCATCGTGAAGCTTTCCTTTGAATTTAACAAGGTATTTAAGCACATTACCTCAGGGCAGAGAGAAGGTTTTGGGCCCAAAGACACTGTTTGTGTTTAAGGTTAGGCATAAGTTTGAGCATCCTACTGGAGTAATGCTTTGCATGAGAGTTAAAGGATGAGTTACTGATAGAGCTCTTTCCCACCCAGAGATACAGTTTCATCTTAAACTTCTTAAGCTCTTTACAACTGAACCCTGCCTTCCCCTTTTAAAATAATTTATCTTGAATAGGAAGGTACTCGGTCATTTCAACGTGCTCCTGTAATGTTTGTGCTTGCTGCAATTATTTTTGTACACTCAAAAGCATAATTTTTCTTTTGATTGTGCCTAAATAGTAAAGGATACATTGAAATGGATAGCATACAGGGTTTTTTTTCCAAATCATTTGAATACATGAATGAGGATGGAGAGTTTGTCGCAAGTTGCTGTGTTTATGAACAAATGGGCTCAAAGGAATTAGCTTCCCAAAGCAACTGCAGCTGTTAAAAAGTCCTTCTAAATGTTTCTTGCTTTTCTGGACACATTATTATGAGTATGTTTAGTTAGAAAAATACTTTATCTACTGAGAAATGTCTGTTCTGGTTTTTTAGAACCTGAAGTTTTGAAACTTAAAACAAAAAAAAAGCCTGAATTTATATTCCAAGAACAATCAAGATTTTCTTTAAGAAGATGCTTTCCTCAAAGTTTTTATTTTGTTAAGAACAGGGCATTCAGAGATGAGGCTGGATGCATAGTTTTGTCATGTTTATGAAGTCATGAAAACATCTGGATACAGTATGGAAACCCTCAATGAAAAACTTTTTGAAGTCTCTTTTTAATATAATCATCCGGGCTTACTCCACTCAGCTATGTATTTATTGGATTTGGATGGAAGATGAGGTAAAAATCAAACTGATATTGTTGAATTTAGGTGTATTGTTAAGATTGCATTGCTTTAGGGATGTTAAATTGTGCATGTTAATGGTATGCCCTTTTCAGTACCTAACTGCTACTTCTACAATTGATTCACAACCATCATGTGTATCAAACAAATGAACTAGGGAGCCATGTCTGTTCAATGTGTGCTTAAAACAACATCGTGGCATGCTCTTTTCCTTTCTTAAGTATCAGGGAGCAAAGAAACTGTGTGCGTGGGCCTGAGTTTGCAATGCATCACTCATGCTTGACTTCATTGGCATCGGTTCCTTAATTACCAAGTGGGAATATGTTTGTAAAATGAAATATAAAGTTTTTGTTTCTGTTGAATTTTTTTCGGAAATTTTAAAAAATTTTCTGGTGCTCTCAAATACCCTCATCTTTTTAACACTCTCCTTAATCTCATTATAGTCTTCAACTTTGGAAAAATTATACCCCCTTTAGAGTTAAAGAAAAACTCCCCCTCTGCTGTCACAGACGTCAGAATCTTTGGAAAGACACTGGACAGCACATCTGTACAGGCCTGACTGATTCATTTGCCACTAACTTTTCAGTGTTTTAAATCACTTGTAAATAGGAAAAGGAAAAGTCAAATAATAGTAACAAAACCTGAGGCACCACTTAGTATGCATCGCCCCAGGATGAAGAGCTTCACGCTGGCTCTGTTGCTGTGTATCTCTATTGCTGCTAAACACCAGTGTATAGAGTAATTCAACATGTGGCATATCAGTGACCTGCCCTTATTATCGTTTACTTCTCCCCAGTCTTTGTCTCCTATAAAATTATTGATAATATTTTTAACTGTTCTTTTTGAAGTCTGATATGTTATAATACTGTTACTTGCAGATGTGATGATACCCACTCTGGTAAGAATAGCTGTATTAGATGGTCCCAAGGGTCCATATTGTGCAGCATCATGTCTACAGCTGTGGCCATGAGTTGGATGCCTGGGAAAGATGAAGTTCAAGGTTGATATATGTGATATCTCTCCCTTACACTCTGCTGCCCTTCAGCAACTTTCAACCCAGGAACTACTTGAGTCTATTTATCTCCAGGTTTTTGCATGCTTCTTTACTACTATGTCTCTGCCTTAAAATTTTTCAGATATCACGGATACACCTAAGAGAGTGTATATTTCCAGACTGAGCAGAAGAGTTCATTTAAGCTTCTGATTAATGTGACTTTCATTCAGTTTTCCCACATAGCATGGTCACAGCAGCTGAGTCTGTAACGGGAATTACACCTCTAAATATTTCCAGAGAAGCCCTTGAAGCAAACTACTTGAAATGATATAATGAAAAAAGAATGTGATAGCTATAGTATTTATTTCTTCCTGTTTGCCAAGCCAAAAGAAGCTGGAAAAGAAAGGAGGAATGCAAACAGAAATATACAGGTGTGTGACCATTTTTGATAGTGACTTTGTGCTTCACGTTGGGAAGTTTTCTGCTATCAGCCCACTTCCATGATAGCTGGTGACACCTCATGTTCCCTGCATACACAAGCCGTTCACTGGATTCAACATCATGAGTGAGACCCTCAGTAATCAGTAGAGAAAGACTGATAGCAATGAAATGGTGCCAGTTTACACCAACTCATCTTTGGTTCTACGGTTAGTCTCTGCTTTTGTTTCTTTTGAGCCAGTGCTGAAATTGCCAATCAGTGAAGGAACTAATAAGCAGGACAAAACACTTTCATGGAGCAATTATTTCCCCACTTCCCAACGCTGCTGATAGTGTCATAGAAGGCCATGTTTTCTGTGCGTTATACAAGTAGCACACAGGTTTGTAGTGTTTCAGTTTCTTGTAATCTAGTTATACAATAGTGTAACTATCTTCAATTGTGCTCTGCAGGGAAAAGAGATGGTCGAAGAGTAGAAATGCATTCCTTACTACAAGATAGGAAGTAACCTGGGATGTTTTCCAATGATCTGTGCCTGAAACTGAAGCCAGCCAATGACTGGAGGAGAGTTCCCAGTCTCTTGAAATCCTCCATCTTAATTGAGGCTTGGGGGGTTGCTGGACTGTGACAGGTAAGGGAGACCAGAGCAAAGGTAACTGCTACCTGCAAAGCTGCTGTGGGAGAATGGCTTGTATCTGAGCTGAAAACTGGTCAGGAACTGGCGGATCAGTGCCCAGAAGCAGCCCTGCAGATGGCCTGGAGGAAGCAGCTGAAAGCAAACCAACACTGGTTTTGTATTGTTTCCAAGACCTGGCTAGGTCACCTCCTTATCTGTGATTTATGTATTTCATGAATAGGCTGCTCAACTATCTGGATGAGAGGACTCACTGCTTTGGAATTAAAGCTGGGAAATGCTTTTGGAAAAACAGAAGATGTGCTGGATGAGGATAGTGTTGTCCCTCCAGCCTGGCAGGTTTGTATAGGGTTTTTTTTCCATTAAGAGGAGAAATTGATTGTATTATTTGGAGAGGTATTCCTTGGAAAAATAATGATTTATTTACATGCCATGTACGTGACATCCTGTCTCTATGATCTCAAAAGAAACAAAGTTTCCTTGTCAGAAATCTCCAACCCTCTTCAGCAGGCTCTGTGCCCCAAAAGCTCTGTCTGTCTTCCTCCTTATACAGGCTTCTTCCTTTAGGCTTTCTCCTTTGCTTAGGCACTTGAAAGACATGTTGCATTGCCTTTATTTAGGTCTGTGATTGTCTGTGGATCTCAGAGTCAGTCGTTAACAGCATCCAAAGTAATTCTGTGTTTATAATGTTCTGGAATGACAGAGATTTAGCTCTGGAGTAAAACAAGAAGACATTTCTACTGACTTTTGTGTTTGACTCTTTGGACTGTGTATAGATTTTTTACTTTTTACCAAATAGTAGATTCTTTACCCCTTATGGACTTTAGAATAAGATCAAAAGACAGGCATGATGAAGGACAATTGGATTAAAACCAGTGTTTTGTTAAGGTAATGTGAGGCTTCCTTCTGGCCTTAGTCTCTGAATTTATAACTGAAGGACGTGTGGTGCCTAGTGTCAAGGCTGTAGTGGAAAATAGCTAAGTGTGGAGGACAACAAGAATGTAGCACTGAATTGTGAGAGAGACTCTCCTATAGCAGGGTGGGATAATCTGGTCCAGGTGGGAGCACATGTGCTATCCACAGTGTCTCAGAGCACCGTTATTGCATGAACGATGTTACATTACATTATTGCATGAGCAGACTATGCTCCTTCATTTCAGCTCTGTTCTTAGGGTTGACAATAGTGGGAAACTTTGTGCCAACCACACCTCCTTGGGGATTTTTTGGCTGTTTGTGTAATCCTGTACATGCTGGACCAGATGATCTCCAGCAACATGGGGCCTCCCCTTCCTAGGGTGGCTGCTGTTTGCTCTGGGATTTCCCAGCATATTCAGGCAGCAATGAGTCTATTTCTTGTCTGGAAGGCTCAGATCTGCTGTGGATGCACGAATTGATCGTATGGCATATGCACAGCCCTCCAAGAGCTGGATTTCACTGAGCTGCCATTCATTGTTGTGCAGGTCTGTCAGATACTTGCTGACATCTTTGACTAATGAGAAAATCTTAAATGCTTTTCAGACTCAGTCTGTGGGCAGGAAAAAAGCACATATGTAAAGAAATATGACCATACCTCTTTAAATCCTACAGACTATAAATTGTAACTGATTAATATTCTGTGGTGCCACCTGGCCCTACCTGAGCTGCAATAGAAGGAAATTTGCCTTGCAATCAGAGTTGTTGTATGTGTATCTATTTCTGTCAAACCAAGTGGGAAAACCTTTGGCTCCCGTTCAGCCGGTTCAGAGAGAGATGACTCAGTCACCAAACATAGACTTCCACCTGAGCTGGTCACCCTGCCCCAGTACATACAGTATTTGACACAAAGATTGATTTCTGCTGGCTGGCTTACTGGGGATTTTTTGTTGCATGTTGCAAAATCATGTCCTGTTAATCCCAACAGCTTCTATTCTCTGCTGTGCACTATGGTGTGAGCTAGACCTTCGTTACTTTCTAACATGATGAGGAATGGGCAGGTTCTAACCTACTTGCATGATCTCAGACTCCTTATCATTCCCAGGTTCCAGGGGACATTTTTCCAAACATCTCATCTCTTATGTATGGCCTGCAACGGGGGACAAGATTTTCATAAACCCATAGCAGCTGTGAGACATAAAATGGGATTTTTCTAAAGCACTTACCCTATGAACTCCATTTCTCTTGAAATTAGTGGTGAACGATCTCGATTTCAATGGGTCAAGGTCAGAGCAAAAATATTCTGTAAAATCCCACACATGCAGCCAAGATTTCAGCATTCACCATCCTGAATTCTCTTTAGAGACAAGAAAGAAAATCCCAACAAGAGACCCTAAATGAACGTAAAGTTTTCCCCATTCATTTCAGCACACAACGTGGGAGCACAGAGCTCTTGTGAACTTTCCTGAATGTTCCTGCCTCTGTTTATCCTGTAAAACAGATATAAAAGAAATAATCTGAACAAAAGTTGGTGAACTTTTCAGATATGTGAATGTGTGATCTTGAGTTAAATGAAACTTGGCGTTGAATCATCAGGACTTTTTGTGAATGGCCTCTGCTCTAAAGTAGAGGTAGTGACATTAGTCTTGGGGGAAACAGGTTTCTGCTAAAATTATCACCAGTAGCAGCCCTGTCCCTGAAATCTCTGTCATTAGGCTTTAGAGTTAGACACAGAATTCAGGTCACTAGTGGGTATAGCACTCAGTAGATTATTCACCAGTTCAGTGGGTGTAGTATCTACAACCTGTGGTCTAGACTCCCACCAGAATTCATTCCAGGCTGACTCAGCTGCCCATGGTTGTCTTCTCCATTGGCTTGAGGAATGACAGCCAATGCGGTATGATGCTATATCACTTCCTTGCTGCAACTAGCCCAGAGAGCCATTAGGCATGTTTGACTGGGCCCAGTTCCTGGAGAATGACTGAACTTCAATTTCACTGCTCCTGGGTTCTATTCATTGAGTCCCAACTAGAAAATGTTGTGTCCCCTCAAAAAGAGGTAACATAGCTTTTTCCTGTAGCTGATTAAAACAATTCAGTATCTTCAGTATCACCTGGCTTGGTCAAACACTGAAATTTGAGTAAAAACTCCATTAAACCCAGCTTTTATTTAAGTTCTCCATCTCCCAGATGTACCACTGTAAAGACTTCAGCTGTCTAAGCAGGCAGAATAGAGCTGCCGCTCCCTGTCTGTGTGCAGTGTGTGTTCCTGGCTCCGCATGTCTGTGTGGTAAAAATAGCCATATTTTAAATCTATTGGAAATATTAAGAGCTTAATTATCATCTGCTTTGGAGCTTTCTTCAGCCAAGACTAAGGAGATATGAAGAATTTGGCTGCTGTTCTCTGCTCCTGCACCACCCAGCCATAATGAGAGCTAAAGCAACTTGGTGGCTACTACATTTTTAGTGGCCCCTCTGGCAGGAAGAGATTAGAGGGAATGCAGCTACTTCAGTACCCCCTTGTTCCAGATGTCTGTCTGTCTGTCCCCAACAGACCCCTTGGCTGTGTGTAGCTGTTATAGGAGCTAGCTTTATATGAAAGAGGGAAAGTAAAATCTATTTATAGGCAGTCTGAGCGGCACATTATTCAAGGCTAGGTTGTTGACTCATGCCCATCTGATATCATTTAAAGGGTTAGATATTGCCAGCGAACAAAAATAAGTGCTGTTACTCCCTTCTAGTCAATAGAATTAACTGTTCTTAAGCTGACATTTGCTATTACAGCAGAAGCAGCATTGTGTCTCAAGGGTCCTGTTATATACATTGCTGAAAAGGTGCTAATCTGGATTTCCTTGGGATTATGGTGATGGAAACAAATACGAGGGCAGCAAAACTGGCAGAGAGCCTTCAGCTTTGTTGTCTGTCGCTTACGTTCATCTCTATTAAAAGGACCTGCAGAAATCAAGCGGGAAGGAGGCAAAGGGCAGCCCTGTTAACACCAAGGGCTCCTTTTCCACGGTAGAGTCTTGGAAAGGCCCTTCCCTCCTCCTCCTCCTCATCCCAGCCTGTCTCAGGAGTGTTGTCTTTGTTAAACAGAAACTGTTCTGTTTCCTGCCTGTCTTGAGCCATTGGCCTTTGGCGTCAGTTTTCAAGCCCTGAATCACTCTCTGGGGATGCGTGCTGGAAAGCTGATGGGAACTGATTGCCTATCAGCAGCTGAGATGCAATCCTTGGCTTCACTCTTCTTGGGAATCACAGTATGCAGACCTGGACAGCATCATCTGCATAGCGTAAGAGACCAAGCACCTCTCGTGGGCTGAGTGCATGAAATCCTGAGGCAAATACTTATTGCAAACTTCAGGGCACGAGGGGGTGGGAGGGAAAAATATCAGCTCATAAAGCTTTGCCTGCTGGCTCAGGAGCAGGGAAAGAAATACAAAAAGAATGAATGTAGTTCCTTTTCTTTTTCAGGTCACAGCTGAAATTAACCATGAGATATTTAACACTGAAGTGGAGGAGAAAGCTGAAAAACTAGGAGAGCAACTGCTTTTGAAAACTGCTGAGCCAAATGTCTCTTTCCAAAGAGAAAGATGCAGGATTGCTTGGTATAAGGTCACACTTATCAACAAGATCCTTGTCTTTCCTTCCCACAGCTGGGACAAAGAAACTGAGGCCAAGGCTCCAGGCATCCTGCTTGAAATGTAGCATAAAGGGGAGATGCAACAGGCAGGTGGGGAAAACTGGCTGTGAAACAGGCCTCCCATATACACCTTATACTGTGGCTGCTCTGGGCCACATTGGCTCTGTGAAACCAGAGCAGCAGCCATAGATGAGAGAATGAAAAGACAGAGCTGAACTCCTCCTCACAGCTGCTTTAATTAATTCCCTTTGCCCAAGTCTGAGCATGATCGCCATCATCTCCCATTGAAGGGACGCTAACAGCTGCTCTGCAGAGAGGGTGCACCCTTTGGCTCAGACTAGTGGCAACAGTACCTTGATTGTTATAATTAAGGCTAATCAACCAAATGGTGTTTTGCCTCTAGAACAGTTTTATATATCATGATAATAATAGCCATTGCAGAAATATTCCTGGAATGGTTTGTTTTTCTCCCAAATGAGGATGGGGCAGAGAGAATGGCATTCATAAGAGTCAATACCCTAGTTGATCCCAATACTTTGTGAGGTCTGGAAAGACTTCTTTAAAGTGCTGCTCTGTCTCGTTAGATGCATTAATCAAAATTTAGTCTGCTGCTCTTCAGGTTACCACTGCATATACTGGGCTGCGCTCCTTCTATCTAACTAGGAAACTTATCCTGGACCTGAAAAAATACCCTTCCCTGACATAGATAAATTCCTTTCTCATAAAAACGCATTTTCATTTTCTGACAAAACAAGATTTTTCATGAGGTGAGTGGGAGAAAACTGCATCCAAAAACACACAGCAAGAAAGCTCATCACAAGAATATAGGCAAAGTAGTCAGCAACAATTAGAATAGTCTCTTGGAGAGAGTCCTGAAATAGCAAAAAAGCTGCTGTATTTGTGATATGTTTAATGATGTGCTAATAGCTGAGACATGTCTGTAATAACTAATTGGTTTTAAAAAAAACTAAGCAGAGCAAGGATCCTCTTCGGACTGAAGGGGCATTTACAGTTTGCCAGTAAGGCAGACATTAGGATCATACCCAGCAGATCTGGGAAATCACGGCCATGCTTCAGCAAAGCCCAGAAAGCACATGCCTGACCCTACCCTTACTCCAAAAAATCTTGTGATATATATAGACAAGACGGAGCAAAAGAAATATTACTGCCATTGGAGAAAGGGGGAAAGATTAAGTGAGGTGGCCAAGTCAGGCAGGAGCCCTATGTCAGAGCCAGGATCTGAAATCACCTCTCCTGAGGATGGTCTTTAATGTCATTGTTAAAGCCAGGCTCCCCTCTAATCAAAAGCTGACCTCCCACAGCTCCTTGTGAGATTCTCGTGCTCCACAGGACCTGCCACTTGGATCCAGATTCTTACTTTTATCTTTTTTGCTTGTATGCCCTCGATCGGCTTTCCAAGTGGACCATGCTAGCATAAGCATCACCAGTGAAAGGCTGTGAGAGGGCTTTTCCTATTGGAAAAAAACAAACAAACAAAAAACAACACACACAAAAATGAACAAAAAACCCAAACCACTGCCAAAAACCTTTTCTGAGGTTCTTTTTAACCCAAACTCCCAGAGAATTTTAATGCCATGGTAGGGGACTAGGTTTTGCAGTGTGGTCCAAAAGGTGGGGAGGAGAGGGAGAGCAGGAATTAACCCTGTGGCATGTGGTGAGCAAAGACCCCAATGAAGGGCAAGGACTGCCAGGATTTGCTCTGCAAAGCCTGGGAGAAGCAGATAAAAGCTCAGCCCTGACTGCAGGCAGGAGGGATGGAGTTAACCATAATCCATAGGAGTTGGACTCGATGATGCTTGTGGGTCCCTCCCAGCTCAGGACATTCTATGATTCTAACCAAAACCTGAATTTCACCTCTTTGCTCTTCTGCTCCTCTCTTTTAGGAAATCCTTGGTCAGGCCCCTGGCAGTGAAATGGGTGCAGGTCTGCACCCTATACAAGCAAGCAGGTTTTGGTATGTTGGTAACAGGCTCCATTCACAGACCGATTAGTGAGAGCGAGAGGCAGAAGGAGCAGCGTGAGAGGACCTAATTTAAAAGGGAACATTTTCAGAGGAGCTAATCCAGTCCACCCTGCCCCAAGATGTTCACCTTGCAGACAGATGCTTTTCAGCAGTTAGTGGGGCTGCAGTCCCTGCCTAGTTGCATTTGCCCAATCCCTGACCTTTTAGGTCAGTGGGAAGAGTCCCAGGCAATCAGCAGGCTTGGGAAAAAGACCCAAATGACAGAGAAAATTAGACTTTGGGATCTTTGAACTGTTATTGCTGTTTGACTCATGGCTGTGGGTATTTTCCTCCCTGTGCAGCTGTTGGGAGAACTGGGGGTGGCTACTGGGAAATGATTGAATACATGTGACACCTCTGAGGTAAGAGAGCTCTGTGGTGAGGCCTTAAAATGTTACGGCAATCCTAACAATGTCTAGCTGCTTTTAGATGCCTTCTCAAATGGAGCTGGCTTTCTAAGAAGGGTTTTAATGAGGTGAAAAGGAGCTTGTCTGCTCTAGAAGTTCGGACTGAGGATGACTACATCCTTGTCAGCCAGGTCCTCTATCAGTTGTACAGAGAAAGAAAGGCGCTTAGCCTCTGACTGCTGTCAGGCTGCAGCTAAGGAAGCCGCATGGCCATGCTGCTCGCAGCTGCTGGCTCCTCTCTCTTCCCAACTCTGCTGCTAAGAGGGGTCAGAGTCAGGGCAACAGTCAGTGCCAGGGAAAACTTTCAGTGGTGATAGCTGTAGTTTCTCCTCCATCTGCAAAGCTGAAAATGGAGAGAGACTAATAAAAAAAAGTCTGAAGCCCCACAATGGTGATAATAATCCCCAATTCCCTCGTAGTCAGTCTCGTTCGCCCCACCCTTTATTTTATTCTCCAGCAGGAAAATGTTTCCCCAGCATTGCTGGCACCCTTAGCAGGACAGATTCGGCGCAGGAGTTGTGCTGGGGGTCAGGCAGAGAGATAGCGTGAAGGGCTGGGATGGGATGCTGGGTTTCTTTCAGGACAGTGAGTTCAGATCATTGCTCTGCCAGAGGTTTTTCCACGTGACCTTAAGCCTGCCTTTTAAACCCCTCTCTAGCAATTAAATGGGATAGTACTTTTCCCTTTAGAGAGCTTACAATCGAAACAGCTAAAGCAGAGGCTGTTCCTTCTTATGCTTGTCTACATCTCCTAGCATTCCTGGTCCTGGCTGTAGCTGTTCCGGTGATATCCTTTTCAACGAGAGAGAATGAGCACACGTCCTCTTCTCTCTGCTCAGGATCAGCCAGTTCTTCCCCTTGAGGTTTCCTATCATGGCAGTTGCACCAGAGTCAAGATGACAGGAATTGACTCTAAATTGTCCAAGTGTGAAAGCACAGCATGTGTTGTACCCATCAAAATGTGAAGCAACCCTGAACTTCACACAAATCCATTGCCTGAGCCGGAGAGGAACACAGCCACTTCTCCAACATATGTCTAAACAGCGTGCTGCACATCACAAATTAGCCAGGCACTTTTGCAAAAAAACATGAGGCAGTCTCTGCTCAGAGAGGGAGGTTCCTGAAGGTTGCGTCTCAGCCCACAGCATGCCTTGGGACAGGCTGTGCGTACACTGAGCAGCTGGGGCCCTCTGGACCGCTGGGCTCTCACTAGCAGAGCTAGCCATAGGACTCTGAACAGGTGTTGCAAATTTTGCTCCTTTTTAATTTACGAGCAGGGCAAGAGCATCTGTTATGCTCTGAGGTCATTAATGATTTCCAGGATTGCCAGGAAATAGAAAATATTTCTGCAGTGTACAATGTGTAGGGCAAACAAATAATATACATATGCAAGACAACAGACCAGGGTGTAGTATTTTATGAAATATTACAGTGGAGTGGCTTCCAGCAGTTTTGCCTTAGGAAGCTGCACAGCTGTTTCCAGCTGTTGAGCACTTGGGGAGATGATCTGTATTTGCATGACAAAGGCAAAAACAACATAGTTGTCTACGTTACCTCTTTCTTTGTGTGCCATGCAGGGGTGCCTTCCAGCTCCTTGCTCAAATAGGGGATAGGACTGCCTCCGCCTGCAGCCAAGGATCTCAGAGGTGTTATCTTGTGCTCAAACCCACCTCTTCTTTGGAGAATGTGGTGTTTTGGGCTATAGCCCAAAAAGCCAAATGAAAGCCTGCTGAAGCTAGTGGGAATCTTTCCATGAAATGCTCAAGGGTTTGCCTTGGATTTCATTTGCTTTCTGCAAATCTGACCCAAAGCCAGTGGAATGACTCTGTTTTGGGATACTTACGCTGTCCCTTTGAGGAGTGTTTCAGAGGTTAGGAAGAGCTTGCCTCCAGATGGGAAGCAGGGCCCTGGCACACCATGAAGCACATGGGGTCCCATGAACCTAATCATCCCTGAAGCCTTAATGAAGCACTCATATGGGACAAGGCCCCTTAGTGCTGCTGTCAGGAGCTCACATAGAAATCATCCGCTGCCTGTAAGGCAGCTGTGCATGCTCGGAGGCGGGCTGTGACGTGCTCTGCTTGCGCGGTTTTGCAACTGGCCATCAACATCTGTCTCAAGGAAGCCGTTGACTTCTCTGGGGCACGCAGGATCAGGCTGTACTTCTGAATAGTTATCAGGAGTCTGACTCAAGTGGGAGGCAAAAGGCTTGTGATAAAAATATGTCTGGATGTTTCATTTGCAGCCAAGAAAGAGAGCTTAGTTTTCCTAGGCTGGTGTAGGTTTCCTATGCTTTGATAGTACAGTTTTTGTTTTGACACTATCAAAACATTTCATTTTTATGTGCTACTTTGCCTTTTTGATAGAGATCCTTTTATTAGAATATGACTTCAGCATGTTATATACCATGTTTTTATAGTATATTAATAGTCTGTTCTATTTTTTTACTGTTATTGCAACAAACTATTTCTACCTCATTGAAAAGGAAGAGTTTATGTTATCAGAAAAAAAAAATCAGCATTATTAAAGCAAACTATACTGATATTTCTGGTTATTTTTTTAAGCAATTCACTGATAAATTTCCACAATGTGCAATTTTTACTTAATTTGCCTTATTCCATCTAGGAGCTTGTACAAAAATATTGGGGCTTTCCAGAGAACAAAAATTACACTTGCCAGCCCACCCGATGGTGATTCTTTTTGCGGAGATAAGCATGTGTTCATTTCACTAGTGTGAGAGTCCCTTTATAAACCTAGTTCATGATCCATTGTGATGGAGTATCTGGCAATAAGAACCTGCAGTAATTTAACATTACTGCTTTTGTATCAGTTATCAAATGTACTTGAATGACAACAGCACCCAGGGGCTTTAACTGACCCTGAGGCTGGACACTATACAGACAGAGTCAAAAAGAGTCCCTGCCTAGGGTAATGGCATAAAATAACCAAGAGAGATATTGTTAATCCTCCTGTTTTACATCTGGGGAATTTGGGAATGGAGAGAGAAATTATTTTCCAAAGGGTTGTGCAGGGAATCAGAGAGACATGAAACCATGAATGCTGGTCCCAGGACTCCTACCCCGTAGCAGCAGGACCTCCAGCAGGTGCTACTGGTGTTTCCCATTCTGTCTTGCCGATAGTTTCTCCAGATCCCAGTCTCTTGAAATGAGAGGCCTTGTAAAGCTCTTTCAGGAGCAACCACTCTGTCCTGTTTAAAATTTTGCTGTGTCCTTGAGGAAACAGAAGTTTTTCTTCATCTCTTGAAAAGCATGGAATCTTCAGCTGTAGCATCACAGGAAATCAATCAATATGATCCTGCACAAACTGTTTTCTCAACAGCTTCATCCCATCCAGAATTCTTATTTTCTGAAGGTTACCCCAAGAGTGATGGTTAATACATGCATCTTTTTGAATTTACTCAGTGTTAGTGGCTTACCAGGATTATTCTAAACTTAAAAGCCAAACTTGGGAGTAATAAAGTGCTTAAACAGATTATTGCAGTTTGATGGTCCTACTCAGGTAGATAAGTGCATCTTTGCACCGTATATATGGCCTCTACTCCAGTTCATCCAAAGGATAGTCTGATTTCATTGCCAGCAAACCTTTTTACTCCATCTGGGTGAAACTGGATGAAATGGTGAGGGCTGGCCAGGCAGATTGCAACACAAGGGTAGGGGGTTGCAATATTTGTGGTATGAATTTCTGAAGTAGAAATCTGGTGCAGTGGAGTCTGGCTTGAAGCGGAGACTGCAACTCCTGCCTGCTCTGGAGAGATGCCTACAGTCCCATGTAAGGAATTAGAGGGCGTGTTACTCAGTAGATACACAACACTGCTAGTGCTTTAGGACAGATTCACACATAGGGTGGTTGGAGACATACTACCCTGCAGCATGATTTGTTTGGGTTTACAGATTTCGAAGTGTTCTAATCACCTTTTAAACAGCTATTCCTTTATTAAAGGAAACCTGCCTCAGGCTTTCCCAGTTTAAATTCCAGATTCCCATGGAAGTCCAGGAGTCTGGGGACATTTCAGGCTGACCTTTACGCTTTGTGTGATGTTTTGCCTTTGTTCAGAAGTGTTAGATGCTACATGTAAAGCAAATGCTAGAGTAAAAGATGTAAGGAAAGGGTTTGCCTTTAATTTTGTTTACAAGATGAGAAATATAGTCCAGCCTCCAGCCTTTCATCATGTTGCAGTTACCCAGGCTTAGAATAAACAGTCTGTTAAGACAGCATGATAGCATGCAGCTTGCCAGGGGTCTGCTTCATTCAAGTCTCACCTACCAAATGTTTGGGCCAGGCCTGTTCCATTCTTTATGTATTTTTTCTTTTAGCATTCTGTGAGCTTTCTAGGAAAAAAAAAATTCCTGTTGCAAGGTCCTGCAACCAAAAATAGTTCTAACTCCTACACTAATGACACTTTTGATGTGCTGTTCAAAGCAAATCCCTCGAAGCAGGATACTGTTAATAAAAATCAGGAGAAACAAGAGGTCAAGTGACGTGAGTAAATAGACCTTTCAGTCTCTTTGGAGCTCCTATTCATAGCCAGGAGGAATTTATCCTGACAAAAACACTAGTTTTAACTTTGGAGATTGCTCTTTGAACCAGAAAGAGCTACATCATGCTAGTGGATTGGATAAAGACACTTATCCACATCTTTCCAGTGCTCCCAAATGTATCCAGGGACAACTCATTTTTTTATATACTTTTCCATCAAAAGAAATAAACCCTAAACCAGTACATTTAAACCTTTGGTGTCCTCTAGACTTGTGACAGCATTTTAGCATGTGAGTAGCAGAATCATTTGTAACATGAGATGAATTGTCATTGTTTATTTTTATCATGTAATAAAAACTCACACTGGGCAGTTCTTGTGGTAATAGAAGCTCTCTCATTTGGGTAGTAGTAAAATTCAGTGAATTTAAAAGAACTTCAGCTGGTAAAAATGGATTCTCCCTGAAGTCTGTCCAGTTTCACCTGGCAGCCTTTTGAGAGAGTATGCAGATATCTTATGTGGCACCTGCAGCTTCATACAGAGGTGAGTCTCAGTCAATACATAAGTCCTAGACCTTTTTTATTGTTTCTTAGGTTCATACATCACTTCTGAATGGAGTCTGAGGTATTTAATCTGAGGAAGAGGCGCTGGTGATATGCAAGGGTTTACACAGGATGGCAGCTGGCCAGGGCTATCTTTACCTAAGGAACCTCTATTTCTAAAACTGCTGGGTTTCATTGTTTTTTTCACCAGAGAGAAATCCATGATATCACTTTCTTTTGCACATGGCCCAGTGCTTTTAGCTGACTTTCCACCCTCCCCTTCACATAACTGAGATAATGCCAGTGTGCGAAATACCGTATGTCTTGAAGAAAACTTATGCCCTGGACATTTTATATGGGAGTCACACATATGAGGTTCTTATCTGGTGGAGCTGCTGCCTGCCTTTAGGATATCTGCCCTGTATATTTGGTAGTGGGTAAGACTTGACCTACTGGTCTGGCTTCCCCTCTTGGAGGTTTTCACCAGCTGTATCTCTGTCCTGTTTTAAGGTCAGTGCCACCAAGATGCACATCTGCCTTAGCTGATACGGAGAACTGCACACAAGGGAACCTGTCTGTACCCAACAGCAATGACCTGTCCCACTCCCTCTTAATGCAACATGTTGTGGGAAGCCATTTACTGATGCTGTTACACCCTTGTTTTCACCAGAACGGGAAACCAGAGGTAAGGAAGATGACTGTGACTGAAAATTTTATTTCACATGGCCCACCCAGCCCTGTGGTTTTTCTCTCCACCTCTTGTCATTCAATAGGCTTAAGCTGTTTGTCAGTGTGGGGACCGCCAGCAGTGATGGAGAGATGTGCTCATCTCTTGGCAAAGATGTTCTTCATGTAGCCACAAACCCAGAGCACTCCTGCAATGCTCGCTGCTCCCTGCCCCTTCCTGCCTGCTCCCAACGTCCAGAAGTGACCTTGCAGAGGCCACTTGCAGGTTTTTCAGGCCTCCAGGAAGGTTATCCAGAAATGGGAGAACTATAGCAAAAAAAGCATGCCTCACCAAATTTGACTTTCGCTCAAATCTTGTCTCTAATTGAAATAATTCAGCGCGGGCACTGTGTCAACTGTGTGGGCTGTCAGCCTGGCAAAATACATATTGTGTGCAAGCTTCTGTGTGCCCTGAAACCTCAATCCCACTATTTCCATGTAACCTGAACTTACAATTTCTGCCAAGGGAGACTGAATTAAGAGAAGCCTGTGGTATTCTTCAGGGATGAAAAGGAGCATATCAGAAAACTTGAGCTGGCCTCAGTCTTTTGAATGTCCAGTGAATACTTGCTGATGGGAAGACAGTACGTGGGATATACTCTGTGGGGACTCTCTCCCTTCTTTCCACTCCTTTGGCTCTGTGCCTTTTGCTAGCAATTTCCATGGCTGTCATCCTGGTGACATTCTTGTCAAATTCCTCCCTTGGCTAACAGACATGGTCATCAGACTCACTGAGCAAAAATCTTGTCCTGGTTTGGCTCAGGACCTAACTGGTCACCATTCCCAGCCCCTGCATGGATGTTTGTGCCCACGGACGCCTACGGCTCTTTCAGACTTAGGAGCAGCCCTGTGAACCAGTTGTGTTCCCAGGTCCAAGAGGCTTCCCTTTCCTCCAAATGACTCATGGCCTACGTGTATAGAAGCCCTTTTTTCCAGAATGCTCCCAAAGACATTGAACATGTTGCAAAAAAAGGGCAGAAGTCATTTGGAAATTACCGTATTTTGGGATAAAATGTAAAAAATTGCCAAGTGGGGTTTGCCTTCCCAAGGGAACAGCAGGCTGGCTCAAATACACCGCCCTCCAACCTATCTTTGGACAGACTGACTCACCCTGTGTGGCTGCTTCTTTCTCTTTCCATCAGCTACAGTGTCCTGCATGCCTAGCTTAGGTGGGTGTTTAACTTCTAGGATCTTTGCAGGATGCTATGTTATCTTAATTTCTCTTTTCAAAGGATTTTGTGCTTCCTCAGCAAGTCACTAGATAGCCTGTCAAAAGAGTGTTCAGAAATATTGAACCATAGCCTCAGCTTGGTCTGTCCCAATGCACAGAGAAGTAAAAAGTATTAGGAGCTTGCCCAGGCTCTTTTTAGGCTCCTGATCATAGTGGATGAGGATGGAAAGAAAACAGCCACTGCTGGGGTAGATACACAGAAAATGAGCATCCAAGGACACTGGACATCCCTAGTCCCGCTCTGGGGCGGAAGCACAGGTAGAAGCTCCCCTGGTTTGTGAAACACCAGACTTAGAAGTCTTCAGTTACACTGCAAAAACTCTGTTATATCCGTGAGAAATCCCAGAAGTGCAAATATATTCACCTCTTGTGGGTCTCTTCACTGTCAAGGCAGGATAAAGGGACCTTACTTCCCTGGTGCCTCTGTGGGTTGGTAGTAGCCAGCCCAGCTGCTGAGCAGCTGGCTTGTGCTTTAATGCATTACAAGAATAGAGTAAAACATGTAAAAGTTATTGCTTTAATCCATGCACAATTAGCTAGGCACATACAAATGATGCTTGCAAATTTTGGTTAGTGTTGTGTGTATCTGAAGGCAGAGCATGGATTTAAAGATTGATTCTCTACAAGGCTGAGTGAAAGGAGGCTAATTTTAACAAAGATACTTTTCCCATAATTTCTCATATCTCTGTGACTGCACATCCCTATTTACTTAAAGTACAGCGCTCACCACAGTTATTACATCATGAACTTAATATCTCTCCCTGGGAAAAGAAACACTTTTTAGGAAAAAAAAGAAAAGGGAGAAAGAAAAAGAAGGAAGTGTTTGAAGAAGTTCAGAAAGCCTCAGATTCCTCTAGGGTCCCCAGCTGTGCTGTATGTTGTCCCAGCTGAATGCCAGATATTTCCGCTCTGCACATTAATGCATTCAAGGAGAAATCAAAGCGGCTGTCTTGAGTGTGCTTTGGGCCGAGTGTGTATGTCCTACCTCAAAACAGCCCTGATCCCTAAGGTTACGACCCTTTATTCTTCCCTCCTTAATAGGCCTGGGGCTGAACACAAGCTCTCTGGAGCTCATTATGGCTACCTGCCCATCAGTGCTTCAGATGCTTCATGGTCCCAGTGGCCTAGAAGCCACATCCTCTGCTGGACCATTTCTGGTGATGCAGCAATCTTTCCTTCCCTGTTGAGGGGAAAAAGAGCAGTACTTCTCTGATGGTCTCATCGCATCACATGTCCTCTTGCTACCACTCTTCACAGAGGTGCCTCCTTTGGAGGTACATGCTGGTGAGTGGCCAAGCACTGATGGTGTTGGGGCAGCCCTGGATGGCAATTAATCCAGTGTGGTAGGAAGGCTCTGCCAGATATGTTGCCCCATGGGGTTGGTTTATTGGTCTAATGTTGGCTGGGCCCAGCTGTTAGCACAAAGCCAGGTTTTGGTGAGTCATATCTGCAAGCAGAAACCCTTGTCACAGTCCCCTTTTCCTCATGCCCCTGATGAAACTCTGTGGCGTTGTCACCATGCAGCAGAGCAGAGTGGGGCTGTGTGCCACAGCACCCTTGGCTGGGAAAGCTGGCTGGGGGCTCTGCAAGGTGGCAAGTTCTGTCCAGCTCCATGGTAGCATCACTGCAGAAGCATTGCACAGCAGAAGTGCAATAAACTGAATATCTGGCAAAAATTACCTGGTTGCCTCCTTGATGAAGTGAAGATGCAGGGGACTGATCTGGATCTGGTGCTGATCTGGACTGCTCATGTGCATGGTTTACCTTGTTCATATATCTTTTCAGTTCAGAGCTGCTGTGGCTGTCATTCAAACATACCCCTGCTGTTGTGTTATTTACTGTCCCTCAGCCTCCAGTGGGATAGGTGGGGTTCTTGTGTCCTTGTTGAGGGACTATTTCTCTGTACACTCCGTCTTGTGATTGCTTGCTTAGACGATATGTTATGCAGCTCAGATCAAAGCCATGTCACTTACCAGCTAGTAAATGATTGAAAGCAGTATTTCACATCTTCACAGTAATTGTTCGCTCTAACTATGAAGAAGATTGTTCTGAAATCAGTCCTTGCGTCTGCCTTTGTAACCACTCTAAGCAACCATCACTGAGTGCAAAGAAGACAGGGAGATCTGCTGAAAATTGAAAGTACTGTAGACAGTAGAGAGTGTTGTGCAAGGGCTCTGTCCCTCATCAGTGTCAAATTGCGTAACCCAATGTTGGCCAGATGAAGTGAAATAACAGCTCACTTCCTAAAATGGAAATATCCCCATATGTTGTTCCTGGCTGAGGACTGTTCTCGGGGGGCAAGATCAGCAAGCGGACGGTAGTGACTGCAGCATGCCCCTCGCCACTGCCGGCCCCCATGGTGATCAAGGGAAGGAGAACAACACTATTTGCCATAGATCTGAGAAGTAGCAGGGCACTTTGCACCCTATAAAATCCCCTTAATTTAACAGTAACTGCCAATAAATCGACTTCAACCCAAATAGTGTATCTTTCTCAAAAAGAAGCTACTGTTCTCTGGGACCCAAACTCCGCCGGTTAGTCTGTTACTGCTCCAGTATTGCCTACGGCTTAAACAGTTCAGGCATGTTGTTAGCACAACAAATTAAAATGGAAACTTGGGAAATCCTATGCTGAGAGTTTATTTGCACAGTTTAGCAGCAAAACACTGTATTTTAATGGCGGAGAGCACTCAAGAGTCCATCCGTGCAATGTGGGGAACGTGACTGGTAGGTGACAGTGGAGGAAACCCAAATATACCATGGAACTCCTCACACTGGGAATGATCCATCAAGGCCAGAGGAGCAGTTAGCCTCTCTCCCTGCTTGGGATCCCAAGATTGCAGGTCTTTTTTGATTTTAGTTTTAACTAAAACTAAACTTAACTAAGCCATGCCCCAAGGCTTTGGGCAACCTGATGTACCTGAAGGCCAAGGTGTCGGTCATGTTCTGCTATCGCAGTTTTTACCTCTTGTTTTTCCCTTATATGGCTGTGGCAGGATTGTATCATGAAGGTATTTACAGATAAGGTATTTAGCCAGATAGCATATTTGTTTAGCAGTAGCTCTGGACACTAGTTCCTTCCAGATGTCCTTGAAGCTGGCAGAGTGTCTTGCCCACAGCTATCTATCAATCGTGCAGTCTCTGCTTTGCCAGAGCTTGTGGACGGCATTTGTCCTGATGTTGCTTCCAATGCATCTGAGCATTTTTATCCATTTAAGGACTAGGGACTTGAACTGCTTGTCATTCCATATGAAGTTCCCCGTAATTTAGCCATTTGAACAATGCAAGCTCTTATTTTGTAATTAACTTCTCTCCACATTATTCCCCCGTTATGACTTTGCCTAGCCCCTCATCTCTCCAGAATTTTCTCTCTCCCATGCATTTTCTTCCCAAAAGCTTCTTGATGGTATCTGCAGACCTGTTGTCTCAGCTTTCTGGAGCCCGTTGGCAAAACTCATCTCTTTTGTGCTGCATCATGTGGAGTTTCACTAGTTGCCCCTGCTGTCTAGTTCAATTTGGCATTTCATATGTGTTTGTCAGCCCTGCTGTGGCCTGCTTTGTATCACCCGCCTCTTATATCTCCTAGAGTCTGACCTTCCATATGGCTCAGTGGAGATCTTCAGGACCTTCAAAGAAGGTCTGCAAAAATCATTTTTTTCTACAGGATCAATGAAAATTGCATCCAGTCCACAGCTTCCTTCCATAGCTTAGGTTCAGAACCAAATCTGGCACCAGCACAGCCAAAGCTATGCTTTTTTTTGAAGCTTTTCTTCATCACACTTCCACGCAGGTGTTCCCACTGGGGTATCAGGCATGGCTGTGCAACTAAACCAGAGCTAGCTAGCAAGTCACCGAGCTTCATTGTTCTCTTGCATGGTACACAGTCCTTATCTGCTCCTGTCCTGCATGTGTGAGCAAAGTACAAGCAAATCAGAAGAGATGCAGATCTAATCCAGGTTGAGCCTGCTGCTAGCAGGGTGCAGGCAAGCAGCCACAGCAGCGACAGGGTTGTCAGGATCAATAGGGAGCACGTGGCTGCTTTCACATTATTTTTTCACTTATTTTTGAGATCAAGGATCAGGAACAGGGATATCTCTTCCAGAAAAAAAATCAGTGTAGTCATTCATGCACATCCGACCCTGATTACTGAAGTTAGTCTATGGATTAACGTTATGTGTCTCTAGGTGTGGATACATACACACACATTATATAAAGTCAGCGCGGTTCTTCAGCAGAAAAAAGGGGCAAAGTCTTGCCCTGATTCATGCAATGGACATGTGCAGCTATATCCTCCAGCACAATGACCCAGCCAAGCTGGGCATGGAGCCGGAGGGCAGAGGAGTGAGGTATAGAGTAGGGAGTCCTGAATTTCAGCTGCCCTTGCTCCATGGCACCCTCTGGAGCACTAACTGCAGCAGAGACTGGTTCAGATGATGCCAGCAGCCAAACTAGAATTTCTGCTTTAAAAAGGAAAATATTTAATGCATTTTTCTTTTGCTTTGTTTTTTTTCTTTCTTTTCTTTCAGAAATAGAAAAAATGAGAGTGAAAGCCATAACGGTCACTAGGATTGTGGAACTGACCCATTTTAATATACAGCTTACAGGTCTGGGGTCTGTCCTCAAATCCCCGTTTGTGGGGAGTCTCCAGTCCTCCTGGGGAAGGATTCACAGGTAAGCTTCAGTGTGAAGCCCCTAAAAAACATGGGAATAAGTGAAATAAAGATGACACCAATTTTTCTTCAGAAATCCCAGCTTTTAAGGTAACATCAGGATTTTTCCGAGGTTTGACTCATCTTGTTTTGGAAGGGCTGCAGCCAGAGACGGAAGCGCAGCTTCCCGAGAGGCGGTGGCAAGGCCGGGATGGGAGAGCAGGAGGACAAGGACTCCAGCATCGGCTGCTGTGGGGAGGGAGGATCATTTCCATTTCCTTTTGAGGCAGGGCTCAGCTCTCGCGTGCTTGGGAAATACTTGATAGCACAAACTTCTTTTCAAAGTCCTCACCTTGTGGGTTTTTCCTATTCACTTATTGGCCTGAAAGCTTAAGTTTTTCGGAATTGGAGGTTCCTTTTATTTAACTGAGAAGGTGGCCGTGTGGCTAATGCTCTCTTGCCTAGGGTAAATTCCTAGGGTAAATGTTTCTCTAGCTCGTTAGCTCTGGGCTGGGATTCAGCCCCTCAAGTGGCTTTGAATGCGGTTGTTTTCATTTCTGTCCTCCTTGGCACAGGAGGGACACAGGCCATGACTAAACTTTTCTGGCTTCAGTGCCAGTGCAATCGTGTGAGAGGTTCAGGGGCTGAAGAAAATGCTGAAGAATCACATCTGAAATAGGAGAGCTTTTTGCATGTCAGGCTGCAGATGAAAATGAGCAACCTCGGGCAAAATTCAGGCAAAAGCTGTTTCTCTTTAACCGGCCAGAAACCATCCAGCACTTTCCAGTACTGGTCAGAAGTAGCAGCAAGAGCAAAGGGCAAATACAAAGGGCATTTGCAGCCTTTCTCCTGGGCTGGCCCAGAAACCTCTACCCTGATCCACTAGCCCTGGCTGGCCCATCGCCGGAGGGTGGGAACCCCGAGAGATGCAGATGGGTGTTTGTTTAAAGACTGGTGCAGTGAGGCCACATGTGTTCAGGGAAATGCCTGTTATTCTTAAGCTGCCCAGGTCAGCTGGGTGTTATCTCAGAGCTGCTTGGTCAACAATCTCTGAGCTGAGTCCAACAGGAACTGCTAGTCCAGGAACTCCCAGATGGTGTCTACCACAGTGCAGGCTTGGGAGACTTCAGCAGCAACCTGAAAATTAAGAAAAGGCTGATAGTGATAGTGAAATCATGGAGATAACAAAGTAGATCCCTCACTTCTGCATTACTTAGTGACTCTAGAGATAGCTGATCAAGACACTATCTATGTATCTACATATCTCTATATTTAAAAAATAGAGAACTTATACACACTCTTTTCAGAAACCATGGTGCCTGCTAGAGGCACTGGCAGTAGTCACTCTCCCTTAGAGTAATTAGTAAAGGCATGTCTCAAAGTTCATGTCAGCGAAGCTGATTTCTTCTTTGTGCTTCTGTTAAATTTCACTCACCGTATGTGATTTCCTTTTCTGTCCCAGGAGGGAAATAGGGAGTTGCTGTTTGGTGGGCAGTACTGGAGCACCCTAAAGCCAGTGCAGAAACCCACCTGCAGGACAAAGAGACAGTCCTGCTCCAAAAACCTGCAGTCTAAGTCGGTGCTTGCACCTTAGTGATGGACTTAGCCCAGCTGCAAAATAAAAAAAAAAAAAAAAAAAATGCCCTGCTGTCTTTTCTCCCTGGTGATGCATGCACACAAGTTAGGTTAGACCGAGAGAAGCAGAGCCGTTGTCCTTTCTGTGCCCTGAGAGGGATGCTGGGGAATTCCAAGGCGTTAAGAAAAGCGTGTCCTTGCTTGCACGTACCATCCCGATGGTGTTCCTAGGACTGAGTTCCCCTGAGCTCCTCCAGAGTTATTTTGGAGATGGCTGGAGGAACGTGTGGTGCATGCTAGCAGTCCTTGGCACTGGCCCAGGAGCTGCTGTCATGCCTCTCTGCCTTTTCTTCATGTTTTCCTACAAACTGATGGAAGGCTTATAAAAACACTGTCCTGGGACTTTCATGTTAAACCAGGTCACACCTCTGCTTCTTCCAGCTCAGCTAAGGCCACAGCAAATGCTGCAGAAAGCTCCGCGGCTTTGCTGAAAGAAAAGGGAAAATGGGCCAGTGAAGGGCCAAGCATCACTTCTTCACGTCTTAGTCCAGCAAGCTGGTCCTGAATAGGGACCCAGAAAATCCACGTCACTCCACTCCTAGCTCATGCCTTGCCTCACTGGACAGTTTACTGTCTGCTACCAACCCCTTAGACCATGGAGGCTGAGCTGGGGGAAGGTTTCTTGCCTTGCTTAAATGGTCATCGCACCATCAGCAGCACTATGCTCCTGCTCCGGACACAGGCAAATTGTGCCTCTTACCATCCACCTCCTACACTTTGTTTTTCCCTTTTGGTATCTACCTGGCTGTCATTCATTTGAAGGAGTTATGTAGCTGTCTGATACTGCCTGGTCCTCACCATGATCAAGCCATGTCACCTTTTCCTCCTTGTTGACAGAGGGCAGGATTTGCGTTGGTCCTGTGGCCCTGCCAGCCACCAGGCAGGATGTCCCTGTGCGCACTTGGGGCCGCACAAAGCCATAACAGCAAATAGTCCCCACCCAAGTTGTCTGAAATGCTTATTTTGCAAGACTGGAAGTATCTGGCCAAAAATGAAATATATAAATGGAAGAATTGTTTTTCTTTCTGTTGGTTTGTTTTTTTTTTTTTGGTGAATATTTTGTACCAGGCAAATAAACCACTTAATAAAATTATTAATCTCAAAAGAAAAAGAACTGACAAACGCAATTGAACCATAAGGTACTATAAAAGCAGTTGGTACATAAGGTGCTAGTGCTTTAAAACAAGGACTCGACCTTGCTGCACTGCACTGGGATGGTGGAGGGTGGCAAAGCATGAGGCAGGGATTTTTAGATCTCTCCAAAAGCCTCATGACAGACGAGGAGAGAAGAGCATCCTCTTCTGCCAAGAGCTCAGAGGCTGCCTGTGTGGGTCTAAGCGGAGGTACAGAGCCACGTGGAGCAGAGGCCGTGTGCTTAGATCAATCTGGACTTAGAAATTTTGCTTTTTGCTCTTTTCCTTCTCTTTTTGTCTCTTCTCTGTGCACAAGAGACTGGTCCCCCACTACCAGTGTGAGGAAGGGTTGAGGCATCCTGTGCCAGCAGGAAGGCAAAGGGAAACACAAAAATCCCAGTGCCTGAGCACTACGGTTATTGTCTTCACTTGGTGAGACAAACTGTTAAAAGCCTTAAATGAAAGGTATCTCTAGGGGGAGGCTTTCAGCCAGCATATAAATCAAAAAGTTCACCTAACTTTTTCCCTCCTGTTTGTTACAGTGTTTTAATACTGTTTGATTTGGCAGCCCGTGTTCATTTTCAGAATATTAAAGAACTGAATTAAATAATTGAATCTTTTCCTTCGCAAACTTCATTCCCTGGCTCATTGACAGGTTTGTACCAGGATGGGGACCAGCTACTTCTTTCAGCAACAGAAATACACGGCAAAGAGCGGTAAATCTCAGTGATTTACCTGGCCGCCCGGCCCACATTTCCTCATTGTTCCTACGCCTGAGGGGAACGTACCCCAGGTTTGGGGTCCCAAATCCTGGCAGAGGGGTGTGGACCACTGAGCAAACTCCGGCATCCCTGGGGCAGTGTGCATGGGCTGGGTGCAGGGTGTATGTACAAGGAGTGAACTCTCCAAAGTATCTAGCAAGCTGACGTTTATTTTAGTTTTTTTTAATGGACCACTTATCCCCTGTAGTATTTCCATCCCATAATGGAGAGATTCCTTTGTGCTTTGTTCAAGGGCTTCTCTGTAATGGCAGGTGGGTGCTCCGTACCACGTCGCCATCCCTTCCAGTGGAGTGGGGAGCCCCCGCCTCTTGCCTGTGCCCACCCCCTGCTCTGGCAGCACACAGAGTCTGCTCCAGCCGACCTCCTCAGCGTCCCACACCACCTCTCGGAGGTCTTTAATTTTTATCTAGTGATTTTCCCCTTGCCAAAATAACATCAGGCTCTGGCCCACAGAAATAAATTTCTTTTTATCATTGCTGCTGTTTGATGATACTGTAAGTGAAGATGAAGGGGGAGCTGCTGAATGTATAGGAAAGTGGGCTGATAAAAAGAGGAGTCAGGAGAGAGACTTTGGCTCTCATGTGGGATTTTGGTTCAAAGCCTGACGTGTTTCAGTGACACTTGTCAGCCCTGGCTCAGTAGGTGCCAGCGAACGTGGAACTGAGCAGCACCCACATGGCTCCAACTCCAAGGATTCTAATGAATTTTAAAGAACTTTGCAGGACTGTTGTGCTCTGTTACATGTCTGATAACACTAAAGCTGGGCTCAGCAAGCTTAAGTCTATCCCAAAAAACAGAGAATGCAAACCCAGTTTTGCAGTGCTATGAAACAAGCTCTTTTGTATCGATGGGAAGGGAGGTGTGTATTTAGGGTGATACTTAGACCTACAGCGACAGTTTCCAAGCTGTGCCTTCTGAAGTCCCCCCTGGTCCCCCAGCACAGCATGTTATTGCAGATGCTTTTTCTCAAAGAAGCTGTATCTCCCTGCCGCCGGTGTGAGTTGTAGGAAACCTGTCTGTTCCCAGGGGTGCAGATGTCTCCACTTCCCAACTACGTTCATTTTATTGGCTTTTGCTCACGTGCAAGCTCTCTGCTTTTCCTCCCTCCTTGGGAGATATCAGAGTCAGCCTGTGTTCGAGTTTTCACGTTGTAGGGATGAATAAGCCCATCTCTCCCCGCGTGCCCTTGCAAAAAGGCTCTCACCGGGGTGGCTGGTTGCATTTGCCAACCCCACCAAGGGGATGAATCCTCCAAAAAGGCTGGTTTTGTGCAAGCCTGAACTTTTTTAAAAATTAAGAAAGAAAGCAGGAATGTCTTTGGCTCCTTCACCCATCAGCCTGGCCTTGGTGATACATCCCTGCGTGCTGGGTGCTGGGGTTTACCTGGTTCTTATCTGTGTCTGTGATGGGGAAGGAGCTCAGAAACCTTGCTGCCAGCCATCTTGGCATCGCACCTCTCTCTCGGGGTTTGGGCTTTTTCCTGCCACTGTGAGAAGTAAGTGGGGTATTTAGGCTTTCACTAATTTTTTTGCTTTTAAATTGTTTTATAGAAAAAGTTGTTTTCTCCTGTCCAGAGGGTTAAGGGGGGGGAGGATTAAGGTTTTCAACTTTGAATCAGTTCAGAAGTGGGACAGGGACTTTTTTTCCAGTGCAGCCCAGCAGCATGTGGTTACCTGCCAGCTTCACGCCCCGAGCGGCTGCCAGGAAAGTCGGGCTCTCACGCCTGGCTTTTATTTGCTGTGAAATATCGCCTGGATGTTTCCTCTGAAAAATGGCAGGGAAAACAGCCAAATAATGAAGGTTTTGAGGACACGTTTTCAGCCCAGCAGTCAACTCCGCACCACTGGGATGTGGAAGAGGGATTTTGGATAAGCAAAGGGCTCTGCCATGTCTCTCCATATGGCAAAGTCCCCAGGAAAACAGAGGGGGCAAAGTAAAAGTGAAGCTCGAAGTTTTTCCCATATTAAGGTATTACTAGATTAAGGTATTACTAGAAAGTGTTGAGTTTCTTTCAGCCCAGTTTGGGCAGTCGGTCCCTGTGGCAAGAAGGTGTTTGGCCATTCCTGTAAAACATGAGAAACCACATGCTGCGGTAAAGCTTTCTGCAGAAAGTAGTGTAAATGAAGTAAAGGAAAAAGATACTAATTGGAGGAAATTACTAGAAATTCTGCCTTGGATCAGCCAGTAGCAACCCCTGAGTTTCTGGAAAATGACACAGCCAAGGGCTCAGGGTGCTGGATGGGTTATTGGCTTATTTTTACTGTTTCCTGAGGATTAGCCACATTGGTAGGACTGCAGTGGGCATCCAGTGTGTCACTCTTTCAAAGCTCATTTAGCAGCCTGGTTAATGACTGGGATGGTATGAGTGCACTGTGAGTTCAAAAAAAAAAAGACCGCCTGTCATTTTTGCAAATAGCTTCCTGAAAGCAGCTTGTGGCCAGGAAAATGAGACTACTGGATAAAATAAGTGGTAGCCATCTGAATCACTCGGAGTCCAACCTAGTATTTTTTTCTCTTTTCAAAGAGAAACAATTTGGGGCTTCCCTGGAAAAAGGTGCATCTCCTGGGTGCCCTTGGGGTGCTGGACAGGGAGGGTCTTGCTGCTCATGATTTATGGGGGTCCAAATCCATCTGGGGCTGCACTGGCAACACCTGGGCTGCTTGGAGGTTTCCTCCCTCCCGAACACTCATCCCTTTCCCAGTGCTTAGACACCCGAAAGCTTCCTCAGCTGCTAAGAGCCCTGCAAGGACCAGACTGTGAATGGGGTTGAAATGGGCTGGGGCTTTGCTGCCCCAGTCAACCTGTAAAAGCTGTAAGGTCACAGTAAGGGTTTGCACAGTGAGCCTCCAGGAGAAACTAGCCTTACAAGAAGGGGTTATAAAATATTCTTCATTTTAAACAGAGGGTTCCTTCTCTTGCTCCCAGCCCACCAAGACTTTGCTCTCCCCGCTCTATGGGGAGACGCTGATGGAGTTTCAGCACTGCCTTGTGAGCCCTTGCGCCTCTCCAGAGAGTAACTAACTCAGCCTCTCTATATCAAAAAAATACAAAGCCACCAGCTACAAATAAAAGACCCTGAAAATTCCCTACCACCAACTAGATGTGTTGGCAAGAGGTGCTTGCGGCATGGTGGTTCCCTTCCAGGTCCCCTCCTGCCATTTCACAGCTCTTCCTCCCCTTGCCTTGTGGATGGGTCCAAAATCAGAGCAGCCAATGTTGTTCTTTCCTGCCAAGGGGGTGAGGACCACCATCACCATCACCAGCAGTGTTTGCCTAAGGCAAGTGCTGGCTGGACACCGTGGATGGCTCTTCCTTGGAGATAGGCGAGGTGACCTCAGCAGAGAAGGGATTAATGTATAGACGATGCTATATAATCTCTAGTGTCAGCAGGTGGCACTCCTACTGCTCACTCTCTGAACATATAGGGCTGCATACGGGCTGAAATCTGCAGGATTTCTGTCCCCAGAGCAGGGCAGATGGCTGGGGATGGGAAGATCTTGGTCCCTGAAGCTGCTGCACTCACTGGAACTTGAACTGTTGAACTGTTGAACTGTTTCTGCCTTCTGATTCCTAGCAAGGTCGTTAAAATTAGACAAGAAAAGATGTAATTTACCCTGGGTCTAGGATAGTGTCAGTAAGAGTTGGATGAGTTTTGCGCTCCAACTTTTCAACACCGATTTATAATCCTAAACAGTAAAATAATTATTTTTCAAAGCTCTCTCAACCCCAGGACATCTGAGCACAAAAGTAAACTGGCAGCAGAGGGGAGCTCAGAAAGGGCAGCTGGCCCTGCTGGCGAAGCGGTGCAACTGGCACGGTGAATTGCAGTGCAAACATCCTGCCACTGCCCTGTAGCCTGCTAATTATGGCTAATTGCATTGCACGGTGGCTGGTTCGTCAGGGAAAGGGCTCTTCACCAAGGAAAGGGGATTCCCCATCTGCTGCAGCCCCACGGGCTGTGCAAGAGGTTGCTTTTCTCCCACTGTTCACTGTCAAATAGAGAAACAAATTATTTTAGGCTCACAGGCCGGTTTCATTCTGGTGGACCTTAAAGCTTGATGAGTAAAACTGCGACCAGCTCACATGCCCTTCACTGCAGCTCCTCAGGCTCAGACTTCATCCCGCTCTGGGCTACGAAATGTTTAGGAGATGCTAGTGCAGCCCTTGGCATCTCCCAAATGTGTGGTTTGGCTCAGTCCTTATTTCCTGCAAGCTGGTAAAAGGCCTGGTCCTGGTCCATGAACGTGGCTTAGCAGACAGATGAGTCCTGGGTTTCTCTTATATATTTATACATGCCACACGTGGTCCCAAGGCGGGAAGCACCACATCCATGCAGCCTGACGGTGTCATGGGGGACCATGTGCACGGTAGCAAAGCTGTTGCCTCTGCTCATACCTAACCTAAAACTCCCCTGCTGCAATTTAATTGCAATTTAATTAATGTCTGCTCCTATGCAGAGAGTAATTTACTGGTTTTACACGTGGACTGGGAATACCCAGGAGGAAAGGCATTTCCCTGCTCTTCGTTGGGATTTGTCCTTCATTTCGAGGCGGGAGAAGTGGTTTTTTTAAACTCCCACAAGTGTGGGGCAAGTGCAGGAACGAACATGATGCTTCCTGTGGTTGCAATACCTGGTGCTCATCATGAGGAGGATTAGGATCACATTTTTAATAGGAAATGTGTGCTGGTGCCATAAAACCTAGGACCGGAAGAGATGCGCGAGCTCATCACATCTTTTTCTACGTCAGCGCAAGACTTTCCCTGCAGCCCTTTTCCAGCAGATTTCCAACTTGCTGTGTGTGTCCCCGGTGGCTGGGCTGCTACCACCTCTGGGCTGACCATGAACAGACTGATGCGCCCGGTCGTGCATCTCCCTTCCTCGGTAGCTGGCTGATGCTCTCACATCATGCTTCTCATTCCTCCTTTTTGCTCTTCCAAAACATCTCTGCTCCACACCCTTCTCCATGTCCCCACACTCCCATCTCTTCTCGTGGGTGTCCTGCCCTGACCTTTCGCTGCGCACAGGGTTTGGCTCTTCCCGGCCCCGGCACTGGCACATCGGAGGGGCTTCAGGCAGTGATGACAAGCTGCCTGTGATTCTTCACCTCCAGCCCCAGGTGATGGGCTGCGAGGTCAGGGTGTCCCTGACGGACCCCTGGGCATGGGGCTGCAATAAGAAACTGCAATAAGAAGGGTTGCTACTGCAGAAGGATGGAAAGCCCCATCCCGGTGGGGCTGGGTGCGCCAGTCACCCTGTTTTGGGGCAGGGTAGCATCCCCATGGGTGATGCATGGAGAAGCAGCCCCCCTGCTCCGCCGCGAGCTCCCCGTGGCATGCCTCTGATTCCCACGCTAATGAGAAACAGCTTAAAACATGCTTGAACCTTGCTTGCTTTTTTGCACATTTTCAAGAGATTAGTGGGGCTGGGTTTGCCGTCGGGAGGAAAGGCCTTGCCTCGCTAATAAAATCACTTCCAGAAAATCACAGTGCAGGTGGGACAGCCATAGCTACACAAGGGCTGGATTTTCTTACTCACCCTGTGCTGGCATCATGGATTTTGTTTGCACGGTTTGCTGGGTCTCGGCATACACCGCTGTGCTCTGCCTGGCACTGAGGACAAGCCAGCCCATGGGAGTCCTCTGAGCTGGCTCCCACAGGGACAGTACAAATAAAATCCTGCCTTATAAATGCTTTATCAGTGGTTTATCACACAATAAGGAGTACTGGAGTACCCAAGGTACAGGTGATGGGCAACATACCAAAATAAATGATGCTTCTTCCATCAAGCCATGTTGTAGCTGACCTGGGGAAGCAGGTCATGAATGGGGGCACAAAACATGGCAATTGTACAAGATGATGAGAAGAACAGCTGTTGTGCACAAACAGAGCAATGAGGAGTACATGGGATTTTGGTAATAGAGTTCATCTGTGGCTGAAGCACATTTCTGCAGAATTTGTGCAGTTTTTCTGGAAAAATGTAGTGGTATTTTTCACTGGATGGACCGGCTGTGATGTGGAGAGGTAGGAATGAGCTGCCCTGTAGGCTCTCCCATGGGACCCTGTCTCCATGTGGTGGTCCTGGTCATGCAGGAGCTAGAGGAGATGATGGCAATTGCACAAATATTAAAGCTGTTGTTGACCAAATTCTCCTTTTTTTCTACCAGCCTGTCCCTTAGAGCAAGAGACAGTGGCCATAATGTCACAAGGGACCTCTTCCAAATCTCATGTGGGGATTCATGGCCACATCCTCCTGTCTTAACCAGCTCAGAGAGGAGACTGGCCAAGCAGAGTCTTTAAAAACACTTTCTTTTCCAAGCAGCGGGTCATTTACTTGCATCGCTTGTTGACTGAGTGTGTGCTGCCGTTGTCCCGTGTCCCCCCCGAGCCTCACGGTCAGCCCCTTTGCCCATCTCCTGGGCAGACAGGCAGAGTTAGCTGCTCGTACATGTATTAAATACATGCAAGGCTCAAAGCACTTCATATGGGCTCAAAAGGTTGTGAAGCTAATATGAATTTTTCCCCCATTTCTGGGTTTGACAGGGAGGCTGTTTTCAGCAGAGAAGGGGCTCCCTTGGCTCGGTGGCCTGCCCTGGTCCCCATTCCACCCATTGTCACCTCTGTGAGTTGCTGTAGACACATGTGGGTTTGGCCTCAATTTTTTTTTTTCTTTTTTCTTTTTCTTTTTTATCTTTTTTCACTTTTTTAATATACATATATATTTTTCTTTTCCCTTTTTCATTTTTCCTTTTCTCATATTTTTTCCCTTCCTTTTTTCTTTTTAGACCTCCTTTTTCTTGTGCTGCCTTTTCTTGCTTTCCCTTCTCTCCTCAGTCAGGCTGGCAGCACCCCAGCAATGAGCTAATGTGGTTCATTGCTGGATCCCGGATCTGTGTGGGAGGCAGCAAGACGATGCTCGGCTGCAGCTCAGCCCGGTGCCGGCCGCAGTTGGGGTCCAGCCCCAGCCTGGCAAGCACAGAGCTACCGTGTGCCGTCAGAGCAGGAGCAGCCAAGCATTCGTTTTGCTGGTGCTGCTGGGAAGGAATGGCAAAAGTCAGACAGGGTCTAAGCTTGGGGTTGGTCCTGGCTGCTGGATGCAGGAGCACAAGGGAGAAGCATCTCTGCACCCCACAGAGGGGAGCGGGGCTGGCTGCCCCAAGGCCGGGGTGATGGGCCCTGGGGTCTGGCTCAAGCCCACCCCATTGTGAGGAGGTAAAGCCTGTGGGAGGGTGTTGAGCAAGATGTAACCCCTGCCAATTCCTGCCAGGCTGACGGCATGAAATCGTCAGCATGGGGAAGTGGTGGTAGCTGCCAGAGTGTGGGAAGGGTAGGCTGACAGTGGGGTGAGTGGGGGGACCCCGGGGAAGCGAACGGCTCTGGTGAGTCGGCACAGTCCTGACTGTTTGCAAACGTGCTCTCTCCTCTATAAGCTGCCTTTTAACTTTGCAAACAAGCATCCCTTCACAAAGACCCTCTCCTCACCAAAAAATTAAAAAAAAATCAAACCAAGGAGGAGTTAGGCAGCTCCTTACATTTAAGGAGGACCTCCTGGCCACCAAGGCCTGAAGTAGCCAAGCCACCCTGACTCCCAGGGATGGCAGCAGGCAATGAGGGGTCCCAGTGGTTCATAGGAGGTGCAGAGCATCTCACAGGAGCAGGGGGATTAGGCAGCAGTGTAATGGTTTGTAGGGGGATACAATGTACACCATAAAAGCTGAACACCCTTTGAGGCCCAGGCTTATTGCTTTCTTGGCTGATTGTGTTGTCCTCTATTTCCATCACTCATGTCCATGGCATATCCATCATCCTCCAGCTGCTCAGCAGGCTGGACAAACCTCTTTTGTATATTTTAATGTTAAATTTCTTTTCTCCTGTTGCCAGCTCCCAAAATAATGCAATTGGGTGTTATTCCTAGGGCATGCAATCAGTGACAAATTTGGGATTGCGCTGTCTTTCTTGGGATAACCCTCTCAGTTGGTTTCAAGTGACTTTCGAACATATCCATAACCTTTCAGCAACACTTCTTCAAATAAGTGTGTGCTTGTTTTAAAAAATGCAAATTGCACTCCTTTAAGCGAGAGGGAGGTTGCCGCAGGCACAGATGTAGTCATGCACAGAAACACGTATGTAAAAAAGGCAAAGAAAACACCTTCTCTGCCCCCTTTCCACTTAACCATCTCTGTCTTGCATCTCTTGCTCCATATCTGCATGACCTGCCTGCTACCCTCGTGTCTGTGCAATACAAACCTGCTCTGGTTTTATTTCAAAATACTCTAAGAAATGTAATCCTCTGTTGTCCCCAAGCATTGGGAGCTCTTTGAAGCAAAGAAATGACCAGAAGGAGGCCTGGAAGATGCTCTCTCCTATGCCGTCCAGTCCTGCGCATGTTCAGCTTCCAGGTGTTGGACCTTCAGAGCAAATTAGTGACCGATGGAGAATTATTTCTGTTTCATGCTCTCCAATACTGCACTGCAAGAGTCTTATGATGGTGTTCAATGGGAAGCTTGCTGCAAGACGCTGCTTGGGCACTGCAGCATTGTCTTTCCAGCTCTTCCAAAGTCCACCATGGGCCACTAGCGATGTTCCTAGGGCTTTACAGCTGGGAAATAGCAGCGACCTCCTGAGAGAGTATGATGTCACAAGACTTTTCAGCTTGATTTCCAGAGCAGTGGTCTGGATGTGCTTCAAACTTCTGACTGCTTTTTCCGAGCAGAGTTGTTGCTTGGGATTTTTGTCTTTTTTTCTTTTTCTGGACTCTTCCTTCCCCAGCACTCAGACTGTCTTGTGCAATCGGTGTCCCTTCGTAGACACGTCTGTGAAAAATGCAGAGATTTCCTGAGAGCAGTGCAGTGGAAATTCCTGAGATTTCTGGTGCAGACAGACATGTACAGAGCTGGGGCTGGGGAGGAGGAGGCAGCAGTTTAGGAAATGGCTTTTCTGCAGAAACAAAGCCTTTCTACTCATCCTCTCCTCTCTGCACCTGCAAAAGGCTTGGTCAACCCATGTTAAACCAGAATTGTGGGTAGATTCAAGCATTTGCCACTGTGCCTAAGTTTTCCTAAGTACTTTTGTGCCTCTGGCAGGCTGGGGGCTTGCAATGGGGCTTGAGCATCTCCTTGCCATGCACGGCACAGTCAGCTTGAACCAGCCCTGGCTGTGCATGCTGCTCCCTGCCATGCATGAGATGCTGTCCCCAGCTTCCAGACATCCAGGTGATTTCCATGTGTGGCTGAAAAATGCCAAGGGAGCAAAGGCACGATGAAAGCTCATTGGAGGTAGTGGATTTTGGCAGTGTGTGGTGGGCACCACTTGTGCCAGCTCCTACCATGCTGCTGCTGAGGCTGGGAAATTCATCACGTGGTCTCTTGCATGCCTGGAGGAGCTTGGTGGGATGGGCAGCTGCGGGGCATGCAGCACCCCAGGGTAGCGAGGGTGAGAGAGGCTTTGCAAACTGAGTCAGGATGACACCCTGACTCAGGAGCTGCCCCTGCATAGGGAAACCCATCTGGGAAAAGGTTCAAACCTACACCTGCAAGGAGGGGAGCCAGGGACATGGGCACCCAGGGATCAGCAAGGCACTGGTTCGGTAAATCCTCAAGCCCCCTTGGAAGAGGGCTGAGCTTACCACTTACAGGCACAGGCTGTCAAACAAAATTTGCAAGGGGGATGTTCTCCTCCCTGTCATTACGTGACCACCAGCATTAGATGGCCCTGCGATGGAACACAGCTGTAAGGACGATGCACAGGGCTGACCAGAGTACAGCCTGCTCTTTTGCAATGAGTTTGGCTCTGGGCTACAAATAAAAATGCCTTTTTATTCCCAAAAATAAAATTGAAAAAAATGATAGAAAAAAAAGAGGCAGCATTCCAGCAGCTGCCTGTTGCAGCGGCAGAAGAGGAGGGGTGGAAACAAGGTGCTGTTTTCAGTGCACTGCTTCCTAATCAAGCAATGCTCAAATGCCTGCGGCCAAAACTGAGGTCTCAAACTGGGGGCTTTGGATGGAGGGGGTTCAAATGGACCAGGGACTCCTTAGAGGGATTAAAAAAGCTATTGAATGGCACATAACTGGGGGAAAAACACTCTCTGGGGTGTTAAATGGAGATGTGCAGGTGATGGTTGCTGGTTCCAAAAGCCGCAGAGTACTGCAAGCCCAATGTGGAAAGGGTCCCCATCCATTTCCCTGTCCTCACACCCCTTCCCAAGGCAGCTGGGGCTGGCCTGTGTTGGAGGCAAAAAAATGGGGCAGACACAGTTTTGGTCACATTGGGGAAAAAGTACTAGAAATGGGAGGTAACCCTCCAATCAGGCTCTTTAATCTGGTGTTAACAACATCCCCGAGTCCACGCAGGCACAACGCCTGGCTTCCTTGCTCACCTCCCACTTTCAGGATTAAGCTGGCTTTGATACGAAACATTTCAGAGCTCATTAAGTTCTTCCAAATAGCAGATATTTTCCTAGCCCTAAAAAGGCTTTTGCACTTGTCTGCTAAACCCAGCTAATCCGCCCTGTCCTGCCAGGAAGTGGGCAAAAAGCAGCTCTTTGGGCCACATTGTGAGGATGCTCTGACTTGGCCTATTTCAAGAAATAGCCTCCCTTGGGAGAAGAATTATAATTTTCCTTGCTAGGAGAATTAGCACGTTTCCTAAGATTACGGGCAATATGCAGATGTCACCTAAAGCAGCTACTACAAGCTCCAAGGCTCCCACATGGCATTTAGTCTGTGTTATACCACTGTGTAACAAGCTGTAACTGCCCTCAGAGACCTTGTGGGCTTGTCCACTGAAGTTTTTCAGCGTAACAACATTTGCATTTTTACGTTCCCCTTTGGACAGCTTGCTGCTTTTAGTCCCAGACCGACACCTACCACCTGCTCTGCATTGGAAGACTTTTAGGTGCAAAGAAGGAGTGCAGCTTCCAGGCTGCTCCTGGAGGTGCTCCTCTGCCTTTCCCCTGTGGCTGCTTCTATCCTGGGGGAGAAATATAATTAAATAAAATATCTAAGCTCAATAAGGATCCCGTCTGGGACCACCTGCATCCATCGCTGGTGTGGCACTGAGGGCAACACAGAGCTGTGGTGCTTTTGCCCATGGTCTGCATCCCAAGGAAGAGGGATGGATGATGAGAAAGCATGGAGAAAATGAAGGAGTCTTACAACACAACTGGGGTTGGTGGGGATTTTGAGTAATTATTTTGGAAATAGCTTCAGGATTTGGTAACTTTTTGCTGTGTGTCAAACTGTCAGCTGGTCCATCCAAAATCCACCCCTGCATAACTCCGAGGGCTGCCAGCCTGGGAGTCCAGGGAGCTGGATGTTTCACCTGGCGAGCTGTGCGGGGACCCCAGCACCCAGAGCGGGAGCAAGGGGTCAAGCCCGCTGGCTTTTCCAAAATCATTTCTCTTTCCTAGCAGCCTTTAAAAAAGGAACTGGGGCAAAATGTAATGCCATGAAAGCAGCAGACCTCTGGGTTAATGGGAACTGTAAGGCTCACTGTATTTAATCCTCCTGCTGCAAAGCACCTCTTTTAAACCATTGATCATCTTTTACTTAGAAAACCGTTCTTGCCACAAAAATTGCCAGATTTCTGGGGAAGTGTGAGCAGTGAGTGAGCATATTTAACTTTCCTTTCCAGATGGCACTTGTTTCAACTTTTAGTTGCTAGACAGTAAGTGGTAATGCTGTCGTCCGAGATTTATGTGGGCTGCAGTTAAACCATCAGTAAATACAAGGATGCTCTAAGGGCTGGAGCAGGGAAGCAGCAGTGAGCCGGGCAGGGGAGCCTGAAATACGTACGCCATAGAAGAGTGGCCGCAGCGGTCCAGCTATTTCCAAAGCAGGTTGTGTCATGCCCTCTGCAATATTCCAGTCAATCTCATGCAATGCTCATTTTTTTTCATTAACCTCCAACGCAGCCTCCCCATCTGCAGAATTAATCACTGCTGGAAAACTAGACAAGTATTTTAGAAATAACAAACTACTGCTTTCGTCCCTAGCAACTTTTTTTCAGGCCTGTCAGTTCCACTTCAGTTCATTGACTATGCTCACAATCTTGCAGATCCCATTTTTAAGCTATATATATATTACTTGCATACACACTTAAATAATTTCTACCTTTTTTCAAGAGTGACAGCTTAACTGGCCTTTGCCAACTAGGATATCCTAAAATTGAGACACTCGCATCTCAGATGAAATTCCCAGCAGCACACTGGGGTGCTTTCACCCCGGGTTTGGAAGCTGGGTTTTGATGAGTTCGAGAGCTGGATGTTATTCCCAGGGTATTTCCCTGCCTGTCTAGGCACTGAGCTAGGAGACTGCATGCTTCAGGCTTTCGGTTTGGAAATCCCCATTGCTTGTACCAGGCTGTGAAACCATGTTGTGTGGTCCCCCCTCAGCACAGCCTTCCCAAAAGCTTTTCATCACGGGTGGCCAAAAGTCACCCCTTCCCCGGGAACACAAGGCAGAGCCCGTCTCTCTCCCACTCATCTCACTTGCTCCCTGGGTGGGAAAAATCCCAAAAGATGGGTGCCTCGACCTCCTGCCCTCATTCCCCCTGTACTTGCCCTTCCCCAGCCCCACTTTGCCAGAGATGACAGCAAAAGCCATGCCTATGTGCAAATCCTCAATCATCTGCCTGGGTTATATCTTTATAATATCAGATTCTAATAGAGTAATACAGTGAGGTCATCGCAGCCGGCTGCTCTTTTATTTCGGTGCGGTCGCTATAGCAGCGAAGGTTGAAACAAAACATATAGTTCACCAAAGCAAAGTTTCCTGGCTGATGATGTTCATTTTTCTTTATGAGCTGACTTTGGACGACAGCGGAGCGGCAGCTAATGGAAACTCGAACGTCTTTCTCTCTCTCCCCTGTCTGCTCCTCCGTCTCTGCCGCAATCGAGATAAAGGTTAGACATCTGGTTCAGATCTGCTTTGTTTAACAGAAGAAAAGACCCGCTCCTGCCATCTCGTAAATCATCTTGCAGCTGGAGTGCAGTCCCAGCTATTTGCTGGGGCTGTTTACCCCGCCACGTCCAATTTAGCCATGGGTTTTGCTTTTGGAAAGCCTGCGTTTCCAACGAGCTGTGGGCTGCCATTTTGTGAGCAGTCCCCAGCTACTGGGCTGGGGCTCTGGGCGGGTGGCAAGGGCTGAGAAATTATCATGGGTTTAAAATTATCTTGGGATTTAAAGCCATCCAGGATGCTGGTCTTGGTGGCAGGCACACAAGCACCGGTCACCTCAGCTTGCAGGAGCAGTGCTCGCTTGCAGCGAGCTCCCTGCAAGATGCTGCTCCCCAGGAGTGAGCACCCTGTCCCAAAGAGCTTATGGGCATGCAGGGGCTGTAACACATGGGCAGAAAGCAAATTATCACCTACAAAATCTAACATCTTCCAAATCCCCTTATGTCAGCTTATCATCTCCTTGTTACTCAGAGGTTTAATGATTTTAGAGTTGAGAGATGTATTATTTCCATCTCACAAGCAGGAGGCTGAAGCAAGGAAGGACTAAGGGTAGGGTGATGGCCGCACAGAAAACCCATGGCTGAGGAAATGCCCACACTTATGTCTTAATTATCTGAACATCCTTTCTCCAGGCTCAGCTACTTCAAGTTTATCTGCATCTATGCTGAAGCCCTTGGATACAGTTCTAATTTCCAGGAACGCCTGGCATGGAAGACATGCTTTTCCTTAAACTCTTGACCTTGCAATGTCAACACTTGCAGTGTAGGGCATTGCTTCGGTGTGGCATTGCTTCGGTGTGGCATTGCTGGAAAACCCACTTTAACTGAAAGGAGGTAGGCAGGTGCATGGGTGTATAGGTGTACATCTATATACTTTTAGACTGGCTTCTTTTACTGATGTAATAAACTTAATACTGGCTAATAAAATGTGTCAGAGCCACTTTGCCTCTCCTTGTAAAGGTTTCCCAAGAAGGTTATGATTAAATGCAATGCTACAACATTAAGAGAACCTAACAAAGAACTCAAATGCTGGTGCTTTCCTAAATTTAAGGGTCTGCCTGCAATGCTTAACTCAGCTGCATGTCCTACTCTTCATCTTTATGATGCCATCAGTACCATAACAGGTTATGTCTCTGCTCTGGTGTTGGACCCTGTGGTTTTCACCAGCAGACTCGTAGCTCACTTGCATCCAAGGGCAACGTGTTCATCCAAAACCCTACACGTTTCAATTACAGCAAGTGAGATATGAGACTGGCTATTGCAAAAGCAATGTAATAGTTTGTCCCAGGGACTGTCCACTCTCACCCTTTAGGGCAATTATAGGATTGCCCTAAATCTCTGTAGTTTTCTGGGAACAGCTTAGACAAAACTTTACAAAGCTGACATAGGTCAGGTTGACCCTGCTTCAGAGACCAAGCGAGTCTTGGATTTAATGCTTCGTCTCTAAGTCCTAATGCTAATTCTGTCTTAGACAGCAGAGCCACCAGCCTTTGTCTTACCAGTGACCCTCCTTCACACTAAGGTTGCCCAGAGGAAGCCACAAAGTCCTACATCCCCTCCTGCATCCATATCTTTTAGGAGTGGGTCCTGGTTGTCTAAATATGGGCCCCTGCTGCAAGTAAAGATGCTCAGTGTTGGTTGACAAGACCTGCGTGGGGTTGGAAGACATGGTAAAGTTATGGAGACCCCACATGCATTTTGCAACTGGTGCCCGAGGGTTTCTGAAATGACACAACACGCCTGGATGTAGGCAACCATATCCACCCATATTGCCTATATCGATAGTCAGACCTCCCTAGCGTCGCTTTGGGGTGCCTCAGGGCATGAGTCCCACAGGTGAGTTAGTTATGCTAAAACATGCGGCCAGGCCTATCCAAAAGAAGATGTGAGCAGGTCAGAGTTGGAGGAGGATGTGAGGTTACCCTCTCCACTGACGCTGAACTTTATTATAAGATGTTTTGCCAATTAGCTGAAGTGATGTAGCTGTTGTGGTCTGGCAATGAGAGATGCAGTTTATAGGGAGTGATAGTATCTTTTATTAGGCTGTTGTTCCTCAAGAAAGTAGGCTTTCAGGCATGCAAGTCTTGTTCAGGCCACAGCCCAAGGGTTTGAGAGCATCAGCCCAACCGTGGGACATGTCTTCCAGCTGCTCACGCAGGGCTTATGCCGAAAGATGGAGAGACTTTCTAACCAGTGTTAGACCACAGAACAGATCTTCATCAGGAGACTTTGCTTCCAGTGAAGCTCTTTTATTTCACAACATGCCCTCAGCTTACAGGGCAATGCTGGGCTTGAGTCCAGCTTTTCTTTCTTTGCTTTCTCACTCTCAGGCAGGGGTGGAAGACTGACACTGTACCTTTCAAAGCAAAATCGTGGGCATTTTTGATGCAGGAGATTTAGATGGGATGCCTGCATAAGAAGTGCTGCTTAAAGGACTGTGTCCTCTGGATTACAGCACATACATCCATTACATCTGTCTTGAGTTCATCAACACAGTGTCTATATTTCTTTTAGGGTGCTGTAAAGAAATGGTTTCACAAGGGGACGGGAACTGCTTAGCCAAAGCTAATTTGTCTGCAGAAAAAGCATATTAGGGGAGCAGCCCCCTCCCCTAACATGGGGGGCTTGCTGACTGGGAGGATGCCAGCTGGATCCGCAGCATTGGGATGCTAATAAATTGTGAAGGCCACCCCAAAAGCAGCAAGGCACAGTTTTCGGGCCTAAGCATCAGCAGCCAGGAGCAGAGCACGCTGCTCAGGGCTCTGATGGGCTGGGCTGAGCTATTTTTACTCCTGGTCTGGTCCTGCAGCCACGCTGGCAGATGCGCTCCCAGCTGCAGATGACTTCCATGTGTAACCCCGTGCGGCCGCTGGCCGGGGGCCCGGGGCGTAACGTGCTTCCTTAAAAGGCTCGAGAGAGGCAACTGCAATGCCCCACAGCCCCAGGGATGGGAGGGGATGGGGGGCCCCTTCCCAGGTTGCCTGCTCCCCCCAGCATGGCTTGATGTGAAAGCCCAGGGTGCACCTTTGAATCCCAGAACACTGCACGGTCTATCGAAAGCAGCTTTCCCCAGAAATGGAGGCAGCACGGCATTGGAAAAACCTCTCCTGTGCTGCAGAGGGGTGGGAGGCCAGAGGGAAGGATGATTCGTGGATCACTTTAACCTAACTGCAACTTTTATACCCTTTGAGAGAAAAAAAAAGGGGGGGCTTCGGCATGCTCTTGTGCATGGTAAAATGCAGGGTAGGCTGCTCTGTCCTCTGGAGAGGCCACAGATGGGTGCAGCCATTGCAAGAGCCAATTATAATAATAAATAATAAAAGTTATCCATTCCCTTCTTTTTTAACGAAGCCCTTGTGATGTGCTCAGAGAGGGTGCCAAATAAACAGCACAGCTTCCCAGGCACCTGCCAGGGCTTGGCTCATACCCACTCGAGCAGTGTCCCTGCCGTCCCCAAGCCCTGTGCAAGTGGCTTGGTACTGATGGGAAATTTTGGGAGCTGGGCTGCTCCACATGCCGGGAATGGCAAAAAAACTGGGACACCTAAAAATGTAAATCCTCATGGGGACAAAGCCCAGACCAGCCCTATGTGCTCTCCTTACCATGACGAATCTGCAGCTCCACTCACCCGAACAAGTCAAGGTGAGCCTCTTGGAGCCCTGTGGATTGTGTGCAGCATTGAGCGGGGAACCTGAGGTGTCTGGCCAGCTTAATTTAGTCTTGTAAATGGTGTCATGGAAGGCAAATCCTACTGGGAGGGCTGCATTCAAAGGCATCATGTACAACACATGGAGTGTCTCATGTTATGGTCCTTGAAGACCCACCTGAAGTGCTTCAGAAAGTGGCAGCCTGAAGTGTGGGGCAGGTGAGCATCAGGTCACCTTCTCCTTGTGACAGTCCCACCCTGACCCATCAAGGAAGACACTAGATAAGGCCTAAATTGTAAGCTTGGTCTCATTTCCAAGATTTAACTAATGCAACCCTGTTCTTCAGAAGTAAGTAAATGCCCTCTCCCCTGTGGACCTGTACTCATTGTGGCATTCAGCTGCCCCTTCCATGGTGTGTGCCTGCAAAAGGCTCACGTCTTCCTTCTCAGCACCTCCACTAGGCCATGGGAGGTGTTATCAACCCCTGCCTGCAGATCACAACTGAGGCTTCGGAAAATTTAGGACTTCAGCCCCACAGCCCAGAGCTGCCCTGTGTCCCAGGGGGCATTCAGGTTCATCTGCTTTGTGCTTATAGGAGGGATTTTTAGAGGGCCAGGGAAACGTGCATTGTTTCTGTGAATTTTAGCTTCCTTGGGTGAGCTCAGGTTAAGGACAGGAATACCCCGGGGGTAAAAATTGTCATGGTGATGGGCAGTGAAGGAGACATCCAAAAACGCCCATGGGGTCATTGAGCCATGCAGGTCGGAAAGGACCTCCAGATACCTCTGTTTCAACACCCTGCTCAAAGCAGGGGCAGCAGAGGCCAGGTTGCTCAGGGCCATGTCCAGCTGAGTTTAAATTCCTCCAGGATGGAGATTTCACAACCAAGACATCTTGATTTCCACCTTTTTCCAAGCTGGAAAATTACAGGTTACCAGCAGCACCTCAGTGATGCCCCCCTGAATATCCACACTACATCCATCCTCCCTATAAGGACCACTGGGATTTCCCTCCAAAGCAATGTTTTCCAGACCCTGGAAAATCACTCCACTGATGCCCGCCATGGTTTTTACAAAGACAAAACCATGAGTTTTTCAAAATCTCCTTTAGACTTTATTTTAAAGTTCTTTGTATGGACTTTCTGACACAGAATCCACCATAAAAATAAAATCCCCCTCCCACCCACTGCCCCCCCTCCCCAAATTGCTTTGCTTTGTATTTTATAAAACATACAATATCAGAAGAATGCCAGAGGCATCCTACACCACAATTTAAAAATTTGTTAACTGAGGCCTTGGTCCCAGCAGTGCATTTGCATTCGGAAACCTTGTTTCCTTTTCCTTGCTAGTTTGGTTGGCCACGTATGTTACAAATGCATACAAGAGATCTAGTTTGAAATCTAATCCAGCAAAAGGAGAAAAAAAAATAAAACAAAAAAGGAAGAATGAAAATTGAACCGCTTGTTCATCAGAATTAGCTACTCTCTTACACAAAGGCTTCCCCTGTAAAGTTATGCTCAGTTATGAAAATGATAAAAGCAAGCATGTAACAGTTGCAGTGAAATTATTATGATTTTTTTTTTGTCTCATTTTTATGTTGCCTTAGACAGGCAGGCTGCCGGAATTGTAAAGAAAGGGTAATTTAGAGACCTGTTCAGGCACAATAACAATCTGCAATTAGGTAAATATTTGGTAATGTTGAAGCTATACAATATAACCCGGACACATGTAGCACTCAGTCCACAAACAGTTTAGCACCATATTGATAGGTCATGCAGCAAAACACTTTCTTCAAGGTTTGCTTGGAAGTTGAAAGCATGAAATAGTACAGTGCAAGGTAGTCTATACCCTTAGCTTCTATAGGGGTAAGGTGGCAACGGCTGATGCTCCTGGCTGTCTCAGAGGTATGTGTTGACAGGTCGCTGGCTCTATGTTCCTATCGTTGTCACCACACCAGGGTTGATGTTACCTGAAAAGGTTTGATGAAGAAAGAGAAAATAAATGAGGTTTTTCCATGCATGGGAAGCTGTGCAGAATACTGAGGGCAAATTAATGGAGTTAGTTAATTGCCAGGACTTGCTATGTTGTCCAGAGCACCACAACCAAGCTCACTACAGCCATGCACCGGACTGGAAATGCCAGGGACTTGGCTGGCCCCCTCTCCAGCCACACGTAAGCTGCTTACCAGGGACACAAACTTTTTCACATTCTTTCTGCGTGTTAAATCTGTTCTCGTTGCCTCCACAGCCACCATACCAGAACCGGGCGCAGCTCTTGGTCTCAGGGTCGTAGTACCATTTCAGCACAAAGTTCCTGCAGGTCCCCTCATCTTTTTGCAGCCGGCAGATATCCATGACTGCGGATAAAAGCAGGAGCAAGAGGAGTCAGCAATAACACTCCTGGGTGAAACACAGTCTCTCTGAATGTATGTGCACAGTAGAGAAATGCCTGTGAGCAGAGCTGGCATGCAAACTCGGAAAGGGCAACCACAGCATAGACTTTACACATGCCCTGTGACTAAATCCCATCTCTTAGTTTGCAAAGAGAAGGTCTTTTTTTGGATGTCTTTGCCCAAGAGGACACCAGCCCTCATCCACAAGCCCTCGGCCATGTTTCTGTCATGCAGCCATGGAGCGATGCTGAGATGAAGGAAGAGTGCTGCATGGCAGCGCTTGTCCACAGATCCCCCGGATTTGCAGGAAATGAGTTGGCAGGTCTCAGAACTGGGAGAGGACTGGCTGGGCTGCAAAGGAAAAAGTATCTGCACCATCATTTTCCTATTAAAATTACTGGCTTCCCCTGAAAAGAGAAATATTCTATGTGAAGATGCTCCTGGACCTGCCACACACTGCCCTGTGGCATCCTGAATCCCTTGCTGGGTAAGCAGGGAACAAAATAACAAAGCACTTGGATGTGTTAAAATGAAACTGCCAAATAAATAAATAAAAAAGTAAAAAAATCTGATATTAGTCACTAATTTACCATCAAGTCACAAACAAGGCATCCCCTGCAGATGGGGATGCAAAAGCAGCTCGTGCCACCTCTGCTCAGCACAGTGTAACCATCAGCCATCATAGTTAGTCCTGGAAAAGCCTTGTTACCATAGCCCTGAGTCAGGCAGATCCCAAAAATCTCGGGTATCACACTCATCACTACCACTTATAAGTGGTACAGCTTCAAGCTGGTGGTGTCCAGCCTTGGGTGTGAGTAAAAATCATTAAAAGTCATCAGTCAAACAAGTATCAGTAAAACAGCCAGCACTGAAAAGTGAATGGGAGTGACGGGGAGTCAGATGGGCAAAGCATGGAGTTCCTCCTACTAAAGGGGTATTTGCAACCAGGACCCTTTTTTTAATTAAGAAAAAAAAAAAGTCCTTTACCTTCTTTTTTTTTTTTTTTTTTTTTTTTTTTTTTTTACAAAAGCAAAGATAAATCAATGTATACAGAGTACACCAGCAATGACTGCTGGGGAAATTCAGGTCCTGAAGTCACCTTCTGACAATCTTGTCTTAGGACCACACCTTTTGTAAACCAGGTGCCAGAAATCAAATTACTTAAAGGAGTTATCTCTTAAATTGTGGTTAGTAGTCCCAAATATAGGGGAATATATAGTGAATATAGGAAAGAGTATATAGATATAGGGTGAATATATAAAAAGGTGTATTTGCAAGCAAGTTTCTTTGGGGTCTGATGAGAGCAAAGGCATGCTAAACACTTCTAAAGTTTTCACGGGAAGAAGGATGCAGAAGATTATCCCTGAAATCCCAACTAGAAAGTAGGTCTGGCAATGACCCCTAGGCAATAAGAAAGCCCTGGCTGCGGGTTTACTTTAAAGGAAATTGCAGCTGGTGGCTGGCAGCTGCCCAGAGCCCGGGAATGCTGCAGCAAGGCTGGGATGCTCCTGGGGGGGAGGTGGAAATGCCCAGACCAATGTCAGGCATGCTTCTGGGCAGACCCTGCCAAATGTCTAAACTCTTTCTGCCCGCTCATTTTAATTGCACTTTGAGCAACTGAACAGATCACTGCCAGAAAAACACTGTGGTCAAAGGGGTCAGACTCAAGTAGTCCATGCTGCTGCGGTCGTGAAGGACATTGGGTGGTTTGTTTGAGCAGTGGGTTTACTGTTTAGATAGGAGGAGCTGGGAATATGTCCTTTCCGAGAGAGAAGACATGTCTGAAAGGACACTCCCGCCCATCGTCCTGTTCTAAATGCAACTTTTTGAAGCAGGATTTCTTTTTTAATGCCCGTTTTCCCTTGGAATTTGAAATCAATATTGAGCTTCCAGTTCAGCTTTGCTTTTGGGCTCCTACAGCCAAAAGCTTCCCCATGCCTTTGGCAGGCTCTTTGCCTTTTATTCTTCAGATATTTTTTTTCTTCAAAGTCCATGTCCCTTTTTTCCTGCCTTCCAAAGCCAACAGATGTGAGTACAAAAATGACTCTACCCCAAACCCCGTGCACCCTTTCAGGAATTCAACCAGTAATCAAAACATTCAGCTGATGGGAGGTATAATACAATTTTTCTCTGCGGCATGCAGTCCAGGCAGCCCAGCTTTCCCCCCTGCTTCATCCCCTTTGAGAGTGGAAGCAGCCTTCTGGATCAACAGATGGAGAGGGAAATTCAACCACCACTTTAGAGGCAGATCTGGCTTCAGAAAAGCTGCTGAAAATTCACTTGAATTGTAATCTTCAGTTTGCCTGCTCTAATATTCACACCACAGGGGCTTGTGCCGCTCTCCAGTTTCAGAGCACTATCAAACACCATCTAGCAACTGCTCTAGCTGAACCACTGGATGGCATTTTAACCAAAACCTGTCTCCCCCTACCAAAAACCCCAAGCCCAAAACACAATAAGTGAAACAAAAGCTTATCCAGACATTTCAAAGAATTGATGGAGATCAAGAACTAGGGAGCTAAAATGTATTTTAAGCTGTGGCTGGCTTTGGCAGGTTCAAAAGATGGGGGCAGCCACCAAAAAATGGAGTTTTAATTCATCCCATGGAGAAAATGTTCCTGGGCTCCTCAGTTGCACTTACATTTAATTTTGTCATGGTAAAAAAAAAAAATATATATATACAAAATTAAACAATTAAAGGTTATCACAGCATTTAAAAGCCTTCAAATGGAAGCTGGGTCTGGTGCATGTTTTTGCACCCAGAGGGCCCTAAGATTTGGGAGACTGACTCATTTCTCAGTGTTGCACCTGGCTATGGTACCTGGTAGAGGCTGAACTGAGAGCCTGACCCAATGCCCAGCATTTTAAAAGCTGAGCTGCATGTAAACTCCTGTGTCTTTTTTTCCATGGTGGATTCAAGCTCTGGTTTTGCAGAAAAGAAAAAGAGAATAAAGCAGTGAACAGAGTGGGGGACCCTGGCGGGGTGGGCAGAGACGCGAGCGTCCCTCCAGGGCCTCTCTGTTGCTTTTCTTGACTATCTGCCCAGGGCAGAATGGCGCCAAGTTCATGAAATATCACTTTAGCCTGAACAACAGTTGCTGGAAACATCATCAAGGCATGTGACGATGATCAGAAGGGGCTGGTGTATGGGATGGGGCTAGCAGAAACATGCACCCTCTGGAGAAAAAACACATCAGGGAGGCTTCCCTGCTCTGTGAGGATGAAATCCTGTTCTAGATTGAAGCTACAGGTTTCTGCACAAGCCACATGCTTCTTCCTCTGGCTGAAAAGTCCTCAAACTGCAACCAATGGATCTTTATCCATGATGCCTGTTTGCAGCCCAGCAGCACCTTGCAATCTCCTTTTCCAAGCAGCTGCCACCCCAGGCATCTCCATGACTGGTGGTGGCCTCTTCCTTGCTTGCCTGCATGTTTCTGCAGGGGCACCCCCAGCTGGACTCGGGCTGCACTGCTGCCAGTTACAAAAATTCCCGAGTCTGATTTAAGGAGCCTAAAATACACCTAAGAAAATCAAATGGGTGGGAGGAGTCCTTAATTTGCCTTTTCAAACCCTGTCATAGGGGCATCCCTATGAGGATTAAGCTCTGCCATTAGGTACGAGAGGTTGCTTCGCTCCTCGATTTCCCTCCCATCTCTGCAAAGGGCCCTGAAACACTACTAGAAGGGGGAGGCTTCTATGATAGCAAGGCTTTGCTGGGGTCAGGTTCCCATCCCAACCCCTTGCTGAAGCAACACCGGTGATTGCATGTCTCTATCTTCCTTCCCAGGTCTTGAAGAGATTTGCAAACACAGCCCTTTAATCTCAGAAACCACTTGAGGAGAGGTGGTCATTGCCATTTTCCTGTGGGCTCCTCCCTCAACTATGATTTTTATCTTTTGGAGCAAAAGGAAAACATCTGCACGCAAGACCCAAGTCCATGTAGTAGTTTTGGTTACAGGCAGTGAAACATTTGCAATTCTTTGCATCTCAGCAAAGGCACACCACTGAGTGGTGGCATTGGTTAGTCACACAACGATAATAGAAATTGCTTTGGGACTGTGTCATGCTCCAGTTCAGCAACCCCACGTTTCTCACGAAATCCAGTGTGTGATTTTGCCATATAGCTGTGATTTGCACTCAAGTCGTGCAAACACAACATGTCCTGGTGTGACAACACACATGCAAAGCGACTTGTTCATGCAAAGCAGATGGTAGGGCATGGTCATGTCAAGGAGCAAATGAAAACCAAGTCTATATTACTAGTGATCTTGTATCGGACAAGCTTGGATGCATGCTATGAAATGACCAAGGTGAAATAATGGATTTGCTTTGGTTTGTGATTTTTCTTTTTTGGGGTGTTACCTGATGATAATCTTTTCTCAAGGGGTGGCTGCTGCATGCCTTTCTCAGCTGCTGCTGGAGAAAAAAGTGTGTGGGTCTGGATTATGAACGAAGTTTTCTCTCCGATTCAAACATTATTTGACAATATGATAAAATACAAAAGGATTAATCGCCACGTGGTACTTACATGGTTTTAAGCATTTGCTAACACACTCAGCTTCGGCCTCAAATCTATTGGCATTACCACCGCAGCCACCATACCAACCCTGACTGCAGATCTTGTTTTTGTAGTCAAAGAACCACACAATCTGATAGTCCTTGCACTGCATGCCCATGTCAAAGTCCAGCAAGCAAGGGTCTGGCCAATCTGCATGTCAAAAGGTGCAAAGGTTAAGTGACTCTGAAAGGGTTAAAAGCTGAAAAAGCAAAGAGATTGAAAAGAAAAAAGAAAAAAAGCCCGGTACAGGACTGGTGGCATTTCCTTGTCATATGATTTCTCTTGCTGAATGCAAACCTTCCCCAGCCTCCAGCTTGCCTCGCCCTGCTCTTGATTTCGTTGTGCATCCAAGACCCAAGTCCCTGGACCAAGGCGGTGGGAGCCCCTTAAGCCCCGCTGGTGCATGCAGGATTGGGCCCTCACACAAATACCCCCATTTATTTTCAAGGCTATTCATCTTGACAGTAACTTTTAATCCTTAAGTGTGTTTATTTTATCTCTAAAGACAAGCCGCACCTGGTAGACTTTAAGGCTTGATGACGATTTAAACATATGTTCCTTTCCTGCCCAGAAGTGATAATTTAGGTCCAAATCCCAGAGTTTTTATTAGCAAAGATAGGCCACCAGTGCTAGCAGCTGCTTTGCTTTATATAAGGAGGGCAGAACGTGGGGCTTCCTCCGAGATGCGTTGGAAGATTTATGTATGGGACTTTCCCGTTGCATGGAGAACTAGAGAAGACTCAGCTAAACAAGCCACCCCAAATCCCCTGCCCTGTTTAATATCTTTAGCCTGTTGAAAAACTTCAGATTAGCATCCTCAGGGAATGTTTCCCCCAAATTGCTGGCTGCCATAAATCCTCGGGCAGAGACGTTTTCTGCAAGTGGGTCAACAAAAGGAGCTGAGATTGAGGTCTATGTTGAAGCACAGAGTGAGCACACAGCACATCCATTTTCCTTTGGGCAGACCTACACAAGCCTACACATCTTGTTTCCAAAGGGCTGGCACACAAGGGGTTAAACAAAGCCATGGAGGTCTGTATCACCTGGTGGGGACAAGCCAGGTGAAGGCTTCAGAGGGGATGCCAGTGCCAGGGAGAGGGACCAAATGAGTGGAAATGCATGGGAAGGGTGGGATGATGGGACATGCAGCAGGGTAGAAATGAGATGGTCCTCGCCCAGCACAAGCCCTTGGCCCCCCCACCGCAGCAAGCTCTGGTTGTACCACCAGCCAGGCATGAGGTCCATGCTCATCCCTTTCAACGCGAGCAGCCAGACCCCAACAGCAGCTTTGCAACTCTTGTTGGCTGAATGCACTGAGCAGCAGCATCTCCCCATGCTCTCAAATCACCTCAGGAAGAAAATGAGCCACAGTGCAAGCCAAATGCTTAAAGAAAAACATGAGAATGATGATTCAGGGATGAGTTTTGGATGCCAGTTCCATAGTTGGTGCCTACGACAGTGCTGTATGAAGGCTGAGAGCCCTTCCAGACCCTTGGAGGAAAGGTTGCAGCCTGTCCCTTACAGTACAACTGATATAATGAGCTTGATGTCAACAAAAGCAATGAGATGACATATTAACAGCTACAGTGATTATGGGTTATTATCACAGGTTAACAGGATCAACAATAGAGTAGGAGCTGCCAGCTTGCTCGTTTAGCGGTTTACTACATACACCAGCGGTGGCAGAGAAACGGGATGGGCAGATAGGTGAAACTGGAGTGATGCTACCAGTTAGCCAAATTTATGCAGATGATTGACACTAACTCCCCTACAATCCCTGGCTGTTGGTCAAGCTGTTGTCGAGAGCTGTGTGTTAAACCAGGGAGGCAAGACCTGTTCTTTGCCCCAGACGGGGAGCAAAAGTGCAAACAAGCATCAGGTGATGTTCTGCATCCACACCTGCACCTACGTGTGCCAGAGAGGGCATGGGGCACAGCCTGTCCCTGGAAAGCAGCCAGTGCTTGGGCCCTGGCTCATCTCCCATCCTTGCGATGGAAACAGGACCTGGTTTGAGTCCCCCACAGCAACTTCAGAGGACTCTGGATCCAGCATGGGCAGAGACCCCAATACAGGGCTCAGGTCTGCAGGGATAAGGCTGTCAACTAGCTCATAATCTTCTGGCTCTGCAAAGCAAGGGACTCACAGATCCTTTGGTCCTAGCAGGCCTCTGAGAAAGGCCAGGTTTGGGAGCAGGCAAAGGGAAGACTGGTGCAAATGGCCAGGCTCTCAGTGAGGGTCCTAGCAGACCTCCCTAGCCCAGCACTCCCACCATCGCCCATACTCACCACTCTCAGGCCCTTCCAGCGGCTCAGTGTTGAGCATCATGTTGGCCAGGGACACCTTGGGCTGCGCTGGGGTCTCTGCGGGGAAGAAGCAGCAGGGTCAGCCAAGGGGAAGGGGATCTGCAGCAGCGCCCTCGGCACAGCCATAAACAAACTCACTGGCCCCAGTTCCAGCACAGGGGATGCACACAAGTTGCAGGAGCCGGGTCTGGATCTGTTTACCCTAGCACATACATTTCAGAAATGTTTATTGGAGGCAGCTGACAGGATGAGTAATCTACAACCGCCCAGCCACGCCACGATGGGTTTGTCTTGCTGTCCCCAGCTGGCGGCTCTGCTGCACATTCGGGCTCATCCATGGGGGTGACTGTGAAGAAGCATTCCCAGGGCCCCATGAGACTCTGCTTTGGATGGCCCCTGCTTACCCCACAGCATGCAACTGGAGGGCTCTGAAGGAGCAGACATGGCCTCTCTGTAGCCAGTTTAGCTTTGCTTCTCTGGCCTTAGAGAGAGCAGGGAAAAAAGGCATCCTCCAGGGGAGCAAATAGTCTATGATGGATCTTCTCTTGTTCCCCGGCAGCCCTCAAGGACTGTCCATGCATTGCATGCCTCTCCTTGACCACACTCCTCCCATCATGGCCTCACATCTCTCTAGGAACTATGTTGTTGAGGACTGTCACCAGGGAAAGAAATCCCTTATGATGGAAAGGAGAACATGGTTCATATTGCACCATGCCATGCATGACTGCACCATATTGCATCATGCCCCTTTCCAGGGCAACCCATGTCTCATTTTCCGTGGGGCTGGAGGGCAGGAGGGGGCTGCAGCCACAGGAAGGGTTCCATTTGCTTTTCTCTGGTGGAGGGTATGGGTGTGAGTAAAAGGGACAGTGCTACCCAGCGTACAGGTCACAGCTTGTGGGCATAGGTGGCATCACCGCTGCCTGCCCAGTTTGTTCCCGTTTGAGATTTACTGTATGGGAACTGCAGCTTCCCTGGGCTTCAAGAGCTCCAACTCAGCACATGCAAATGTTACTTCTACACATTGATGTCTTTTCTCAACATTTTTGTGGGCACATTTATTGCTCACGAAGGTAAGAGACTTCAAACTTGATCCAAACCTACTAAAGCCAATGGAAAGGCTCTCCATGGGCACTGAAATTGGCTCTGAAGTTCCAGAAGAAGCCAGATGCAGCACTGGCAGGACCAGTGCAAACTGCTCCACATCACCAAGCCAAGTCACCTCTATGCCAAACTACATAAAAAAAATTGGCTGTGTCTTACATCGCAACTTTTGGACATGTCAAAGGGTTTGGCGAGATTTACATGTGATCTGTACACACAGAGCCTGGATCCCCAAAGGACTAAACCCTCCGTTTAATCTCTTCTTTGTGGTTTTTTTTTTATAATATAGTAGGTGAAGCAGATAGGTGGCTATGGAAATGGCGATCGGAGAAAAAGATTTTGTTGCTTATTTTGCAGTCAGGCTGGACTGAATTTACTCTGTGTTAACCCAGTTTGACTCATTTTTAATTACAGCAATGCTGGCTGGACCCCACCAAGACACATTGTGCAAAGCCTCTTGCATTCACAATAAGGCAAACCCCGCTCTGGGAATGGCTTTAATTCTCCCACAATCTGTGTCCCTTTAACACCACTGAAGTGTCAACTTGCATTTGCCAAAGGAACACATTTGCAGCGTTTCATAACCGGGTCCTGCTGCTGGTCTGCAGGATGCCAGACATGCAGTGACACAACTGAGCATTGCCAGGGCTGGGATCATTGGTACCAAATGATTCCCCATCCCTTACATGGTTTCTTCCATTTTTTGTGTCCATTTTATGAAAAAAATAAATGTTTGTGTGTTTTCCTCAAGAGGTACTTACTTGTGCTGAATGTCCCTGTGTAGGTTACTTTGGGTTGCGATTTCTGGTAGCCGGTAATGACAACAAGGTATTTCTGCCCGCTTCTGAGTCCTCGGATGACGTGCTCAGTGCCGGTCAGGTTTTGCTTCTGCACAAGAGAGTGGTCATGTGCTAAGGTGATGGTGATATCAAAAGTATAGGCGTTGTGTGGCTCAGGGCTGGCCCAGCGCAGCCTGGCACTGTTCTCAGTGACATCTGTGATCTGGATGTCGTGGGTCTTTGCTGCAATGCAAAATCAGAAGAAACGTTAAGCAAAGACTTGAAGAGGAAAGGTCTCAAGAAAAAAGTGTCTCAGTGCTGCAGGATCTCCTTCCCAGTCCACAGCAAATAAATTTGTCTGCAGACAGTTGTGGCACAACCAGGTTGTGACTTTGCTATCTCAGATGCCCAACCCAGCACACTGTAGGGAGGCTTTTTGTTCATAGCCTAGATGATTTACCAAGTGGTTTATTTATTTTTTAATAATCTGCTGCAACCTAGCAAATGAAAGCATTTTTTTACGAGATTTACACAGCCTGAAATATGACTCCCAGCACAACTTTCCCAACAACTGTAAATGTGTCCAGTCAGATCTTTCTCTAGGGTGCAATGGATTCACTGAACTGCTGAAGATCTTCAAGCAAAGCCTGCTTAAGGTCAAACATAACCTTAGACAGGTCAAAGAAGCTATTAGGGAAAGATTTTCCTGTTATGGCAGAGTATTGGATGAGACCTTTATAAATGCTGCTTGGAAGCAACAGTGGAGCAAGAAACACCCAAAAATGTTTGTTCCTTGCAGGCTGATGAAAGCATTAACATTGCAAAAGCTAATTGCTTTTATTTATTGCTTTTTATTTATTATTTACATGGGGACGTGCATTCATTGACTGGTTAAGCATCCCTGTGCTTTGACACACATTGTTTGTTACTTGTTCAGCTGGGCCAGAGCTGCCTGCATCCCCTTGCAAAAACACATGAGAAAACTCCTTTACATGAACCGTGCTCACATGAAAGAGCTCTAGCATTCCCAAATAGCTCTCCACACTGATTCAGTGATGAACTAACTGAACTAACTATATTAGCTGATGCAGAATTCAAACAATGCCATTGCATGAATCACCATAAATAGCAAAACTTAGCCAAGGGGTAATGCTACAAGGAAATCGTAGAAAGCAAATGGGCCACACTAGAAAGAGAAGTGCTCTGTTGCTGTACTACTGAGGTAGGCAGCAGACGATGGATTGTCCCATGTTTAGATGTTCTGCTTGTGTTTTGCCTAGAGGCAGCCTGTCCCCCACCCGGTTTTGCACAAAATTCTCAACACAAGTGGACAAAGCCTTAACTCTCCAGTGCAGATTTCCAGTTTTGCACTTAAAAACTTGTTTCTGCAAACACAAAATTTGGCCTCCTAGTGACATTTCCCATAGGAATAATCCTCTCAGGGAGGAAGAAAAGCCACAACCCACTATGGTACAAACAAGCGAGAGTCACTGCTCGCATGGGGAAAGCCTTTCACATACCACCTTGTCTTCTCCTGCCACCTGCTGCAGTGGCCGTGGTGCTCGCGGTGGTGCGGCCAGCGGTTTTGGCGTGGGCAGCAGTGCTTGCGGCGCTCTGTGCGGTGGCATTCACCTGGACCACGGTGCTGGCTGTGGTCTGGTCGGTGGCTCTGGTCTGAGCTGTGGTGCTGGCAGTGGTGGTTCTGGCATGGGCATTTGTGCTCACAACAGGCTTCGTGCTTACACTGAACGTGGTGCTGGCACTGAAGGTCCGACTTACGGTCACGTTGGGTGCCACATACCTGTCAAAGCAAAAGCAGCTGATACGGCTTTTTTTTCCCCCTATATAAGCAGAATTTTGGAAGTGGAGAGGAGTTGACATACAAATCATTGGCAAGAACCCCCCAGGGTCAATAGTCTTTGTCAGCTTTAGATATGTCCACAGCCAAGCAGTGAAAAGTGCTGCAGAGCACTGCCTATCACTTGGGGCACAAGTTTGTCTATACACCAACTTTACACACATAAGAGTGAATTCAGTAGACAGGTCTGTAGCATGCCAGATTTCAAGGGGCTCGACCTTCTAAAGCCAGGTCAGCTCTGTGCCAGCAATGAGTGAGTTTTGGTGACACAAGCTTTCACTACTGTTCAGAAAACGTTAGGATATATTCTATGATGGATCCTGAATATCAGACAATCTAGGGCAGCCCAACCTATCTGAAAATAGTTCGTTGAGTGGAAAACCCCGAATTAATAGTAATTTCTGGAATTCCTGACCTGCATGATGACAGTAGCATATACCTCCTTCGTATCCTTTATACATATATAAATATGAAATGTAACCCAAATTTAAAATTATATGTGTATTTGTCTACCCTTCTCTAGTAGATATATCTGTTGCTCTTTTGACACAGCACTAAAGGAACTAGTAAAATGCTGATAATCCTGATTGTTAGTGTTGAAGTTGCTTTTTCTTTCTTTTTCCAAACAGGGACTGGGAAGTGAAGGCTTCTCCCCCAGACAGGCTGTTAGCAAAGCTCATTCTCTCACAGACAAACCACTACTTACACTGCTTTGTGCCCGGCATGCCCGGGGCTCTGGCTCTTGGCTTTCTGATCACTCTGGAACCACTCGCACTGTTTCCTTATCTCTGGAGGCAGGTAGAAAGCAAAGTCGCCTACAGACAGAGCGAGCCTGGCATTAAACACTGGTATTGAGGATGGTGATTACCTACTAACACCACATTAGATATATGTCTTCTTGATTTTAAAAAACCTCTTGTCTGCTTGCTTGCTCTGATAAAAGCTAGGGAATATTTCTTGATGTTTGGTGTGGTTACTGCAGCATCCTGGGCTGGGAGATTTGTTATTCCAATTTACAAGCATGAGAGCAGTAACTACAAGACACCAGAGGGCTGCATCTCTTAGTCTGTCACATGTAAGCAGCTTTCTTATAACAAGGCACTTCCAACCACACAGTTAATATTTTTTCAAGAGTTAGAAGTTCCCAGGACCCCTGTAAGTGGTAAATGGAAAAAGCAAACTGAGAAAACCTAAACATTTATTTCCAGGGAAAGACGTGCTCATGTTTGCTTTCTATTTAGTGCAAGACATTCCTGAATCAGTGGTTTATTAGCCCAGTAGACTGATTTTCAGGACTTTTTGGATAAAACTAGCTTTCCTAGAAAAGGACCATTTCTTGTCCTTGCTGGCCAAGTCTCTCTAGGATCCATGGCAGCTCACTTTAGCTGGAGATCCAGCCTGCCGTCTCTAGCTAAGCTGAGATGCAATTTTTCAAGGCACAATCTGCACATCCCAAACACAGCAGCATTATTTATCCCTGAGCAAAGAATCCTGGTCCTTAAATCTGCATATAGCAACTCCAGATCTCAGCCTGAGCCATCCAAATGCCTGCTAGACATGATGTTTATGCTGAAGTTGAGAAGAAAGATATTCTGGGTGTTCAGGGAGCTTGGGGGGAGTGCTAGCAGGCTGCTGGGCTGCAGAGGGCCAAGACCCCCAGCAGGACCAGACCCTATGGGACATGTTGCAGATGTGACTGGCAAGCCAGGCAGGATTAAGTCAAATCCCATAGGTGAGCCCATGGAGACAAAGTCAAACCAGACGGAAGTGCAAACTCTATTTGGCAGACCAACAGACTGCATGGGATGGGATGGGGAGGCCAAAATGAACTAAACTGAGACATATTCAACTAGGTAGGCCTATGAGCAGCAACAAACAGGCCAAACAGTACAGAACATATAAAAAGAGACTAACTTCAGTGGGCCCCACTGCCCAAAGAGGTGGTCAGACTAGAGCCCACCCAACCAACAGGCAGGTAGACAAAACCTGGCAGATTAACCCCTCTGAGGTCACATGTTGCCCCTTCCATAATACTTTGACTACAGGATTTTATACTTACTTCTGATAAAAGATGGCAGCAATCTCCCAAACCGTAGTAAGGGCTCTTCATGAAGCTCTCCTGGTTTATCGACCAATTTGAAGAACACATCATTTGGCTCGCTAGCTAGGCTATAGATATTCTTGGCATTCACCTTCCTGCCAATGCCCAAGACAACAAAGAAGTACCCTTTGCATTTTGCATCGATAACAACCTTCTGCAGGTACTCAAGTTTTTGTTTATTCACTTTTCCAGTCATCATCAGAACTATGACTTTTAGATCCCGAGGGTTTGGTGCACTTTCGAAAATATGAGCCATTGTGTGTTCAATTGCATTTCCTATAGCCCTCGTGCCATGCAGCTGGGTCATTTGGTTGTGAAGGTAATTAATGATCTTCTCTTTGGATCCATAATCAGTTAGTGAAAACTCAGTTTTTACTGGTGGGAAGCTTGAGTTGGTTTCGTATTCATAAGGAGCTTGCTGGAGAACTGCCACTCTTGCGTGGTGCTGAGATACTTTTGGCTCAGAGCTGATTTCCAGGTTACTTAGGAGGTGGGAAATGTACTTCTTCATCTCGTTGAACTGCAGAGGAGTGGTGGACTCTGAGCTATCCATGATGAAGGCTATGTCAGTATCTACATCTGTTGGGGCTGCCCTTCTGTCTCTGAATACAGGTCTCTGACTACCAAAACCACAGACGGGATCAGGGTCACACACATCTAGGGAAGAAATACAGGAGGTTTCACTTGGAGGAACTGAAGATGACCCTCCCTTGTCATTGTAAAAATCCCTTGTGTCATATGAAATACTATCAAGCCACGGACATCCATTGGTCCACTACTTGATACTAAAGTAATTTCATCCCAAAACACATTTAGTTATGTATTTAGTATTTTTATGTGCTCCTTTGTCCAAAGGGATCCCTGAAGCACTCTGTCATAAATGGCAGAAGGCCATATTCTAGAGTGTTTAGCTATCGGTATTTGGGCTGTAAAAGTGGGAACCAACCAAAAAAGGAGCTTCTCTTTACAAAGTGGAGAACGCCCAGTGAGCCTCATTCGCAATGCCAATGTTTTCTGCTCAACCTAAGAATATGAATCCCTTGTCTTCAGCAGCAAAAGGGCTGACTCCCAACTGGGCTTCCCTTCTGCACCACTGACAACCGACTGCTGCGCGACCAGAAGGATTTGGCACTGTCTAGAGGAGAAATTGGATGCTTTACCCAGACAAATGTGACAAGTCAAGATCCTCCGGATAGTTTCATTCAGCTGACTGCCGCCAGTTGGAAGAACAATTGCATGTCCAACGGCTGTGTTGTTGATCTGGTTAGATGCAAACAGAAAAACATGGTGTTAGTAAGGCTGCCTTCTGTTATTTTGAGCTCAAAGTAGGGGAGGGCAATCCACAACTCTAAGAGTTTCTCTACTCAGCACGCTGCTTTTGGTGGATCCCATTTGGAGGAGCCTAACGCCCCCAACATCAGTTAACGGGACTAGTTTAGAAACATAAACTCCAAAAAAAGGTTCAAGCACTTGAACCAGTGCTCAGCATGTTTGTCTGGGGATTTTTTTTTTTAAATTTTTTTTGCTTTAAATCTCTGTACATCTGCTCTCCCTCTGCCAACAAAGCTACCATACTTCAACCTTCCCACCCTTTGCCTTTCTGTCAGACCTTTCTTGCTATAGGGATGGTCTTTCTTTTCTTCTGTTTCATACCACACCTGGCACCCTGGAGCCATGGTCTGGGAAACAAATGGCTCAGCTTAACCTCAGTAGCATTTCACAGCACGTGTTGTGTTTTGTATTTCTCTCCTAACAGACATGCTGGATGAGTTTGGCTAGCAATGGTTTCTCAGCGCTAAGCACTTGAAAGGCCTGTGGAAGTCAACCACTGCCTGTAGGAGCAAATGACACCAATATCCCCAGCAAACCAGACTGAGGTCATGAGCAGAAAATGAAAGAAAGGGCGAACAACCCCAACCTCCAGAGCTCTGGTGAGAACTGGGTCCTGCCTGCTGGTGAGGAACACGGGCATGACCCCGGCATCATAGAGTTTCAGCACGGCGTCGTTGAGCTGTGGGGAGGCTCTCGTGTCCCCGTTGCTGAAAAAGACAGCCACTTTCCTCATCAGGAAGCCACTTCGGGCACGCTTGAAGGTATTCCTGGCCACAAAGGACATGGCAGTCTCCAGGCTGCGTGGCTTTGTGGTCAGGGTCGCCTGGAAGTTTTGGATCTGCTGGAGGAGGCTTGATTTCTTCCTGGCATCAGCAAAGCGGATCTCTGTGGTGACCTCATTGTTGTAGGTGACCAGAGCCACCCGGGCACCCCGAGGACAGTTGCTCTCAGCAATGGTTAAGTTGTTGACCACTCTGAGCACGGTTTGCTTCATTCTGTTGAAAACATCCCTCACAACGCCCGAGGAGGTGTCGATAGCAAAGGCCAGCTCAGTTGGGAAGACAGGGCACTCCTTGGGACCTGCCAGAAATGTGCATTGGGAACAAATAGTGTCACAAATAGTTGTCAGGGTGCAAGGACCACGTCCTCAGCAGGGGTAAATCATTCATACTGCACACATGGGGAGAGAAACAGTTCTGGCACACGGTCACACTGGGGTTTAAAGGACTGAAGGTGACTTACCATAGCAGCAAGCTGTGGAAAAGATGGGGAAAAAAAGCAGTTTGGTCAGTGCCATTCATATAACATGATGGGCATAGAAGGGTAGAGACAGGGAACTAGCAAAGCACTGATGTACTCACGGCATTTGTCTTTGATGTTCCGCACAAGCGCACATTGCTTTAGAAAATAAAATGGAAGAGAGGGAGAAAGGGAAAAAAAGAGATATGTGACACAGCCAACAAAAGAGTATTTCAAAACAAGAGATAAATGATGCCGCACTTACATCTCTGGATTCTCCTTTATCACCTTTAAGTCCCTGTTTAAAAAATAAAGTAAAATTGAGTGCAATATGTATTTCCAGGGTGTCCCATGAACTCAGCTGGAATAATTGTTTAACCATAGGTCATGCAGAAGCTAAGGGGAAACCTGCCTGTTTTCAGTTGTGTTTTCAGCAACGGGAGGAAGTGTTTTCCCCTGTGAGGAATAAACCTAGCTGAGGCCAAACACAAAAGGGACATTTACGATGTTCTAAGTTCATGTGCAAATCGAGCCAAGTCACCTTGGCCTTTCTAGGGTGCTCTGTGCCAGTAAGATTTGGTCATGGACCATATCCTGTGTGGAGTGATAAATGATAGAGAGCTGAGAACTTCCTAGAAGGAGCTTTAAGTGGCATGTTGCCATGGGGAAATCCCAGTGCCTGATAAGAGCCTGTCTCTTCTGCTGTGTGTTGCAGTTTGAGCACGGGTGAATGATATCAATGACAAACAGCTAGTTAGGAATTTAGAGAGACACATCTAAGAAAAATAAACAGGAATTCGCCCAATTCAACCCCTGGCACTAATAAAGACCACCACATTTCTCAGAGAAGCAATCAGGAGTCTCTCCACAGGGGAAGCCAGAGGCTCTTTCAGCAATGCAATGAACACTTACAGATGGTCCGGGGTATCCAACCTCTCCTTTCTGACCAGGTGTCCCAGGATCTCCTGCATTGCCCTAGAGAGAGAGAGAGAAGTCGTCTCCATGAACATCTGCAGGAGGACTCCCAGGAGCATGGCTCAACACTTGGGGGAAAAGATGTGTACATCTTTCAGGCTGTTCATGCAGAAGGAAAAAATTGTGTCATGTTCCAACTTACTCTGCGGCCTCTGTTTCCTTTAGGGCCAGGGCCTCCAGCACCACCGCGGTCACCAGGTCCACCCTGGTTGGGGAAAAACACAAACCATAGCTCTAAGTCTGCACAGGACCATAGGTAATGGCTACATGGCTTGGAAAATGAATGTATAGCTCATGGGCTGCACTGTACCTTGGGCCCTGGGTAGCCTATGAAGCCGCGTTCTCCCTGAAACAACATAAAGGCTTATTTGAATATGTTTTAGAAAATGAACCTGATTCTGCAGTCAGATCTGTAACAACTGAAGGAATTAAATGATGGAGGGAAAAGAGAGGGAGAGTGCAAATTCATTTTGCAATTTTGTTCCTCATATGATTAAAAAAAAAGGAAGTAGCCACTCTTTTTAAGGTCTGGTTGCTCCTCTAAGGCTAATTTAAACTGTAGAGGAGCTGTCAGAGATGCTGGTGCATTGTTTTCAAAGTTCCACAGACATTCATGGGGCTCTCTGGCTAAAAGGTACAAAAACATTATGCTTCCCTCCTTGGAGAAACTGATTTACGTAGGCAAAACCAAGACAAATGCAGAGGGGAAAGGTCTGAAGAATCTTGCCTGATTTTCTCCTCAGGGCTGATTTTTGTTCCTGTATGTATCTGACTTCACCTAGGCTCTGCCCTTGCCCATCTGCCCTGGAGACCTTGGCTACTTCCTTGTCCTTGGTAACTCATGTTGGTAGATGGGCATGCTGAGCATACGCCTACCTTTCTGCCTTTAGGACCTGGGCCACCAATTCCATCCCGTCCATCATCACCCTAAAATTGGAAAGCCAAAGTCATTAATATACAGTAATATATGAATAGCTTAAACCTCACAGATCCAGCAGCATCATAGATGCTCACAGATCCAGCACCAGATTCAGCAGCAGCATCAGAACCCACTGATGCCACATGCCTTTGAGAAGTCCTTCTATAGATTAAATTATTGCAAGAAACAAAGAACAAAGAGGTGGTGCCAAAACTACAAATCTGAATTAAAACCTGCTTAGTATAAGTCCTGTGTAAAACCCAGGTGGAAGCCAGCAATGGGGAACAGGTTAGGAGGTCAGTCAATGCCAGAGGTGTACTTTTATCTCTGTCTGACCCAAGCTTTTCCTCCCTTCCTTTGCACAAACCGTTTTTTCCTCAGTTGGCTCCTCATTATACAGAGTAATGAGAATCAGGCCCCATGAAAGTGCTTACTTAGTCCATACATACTTTTTATATGTTACTTTGGACTAGCACACAGGGTCAACTCAGGGTGTCCACCCATACCTCGTGCAATGAGCCAGGACAAGGCCAAGCAATTCTGGAGAGCCTCTGCCCTGCAAACTGATCTCTGAGATGTTAAAAGTCACTTTACAAGTGAATATAATTCACCTCCTTGAAGGGACTACCGTTACCAACTATGTTCATGCCAGCTGAAGACATAAAGCTTATTTCCCTCTCTCATATTGTACTACGGAGGATGCAAAGTCCATAGGGGAGCTAAACCCTCTGCTGTGAAGGGCTTGTGGCCCATTTGCCACAGGAGAGGGTTCAGCCCAGCATCCTTAAAAGCGTGAGTGCATGGCCACACTTACCAACTCTCCTCGTGGGCCCTGCTGTCCATTTGGCCCTTTGGGTCCAAGGTTTCCAGGCTCACCCTGAAAACAGGAGCATCTGTTAAAGCATTTGCTGAAACTCCAAGCAACTCTGAGCCTTTCCCACCCCATCAGCACTTGTTTCTTTACATAGACCAGCCTGCAGTGGTCCTTGCAGCAAAAAGTCATGACTGGACCTACACAGCCAGCAATGCTACAAAATGCTTGCTCTTTAGTGGGACCTTCGGTGATTTCAGGAAATCTGAGCAATGAGACATGGGAGACCAGCCAGCTCCCACCACAGGTTGGCGTTTGCTTTTTATAAACACTGCAAAAATAAAAGCTCCCAAGCTCTGGGGATTTTGACAGTGCAAATGGAGAGTGGAGCAGCCATGGAAATGAACCAGTGTGTGAATCTGGAGAGATAAAACCATATGGAGGGTCTGGAGCGATCCAGCACAACCACCTTCCCATGTGGGCATCGGCTGAGAATCTGCCCTGGAAAATTACTTGGGAATCTCAGTTACTCAGTTACTTTTGCCTCTCTGTTCAATGAAATGGGAGCCTAATGAAACAACCAGAGCACAGACCTTGCTCTACTCCACACTGTGCAAGCCAGTGAAAACGAGCTAATTTTGCTCTAAGAGGTTCATCTCAAGTATTTTTTTAAGCTCACTTCTACCCAGAAGCTTTTCATTGCTGTTTTAGTTGCTGATGCCCAATGCTCACAAAGACATACCTTTCGTCCCAGGGGACCGATCCTGCCCCGCTCTCCTGGAGTTCCTGGTGGTCCACTACCAGCCTGGAGCAGAAACATGGAGAGGCATGTTGGCAACGTGTCAAGAAAACTGGGTGCCAAAAGCTAGGGGATTGGGTCACCATAGAAATCACGTATTAACTACTAGGGCTGGTGCCTCTGAAAGCACCTCAGGAAATTCAGAAGCCTAATTCACAGTTAGGAAGAGCTGACGGATCAGGTCAGTCCAATGCAAATGTCAGCAGCATCTTATATTGTCCTTAAAGAACCCCCCCTGGGAAAGGTGTAAGCAGGAGGGGCAAAGTCCTGCTCAGGATGGAGAAATGCAAGATGTATTTTTTTATGGCCATGAGTCTTGCTGGGGTATGCAGCAGAAGGGAGAAATAAATGTCTGAGGGGCCCCAGCAAGTATGTGAGATGGCCGTGCTCTTGCTTCAGAGGTTGAAACATCATGGAGGATGCCCTGCCAGTCACTCAGGGGTGTTCTTTAATTAAGATTGCAAACCATAATGGGCCAAACGCTGAAGTCCTGACCCCTTTATGGTTGCTTTTAACTCCTTCTCTTCTGTAATTCTTGATCAAGAAATCTTCAGCGTAAGTTGAGACGAGAATGATACTGGAAGAGTGTGTAATAAGAGAGGAGTGAAACAGAGTTGGAGCCCTAGACGGAGGGAATGGAAAGACACATTGGCTGCATTTTATTAGCTCAGGAAAATGTTCTTGCTGGGCACAGTTGGGTCAGTGGCTGAGAAGCAGCAGAGGGGTTTACCCTGGGTCCAGGAATGCCCTGCTCTCCTCTTATGCCTGGCGTGCCAAGCTGGCCGGGTGGACCCTGTACAGGGAGAAAAGAGAGACTGTGTCAACACAGTTGGGCAGAAATACACCAGTGCTACACAAGATCACAAGGGAAAGCAAACACTACAGCGCCCGAGAGATGGTTTTCAAACACGTCACACCTTGGGTCGTGTGAATGCAGTGACAGGCTTGATGTCCCCAGGCAGGACAGCCAGGCCATAGCGCACCCAAAAATACCCAGATCCCGACAGTCCTCACTGCTAAGACTCTTTGAGGAAGTGGCTGTGATGAAATAACAAAATGGCATCATGAGGTAAGACATTTATTTTGCTGTAAGCTCACTGACCTGTGGCCCTCTCATGCCTTGTTCTCCAGCTGGCCCTGCTGGACCGAGCGAGCCCTTGGTACCCTTGAAGTGCAAAATAGGACAACGCAGGTTAGCATGGGAGGACGTGGTCAACATCATGGGGATGGAAAGGAGATCTCAGGGCATTTACAGATGCATAAAGAGCAGGAAAGAACAATTGTTTGGGTTTTTTTGCAGAATATGGTTATAGCAGAGAACAAGCACAGGACTGGCAAGGTAATTTGCCTCCTGTGATCAATGGGCATCAATCTCCTTTATGCTTTGGCCTCATTACACTGCTCCAGCAGCATGCAGAGACAAAGTATCTGACCAGGGAACACTGCAGAGGGCAGGCGGCCCCAGGCATGTGGACAGCTGGTTTTGCACCGAGTCCAGCAAGGAGCATACAGGGAGATAAGCCTGAGGAGGAGGAGGGAAATTTGGAGGAGAGAGGAGGCAGAGAGGAAGAAGCAAAGCCTGCATGTGTCTTCCCTCGGCCCATCCCTCTGGGTGTTGTGGCTGCCTGGCTGGTGGCATGGCAGAATCCCCAGGTGTCATCCCCATCACCACTTACCTTAACTCCTATGGGTCCCCTTCGTCCTGTCATACCCTGTGAACAAAGAAACGATGAGACTTGTTACACAAGTATGTAAGCACACATTTCTCTATTGCTTTTAGATCCATGTGTCACTGCTTCTAGTCCAAAATTATGTTTGAATAGTTTAAACTACTGGTGAGAGAGGGAGAGAGAAATCCACATGGCCTGCTCTCTTAAATTAAACTTTGGCATGTTTTCTCCTTCCTTGCATCCCCCAAACCTCCACCCACATAAGTGAGTTGCTCCCTCACACGTGCAGGAGCGTGCCACAGTCCCTGGGCCACGTGCCCCAAGGGACCGGTGGCAGCAGAGCAGCAGGGAACAGATCCCCAGACATCCCAGCTACACCAGCTCTAGTTTGGTTTTTGCCTTTTAAAAACGAGCAGCCAAATGCAGATGCATATACCAGAGTAAATCAGGTGTAGCTCCACTGATCTGAGCTCTGAGTTACTTGCATGGGAATAAATTCAGGATTAGACCTTTAAAGTCTGTACAAGCCAGCAAACTACCAGGCATTTTCCTTTTGAGGGTTGGTTTGTTTTGGTTTTTTTTTAGGTTGAACTCCTGATGCTTGTGAAACAAAATACATGGGAAGGCAGGAGGGAAAAAGCTATTGTCAATCTAAGCTCAACCCCCGCTGACTGTGGGTCTGGCAGCTCACCTTCCTTCCGACTCCACCTTCTTCGCCACCCAGCCCCACCGGTCCTGGTGCTCCCTAAGGGAAAAGCAAAACTCAAGTGAGAGCCCTGAGATGAGCAGGCACTGGAAAAATAGATTCAGTTCTCAAAAAATGGGTCCTTTTGTGCTCTCACACAAGTTACTCAATATTCCTGCATTGGTGGAAATCCTTCTAACAACTCACAGAGACTTTTCATTAAGTTTCTGAGCTAGCGCAAGCTGACATTCCCATTCTTTGCGAAATGCCTTCTGACATTTTAAGATTCATTTTTATTCTGAGCTGATACGAAAACAAATGGGTTTTGAAACTTTCCAAGGAGCATGTGGGGGGTTTTTTCAAAGGTTTCAGGTGAATCAGGGCATTCAGATTTGGTATCATCTAAACAGTTCTCTGCTTTTGTATATGACCCGCAAGAACATATGAAGTTAATTTCCAAGTACAAAGATGTTTTCAGTGACAATATCCCAAAAGGCATTGTAAAATAATCATAATAATTAAAAAAGCACTTTTTACACAAAACATCTTCTAAACTGCCATCTTCTCAGAGAAAGTTTTGGTTGCAAACCAATGGCATTTTCTAGTGGAAATATATTCCATCTGACAAGGCACAATGAGTTTAAGAAACCTGCACCTATTTGGCAGCGTCCTTTGTTCTTACTTTCTCTGTCCCATCCTATTGTAAAAACCAAAAAACAACAAAAGACAACAAAGAAACTTTACCATTGGTCCAATTTCACCCTTTTGGCCTCTGGATCCCCGTTGAGTATTATCAGCTCCTGAATCTCCCTGAAAGCAATAGAGCAATGAGAAACATCTGTGTAAGTGGGACATGAAAGTCAGACATCATAAACTGCTCTACTATAGCTCAGAACCAAGATTTCTTTTCTTTTTTTCTTTTTTGAATGAGTTAGATGAAGTATTATTGGTGTTTTCAGACAGACATAGCTTTTCAACTGAGAAATAATAATACTGAAGAGGAGGAAGGGGACTTTTAATACAATGAAAGAGTGATTGACAGGTTGGTATCAAGAGGCATGTGTTACCCACACGTCATCTCCAAGTCCTTGCTCTGTTTCTGGACCTGCCACTGTCAAGCAGCATTTAATAAGCCTGAGTGTGTGCTTGCTGATGACCCCCAGGACTGGTGGAAAGTGAGTGGAAAATCAGGAAGATGCCTTAGCAATATTTACCGGGTCTCCACGGAGCCCACGGTCACCTCGTTCTCCCCGTTCACCTTTAACTCCCTTATCACCCTGTGGGAAGAGACAGACAGTTAGCGAGAGCAGCCCTTGCCTGCCAAAAGCATCCCTGCTACCATGAACGTCTCCCCGGGTCCTCAGCCCCAGGGGGAGTGTAATGGCTTTCCACCCTCCCCTGGCTCAGATCCACCTTTTCAACACCATTTAGCCCTGTCATAAACATGATAAAAGCCTACCCTCCTGCCAGAGTAACCCTTCTCTCCAGAGGAGCCAGGCAAACCCTTGTCTCCCTAAAAAAGAAAAATATTTTAGAATATTTCCTGCTTTCAAGGAACTTCTTAGATGTTTTACTGAAGCATCTCGTTATAAAGAGAAAAGCCATTAAAATGACTGACCTCTTCTCCATCAATGCCATCCAGACCCATTTCTCCCAGTTCACCCTGCAGAAGAGAGGCAAGGGGCAAATGCTCACCAAAGGAAAGGGGAACGGGGAGGGGGATACCAATGCTTCCATATACTCATGCTCACCACCATGGCATGAGGAAATAGCTCCATACCTTCTCTCCTGGGAATCCCCGAGAACCCTAAAGAGATCAGAAAAGGGAGTTACTCTGCTTTTGCCCGGTTCATCGCCGTGGGAAGCAGTGGGGAAGGGGGGCTGTGCTTGGTGGCAGACCCAGAGCCAGGACTGGGACCGGACAGCCAGGGCTTGCTGCACCAGGGTTCAATTGCCCCTTATTTCTCTTATTCCAATCTTATTCAGCTGCCTTTTCAACCCTCATGCCAAGATAAAATAAGTGCATCACGAGGTTTAACCGCCTGATCCAATAAAATAGCTTACTCCTTAGTCTTTATCCACTGACTTTCTTTTCTCCCTGCACCCATTTTTATAAGAATCCAGATCCAGTCTTGGTGCAGCTGTCCAAGGCTGGACAGGTTTTACAAAGAATCATTATCTCAGCTGAAACTAATGGGCTTGGTTCATGCACACCTGTGCTTCCTGCCAGAGGATCCTGTGGTCAGAGCAAATTATAGGAAACATCCCCTTAATATCACTGAATATTTCCCATAAATATTATACACTTCACCACCTTTTCTAGCTTGTGGCGTGGCTGCTGTCCTGAACCATTTGCTCGAGGTTCCTCTTTAAGCAGCAGCCATGGCTTGCTTTTCTCCCTCCTCCCCAACAGCAGATTTTCATCTACACACCATCCCAGCCCTGGACCAAGAAACACACATGCTACTTCTTGGTGTTAAGAACAAATCCATCTCTTCTCACATCTTTCCCCTAGAGCCAGACTGCAGAAAATAAATCAGCCTTGTCTGCAGATTGAGCCTGGGTCACTGTGTTGCCCTTTTGCTCTTCATAGCAATGCTAAAACCATGACAAGCCTTGGTGCTTGGCCAGGTGGACACCACCACTCGAGTGTACTTGGTGGCTGTTGTGTGACATCCTATGGCAGCAGGAATTGCCTTTGGTGGACTCCCACCAGCTGAACTCTGGGTCTGCTCCATGCAGGCTCCTTCTGCACGTACCTTGGTTCCTCTGTGCCCGGGGCATCCCTGGAATCCCTGTGTCCCATTCACACCTGGTGGTCCACGCTCACCCTGTTGCATGGAGGGGAAAATGCAATGGTCAGGGTTTGCCTGCTAAGCTCATTTCTTCAGCTAACTGCAGGTATCAGCAAGCACAGGCAGTGGCTTGGAAGCACAGGAGCAAACAGAGCATCAGGTTTTGAAAGGTCAATGCCCAGCCACCCCACCATCTCCTGCCCACAACCTTCCTCATGTAGAGACCAACTGCAAGTCTTCACCACTGAGAGAGAAACATCCTTCCCAAACTCTCAGCTATGAAAGAGCTTTGTAAAACTTTCCTTCAAAAATAAAATGGCAAGACAAAACCCTCAGAGGTCTGCATAGATGTCTAATTCCATCCTGACCTTAAAGCCCCAGGAAAACATTGCATCGCATGTGGTATCTGACAGCAGCATTTGGCCCCTGCCTGTGCTATTGGAAAAGTGATGAGCACTGTCAGCCCCTTGGCCTCGGCTTCACCTCCTGGGCGTGATGCGTGGGGAGTTGTTTATTCCAGGGGTGATGTGGGATTCATGAAGTAAGAGTTTGGATGAAACAGTGCTAGTAAGAAGTCATGAGACTCATGTTGTCTGCCACTGCGATGGACAGAAACACCCCTTCTTGGTCCCATTCTTGGACTAACTCAAATCTTTCAGCTGCATTTGGTATGGGTAACTTTGGCATAGGCTACAGCTTTGATGAAGTTGGGGGTTTTATTGTGTTCATAATGACCCTGCCCTGCTCACAGGTGTTTGGGACCAGCTGCAAACAATCCCACCTGCCTTGGAGGAACAGCACAGAGATGGGTCACATCAAATAATGGGAGTTATTCCCCCTGTCATGCCTTCTCCAGCTCTCAAGGAGCTCCTTACTGACCTTCTCCCAGGAGCAGCTGGGACCAGCAACTCAGGCCATCAGGTGGGGGAAACACAAAGTTCTGTTTGCTCTCTCATGTAATCCACACCCACATCCCCAGCAGAAAATATTTAGTGAAAAAGCCTCCAAATGCTTCACTGTGGTGAGGTCCCCAGTTTGAGCAATACTGTGCAGAGCAGGGGCAATCACTCACCGGTCCTCCTTCATCACCAGGATAGCCTCCGTAGCCAAGATCACCCGTGGCACCCTAGAAGACAACAGAGAGGATTCTGCATTTCTTTCATAGTTCTGTGATCTCCCTCTAAATTGATATTCAAGATTTTCCTACATTTGCACAAAGCAGCTGCTTGGTCATCCATGTAAACAAGTTAATGAGAGAAACCATCTCCCTCTGACATCCCTAAATTGTTTCACAAGACACTTCACCCCCTCCTTCCAGCCACTCATCCCTGCCCCCTTGGTTGTTTTACAACACAGAGGCTGTGAGGAAAGGGAAGAAGAGCAGCTCTCAACCACTGTGCATGGCCCAGGGCCAGTTTTAATATGGGGGGTAAGTGGAGATGACCTCCCCGTTAGCATCACCCATTACAACGTACACAGCCTGCACGTCACCCACCCATCACCACCGTGGTGGACACTGACCTTGCACAGGGACCCTTCATTCCCAGATGAAGTGACCTACCTTTGGTCCTATGGGACCCGGCATACCTCTGTCCCCTCTCTGCCCCGAGCACTTGCATGGCACCTTGCAGCACGTCCTCTCTGCAATATTGTCCTGCAGAAAAATGCACATGACACAACGGGAAAGTGTTAGAAACCTGGCAGAGCCCCAGCACCATAACTACTGCAAGCCTCTGAGTCTGTGCAATTGCTCCTGTGCCAAGCATAACGTCAGTTCAGCAGCATTTTGGGGTCTCTCTGCCTTGAAACACCCATGACAGTAGGAGAAAGAGGTGTGTTGATTAGGAGTGGTTAGGTTGCATGGTTAGGAAGCAGCAGTCAATGTTATCTTTTGGTCATCAAACGCGAGGGTTTAAATGGGAACTGCGTGGGGCAGAATTCGTAGAGAACATTTAGTAGGAGATCAGTCCTCAGAGCAGTGCCTGTCACTGAAGAGAGCAATCTCATCTCCAAAGAAACAAATCCAGGCTGTGGAATAGGCCACAAGAAAATCATTGCAGTGAGTAGCTCACCAGCAACCTGCAGAACAATTTGCGAGCACACAGCAAAAGCGGAAAAAGAAAAAGGAAAAAAAAAGATATGGATGCAGAGAAATCACAGCTTGGTTTTGCATCATCCAATAGAAAGAAAAAAAAATCACTTTCTTTGCCAAGTACATTGCTGGCTGCAAACATTTCCTGCCAGCTTTGCACATTTACATTTTGAAAGAATTTTCCTAAGCAACTGAATTACTTGGGGATGGACTGAAGACTAGCTCTTATCCCAAAAATCAAGGTTCACTCCCAAGTGGCTGCATTTTGATTTGCAGAGAAGGGCCCAGCAAGGTTACTACAGGGATCGGTGGTTAAGCCCAGTCGTACTAAATCTACTGGAAAAGGAGCTTAACGATGCTGGTAGCAGATGTGAAGTTGGGAGGAACTGGGCATACTGAGGTTGATAGCAAATTAACTCAATGAACTCAAGAAGGACTACATACATGGGAGGGAAGTAAATCTATGAAGAAGAAAGGATAACTCCTTCATCTGTTAAAAGCAAATCTGAAATACACGCAGTGTATCAACTCAGGGAAAGAAACCTAGAAAAGCAGTGCTTCTGCAAGAGATTTAGCACTGACAAGGCATGACAGTGCATTACCCACAAGGTTAAAAAAAAAAAAAAATGTATAAATATAGGCTGAAGGTGGGCTTTTTGGCATGGCAGTTTTGATGGCATCTTATCTCATCCCATTTGACCTAATCCCATTGTGCTTAATGCACTGTAGCCTCGGCTGGAGTACAGCTTCTCCAGGAGTGGTACGAGACTGGGCAGCGCCATGAGCTGCTCTTAACTTTATCTGCCATGGCATCTGTAAAAAGAGCTGACGTGAGGTAGGGAGGGGAGAGGACCAGAGCCAAGAGGGTGTAATTCAGCCACGGTTCAGCCCCACAGGAGATCCAGCCATCGGCCTTCCTCCAGCATTACAAGGCAGCACTGCCTGTGCCAAGTTACTTACGAGCTGCTCTGCCAGCTCAAAATCCAAGTCCAGCAGATTAACTCTGAGCGGTCTGTTGTAGGTGAACCCACGACCAAACTCCAGCTGCATCACTTTGTCAAAATTGCTCACTTGGTCCAGCCCGACGAAGATGAGAGCGTTGACACCTGAGAGGGGGGAAGCAGAAGGGGCTGTGTGATGGGGTGAGGTGCTCTGCAAACCTGCACACCCTCCTCTGTAAGGATGGGTCTTTATCTGCCTCTTCAATTGCAAATGGTGCTTATTCAATCGAGAACAAGCATCTTCAAGCACATTCAGTGCAAGTTACCCACGCTTAGGTGCCAGCAGTTAGCTAAATATCACAGGAAGGCAAAGAACAGCAAATGCGTGTAGAAATCATGAAATCCTTATTCATTACTATCAAAAGCTGGTGGATTCATGACAAATGGTGGTAAAATGGGCCACATGTTAATGTGGACTATAATCACTGCCTTGAAGAGTAAAAAAGTTACCTTCTGTATGCAAAGCAGATGAAGCAGCCTCCAGCTGATCTATTGAGTCATCTGCACCATCAGTAAAATGGATTATGACCTGGGAGAGAAATAAATTTATGTCAAGACCCAGAATATTTCAGGTGAGAAACACAATCAATGTGCAATCTGAAGGGCCTTTTCCAAGGGACGTTTCATCTGAGAGGAGATGGGGGAACTGCTACACCCTTTCCAGGCCACAAAGCTTTGCGTTTCTGTGCCAGATTTCAGTATATCGTACCATGCAGGTGTTTGTTCCTAAACTATGAGCAGGGAAAACCTGGAAAGCAATAGTTTTCAGCCAACCAGTGCTCCTGGGCACTGGCTGCAATGAATTTGTTTATTTAATGAATAAATTTATTTAATTTATTATGAATTTACAGTTGCTTTGCCAACTGAAATACATCAGAAGTCACCTTTCCTGGCCAACACCATCCCAGTGGCCTCAGTTTTGACTAACCTTGGTGCTGCCGGAGGGCGCAGATCTGAATTTGTTCAGGTAGGACCTCAGCGTATCCGCCGTGAGAAAATAGGGCCCACGGGTGCGCATGCCTTGAAACCTCTCGAAGAGCTCAGGCTGATACTCAGAGAAGTCCAGTCCCTCCACAGGTTGCCCCTGAGCCTGGGCCATGATCGCTACCCTGACATTGGGCGCCTGGTTGCCAGTGCAGCTGATCTTCTGCATCTGCGTTATTCTGTTCAGCACGGACTCGACTCTCGACTCCAGACCTCTCTGGGAATTAAATATATTTTGGCCGGGCCCAACATCCGTGACGTCAAAGCCAAGTATCACATCTAAGTCACAATCTGAAAGGGAAATGCAGAAAGAGAGGAGAGGAGAGGAGAGGAGAGGAGAGGAGAGGAGAGGAGAGGAGAGGAGAGGAGAGGAGAGGAGAGGAGAGGAGAGGAGAGGAGAGGAGAGGAGAGGAGAGGAGAGGAGAGGAGAGGAGAGGAGAGGAGAGGAGAGGAGAGGAGAGGAGAGGATCACCATTGAGCAATACAACAATTGCTTTTCAAGTAATGACTTTCCTAGTTATTCTATTAGTTGTTAGAGAAGACACTCTCTGCATCAAGAACTGCCACCCTTTGATACACAACTGCCTCAGGCTTCCTTTCATCATAGCAATGATAACCTGGGAAAATACGCATTTTATTTATTTTAAATTTTTTTCCTGTGGAATTGTTGCTTAGCATTGGGATGAGCCTACTAAATGAAGTCTAACAGAATTTTACGTTTTCATCAGGCAGCCAAGGCTGCTGCTTTCTCTCCACTGCATGAAAACCTGTCAGTACTGGCACAGTATGGATGCACCTTCTGCATGTGCTTGAAGCAACTGTCCTCCAGTCAGGGGGACGTACAGGGAGGTGACAACCAGACAACTGATCTCAAGTCCCCAAAAGGCGTAGCTAGGATTTGTATGGGATAGCTGGGAATTAGCGCAGAAAGAAGCAATGAAGTTGCTCAGCTCAAGATCAGGAGGTCATGCACAATCTGCCTTTCTGCAGGAATATTTAGTGTGGGCTTGGAGCCACCCTGCAGCCACTGAGCTGCTGATTGGTCTGGAGCACAGAGAAATCAGGCTGCTGGATGCCTTTCATCTGGATGTAACGTCTCCTGCAGCTACATGGGCTCTCAAGCAGGGAGGTGTTTGAAATTTCTGTGGTATTAATCACACTGGTGCTGCACTCAAGAAGCACTCACGGTTACCACCACCAGCAGTTTGCTTTTCCCTGCACTCAGTTTCTTGTCTCGGCTGGAGCTGCTGCTCAGCTCAAGGCTGCTGTGGCTCTCCTTCAGCTTCTCCAGAGGTCCGGGAGACGCCTCTGCTCAAAAGCCAGAGGGCTGAGCTGCATTCAGTTGTGCTGGGAGTAGGACTTGCTGTACTGTAGTAAGTTAAACCAGCTGCTGGGAGTCTGGTCCGACAGCAATACCAGTTAGCTTACTCACTTTAAGTAGCCAAATCATGGGATCCCTTTTTAAGGCAATGTTACCTTAAACTACAACCACTCGTGCCCTAGCTTTTTCTCATATACCTGTCATGAGATCAAGTGGGCACCCTGGACGATCTGGCAAGAGAAATTCTGATTTCCAGCACACCATGCATGCCAGGGACTGAATGGCTGAGGAGTCCAATTAGGTTTTTATAAACACAGTGGGCAAAACAAGGACCATCACTTTTTGTTTTGGCACTAAATAAGTTGGTCTGCCACCATGCTACTGGCATCACATGCCTACACATCTAGGGAGAAAGGTAGTGAGATTTAGTCTAAAGGCAGCTAAATAAAGGAGCCCCTCCAATGCGGTGGTAGGAGGACAGTGATTTAGTGCCTGCCTGTCATATCTGAAATTATTCCACCACAACTGCACCTCTGTAGCCATGGTACACCAGTCATTCACGTGCTGAAGCACATGAACAGGCAGCTTGCAGCCTACCACCATGCTCATGGAGGAGATCTGAGCCCATGCTGCACCTCAGGCTATAGGCAAAGCACAAGAGCAAGCTGGACAAGTCCATCAAAACATATTGGGTATTAAAAGCCACCATCGGGAATGACCTGAGCACATTATGAAAGGATAGTGCTTACCTCTTGTAATGTCTGTTGTTCCTGGGCACAATTTCTCCTCCATAGCAGCTTCCAGCGTAACCAGGACCTGCTCATTCAGCTCAGACAGCTCCTGAGCTGTGGACACTCTGAAACTCATGGCACTCTCACTGGCCAGCCTGCTGACTTCCTTCAGGTCGATGTTTCGCACACCAACTGCAAATACCTTGACACCTTTCTGCGTGATTTCCAAGGAGGCACTCGGCCCATCATCTGAGGACTTCCCCCCCGTGACGATGAAGGCGATCTGGGGCACCCTCTGGTCGATTCGGCTGCCAGCCTCCTTCACAAAGTGTTTTGCCTGGATGTGCTTGATTGCTGCGCCGGTGTTTGCCACTCGGCCACCTTTGTAGATGACTTTGTTGATGGCATCTAAAATCTGAGGTTTGGTGGAGTAGTCCTTGAGGAAAAACTCATCTGTGACATCTGAGTTGTACTGGGCCAGTCCTACCTGGATAGAGTCACCATCCCTATAAATGGCATCCACCACAGAGTAGACAAACTGGAGAACTTCTTGGAAGTTATCCCTCCCCAGATTGATGGAGCCATCCAGCAAAAACACAATGTCAGCCTGCTTTTTACCTCCTGAAAAGATTACAAAGAAAACACAGTTATTTAATAATTGTTTGTGGCATCTATAATATTTAAGATGCTTAGTGCTTTGTGAAGTAGCACTGTGTTTCTCTCTTCTTTCTACCTTTTTAGTTTCATCAGTCTTTGGCATGACTTTACATCCATACAAGAGGAAAGGTTTTATACAACACATTTATTATACTTGATATAACATTACTTGTTTTTGTGATAGACACCCTCATCTCATTTCAAATTTAATTCTATCCTTTCCCATGCTCAACAAGACCTTCTTCAAAGTCTTTTTTAAAGCAATGTGACTAAACAGTTGGGAATCAAAAGGTGTTATTATGTTGAGCATAGAAAAGAATCATTTTCACATTATACACATTCTGTCTCTGCTCTGTCCAGAAAAGCCTACAGGGTGAACAGCAGTCTTACCAGGTCCTAAAAATCCAGGGGTTTCTGTTGTAGGTATCGGAAGCTCTTCAAGAATACTCTGCACCCTCTTTTCTAAAGTTGGGAGTCCTGTGAAGTCTTGCACCACAAGCACACGCTCAGGATCGTTGGTAATGACCTGAAGCTGGCCCCTATCCACATTCCTGGCTCCGACACCCAGAGGTTTAATACTGGTTGAAGTGATCACGGTAGCAGGCCTGTTCACATCATCCTGGGACCGGTCTCCGAGGATGACAACTAGGTGCTGGGGCACTCCATCTTCTATCCTGCTCCCTGCAGACTTGATGAAGTAGTTCTTCACCACATAGTCTAGGGCTTTGCCAGCGTTCACGGGGGACCCCCCTCTAAGCCTCAAGCGGCGGATGGCTTGCAGGACGGCATTTTTGGATTTGTGGGTCTTCAGGTAGAACTCAGGGAAGACGTTATTGCTGAACTGCACCACGCCGATTCGCACTTTGTTTGGCCCAACTTCCAGCTGCTGAACAATTCTGCTGATGAAATCCCGAATGTGAGCAAGCCCATCGGGCCTAACACCATCGGAGCTGTCAATAAGGAAGACTATGTCCTTTTCATCACCAGAAACATCTGCAGGGAAGCAAGAAGAGAGGAAATTATTTGTGTGCCAAGTCTTTGCTTAAGCTTTGCTGGAGGATTTCTGTGCTATCTGCAGATGTAAAACTGCACGGTGTATTCTAGCCAACTTTAAGCATGGTGCTTTGGGGAGCCTCTCCAAAAGGGCTGGTGTGCAAGTATGCATGCGTCTGTTAACAGTCTACCTAATATTTGAAGCATGCATTATTCAGAGCCTTATATGTTTCATTCATTAACAGGCTTCTGTGGATTTGTCAATGTTTTCAGTTTTGTTTTGTCCCAGATTTGTATCTCTTTCCTAAATGGGAATAGGCAATTGTACGCGTTGCGGTATTTGACTTGAAAATCAAGATAGGTAATGTCTTTAGGTATTTGACTTGAAAATCTTAAGTTATAATGTATTTAGGTACTTGGGTAGAATTTCCACATATCTAAAAGTTTCTGTCTAAAACTGTACATGTGCTACACCTTTGCTTTTAACTAAGGAAAACTTCGGTTTATTGAGAAGGGATGGAAAGTTATTTACTCATTTGAGCAACATTTACTTGAATAGCAACCCAGAGGTAGCTGGTGTTGACAGAGCCTTACCTTCGGGGAGTTGCACATCTCCCAGCAGCCGTCTGATTTGGTCCCCAGTCAGGGTTTCAATAGGAGTCAGGAGCTTCTGCTCGAGGCTGGGTAGTTCCTGGAAGCTGGAGACTTGGAATACATAGTCAGGACTAAGGGAAATCTGTACCATCTCCTCAGGATCCACATTCTTTGCTACCACCATAGGTGCCACCCCCACTTGTTTGACTTGGCGTGATGGGTACTCTAACTCATCATCAGACTTGCGGGAGGAGAGGATGATCAAAAACTGAGGGACGCCCTCCTCTATGCGGCTCCCAGAGGGTCGGGTGAAGATGGTCTTTGCCACAAACTCAAGGGCCTCCCCCAAGTTCACCTGCTGGCCACCCTGTGGCCGCAGCCGTCTCACGGCACTCTGCACCTCGTCCTTGGTGGAGTGGGCATTGAGCAGGAACTCCACGTGGGGATGCTCGCTGAACTGGACCACTGAAATCCTAGTGGTGTCAAAGCCCACGTCCAGGTTTTGCACTATCCTCTCAATGAGATCACGGACAAGGTAGAACTCCTGGGCGGCATAGCGGGAGCCGTCAACCATGAACACAACGTCCCTCTTCACACCCACTGCAGGAAAGAAGGCAGCAGTCAGAAGATGCATCAGGCATTCCTTATGGAAAGCAGCTAAGTTCATCATCTACATCACTGACCCATGCCTTTGGCCATGGGGAGGATACTCATTGTTTTGTTGCCTGTGATATCTCCTGGGAGCCCCAGCAGGCAGCTCTGGGTTCAACCCAGAGACAGGATCAATCTGCTAGGCACATCCCCAGGCTGTGCAAGAACAGCAACTCCAGAGCAAAGGAAGAAAGAAGGAGCAGAGGAAACCTGCAACAATCATTCCTTGTGGGATCTCCACCCAAGGAAATGTAGCCTGGTGATGCTCAGGGCAGGCTGCCAGGCAGCATGGGGTTGTTTTACACTCAGTACCACCCCTCTTTCTTTGTCTTTGTCCTCTAGGAAAGCTTCTATCCTATTATTCTTTCAACTTCTGCCTTTCCAGGATGACTTTTTGCTTCCTAATAAAATGTTTTCTACAGTGGTAATTCAGGTTGGAGCCTGAATTATCGCTGAATACCACGCTGCTAAATAGGGATGGAGAAAAGCAGTCTGGCTCTGAAGAGAAGGAACAGATACAATAGGCTGGTGGACTTCAAAGGGACTGATCTGGGGTGGGTACCCTTCATCCCAGGCATATGCTGGCTGGATTTCATTCCAAGCGAGACCGGAAATGGAAGATCTGATCCTTTTCCTGATGCCCGCTTCCAGTTTCCCTTCCCCCAGTGAATGAGTGTGGCAAATGTAAGACACATCAGCAGGTCTTACATTTAGCAGAAAGCTAACCTTGATTTATAGTGATGGGAAGGTGTCCCTGTAGCATCTAAATAACGCAATTTCCATTCCAGGAGGAATAGCATGGACTTAAAGTCCATCAACTTAAAATAAGATTAAGGTCATAGTATTCACTTTGTGGGTCTGCCATGTGGATACAACATGGACCACCTTGAGGGACTGGGCTTAAAGGTGGCTCAGCTTAATTACACAGCTCCTACCAACCCTCAGTACATCAACAGTGAGACCAAGATGGACTTGGAGTCTTAGCCGTGACCATCTTTGCTTTTCTCAGTTTGTGTTGCAACCATGATGTTACTAAACATCATATTTTGCCGCTGGCTCCCGGTGCAGACACAAACATCTTCTCACCTGGGCTGGGTGATGTAAAAACCAGATCAGGGGCAAGTGACTCTATCTCTTTCTTGGTCAGCCGGATGACTCTGTTCGAGACGACCTGCTGCACTGTATCCAGCTGGCTGAAGTCAGGCACAGAGATAGCAAAATCTGGGAGGAAGGAAATCGTCTGCAGCTCTGTGAGGTCAGCATTTCCAATCCCAATGCCAAAGGGCACCGTGCCACTCGTCTTCAGGACCACCGAGGGCCTCCTCACATCATCCTGGGACCGGTCAGCGGTCAGCAGAATCAGGAACTGTGGGACGCCCTCCGCTATCCTGCTGCCACTCGACACTGTGAACACATTCTTGATGAGATAGTCAAGGGCTGCTCCAGTGTTCAGAGGAGATCCTCCCATAATCTTCAGTTCCTGGATGGCACTGATGAGATCTGCTTTGTCTTCATGGGTGTCGAGTAAGAACTCTGGTTGTATGACATTGCTGTACTGTGCAACAGCAACACGGACCTTGTCACGACCGATATCCAGGCTTTCAACAACTCTTTGGACAAAGGTCTTCAGTAGAGGGAAACCTCTTCTGACACCATCCGAACCATCAATTAGAAACACCACATCCTTCTTCTCACCTCTCTCAACTACTGTTTGAGACAAGTAAGGGAAGGGGAGAATAAGTGAGATTCTCTTTTGCAGTGATTATTATTCTCCGCATACATTGAACCGAAGGAGTACAAAAGCTCGGGGAGGGGAAAGCGAGGTGTCAGGACGGGTGGTTTGCTTCCTTTGCCATTCGATGTAATCCCTGGCGAAAAGGCAGATGGGTGGAAGTCGGTGGAAACTGCAGTGCAATGCATGCCATGCCTTACCCACCAAGTCATAGAATCATAGACCCACAGGAAATAGGGTGCCAAGGGACTCCAGGTGCCATCTCCTACTTGAGGCTGGGAGAAGCTGTCTGCTCCCAAGGGAGCTGGGAAGCTGACACATGGCTTTGCAATATGCAACAGGAGTCTGAGGCATCAGAGATCTTTTGCTCCTAGAGAAAACTGAGTTTCTGAACTAAATGGCATACTGCAGAGAGGGTGCTCACAGGGAGCTGGTGAAGAGAGGGAGAGAAAAGTTTTTCTGAGGCATCACTGAACTTAGAAATAAATAATCCTGCACATGCTCCGATAAAATAAGGATTTGCTGGAAAGAACATCCAACTGAAAATGCTGAAATGCTTTTCTAAAATGCTGGACACTGAATTTTTTTTTTCCCCTAACTAACTTCAAGCACAAAAAAATGTTAATTGTGACCAAACATTCTTTTTTTTAAAAAAAAAAAAAAACAAAACAAGACTATGAAATGTCAAAGATCAGAGAACCGTTGATGCATTCTGCTATTGACTAACAGAATTTCAAAGCTTTGGCTCAGCCAAGCAGAAAACATCACTGCCTCTCAAACACAGCAACTGATGGATGGCATCCCCAAAAGTGCCGTTGGCTTGTTTATAGCATGGTCAAGCAGGACAAGCAGGAGCATGATCTGTCCCTCTGAAGAAAATCTTAAATATCTGCTTATGAATGCTAGACATATAGAGAGTTAACAAGGGCAGTTGAAGTCTTAAAGCACACTTCAGATCAAGTTTATTATTTAAGAGGAATGTTGGAAACTTAATGGGTTAATGCATAGGAATATTAATATAGTTTGTGTTGAGCAATACAGGTAGGAAGAGGGAGCATTGACTGGTGTATCCCAGTTTCATACACTTCCTCTAAAGTTCAGGAGCAGGGGAAGAGAGTCCTATCTAAAGTCTCTGGGTAGCAGATAAAAAAGAAAAAAATATGGGTACTTTTATGAGGTGGCTCTCTTTTAGCCAAGAATACTAGGGAACGTAGGTGAATGCAGCTATTTGTGAGCAATTAGCACAATTATTCACAGTACTTGGTGGTCAAAGGGATTGAAAATTATGTTGACAAGACAGAAATTATTTGAAAAGGGAGGATGCAATTCAAGAGCACTAGTTGCACTAGTCTATGTTCAGGCAGAAGCTGCACAAATACGGGAAGGGCAATGACTCCGCATGGAAAGGATGGGGTAAAAGATGACCAGGGGACACCATTGTTATGCTCTCGTCATCTGGAGCAGGCTGAAGTTGGAGAGACGAGGGTAAAAAAGTAGAAAACCTACAAGATCTACAAGGAAAGGTTGAATGAGCTGGGTACACAGCTGGTGACATGAGGACCGAGACAAGACGCACATGGCAAGCTTTAAGTAAATGAAAGGCTGTCACACAAAACATGGGAATGAGCTGACATTTGTATCCTTCTTGAGTTGAAGGAGATTTAAAAGGCTTAAACTATTACTAGGAAGGTGGAGGTTTGACGTTAAGGAAAAGTGTCTACTGATACAGATAAAAGCAACTGAACAGATTGATTATGGAGGCTGGGAAATCTCCCCCACTGGATGGTTTTCAGAACAGATTAGACCAATGTCAGCTGGTTCTAGACAAGAAGATCCTGTTGGGGACAAGGGTATGTAGCAGATGGCACCCTGAGATCCTTTCCAGCCCTATTTCTTTTTTATGTTTCTATGATTCTAAGTCCATCTGCCCAGGACTTTTACAGAGAGATGACACGGATGTTATTACACTTTTTCTTGTCCCCACCTGCTGTTGGGATACAGGTTAATTCTCAAATTAGGGCTGCCTCAGGAAATCACACAGCTGGATATGCATAATTTCCAGTACCGCAGTATGAATTTATAATTGTGGCCATGTGATTCTTTTTATGTTTGGTTTTTTTTTATTCTTCAATTAATCCATACTCATCTACTGAGCTTGTAACGGTAACTGAGTCAAGAACATCTAATTTATTGGTGCATGGGTACAAAAGGTAGAAACTGCCGTCATATCCCATAAGAAATAATGGAGCTAGTCCAACACACTGCAGTGCTCCTTACTCCATACCACTCCTTCAGAAAAGGGAGGATGGAAAAAGAAATTGAGACTAGCCTTTATTTTCTTCTTCTAGCCCTTGCCAAGCATTGCACATCAATTTATGCGAGATCTCTGGAGCAACAACTCTCTGTTGTTTCAGGTTTGTACCATGTTTTACACACTGGTAACAGCACCTGCTTCCACTCTTGCAGACGAACACAAGGCTTTTTCCTTACTTATCTTTAAAATTCAGTTTGGAATTTAATACTTTGCTGGATCAGGGTCTGACCAGAGGAAAATCCAAGTACAATAGCAGTTTCTACATAATCGTTTTAAACATCACCAGAACCAATTGCCCCAGTTACCAAATTGAGGGGGGCATGTAAGTGGTGTCTTTCAGCCTCTTGGAAACCCCAGGGGTCTCTGTACCTGTTGGCTGAAGCTGGATCGTTTTCAACAGGTTGACTATGTTTGGCTGAAGCTCTGAAATCTGAGTGAGGGAGTCAACGTTCAGAATGAATTGCGGGGCATAAACAATCCTTTCCAGCTCTCCGAGGTCGGCATTTTTTGCTTTGATAGCAAAAGTCACAACTCCAGCTTGCTTCAGAGCATCTGACGGTTGCTCCACATCATCGGTTGATCTCCCAGCAGCAAGGAGGACCAAAAACTGAGGAACCCCTTCTTCGATCCTGCTTCCAGCTTCCTTCACAAACAGCCTCCTTATAGCTTCATCTAGTGCAGCTCCAATGTTCAGTTGCTTCCCGGTTTTTATCTTCATCCTTTTCACTTTGAGAAGCATGTCTTGCTTGGATGGGAGTTCAGCAAAGTCAAATTCAACTTGGATGGTGTCACTGAATTGAGCTACAGCTACTCGTGTGGCATCAGGACCCACATTCAGGTCAGAAATGACTTTTTGTACAAAGTCTCGGATGGCAGGAAAGCTACCCAAGAGGTTGGCTGAGCCATCAATCAGGAATAAAATATCTTTCTTGCTTTCTAGAATAAATTCATAAATGAAAAGAGGGGAAAAAAAAAAGATATGAAGGCATTTTTCTTCTTAAACATCATCCTAGAAACTTGTCTGCAAATTAGCTGGGTTTCAATACGCAAAGCAAGTTATTTTGATTTTCCAAAGTATTCAAAGACAACAGGACTAAACAGTACCTTTGACTTATTTATCTGAGGAGGAAGGGGAAGCAAGGACACCTCTGTCCTAAGACTCAATAAATTCAGGCACCAGATAGTCATATCATATATTGTATTGCATCATATCAGTCATATCATAAATTGGCTATTTCAGATTAGGTCAGTGATGTTTATGGTCTAGCAATATGCTGATAATACAGGCATGAAGTACAACAGCAGTGGAGGGTTGGGTTTTTTTTCTATTTAAAGGCTCAGTAGATAACAAACAGACATTGGTTCATACATACACACACACACACAACATCTTCTGTTTTCTCTTAAAGTACTTCTCCCAGTTGCATCACAAGGAGCAGCTAAATCCATAGGCGAGTTATGACTTTGGGAGGAGAAAAAGCCTTTTACCTGTTTCCATTTGATGCCCTTTTAATGTCATTGAATATCCAAGGCAAAACCAAGCATCTCATATCTGTGTGTCTTAACATCTTTCATATTAATCTTAATGGTCTCCTTTCCATACTAAACAGTCCTGGTTGTTCTTATGTCTTCATATGCACATAGCCACAATAAAGGAATTAGTGAGCAAACACCTGTTTAAAAAGGATTAAACTTGCCAACATCTTTTGGGTTTAATGTTGGAGGATAACTCTGAATATCTGGAGTCAAATTCAGCCTCTGTGACAGCCTGATAACAGCACTTTGACACAGTGGTTCTGGGGAAGGATTCGGCCACCTGTACCTGGCTAGACATATGCTCTTCTATGCTCTTTGGCATGACTTTAACCTTTTCACACCACTCCTTGTGGTGAAAAGTGCATGCTCCCATTGCCTGAGCTAGTGCAGATGATGCATTTACAGGCTGTGACATTTATTATGGCAACAGAAAGGGAACACCTGAGTAAGTGACTGGTGGGCATAGACTCACTCGGATTCTCCTTCAGTCCTGACCTGCCAAAAGACTTAAAATTATGCTGTCTTTAAAGTGTGCTAGCAAAGACTTGAACAAAATTAAGAGCTGCCAGTGGCAAGCCACATATTGATGGTTAAGCACAGCCCTAACTATCCTGATGACTCAGGGTCTTGGACAGATGTGAAGGTGTACATTGGGAACAAACAGTCAAGAGAAACAAGATTAACTTAATGCAGTCAACGTGAAGGAAGGTAGGTATTACCTGTTGGGGCGAGTGGAACCTCTTCCACACCTCCACTAACATATGTTGTTATAGGCTTATTTAACTCCTGGGGTAAAGCTGCCAGAGCACTGAAATCATCCATAAAATATACCATTCTTGGATTAAAGGCAATCTGTTCAAGTTCTGCCTTATCCGCACTCCTAACTCCAACAGCAAAAGTCAGCACTCCAGCCCGAGCTAATTCATTGGAAACTTGCAAGAAGGGATCGGCAGACTTCCCTGCCGTCACCAGGACTAGGACCTGTGGCACTTGTTCATTTATTCTGCTCCCACCAGCTTCCGTGAAGTGATTCAAAAGCACAAAGTTCAGTGCAGAGCCAGTGTTCAGCACTGACCCCCCCTTGGGCCTCAGCTGCCCCATACGTTGAATTATGTCTGATTTGGTTTGGTACGAGTATAGAAAGAACTCGGTTTTAGGAGTGTCGCTAAATTGCACTAAGCCAACTCGGATTTTGTCACTGCCGACATCAAGGTAGTTAACTAGGGTGGCAACAAAGTCACGCACAAAGGGGAAGTTGGCATTTCCGACGTTGAGTGATCCATCCAAAAGAAAGATGATATCCCTTTTGGTTACTTGAACTGCAGTAGAGCACAGAAAATAACATGAGACATCACAGAAAACAAAAATAGAAATTTTTTGTCATGTGTGCATACAGCATACGCTGTACACGCATGTAAACCTTGTTAGGAGGAAAGGGGAGAAAAAGAGAAGAGCAAGAGTGTGATCAGCACAGAAGTAACAAGGACCTTGCTGGAAATTACTAAATTGGGCAGGGGAGCTTTCTGACTTGTATTGGAAAGTCTTTTAAATGTCAGGTTTATCAATGGGGTTCAGCCTCTGTCATGGCAGATGGCTCTGTCAAAGGCTGCTAATGCCACAGTTGCATGCTCTGGGCCAGATCCTTAGCTGGCAAAAGGCAGCTTCACTGATTTTGGTGGAGCAACACTGAATTATGTCTACAGACACCTTGCTTATCTGCAAGTCACCACACATTTACTTGGGACTTTCCAACAAAGCTTTAGGGAATGTTTCTGCTTTCTGGCACCTAAAGTGTTCTTTGACACCCAGCACTACCACTCCCTTATTAAGCAATCCCCTGTTTCACAGGGATGCTCCCATGCATCTCTAGATGTAGAGACCCATGTCCTGTCCTGCAGTGACTTCCATGGTCATGCTGTGCAGCCAGCAGTGGCTGGCCTGCAGTGCAGTTAAGCTTCACTTGCAAGGGAAAACACCTGCCAAGTAACCAATTTGGTTGGTTTCAGTGAGTATTAAAAACAGCTTTTACTAATAGGCTTAGAAAATCTGTCCAGATGAGGCTGCAATGGCTGCCTGAGACACCTGCCTTTTTGATGTCAGCATTTGATGCAGAAAACTGCATTTTGATGTCTGCAGTTATAGACATCCATTTTGTTGGCTGTTGAAGGGGGAGAAATTTCCTACTTTTGCCAGTAACCAGCCAGTTCTCAGCTCCTTTTTTAAGGTTAAATCCTTCCTGGGCTGTCGCCCAGCATCAGAGCCCCAAGACACAGATCTGCAACATCACCCCAAAGACACCACAGGATCATCCCCCTGTGCTTTTTGCTCTAAACACGTCATGTCCTGATGACAGACCAAAATGCCAAAACTTTAAATAAGATCCCAGAGAACTGATTAATGGGCTCATCCATTGCATCCCCCTGGATGCCTTCCTCCAAATACGTTATTTGAGAATATATTTATGCCCATTGCTAATGCCATTCATTATCTTTCTGTTTAAAGCATTTACCTATGTGTATATGGCTATATTCATCTATCTCTCTAGCTTGCCTTGTCCCTATAAGCTTGCTGTCCTATATATAAAATATATAAATACTGAGATATTAAAACCAAAAGGGAGAAAAGGGCTCTTTGGAGTACAGGAATTGCTCTCAGATTTTACAGATTGTCTTGGCTTTCTGTATTTTTAATTTTTCCCAGAAAAGTGTCATTCAAGGCCCAGGATGAGACAATATCTAGTTGAAATTTAACAGACTTCGCAATGTCAAAATCAGTTATGTTACTAATAATAATCATTTGATGGAGTAGGATATGATTACTTCTTATTGTGTAGGTGAATAGCTGTGAGTACAGTAGAGCAAAAGGACTGGAAAAAAGAGAAGCTGCATGAATGAGCTTTAAAGAACAAGGAAGTACAGGAAGATTTTTAATTTACATTGAAAAATAAAAATGTCAGGTTTGTTGTATAGCCATGCAAAACTGTATTAGCAGGAAACACGTTCTGAAAAAAAGCTTATTAAATTATAAGTCCTGTGATATTCATCTTAATTAAGGACACGTATTGGCAAACTGATTTTAAAATGTCTGCTCTTCATGTAAATCAGTCATAAGCTTTAATTCTTTAAGGACCCTTTCCAAAAACTCAGTTTCTTTTGCACTCTGGTTTATAATTTTAAATTGCTTGGAGAAACTAGGAAATATATGGACATGGTTCAACACCCACTTAAGCCAATGAGAACCTCACTATTGACCTTACTGGGAGCTGGAAGAAGTCCTGTTTTTCTAGTGTTTATATGCCATGAGACAGAAATGCAAGGTTCAAATATGATCTAGCACAACATTAATTCAACCTCAAGCATCTCTATCGGGAAGAAATCCTGAGAAATTTGGTATAAAATCTCTATGCAGCTCGAACACCTTTTGAAATGCAGGGGAAACTGCCTCAAAAGACATGACTCTAGAGACTGAATTGCTTCCAAAGTCTACTGATGTCTATGGCAAGACCAAATAAAAGGAATCCACTGGCTTCACAGGGCTTTGGATCATTCTCTAAACAGATTAAATTAAAATCAACACTGCAATAGTCTTGTACACCTCTTAGAGCTTGAGCTGAGTAAATGATAAGAAAACTGTATGTTCTTAAAGGGTGAGTTTCAGTCCAACAATGTCAGGCTAGCTTTCCCTGAACATCTCTATAAACAAACTTGCTTATTTTCTTTACACTTAGAAGAAACTTTTAAGCTTTCTTGAGCAAATATTCACTATGAATGATTTTCAAACTGGGGAAGAGATTATCACATTCACAGTGTGTCCTGTTCATAGGTTATACAAACCCTAAGTGAGAGAAAAAGCCTCCACTGAACAATTTCAGTACCTAACTAGTAAAGTACATCTTCCACGTCCAGGCCTTTAAGTGTTGGTGACAAATATGGAATGGGAAAAAAATCTCCAGGAAGGAATGACAAAGTTGTAACAACAACCACACTACCAAATTCACCAATCAGTTCTGCACATTTTGCAAATCAAAGAGACAATATTTAGCTATGCTGAAACATGTGCTTGATGGTTTTTTCCCCCTTATCTCTACATGCCATAGAATAAGAGCTGACAAACATATAAACCATATGTCCTTAATTAGAAAAAGGTAAGTAATTACCTGATGGTGGTTCTTGAATAATCAGTCCTCCAGAGAGTGTCCGGATAGGCGACAGCACTTCAGGAAGAATGGCTTGCATGAACTGAACGCGGAAGTCATTTGGGTTGAACACAAAATCTCTCTCATGGGCAATTTCTTGAAGTTCTGCCAGGTCAGCATTTCTCGACCCAATGGCAAGGATCACTATCCGGTTCCTTTTCATCTCTGCCGCGGCTTGGTCAACGGCATCCCTGGACTTACCGCCAGTGATGAGCACCAGCATGGGGAGCACCCCTTCCTCCATTCTGCACCCAGCAGCACTGGTGAAGAAGTTGTTCCTCACAAAGTCCAGTGCTGAGCCAGTGTTGAGTGCCGTACCACCCATGAGCTTCATTCTCTTCACATTTGCCATCACATCCTTTCTGCTCTGGTGGGTGTTAAAATAAAACTCTGGCTTCACAGTGTCTGCGTACTGCGCCACCGCGACTTGGATCAGGTCAGGTCCAACCTCCAGCCTTTGGACAATTTTGGCAACGAAATCACGAATTGAGTTAAAGGGCCCAGTCCCCAGAGCAGTTGAGCCATCTATCAGGAAGACTATATCCTTCTTGTTCACTTCAATAACTGCAAGTAACACATGAACTTAAAGTTAGCGGAAGCCTTCACCACACTCTGTGCATCAATTCTACGTCAACAGTTCAGCAATATTTAAGACTTCTTGTTTGCTTGGAGTACTGTTACTCTCAACACCTCTAAAAGGGTCTTGCTTTGAAAACAGAATTATTTTTTAGGTTCTAGAAGAGGGCTAATAAGACATCTGATTGAATGCTTCCCCTTTCTAAAATGCAGAAGAGTTGAAGAGTTGCAAGAATTGCATTGTTTATAAAACTTGTTATTAAAATGCATATACGTGTCAAAACAAGAAAGGCAGGCAAACAGTCAGGAGAAATCTTGGCACTCAGTTGGCACATGAGATAAAATAAGCAGGTGATGCTCCCTCTATCTGCAGTGGAGCCATCTGAATCATGCCAGAGCATGGTTTCATCTCAGAAGGATTAGGCTCCCAAGAGCAATGACACAAGTAAAGAACAGCCTCTGCTTACTCAACATACCTGGACTGTGGGCCTTCACATCCTACATCTTATTCCTTATCTAGCAAAAACAAGTTCTGATTTTTCTTGGCACAGCTAGCCCAGTCATGGAAGAGCTGAATTACATTCTGGTTGCCATGTCTTTAACAAAACGGGTCCCCTAGGTTGCAATCTCCAAAACTTTATTGTTATGGCATAAGACACATAAAGAGCACAATTAGCTTTCCTGGTTAAGTTTAAAGGAAGATAGTTTGTGAGGAAAAAAATCCTGTTGCGTGGCATTGGAACTAAAGCACCATCATATTTAATACGGCAAATGTACAAGAAAAAACAGTAAATATTAACAAGACCAATACCATTATGAGAAAAGCATTATACATGATCATCATGGGAGGTGATACCATCTTTTAGACAATCCCACTCACATCATCACCTCCCTGATTTCATGCCATTGAAGTGAAAAAGGAAACCTTGTATTGCTTTCAGGTTATGCTGGAGCATTATGGATCATTGCATTACGTTGGACTTGGGGTGTCCTTAAGTTGCCTACCCACCTAAGAGCTCCTGAGACGGGGTCAATAGTCAAGGTGGCAGGTACATCACCACCCAGGCTCACTGCTACGCCCAGCACACAGCCTGGGGGAAGAGGAGACCCAGCATTGTCAGGATCTCACACCCCTCAGGGGAACTGGTAGCAAACACTCTCTTGTCCTGCCTAGATGGAAAAGGGCACCCCTTCAGCCCATCAGGGCTCCTCTGTGTGGAGGCTATTTACTTTGGATTTGAACAAAGAACAAAGCTTTGGCTACAGTCCTCCTTGGCCGGACGCCAGCTGGCCATGGAAAGCAGTGCTCCCAAAAGCTGATCTCTGTCAGGTTTCTCATTATGGGTGAGTGCTATGAGATTGGGCTACCCCAAGGAGTGATTTAGAGCTGAAGATTACGTCTGCAACTCAGCTGCCCCCAGACCCAGAGAGACCTGCCTCCACCAGCAAGTGCAAGCCTTTGCAAAAGCTTCTCACAGAGTCTTGCTGGAAGTTGTTTGATTAAGGACCAATTGTCAGAATTTGAAGCTTAAAATAGACTGCCGTGGTGCTGTTGGACACAAAATGACGAGAACCTGCACGAAGCGAATGTGGTGGTATCCTTCCTGAGCCACAGGCTCACGTGAGCTACCGGTGGCTTGCATTTGACTGCCCAGGTTGTCAAAACAGAGCTACTCACAAAGCAAGACAGATTTCTTTAAATGGTCCCTTTCCCTGAGCCATGATTTCCAGCATTCATCCCCCCAGCCAGGTTTTTTTCTTCATCAGTTACTCCAAGGAGGAGAGGGCTGAAAACAGGAAACTTTCCAAATGGATAACAAGGGCTGAAATCTCTGCTTTGTATCACCCAGGAAAGATGTCCAAAGCAATTCCTTAGCTTGTCAACAGCTAGATACCCAAAAATGGAGACCCTGGAAACCTTTGACTTTATATAGAAATTTGTGGGAAACATCAAAGGGGCTTTGCAAAGTTGAGGGAGGCTGGGAAGGAATAGCTGCCTCCATTACTCATTCCTCTTGCAGCTCTCACATCCTGCAGTATGTTTCCTTAGAGAACAGGAATGCAAGAACCGAAACCAAAACTCACAGGAAGAAACACCCCACAGCGCTAATTTCAATGGACACAACTAAAGCAAAGGCATTTAAGCAAGGCTGGACACATCTCATAGGGTCTGATCCAAAACCCAGTAAAGCTGATGGCAAGTCTCCCAGGAATTTCAAAGGATTTGGGATCAAAGCATTATACCTTTGACTCTAAAAGTTGGGAATGTTGGAGGGTGTCTGCATTGAACCCAGCCCTGCATAGTTCCCTCCTCATTGCCATCTCAGCTATCTTTGGTGAAGTACCTCATCTAGTTTAATGATCCAGGCTCCCCCAGTAGCTAAAGGATAGGGGAGAAGAGAGGCAGAAAGGCACTTTGAGACATCCATTCATCCCAGGAGGACTAGCGTACAGTCGGAGAGCTAAAGTGAAGCGAGGTGATTTCGGTAGTTCGCAGGAACGCTTGGCACCCAATGGGTTTGACATCCCTTTCAGTTTGCAGTGTGTCTCCAAAACCAGTGCTTTATGCTGCAGACTTCCAAGTCACTGATGTGAATCAAGCAGACCAGTCAAAATTAATTTCCGTGGATGCTAGGGAAAGGAAATTCCCTAAAGCTCCTTTGAAAATACGCACTTCTCCATTTAGCATATCCATCTATATGTAATTGCACAGGCTGGTGCTACTGTAAGTACCCTCTACAAATGAGCTGTCATTTTAAGTGAAAAATATGCAAGTGCAGATGAAACCAAATATACCAACATTTTTAACCTTGCCATTCAAACTGTTAAAAATCAGAGGGGCAGAAAGAGAGGTTTTCCATTGACTTGCATGGGTCCTGGCATGCACATTTTAGCTAGACAGGCAGACTTCAGCTTATTTAGCTAAATATGGTTCTCGTGGAGTGCTACAAGCAAAAGTTCTTTATGTTCTTTCCTGGAATAAACAAGGCAAGGTCATAAAATGATCTTTTAGGCAAATTCCTCCCTTTGATTTGAGCCACAGGTTAGCAATCATGTTTAGACATAGATCAGCAAAGACATCTGGAATGCAGTTTTATATGTCAACATACATCATGAGTTGAACAGTATGTACAGAACTCCAGACTGGCACTTGGGTCCCAAAAGTGTTGTTTGCATTAAGTGTCCTGGTAATTAAGTGCAGCAGCTCCAGCCTGGCCCTTTCCAGGAGCCTCTGCAATATGACATATTCTCTCTTTCATCAAGTCTCTCTATCAGTAAATTTAACTTAATCATAAAACCGTAGGATGAGAAACTCTTAATCACCTACTTGCTCCATAAATTCAGATATTCGTTATTGTACTGCACCCAAGTTAGTGTTAGTCCAGAAATAATGTCAATGGGGACTTAAGAGTGACAAAGCGACCTAAGTGGAATATTGACACCTGAATTTTCATTTCCCATCGCCTCATCGAAAGCTGTAAACTTTCTCAGCTTATGGATTGAAGGGAAATATATGTTAGCGAGGTAGGGATTTCACTTCAGAACAGCTAAGGGCTGTTTTGCTTTTAAGTTCAACAACACAGGAATTTCACCCTTTTCCCAAGGATAGTGCACAGTTTCAATTTTACTGTTTTAGCAAGCTGATAACTTCAGCTCTGTGAGATAGGGGTCCATTTAACATCCCTGTTATCTATCTTCCCTAATCAAATTTCATTCTCATGACACTTTCAACTGACATATAATGTAAGCTTATGTGACATAAATGTTTTCAGAACCAACAGTGCTGCAGTATTTACCCCTGGGATGCTTAGATACCCCAATAAGGATTGTATGAGCTTTTTTATATACTGCTTGTGTCCTTTAAAACCCCATGCCATGCCAGCTATTGATACAAAACCTCACAGTTTTCAAAAGATAACCCACTGGGCAAATGAGTTTCTGCCCATTAGCCGCAGGACTATTTGTCTTTCCCATTGTTTCTCCGTAACCACACCAGAGAGATGATACATTGCAAAACTAAAAAGTTTAAATTAAAAAAAATAAATGTCTTTAAAGCGTGCAAAAGCTCATTCATTCATCGATTCATCGAAATGCAACAGTCTAGAAAGGCATACATACCTTCAGTCACAATGGTTGGGGCCTCTAACAAAATGAGTCTTTGGGCCACTCCAACAATGTTGGGCAGTAATAATTCTCGAAGAGCATCAAGGTTACGGATATCCAGGGCAGTAAATGCGAAGCTTCCATCAGTAGCAATCTGCTGCAGCTCTGCACTGTCAGCATTCAGGACCCCAATGCTAAATGAAAATATACTAGCTTGCTTCACCGCTAACAAGCCCTCTCGGATATCATCACTAGACTCTCCACCACTTATCAGCACTAAAATCTGAGGCACCGCTTCCTCTATCCTGCTGCCTCCCGCCTGGGTGAAGAGGTTCTCCACCACAAACTCCAGTGCTGCACCAGTGTTCGCTTCCTCGCCACCGCGGAAACTAAGTGCCTTCACGGCATCCAGAACATCCGCTTTTGTGGAGTAGCTGTTCAAAGCGAACTCGGTTCTGGGCTGATCACTATACTGCACCACCCCAATGTGTATTTGCTGAGCTCCAACTCTGAGGCTTTCAATCAAATTTACAAGGAAATCACGTATGGCTTGAAAATTGACACTTCCGATGTTGTTTGATCCGTCAATAAGGAAAATAAGGTCAGCGGACTCTTGAGCTTTAAAAAAAGAAATGCAAAACGTGAAAGCATTAAAATGAGTGACTACATGCGGTTGTACAGTGTTCTGACATGTTTCTTGGAAAATCAGTAAGAAACACGAAAATGAGAAAACAAAACACATGTTCACTGAGGAGGTGATATTTGCCTCTTAGTTCTGCATTCTGATCGAATATGAGCTCCCAGCCCCCTCCCAGCAGCATCCACTAACCATCAAGAGATAGCTCAAGTGGACACAACCTGAGCCAGTGGCTGCAGGCACACAGAGGTCAGCATTATTGGCATGTGAGGAGAAAACTTGGCAAAATATAGGTTTTGGAAATCTAGATCCATTCCATCACTGGCCAGTACTGTCCAAATATTTAGACAGAGCCAAAAGAAAAAGGTGGATTTTGGTGGTAATTCACCCTGAAGATAGCGGGTGAGGACAGTAATATTTGTAGGAGGTTTTCCTCATTGCAGTTTCTTTTTCTTTTTTTAAGAAAAAAGCCACCATTTACTGGATGCATGGAAAGTTTCAGCCTCTCTGTTGCAATTCTGCTCTTTTGCTGGTTAAAAACAATGGCTGAATATATTGGCTTCTCCCACCGTGAAGGATTGTTATTTGAAATGCATTTGTTAGAAACAATTGAAAAAGTTTTGGTTATTGTTCTTGCACTGTAACTCTTTTACCAGCTGCCAACATACACACGACGGTATTTGTCCAGCAAGCTGACCTGCATGATTGTCAACCTGTGCTCTGCAAAAATTGTCTTGCTTTAATTATTTTGCACAAAGATGCATTGATTATCAATAGAGGGGTCTGGTCTGTATTTTTCATATGGACTCTGGATATTCAATCAAGGAATGCAGAATCAGGTTAAAACAGGGTGATGAAATCAGTCATGACAAAATTATCCAACTCAATTTGTTGTGACTATACCCAGATGATTGCAAGCATCTGCTGAGAATATACACACACCAAACAAAGCTTTTATATGGCATGAGCGTGGTTGTTGAGGGGGAAGCATTTTTGCTGTGACACTTACCGAAGCAAACCCAAAATGCCCTGGTGTCTCCTCTTACTCAACTAATTTTACCATCAACGTCACCAAGAGCTGCACACATGCAAAAAGGGGGGGAAGAAGACCCCAAAGCATGCTCAGATGTTTCCATGCTATTACTCTCCAATCTTGTTAAGAAATCAAATCTCAGACTATTTGCAAACGAATGACAAGCAACATTTGGAAATCCCATCCAGCTCTCAACTTTTGAAAGCCGAAGGTGAAACCAGTAGCAAAACTGGCATGTAGTTCAGCAAGGCCAGAAATAAACCTGCGGTCTTTGCTATTAACCAGTGGTGTCAATCTTTTTTTTTCCCCCCTGTTTAGTTGTTTTTCTAGTAAATCTTTTCATATATTGCAATGCCACCAAGAGATTCAAATAATGCTGCAATTCCAGTGAAAAAGGAGGTCTCCATCTTCACGTCCCTGGGCTAACTCAATAGCCAGTGTTGGCTTGGAGAACATCAACATTGTTCAGAATTGCAAAGGGCTCCAGGATTTATTTTTCCATTGAGTCGAAATTTAGGGGTGCTTAGGGTTGTCTTTACTGTGCCATTTCCAGTTGGGAAGTACACGTTCTACTTCATCATATAAATGAAAGGGAAATCTCAAAGCTGTTGTACCCAGCGCTGCTTTAGATACCCTGGACACCTTTTTGAGGAACGAGATTTCCAACACCAATGGGCATCATCACAGCAGCACAGATGGCTCCCGCAGGAAAGAAAATAGATATGAAACAGATGCGTTGGATAATTTGTCATCACTGTAAAAAAAACCTTGTACTTCAGTGCACATTTATGGAACAAGCTGGTGCTGGAGAACAAATAAAAGCATGCTTGTTACACAACTAAGCAAGGAGGGTCAGATGAGACAGACAGCTAAGGTTTAATGAATACATCAGGGCAAACTTGGGGCTGACTTTCATACTTACGCTAGTCAGCTCAGGGGACTGCCACAGACCAACAGCTTTGGTACTCTGTACTGGAAGTACTAGGGGACTGGGAGTATTTTACATTTCTGTTTCATATTAGGGCTCATTTCTAGCATAACTTCCACAGTATTTTTGTACATTTTAATGCTACATGGAGTTATCAGCTGAATAAATGATTTCTTAAGCTCTTATGCAAACAGTTATTTGTACCATGCTTTGCACGCTGTTGTCATCCAATGTTTAGGACCTGTAACATCTTTTCCCATGTTTAATGATATTCCGTATATCACCCATGCAAGTCACACAGGGGCAAAACTACAACAGTAGGATTATCTTAAATTTATGCGGGGGGGGGGGGGAGAAATGCTTGCAAAGAATATCTTTGAGTTGAAATGAACTTGGAAATGCATATATACATGAAGTAGAAATTTGCCTTTAAAGCTTTTAAAGAAATATCTGTGACTCCATATGTTTATGTACTATGGGGTTACCTGCTGGCATGCCCCAGAAGAGGACAGCCAGCCACCAAAGACCAATTCCCCTATCGATTTCAACAGGGAAGCACTGGTGTCCTTCATGGCAAAGATGCCAAACAGCCACTGCAGTGCTGTCAGCAGGTTGGGTATAACATTCATTTTCCACATATATTGACACGATTTTCTTAGAATTGGCAAACCTTATGTCATCTTTCTGGGGCAGCTGCTTTTCTTCCCTGTGGCTTTCACATGATCTGGATATTTGCCCTGTCAAGCACTTTGCACAATAAAAACACATGTGAGCATAGCCTTTTGGTGTTGCTCAGTGTCATGCAGTGATGGAGAGCACCCAGTGGGGCTGGCGTGAGGGTTAATCAGGCAAGACAACACAGGGGGATTAATGTTACACTGCCTCATCACACTGCCGTTGCCTTACATCACCCCACAAGCTATTGACCTTCAGATGGAGTCTCAGGAATAAAAAGAAAGGTTTGATCTCTGGGACCTCTGTTTTGAAACACAACAAAGCTGCTCAGAACGCCTTTTCCATGCTGAAATTTCATAAACAGAGAAGGGATGGAGGAAGACTGTCTGATTTTTTTCCAGGCAAATTGGGCCCCCAGCTTGTGGTCAGTGCAGATCCATTGAAGCCAACACGGTTTTCAGAGAGGTTTCAGTTATGGGAAGGGTCCAGCGCTCCAGCAGGTGGAAGCCATTGGCTTCTAAAGAAGACATTTGAGTGGCATAACAAAAGGGACTCTCCAACCACACACCTTCTCCAAGCGGATGCGGGGAGAGGCTAAGGGCCAGCTCAGGCATGGGGTTTCAGCGGAGAAGTTCTCCACCGAACTGCTTTTGCTGTCTTCAGCCAAGAATGTGACTTTCTGGAGTAGCACATTGCCCATCTCGCCCGCTAGCTGCAAGGGGGAGCATCACCCCCACATGGTGTCCCTGCAGCCAGCAGTGACCTCCTCTGTCTCCAGAGGGTTTTTGGTCAGGACTTCAAAGAGTCACCATCATGGCTGATGTATTCATCCCCTATTTTCTTGTCTTGGGAGTGGATAGGATGGGGCAATTTAATAACTCTGCAGAGCTCCCTACGTTTGCATTTCCGTGCCATGGCTGCAAAAGGATGGCCGCAATGGGCTGCTGCCCATCCAAGGACTCCTATGCTACCTCCTGGCACCTCTGCAGGGATGCCAGCTTGGCCTGAAAACAACGGCACACTCAATAGCTACAAACACGCTTCAAACCTTTGTTTTTAAACCTCTGAACGTCCATCTCAGTCTTGCCCCTATAAAGGCTTTAAACAGCACAACGCCAGCAGATACCATGCTGATGGGAGCCATCAGCAGTCAGCCATTACCTGTGATGTCTTTAACCAGTCCTTTGGCCCCAGCCTTTTCTGGAGTCATGGATGAATGGACACTCGCCACTAAGTCTCCAACTATGCCATGGAGAGCGGTAAAATTCTCTAGGTTGAAAAGGTGCATATCGAAGGGTTCGCTCGCTATTTCCTTTAACTCCCCTTCCACTGCATCCTGCACGCCGACCGCAAACATGTTTACATGGGCTGATTTAAGGACAGATGATGGCAGAGCCACATCATCCTGGGATCGTCCATCCGTTAACACTATAATAACCTGGGGGACGCCTTCACTGGCTCTGCTTCCAGCAGCTTTAGTGAGATGGTTCTCGATTAGGTACTCTAATCCTTTTCCAGTCTTGGTGCCTCCCCCCATGTAAGGCATGTTGGCAATATGGGACAGGACGTCTCGGGTAGAGGGGTAGGTATTTAACTGGAACTCTGTGTGGGGGTTTCCGCTGAACTGGACCAGGGCAAAGCGAAAATCATTTCCTCCCACATCTAAAGCTTTTACAACATCATACAGAAACTTTCGAATGAGTTGGAAATGTTCCTTCCCAATGGTCCAAGAGGAATCCACTAGAAATATTATATCAGCCACGGCAATGGTTTTGACAGCTTTAAAAAAACAGATGGGGGTTTAGGATTTTCTATCGGTCAGCGCAAGCATGCCTCCTCCTCCTCCTCCTCCTCCTCCTCCTCCTCACCCAAATGACCGACAGACTCTTTCGCATGGTGAAAGTGAAGCTTAGCTTCCCCTTATCACCCACAGCAAAATGAGAAGCTCTGGAGAAAAAACAGGCAGCCATCAGCACCCTAACAACGCAGGAAATGGGGGACAGGAGGGGACAGCATGCGACCTACCCTTCCCAGGGAGGGGGAGGCAAGATGCTTCTCCCCTCCAGAACCCTCGCTGCATGGGCTTGGACACCAGCCCTGAGCCAGACAAAGACACCTGCGGCTTCACGTGTGAATTCAGGCTTGCTCAGCTTCTAGCTGCCCATGGTCTCCTGCAAGTTTTCGGCCGACTCAGGGCTTTGCTGGCTGTGCAGCAGTGCTCGAGGAAGGGTGGGCTGCTCAGTTTAAGCAGCCTGGGTGCTGGCATGAGTTTTCCATAGTTTTTCTGCGGCTAACACCCCACCTTGTGACACCAGCTCTGGTCCCAAAGGCACCAGTACCTCCTCTTAAAAAAACACAAACAGCCTTTCTGCAGGTCAGTGGCAGTGCTCTTCTCACTGCAAAAAGCCCTCCTATGCATGCAAGGAGAGCAAAACAGCTCTGTCCAGGAGAAAACCTGCTCAGGATCACCCTGGGTGCACGTCCCACACCCCCATCCCCCGCAGAGCATCCTCAAAGGCACGCCACCAGCCAGCGACATGCTCAGGAAGGCACCGCGCGAGTTGGCTAAGGTCTGGGTCCGAAAGGACCCTCAGCTGAGTGGGAGCTGAGGAGCAGAAGGTAAACCACAACGTACCATCAACATGCATATTAAAAACCAAACAGTGTGGACTAGTAGCATGTCTGTACGGGGGCAAAGTTGGGTACAGCAGTCTGGTCTTACCTGCTTGCTGCTGGGCGTGAACCAAGAAAAAGCCTGAGAGTAGGAGGCAAAACATTGCCACGATGGGCAAATGTCGGTGTTTCCTCATTTTGGTCTTTTATCTGAGTTTTCCTTTTATTCTCTTTGTTTCAAAGCACCCAATGTGAGACCTAAGGGAGAAAAACAGGGAGAGTGAGAAACAACAGCAGTGCTGGCCAGGCGTGGATGAGGCATGAGACAGAAAAGGCAAACCTTGTGGTTTTGCAATGCTTTTGTGGCACTTTGGCAAGAAAAAAATATTTTAATGCTGGACAGAGCCTGCTTCATAGCAAGCATTTCTTTGGAAGAGGAATCATTGCTGACATAATTGGCATTTAATCACCCCTATGGACTTAGATGGCTTTCTTTTTGCCTATGCTGTCCCAGGTAATACCTGATATATAGGAAAACAGTCAGCCTAGGTTTCTACCACCAACCCTCAAAACATATGATGGCCTTTAACTTGTCCTCCTCGCCCATGGATGACCAGCTGAAACATCTTGGCCAACATGTTCATGTTCCCTCTTGCTGTTGCTCCCCCCTGGTTGTTTTGTTTTTTTTTTTTTTTACAAATGCCATAATAATAATTTTCCTAAACATCCCTCTTTGCCTCAGCTCACCTTTTCAGCTCTCCCAAACATACAAATGGAAATTGAATTACTCCAGACCCAAGTGAGCCACATGATCTGGCTGTACAGCAAAAAGCCCTTGGATTCCCCCAAACTCAGGGCCCCAGCAGTGGAATAGCTTGCACCAGCTGATCACATTTTGGAAAGGCACCAAGAATAATATTTTACATGTTAGAGCCAAAAATATAATTTATGCAAGTTTCTTATCTGTGATCCACCTGGCAAGACTTCTGAAACAATGTCTCCGTTAGGAAAGCTGTGTATCTGTTGTCATAGAGGTGGCCAATTTATTATTTAATCTTCATTTCTAAGCCTATAGAGCAGAAACCAGCAAGGATTGCTTAACTGAGAAAATATCCTCCCAAAAGGGAATGCAGTGATTTAATACTTTTCATTCCCCAAAGGAGTTCAATTACTCAAATAAGCCAAAAGTGATGCAAATACATCAAGCTATTAACCAGGTCATCATTAAAAAAAAAAATTGGAAAAAAACACACGCCACATTTTCTTATTACCATCCTTGCCAACTCCATCAATCCAGAGAGTTATGACCAATACAAGAGCCTAAGAGGGCTGAGGGGAAGACCAACCCCCTCTTTAAGGAAAGCCATGGTAGTTACACAGATGGCCATTGCTGGCACAGCTGGAAACAGAATCAAGTGCTGGGAACTGGGGAAAATCTGGAAATAAACATCTGAAGAGCTGATCCCTCTACTACTGAAGAGACACTCCTCAGGTCTATCAGAGGGGGGTCAGCAGAAAGGAGGGGACAATGTCCACCTTGTTTCCCAAAACCCGACGCAATCCTGATGCTTCCACTGGCTCCCTGTGTGTCAAAGCTGGGTTAGGCAGCTGGTCCTTCTTGGGAGAAGGGTTTTGCAGCGTTCACTCTTCCACGTGCTCCAGATGGCATTTATGAATGCCATATAGCATGAGTCAGGCAAAAGCTAGCCTCTACCTTTCCCCCCCACATTTGTGTGTAATAATAATAATAATAATAATAATAATAATAATAGTAATAATAATGATGATGATGCCAGGTGGAGAGACATTTAATAGGCACCCAGAGCCAGCAGCTAACACACAGCATTAATTAAGATGTGACAAGTCTTCCCTGTTATTGGCAGCTCCTCAATTTATAGAGGCAGCTGCTACAGCCCAGAGGTATCGCTATCATTCATAAAAAGACTAAAAAATCATACTTGTTAGCTGGCACCCATCCATCCCCCCGGCTATCAGAGTCCAAGCCAAACCTCCCAGTGCCTCCAGCAGGAGCGAACCTGCTCTGCTGGACCATATCTCTGATTTACAGCTTGCTCCCAGAAAACCTAGTTTCACCCAAAGGACACATGGGGAGGGGAAAGCTGGGCTCTGCTTCCCCATGGGTGCTGGATTAGCCATGGGCATTGCTGCAGGGTTTGGCCCCTGTGCACACAAATGCCGAAAGGTCTGTAGGTCCCAGAGCTGAGGACTGCAAAAAGCACTGACCTTGTGAAAACCACCCATCCAACCCCACTGGAGTATCTCCCCTCTGGGCAGAAGAGTTTATGGAAGAGCTGCAAGTTTTTTGAGATGGGCTTGCCTTGCAGCATCCATTGGGAGTAAAAATGCTGCTAGCAATGAATGAAAAATGTGAAATAAAATGCACAATATGGAAAAACAGCCCATTAAAATAACGTATGCCGTAAAAGTGCTACTATTTCTTTTCTGAAATACAGGAAGTTATGTTATCACCCTGTTTATTAGCTGCTGGCACCCTATCCCTCTGCAGTCACAACAGCTGGGGTTGAACAGAGCATCAAGATAAACCAATGAAAATTAATGTCTTGCCAGCTAATAAATGACAAGACCGAAGCAAAAATTTGGGGCTTTTTTGGTTTTAATGTTGAGCAGCTGCAGAGAGCTTTACAGGGCCGTTTACAGCCATGAAATTCAGCAGAAGGGAAAAGCAAATCTCCCCAGTGCTACGAAATCTCCCCTGCCCGCAACACCCTCCCATGACCCTCCTGCAGTACCGGGCTTTACATAGAATGGGATTTCCAAACTCAATGCTGGATCTACACCTACATCTTTAGGGATGCTTTGGCTTGAAACCCCTTGAAAAACTGCCTTGCTCATGTTCAAACAAGCAGCCTGGGGAAGAGCCAGGGCTGAGCCCACCTCCGTTGGGTCCCTTTGGGTCATGGTTCAGCCCCAGAGCCTTGCAGCAGAGAAACCACCAGCTGTGTTTTATGTACCTCCATCCTGGCAAACCCAAATGGCTGAAAGTCATGAATCAGCCCTTGGGGCACCATGAGATAAACCTGGATATCGCAGTGTATTAAAACAACACTCAGTCTCAGCTTTGGTTTATTTGCCCTGGCTAGCTGGGAAATCCAATGCCTTTTTCAAGAAATACTAAGTTGGCTGTTCTTTTTAGTCACCTTCTTTTCTGTTTTAGCCATTAGGAGGTCTTCAGATCTATTTCCAGCTTTCTCTGTGACCTCCATCATAGTATTTTTAGTCATATAAAAGCAGAGGGACTTATTCATCAACAACAGATGAGTTTTAGCATCATGCTTCCTCAAAACCATCCTAAAATCACAGGAGCTGAGATTAGTTATTAGAAGTAAAGAAGCAGTAAAGTCTTGCAGGAAGAAATGATTGATGTTTCTTAGAGACTGACTGACAACTAATGGAGAAGAGCAGCATTTAAGCACAGGTGTTCCTGATCAGAGTTTTCCCTTATATCACCTCCTCCACAGCACCCTTATTAGTAAAGGAGGAAGAGTTGGGTGCTTGTAGAAAGGAATGTGTGAGGAGATGATCCTTCTGTAGGGAACGGCCCTTGAGAAAAGAAGAAGCAAGGACAGCAGCTTTTTTTCGTAGAGGTAATGTGCATTTTGTGGGGGTTTGAACCAAAACTCTGCTCAGATCTGGTTTGACTGAGCCAACAGCAAGTTTCTGGCTCAGTGAGAAAAGTGAGTTTAAGACAGTAAACAATGTAATTTTTATTGCTTGGAGATAGGTCTTACTTGGCTTGCCTTGCTGAGACGCAACAAGTAACTTGCTTTACTCAATGCATTCTTACTTTGTGTCCCATATTACCACTGGTCACAGAAGCTGGAGGTGGTACAAGCTTGTAGGGGGTAGAGGATAAAACCAGGGATGTGAACTTTTGCCAACACATTTTAATTCTTGATTTTTGGCAAGTATCTGTTTTGCAACTTTATTCTCCTGGATTGTTATTGTTTTCAATAAGGTAATTTCATCCTGAATTTTTTTTTAAATGGAAAGTTCCTTGCAGTCCTGGGAGGTGAAAGCTCTGGTGGAGCTTTCGATATAACCACTGTGAGCTGGAAAAAAAATGCTGAAAAACCTGACTACTGTGTGCCTTTAGAAAAGGAAAGCATTTTCCTGAACTGTTAAGAATTAGCACCAAAACCTGGGGAGCCAGTCTCTTAATAATTCATGTGCTAAAAGATTAACTCATGTAGTCTTCAATAATCTGAAGTTTTTATGTCTGTCTTGAGTTTATATAGTGTGTGGTGACCTCTTAATATTACAGTATGTCCTCCATTTCATCAGAAGATATGCATCTGTTACTAATAATGCTTTCAAAAGGCAATCATTTCTACCACTAACCCAATGAAGTTATTTCCTTAAATATTTTTCCCAGCAGCTATTTTTTGCTTATTGCATACTCCTCTGTGCATAAAATCTGACATTTTTACATAATGTTTTTATTTGACTGGATGTTTCAAATTCACTTTCTAAGCAATCACTCATTTGTGTGTGTTTTTTCACTAGAGTGTAGTTAAAATCTGTAGAAGTGCAAAGCAGATGAGTAGACTTAAAGCAAAACATAAAAGACAGAAAAAAATTACTACAGCTGTTACATATCACTGATTCATTACATGTGCCTCTCAGCTGGGCTGGCTGGCTTTGAGAGGGAGGGGAAGTATCTATGGCTTTGGTGTGAATAGAAATGTGATGTGTGTCATGCATAGATATGGATGGGAGCTATGGCAGGTAAAGGGAATAATTAATATTGTTGCAAAATACCTCTTAAATCTGAACTCCCAGCTGGGCAGTGCTTCAGGCACTGATGCTGTCTATCTCGCTGGACTTTGAGAAAGCAATTGGATCATACAGCTTTAGCTGTCAGAGGGGTTTTCTGTACTAGTGTTTTGTAGTTGCCTGATGCTTTTCTTCAAGGCTAAAGGGCTGAGCTGGGGGTGGCTCTTGGGGTGTGATAACCAGGAAATCCAAAACTAGTGATTTATTTGTGAAATCTGTTCCCAACAACTCTCCCTCCCCATGACAGTGTTGTTGCTGCAGGGAGGTGAGCAGCCTTTGGGACAGGACAGAGGACCCAAAGCAATTGTGGTAGGCAAAGCAATGACTTGTGCTCCTCTTCTGGGGACAAATGGCCTGGGTTTGGGCTTGGCCTTGTACAGCCTGTGCAGCTTTGCTAGCTAGCACAGCCAGAAACCTTTGGGATGCCTCACTGCCCTCAAGCAAAGTACATGTGGTCTAATTTTCCTGCCCAGCCCCAGGGGCATCCCCCAAAACTAGCTTGAATAGAAGCCTGAAAAGCAATTCTGGCCCTAAATTCCCTTTGTATGTGGGGTGGGTCATCTTGTACTGGGAGAAAGATGTGGATTTGCACCTGGGTCCCAACAGCTTTTCTGCAAGTGGGTCAGGCAGGACCAGAGGGAGGGCAAAGCATCATCCTGCAGATGGTATAGGAGATAAGATGCTGTGAGCATTCTCAGAGCCTTTTGAAAGTCTGCTCCATGGGGATGTTGGGGTCAAAACCAAGGGGCCTCTGCCTTCGTTTATGTTTGCTTTGTGTGGCATTTTGTTTTTCCCCGTGCCTCATCAGCACCCTGTTTCCCAACCAAACTGCTCAGCCCGAAATCCCCTTGACTTGGCTGTTCTCTGCTATATGCATGTCCCTGGGAGGCAGCAGTGAAGCCATGAGGCTGCTGTAAGCCTTGCCAGTGGCTTGAAAGTGGACTCTGGCCACTCAGAACAACTATTTGCAGCCCCAATAATGGGATGTACCTCCAGTTGTGGCTGTAGAGCAAGCACGGAGGAGAAACGGCTCCTTAAATTCTGATGTGGAGCTATGATAGTACAGATTGCCCTCTGGAGGCAGTGCATGCTCCTCTCTTGGCTGCCCCTTAAATTTATCCGCACTGTTAAGAGCTCTGAGATGGGGAAAACATTAGTCAAAAGCCACTCCTAGCAGTGGTTTGGATGCCTAGGACGCTAAATGCTGTGATTTTTTCCTTCTGAAGTAGCTCAGTCACCTTCAAAAAGGGATATAAGGCTCCCAAGCCTCTAAGCCCCTGGCCACCTCTTCATCATGTAGCACTAAATATCACCTGGCCACATGGCCTCCAGAGAAACAAGGCTATTTCTAGGGACTTGGGATGAGCTGTATGGGACAGATTCTGAATTTACTCATGGCTCCAAGGAGCTGAGTGGAACCATTTCAATTTGCACCAGCTCTTTTGAAGGGGTTTCCATTAATGTTGCTGCCATCTGGCTTTGATGGCACTGGGAAGGTAAGGGCGGCTGGGTTGAGGGCTGCTCCTGAAAACATTTCTTCCTACAAAGGTAGACCTGAGCATTAAAAGCAAACAAGCCTGAAAGGGTGGAAAATCTTTCTGCTTTTGCAAACAACTTGAGCTCTGATTTTGAAAACCAGCATTCAGCAAAGCAACAGAGTTATGCTGCATTTATATCCTACCTGGGCAAGTTCCCTGGATGCTAGCATTTAATATGAATCACATATTCATTTCTGTTCTTATAAGCATGCTGTTGGCTTAAAATCTGGTTGTTTTTTTCATCTGAAAACTGAGACTAAAATAGAGTAGTTAATAAGAGGAAAGGGAGTATTTGCTAAAAAAAAGAGGAAACTCCCTCAAAGATCAATGACTCTTTATGTATAGTAACCTAAGCCTCCCAGTGCCTCTCCACCCAAACAAATCGGCTCCTTAATGTGGAACACAGATCACTTAAAAAGGTGGAAAAAGTGATGGGCATGTGGAGCAGCAAGGCCAGCTGTGATTCACAGTGAAGAGCAGGCATGCAATGCCACCCGCAGCCAGCCCCATTGCCGTGCACACCCAACACAGGGGCAGGTTCATCCTTTTGCTGCAAATCAAATGCATCCAGGCTGGGAGAATACAGTCCAAGGCTGGCAAGACCCAAGTTTGTGCTGATGGAAGGAATAAGATGTTCCCTTCCCTCCTGTTCTCAGACAGGCACGTAGCAAAAGTTAGGAGAGGAACGTTTTTTCCCCGTGACATGTGGGAATACAGTGGGGGCTGGTTTAGCTCACCCTGAAATTGGAGAAAGTTAATGCATTCAAATGGAAAATTGTAAAGATGTTTGAAAAACCAGAAAGGGAACTGGGCAGACTGCTGAAAAATGGAAAAGGAATGAATGAATGATGATGCAGCAGCAAGCATGCAGCCCTGCATTCCTGTCTTAGAAATGCCATCACACCCCTGGTTGTGGTCAACCTCTCTGCAAAGATCAGGGTGGAATGAGGGAGGGTATAAGGTTGGGGATGGAAAGCCTGTTTCCCTGAGCTCTGGTACTGGTGAGTCAAGGGATGGTGCTGGGGAGATGAAGAGTTGGGTCTCTTCTCCGCTGCAATGTTCCTACATGACCTTGGAGGAGTCCCCTGGCTCCCTGCAACAGCCTCCAGCTGGAGACAACTCTCTGGCTTCCACAGAGCTCCCAAACTGGGTGGTTGTGCCCCAGAAACAGCACTATATAAGCACAGTAATTATCCAACCATAAATACTGATTTTCTTTTTTTTAAACCAATAAGTAATGGGGTAAAGCCAGAAGTTTGAAAAATGCAGCATTCTTCCCCTGAGAGCACACATGAATCATCATAGCAACCAGAAATGAGCTGAGAGTTTCCCATTGCACCCGCTGGAACCAGAGTGGCTTTGGCTACCTCCGCTCCAGCCAGTTTTGGCCCCTGTTCTTGGTCAGGAAACCTATTTGGCTGCAACCCTTTCTTGCCCCAGGCTCTGGTAGGGAAGGGAGGGCTTTGCTGAGCCAAGAGGGATGGTGGCAGGGTGTCTCCATGATTAGTCATAGCCGCCCCCTTGGCAAGAGCATTGCTGTGTGCAAAGCCCTGGGGAGTCAAGGGCAGCTGGGGCTATGGGGGGAAAGGGCTGGGAAAGGTAGGAGGGAGCAGGGATGGGAGCTGTGGAGAGGGGAGGTGGCTTCATGCAAGGCTGGAGAGCCCTTGGGGAAAAATATCTGATGTCTGGCCAGTTTTCCTCTCCATGGATGACCACAAGAGGAGAATGATTGTCCCTGGAGCCACAACAGTGCTGTCCCACCCTGGAGCAGCAGGGACATTCCCAGCAGTGGGACCGGTGTGGGGTGGACAGGCTGACAAGCATTTCTGGCCAGTTCATCTTACCTTGCCTTGAGGCAGGAAGGGTGAGGGCTGCTATCGAACAACCCCCAGACCTGGGGACATGCCTTGGGAGCAGGAAAGGGGCAGTGAGACACCCCCTTATCTGGATTCCTTGCAGGGTCCCATTCATGCACCCATGTCTTTGTGACCAAGCAGCTACCCAAGCCATTACATGCCCTCCTTGGAGCACCCACCCCACTGCTTCCTGGGGCATCCCGCTCCCATCCCACCAAGCTGCTGCTGCAATGATTTCAAGGCATCAAAGGCAAACACCATCCTGCAGCAGCAGGGGAAATACTCAGTGCTTTTGAATGAATTTAATTCCCCTGCACTGATGGGGCCAGGAGTGTCCCCGTGCACCTGCAGTGCATCGTCCCAGAGAGGAGGCTCCTGGTGTGAGCAAGCCAGCTGCATTGCTCTGCTTTTCCAAGCATAACGCAAGTCTGGGGGTAGCTTTCCTCTGAGGGCACCGCTCTGTGCACGGGATGGGTTTTGTCCAAAATTCCTTGAAAAATCCCCAAAGACTAACACCCTGCCGAGGAGGGGAAATGCAGCACAGCAGCTGCTGAGCCCAGGCTAAGGGCTCCCGCGCAGAAAGCAACACTTACCCCTGAGCGAACCCCAAAAAAAGTTGCTTATTCCAGGTTTTTCCACTCCAAAGCACCTCTCACCCCTGCTTCATTGTGTGCTGGTGCTCCTCCGCCTTCCCAGTCCCCGCTCGCCTTGCTTGGTGGGGTGCAAGCACCAGCAGGACGAGGGAAACGGGGGTGCACTGGTCCCTGCGAGACGGCCGCTGCGGGTCTGAGCGAAGCCGGAGGAGGCGGCTGGCGCAGGACTGCTGGGGGGCCGGGCGATCCAGCGTTGCAAATGGGATCCAGATGGTTGGTGCTGGCGTTCCCCAGGCTGAGGTCAGCGCTGCTCATCACATGTGGCCCCCCCTGCCCCGGAGGACGCCTCCACACTGTGTGGCTTCCCCTTCCCGTGCTGGCCTCGCTGTCTCCAAAATGCTTCTCTCTGTTGTCGGTGAGAAGAAATATATAAAAAAATAAAAAAGCCCTGAAGGGTTGCAGGAGCTGATTTAACTATGCCTTTCAGCCAGGAAGGGCCGGACTGGGATGTTTGCAGGAGCCAGGACATGCCAAGGACCATACCAAGTTACGCAGGGCTCTGGCGAAGCACCATTTGGAGATGCTTGAGGCTGCAGAAAGCTCAGCTTCTCCCCCTGCACAGTTATGAACATCAGTGCAGGGGGAAAGAGTCTCTTCTTGATGCAGTTTCCTATTTACATGTAACAGGGGTTTTTTACCTGCCCAGATAGGGAGGAAGAAGTGAGGGGATTATGCTATAGCATAACTTTATTAATAAAAAGTAGCCCCTTAGCATAAGGACAAATATTCTAAAGTATATATAGCCTAGTGGAAAGTTTCAAGTAAAAGTTTGAAAGTTCCTGACTGGTGATTTTTTTTTTTTTTTTTTAAAAAGTATGCACTATGAAAAAAATACCTTTAACCTTTTGTTAGGCAGAGCCTATCAGGCAGGTTTGGGGGGTTAATGTTATTCCTCTGCTTCAAGTGACAGCGTGTCACTGGCCAAAGTTAAGCATTTCAGTCTGGACTGGGTTGTGTTTTGCAAGAAACAGTGGTATGGAAACATTAATTCTTATCTCTTGCCCTTGTTTCATTCCATATAAGGCTGGAACTGAGATAGTGTCCCTGGAATAAAATAGTCAAATTCTCTTCGTTTCAAATAGGGATTTATTATGTTTGCTCTAGGTTTTGTGCTGTTTGAAAGACTAGCCACATAAAGAAATAGCTGGAATGCTTCAGGAAAGTGCTGAGCCCTTGAACTGATGCAATAGCTCGTTTTAGAAATGGTGCTTGGCTTGGTGCTTGCAGAGACTGAGCGCCAGCCTCACAGAGGGATCCAGCGCAAACATCCCTAGCTGTGTGCCCAAAAGCAAACCAGGGTGTTGTGTCTCCCTCCCCAGATCTGGTGAGCTGGAGCTCAAAGGCAGGGTGTTCCCAAATAATAAATATGCCTGGCAAAAGGGAGCTGCAGCTCCTCGCTGGGTGTCGGTGGGCAGCTGAACAGGGGGTGGAGGAAATGGGGTCTGATGGAAAGCAATGGCAAACACATAACAGTGGCCAAGGTGGGTGAGGGACAGCTGCGAAAGGACAAAATACATACGATGGAGGTGCACTTTGCTGGCAGAAGTGCCCAAACCAAAGTATTTTCCTTCTTAATTCCACTGTCAGGTAGGAGAACCCAACTGGGCATGCTGTGGTGGCACCAGGACAACCCCATAAAGCAGCAGCACGTGGCCATGGGTGCTCTCACTCTGTTGCCAGCCTCCTGCTGAACAGGCAGGAGCAGGCGATGTGCTGCCCTGTATCTTCTCCTGCCTTTGGGCTTTCAGGCTGTCACCTCTCCTGTGAATCTCAGCCCTGCTGTCACCTGTACAATGCATGCAGTGAGAATTACATCCACTGAGTGGGGTCCAGTGGTTCTAGTTTGCCGCCACCAGTGGAAACCAGTGTGGTTCGGTCATACGAGCTCAATGGCAACTGGGAACTGTATTGTCATTAGTTCAGATAACCTTCAAAAACCAGAGTTTTCTGTGTGGCAATGAAGGAATGCAGGAAAACAGTTTTAAGTGACTGGCAAAAAACAAAATAATAAAACACGGGAAAGCTCCAGCCACTCCAGAAGAGTGGTAAAAAACAGCCAAGCTAGAGGATCATAGATAAATAATGTAACAATATTGGCAAAACGTGCATGACCTGCATTGTATGCCTACTGCAGCTCGACTGAGAATGTATTTAACTTGGAAGCTAGAATTTATTCTTTTTGTGATGCAGAATCTGTCTTAATATGATTTTAGTATTGAAGTGACTTTTACCAAGTGCTCCAATAACTAAATGAGACTATGAGAGGTCTTAAATTCCTATCTGATTGCCTTTATGACTGTAATAACCAAGCTGAAAGGTTCTCCTTTCCAAAAAGGGGTTTTGTAGCTGGTGCACAGGGGGAGAGCAGCCAGCCAGGATGCTGAGGGCGTTTTGGGGTGGGTTTTTTGTTGTGTTGGTGGTTTTTTTTTTGTTGGTTTTTTTTTTTTTTGCCTTCCACTCACAGCCCTTTCCAATCCTTCCTTTACCAGTTTGTTCTATGTTTGTGTTGGTGACCCCCTGCAAAGCGGACCCCATCTGCCGTGACTGCAAGGAAGAACCCAGGCAGGTCCCCACCACGGCTGCTGTGCTGTTGCAGGGGGTGAGCAAAACCCCTGGGCAAGGGGTGACATCTACAGGAACAGACTTCTTTTCATCCCCAGACACCAAACAAACCCTCTCTGATAACTAGGAAAAGACTGAATCACATTGCATTGGTAATTTCTAGAGACAGCTGGGACTAAGTTTAGCAAGATTTCCTCCCTAGTGTATTAATAACTTAGACATGGTTAATGCTATGAGTCAGGAAGAGGATTTTGAGGAATTCTCTTTCTACCCATGACAAAAAAGACCTGTGTGCTACATCCTCGCCTGAATGCAAAGGGGACCTTGACATCCTCCCATCCCCAGAATAAGGGTTGTAGCCCGGGACCCTTAAAAAAAAAAAAAAATATCAGTGAAACAGGCAGAGAGTGGTAAAATCTTGCAGATCTTTTCTGCATACAGATGCCGTTCAGCTGGGCCATTTCTATCCCCAATTTAAGAAATGTTCTGTGGTTTTCCCCTGTGTGATTCACACAAGCACAGGGCAGCTAGCTCTGGGTCACGTATGCATGGGGACACGCAGGAGCATCCCGCCTTGGCTCCATCCTTGAGCACCATCTGCTGGCTTTTCCTCCGGGGATTCCTCAGGCATCCACCAAACCCAAGGTCACCTTCTTTCCCTCAAATAAAACCTGCTCCTGCAAGGTGGGCCTGCTGCTTACTCTGAAATTAGTGGGTACTGCCAAAACCAAGCGTTGCTCCATTATTTTTCCATCACCAGCCTGAGCATCTGCACAGCAGACTGGAGGCGTGGGGTCTGGCTGTGGCCCTCGCACCCCTATTTCAAAGAATAAGCTCCTTCTCCTGCTTGCAAAGCAGGAGAGAGCTGCTCTGCTACAACAAGGGCAGGGTTGCAGATTGCATTTTCATTTTGCTTGCAATAGATGGTTTTCATTAGTTCAAAAGGATTTGCCGTTGCTTTTGTCCAAATACTTCCCCTGCCACCAGCACCCCCAGTTAGGAAGTGGTCCAGGAAATATTTTCTGAAGCTTTTCTTGGTTCTGCTTTTCTCCTACGCTTTCTGTTTGTCTGTCTGCCTCTGCACAAATGTCTCCTGATGTATTTGTGCCACATTTGATACCACCCTCAACTTTGAAACAGCCAGGGGGAAAGGGCAGGAGCATCTCTAGAGCATGGAGAGAGGGTGGGGAGAAAGTAAGCTGGGCAGGTCAGGATAGGAATTAAGGCAAGAGAAGAGCCACCTGGCTCTGCCATTCCCATCCCACAGCCCTGGTGAAGAAATTAAAACACTGCTGCAAAATATCCCTCCCATCCTTGAGGATGAAGTTGGGATAGTGGATTCAAGGCAGGCTGCACTAGGAGGGGGCTCAGGAAAGCCTTGGGGATGCTGTGAGCATCCCAACAACCTCTGTGCAACCTGGGCTTAATTGCAATCAAGAGCACATCTCCTAATTGGTACCAGGGGAGGGAGGTTTGTGCCCCAGCACGGGTTGGTGGGGTGGATATTAGTGTGTTCCCAGGGCTCCTTAGGGTAGTGCTAAGGGAACTGTGATCTTGGGATCTCTCTGCCACCGGCTGTGTGATTACAGGTAATTTGTCTGCTCTACCTCAACTCCTTATCTGTGAGACAGTGAGGTTTGCCTCCCTAGCTTATGTGAAGGGAAAAAAGTAGTGATCAGTGTGGCCGCTATAGGAGAAAGAGGTGTTGTGTGGAGTCAGGCACAGGTTGGAGTCTTTTGATCTTGGTTCCTACAATTTCAAAAAGCAACAGCAGGAAAAGCCTTAAGAATGAAACCAAAAATTTCAGCATCTCCCATGCAACAGGGGGAAAAACCCTCCTGGGAGGAAAAATGGTTTAGGGCTAATAGAAAAGTCATTTCCTTCCTTTCTTTCCTCTTCTTAAGTGTTATCCTTTAAAATCAAAGGTGCAATAAAAGCTTCACCAAGTAGGGCTTATTAGGAGTTATTTTTATTAATATTATTATTTATTAATATATATTATTATCAGAGTTACTGAAATGTATTGTGCTGTGTGTCTTTTTTTTTCCCCCCAAATCAAAGCTTTTAAAAATCTCTGCATATGCTAGAAAACATATTTCTTTTGATAAATCAGTGATTTCTCAAAAGGATGCCTGTTTTGTTGTAACATTTCTGAGGCTAATGCTGCTAATAAATCATGACAACAGGCTAACCCCAGAAGAAGCAATAAAAGCAAACCTACAGCAGGGCTGTGCGTATTATCTGAGTGTATATATATGCTCTATCTATGGCCTATCAGAGATATTGTAACTCAAACAAAGAAACTTGGAGCCCTGACCAACTGCATCCTGCAGAAAGCCCTCCTGCTGGGAGGGCTTTTCAGTGTCTGCAATGACAGGGAACAAAACTACTCTCAAAGATGTAAATAATGTGAATATTTTCCCCTCTAACACAACGTGCAGCTTGTAGGTCAGTAAACTGTAATGTGAACCGTGATGCTTGGCTTCTAGGAAAGATGCTAGCTAAGCTCTTTTTCAGAATAAAAGATAACTTGGGGAGCGTGTGTGAGATGCGTATTGGACAATGCAGACATTGCCAGATGTTGCTTTGGACTGCTCCTGGTTTTTTTGCATTAGATACTTCCAGGTGATGCCTTGCACAAGGGGATGAAAAAATCTTTCAAAGTCTTGGCCTCCATGCCCTGTGGCAACTTCAAAGTCCTGTGCTGTATAAAAAGCCATTTGAAATGGGCTGAATTTCAATGGTTCAATGAAACTTCCCGTTTTGTGATGGAAATAACTGTTACTAATCACTGGGGAGAGAAGTGATGTGGCTTAAAAAGAGCTGGAGTCAGGGAGAAGCCAGAAATACTCGCTGCCCACACAGGCGGGATCATGTAACAGCAGATAGGCTGAAGAGGAATTACAGGGAATTATTCATACCCATGAATGAGTGTTATGTTAGTTGGGAAGATAGGGGGTGGGGGAAGACCCGAGGGTTTGTTGTAGCCAGTTCATTGGAAACCCATGTTCATTGTGCACCAGCGGTAAAGAGAAAAAATCGTGTGTTATGCTAAGAGGAAGAGGACAACACTGGAAATGTAAAGCTCTGTACTGATGTACCATACATCCCAGTCCCCAGGGGCTATGTTCTTGTTAGGGTTCCCTGTTAAAGGAATAAAAATATATATTTTTATCTTGCCCAAGTGGGTTTTTCCATGATAAATGGAGTTTTCCATGAGCAGCCCTTGCTTGCTGGTGGAGTGAGAACAAAGCCAGGGGAGCAGCAATGCTGGAGTGTGAAACATCCCATGGGGATCGTGACCCACACCCCAACTTTGCCAAGGCTGCTGCTTCTCCCCAGGGGCACCAGGTCCTTAATCAGTCCTTGCCATGCATTCCTGCCAGGCCATCTGCCAGAAACGCTGTTTCTTTTTAATCTTTGGAGCCCATGCTAAGTTGAACTGGCTTAATTCAGCTGTGAAAATTGGGCCACTCCCCTGAATTGAAAAGAGCTGTGTTAAGGGGAGAAAAAAACCCTACATTTCGCTCAAAGTGATCACATGGATTTGAGCAGGGTTGAATCCCCAGTCCCCTCTCCATCTCTCACATCATTCAGCTTCTTGGTTTCCTCCCTGGGCTTAATTCCTTTGGCTTCATCCCACACCTTATAGTCACTCTCTGGTCTCTTGGCCCTTAATATAGGACTGGTATTTTCTTTCCCAAGGGTATAAGTGACTGGCAGGAGCTGGCAGAGTGCCGGCAGTAAAGCCATGCCTCCCGTAGCAGCATGCTCCCCTGCCTGGGGAGGGTTGTGGTGGGCAGAGGCGGCTGCTACTCCCCAGGGCATCACAGATCTGCTGCAACACGGAGGGTGACACTTTATTTCCCGGTGATAACAAAAAGTAGCATTAGTTACTGAGCATCCTCACGTTGCGTTTCATCCTGGCATTGCTGTTGCTAAAGGTACCCCAGGGTGGGATGCACTTGTTTCTTCTCCATTGCTCCATGAAGGGGTCCTTGCTGTCCCCAGCTGGGTGGCACAGGGCTCCTCATGCCAGGGAGTCACACTGGGTGTGCACAGCGGTCCAGGCTGAGTAATCTTGCTCTCTCCGTTACAAACATCCCGTCACTTGGTCGGGATCTGATATAAACAGCATTTCCACATTGTAGCTGGTTTGTTTGGAGTTAGCATTAAAAAAAAAAAACAAAACATACCAGGAAATAGCATGTATGCGGTCAGTATGTATTTATTCCTCAGGGGCTTGTGTATGATTTGCATCGAACATATGGAACAACTTGTGCTTGAGATGTTTGTGTCTGAAGCATGCGGAGATGGTGAGTTTCTAACAAGGAGGTAAAACTGTGTTGTTTCCACTGTGCCGTTTGCTGCTTTGAAATAGAGCTGATGAGGCATCATTTGGGAGATGCTGAATTTTCCCCTGTAAATGGCTGGAGCTCCTCTGGAAGCTAAAAAGCCAAAGTTTTTGCCCAAATCTATCTAGAAACTCACTCAAAGCATGGGTGCATTTCTGGCTGGTCCAGGTGACTTCCAGAGTAATGTATTTTTCTGCATGAGCTGCATTAGAGATGCAGCCACAACCTCAATCTTTAATTGGGTAGTTTTTCTTTAAGCAAATATCAGTTCCTCAGTACCGCCAGGTTACTCGCACACAATCAAATGCAAACTAGTAAATAAGAGGAATTAACTTCAATACCAAATAAAGGTGTCACGGGTGGAAAAAACCAAAACTCACTTGATACAAAGCTGTACAAAAAAAAAGCTTTAACAAATCATTTGCCTGGGGAGAAAAGTATGCTGTTTTGCTGAAGTTTGTAAGTTTGGCAAGTGGATTTGTTGTTTGTTGCTTTTTTTCTTGCTGAGGAAGCCAGCCTGGTTTTACAGAGCCAAAGGAGAAGTTGAGTCTTTTTGTCCTGTAGCTCAGTTTTGGGGAGCAAACATTGGCTGCAGAGGCTCAGGAGGTTATGGAAACATCTCCCAATTACCGGGCAACCTCTGTGGCAATGAACCTTTACCCTCCTTGCAAACATAGGCATCCCTTTGGGCAACTGCCTCCTCCCGCAGGCACCTGCAGCTCCTGTGGTGCTGGGGCCCTGCTGCAGCCTGTGGGCTGGGGATGTCCCTGGATGTGAAAGATCAACCTGTCCCGCGGCAGGAAGAGGTGGGGATGGCTTTGCATGGTTACCGTTGCTGTTTATCACCCTTTCCAACCGCTCATGGCAGAAATGAGTGGAAAAAAAGGCTTCAGCGCTCCTTATAAAACCCAGAGCCAGCAGGCTTGCCAGCCTTTCTAATGTGTCCTCGTCAAACGTCTCATTCATTCATTCTGCAGTGGGGACACGTGAAAATCGCATCATTTCCCCAAGGCAGAACAACAGCACGCTTGTCCCTAAAAAATCCCCACACTACCTAGCAGCAAGTCACCTGTCAACTACAAGCAAGCTGGAACAGGGCTGATCTTTATGGGACCGAGTATCCATGCAAGTAAAACTCAGGAGGAGCAAGTGAAAGTGCCAGCAAAGCCTGATGGAGTTGTTCTGGCTCCCTGTGGTCCATAATTAACGTGGCCAGGCACATCGGCCCCTTCCCTCTGGGATGGCACATCACCACTCCTAGGGAGGAGGCATGTGGAGAGGGTGAGTCTCTGGCAGATGATGCTCTCCTAATTTCTTTGTCCCAAACCAGCTGCCAATGGACACTCTGCACCGTCACCCCAAGGGTTTGCCCGCAAAGTCAATCTTTCCCCCAGCAATTGCAGAGTCCAGCCCAGCTCTGGTCCTTTCAGCTGAACCTGCTCTCCAAAGCTCATATGCTGGAGTTTTTGAGCATATCAAGCCTGATCAGCTTTCACAGGGCATGTTTTATCCTCCTGCGAGCAAGTACAGCTGAAGCATGTCTAATTCAACCCCCTCCAAATATATGTAACCTCTGTCATCCTGTCCCAATCTCAGGCTATCTGCAGATGGTTTTATTGTGAATTTTCAAAGTGAGGATGATTTGGAGCTGGATTGAAGGTGAATACGCTGGGGGCTGGCCGCCTTCCACCAGGTAATGAGCCGTTTCAGTGAAAAGATGGAGCAGTCAAAACTCTGCTTTTCCAGTCTGATAAATGAGGTGGGTTAGCAAATGTTCTCCATCTTAAACACCCATTCTCCGCCAAACTTTCTGCTAAATGCTGGATCAGCAGAGGCTTGCTGGGCACAAAAAGCCACTATTTCAGACCATTTCTGGGCTTTGTAAAGGTGCAAAAAACTTCAGCCCAGCAGCTCTGACAGGGTGCTGCTGCCCAGCAAGGCAGCCATGTGCCAGGGCAAGGTCTCGTGTCTGAGACAACTGATGCTCCAGCTCAAAGCCCAGCCTCGCCTCCACAGGACACACCAGTGTGCATCTGCACTTGTGAGACTGGAGGCTGCGTACCAACAAGCTCCTCTTCCTCTTTGGGGATGAGTCCCAAAGTGTGGATCTTCTTGCTTTGCTCTGTGGGTTTGCTTTGCTTTTTCCTGCTTTGTCTAACGCTCAGGGGTTTCTGGTCCTCCAAACAGACAGGAGATGGATGCCGAGTGGCCAACAAGCACCATCCACAAACACCAGCATTTCTTTCATTGGTTTCCTCTCCCAAATTGCAGTTAATCTGCATTAGGCTTCCTCCCTGCCTTTGAAGAAATCTAATTCTTACTAAGATTTTTTTTTTTTTTGTCTTCTGGCGCTAGCAGCTTTGATTCCTCAAGCCATCGAACTTATTGTTCTTGAATTAGAAAGACTCGCATCCAGCCTGGCGGCTGTTGACACGTGTTTTTGCTTTGCAGGGTCTTGTGCCAGCAGCATCTCGCACGGAGGATGTGTTTTCTCTTGCTGCCTGCTGTCAGCACAGGAGCAGCTTTGGCAGGGAGACCGTGGCAGCCACCACGGGGAGATGGACCTCCCCAGCTTTTTCTTCATTTGCAAGGGAAAGGTAGAGGTACCAGCGTTGAGCACAGGAGTTTGTTGAGTTACTATTTTGGTCAGTCCTCCCAGGAAAGTGAAATGTTGGTATGTTGCCAGCTGTCCCAAAATTGCTCCTAACGTGAGTCAGACATGAAGGTAAAAGCTAAATGAGTTCATTGCTCTCAAACGCAAGGCTCCAGAGATCCATTACCCTACCTGGGATGGAAACCCAGAAATTAAAGAGGAAACCACCTTCTACATACTTGCCCCTAGCTCCAAGAAGCAATCTCCATCTCTTGCTCTACCAAAACCTGCCAGCACACCTGCAGCACCATCAGCTGTGACTCAGTCCTCTGGCTGGGGCAGGGAGCAACCCACTGCAGAACTAACACCAAAGGATTTTTGTGGATCTAAAGCGCTGGTTCAGTAATTTGACCTCCTCCTCTGCTCTGCAGCAGGGAGGCTTTGGTGGAGCAGGAACGTGCAGTGATGTACAGAGTACAGCATGTACATCGCTCGTGCTGACAGCAGCATGTTCTCACTAATTTCTCTGTTGATCTATATTCTTGAACAGGCTGACACTAACATCCTTCTCGCTGTGCCGGAGAGGAGTGCAAGCCTCCTCAGAAAACATCTGGTCATCTAGTTTCGCCAGCTCTCCTCTCTGCGAGTCCCTGGATCAAATTAGACACTTGTGGGCTGAATGAAAAGCCATTGTACGTGACATAATCCCCCGCCGAGACTTGCGTCGGAGCAGGCAGTGGGGATGTCTGCGGGGCACTGACGCTTCATTTCCCTGGAAGGGTTGATCTGGCCAATGCCTTAATGGCAGGAGGACTGTTTTGCGTGAGATGATGCAGTAACTGGATACCTGGCAGGGGGATGCTTTCCCTGCAGCTACGGCATCATCCCAGCAGCTGGATAAATCCCCCACAAAAGGGAACAACCTCAGAGGGTGTTCAGAGATCACCTTTGTGGCCAACATCTCCCAAGGGTTGCTGACTCTTGTGATGTTCTGGGGGCTTGGGGTGTCACAGATAAATTGCCATTGCATTATGTGGCTTTAAGCTGACCTATATGGCTATAGAGAGATGAGGCCCTGTATCGAGGAATGCCTCAGAGGCAGTGGTTTCTTCCAGCTGTGCTTTGGTGGAACCCAGGAGCACTGTTTTGGGTCAAGGCTGTGCAAGGTGCTGTAGAAACATAGGGTGGGAAATGACCTCAGTCTCCAGGGGTTCTGAGTCCAAAGGACAAGACCAAAGAGGTCAATGGCACAGAGAGAAGTGGAAAACACTTATTTTCCCCCCAAACTGAGTACTTCCATATAGCAAACTGGTGGCCCACAAGCATCACAACAGTTGGCCATGAGGGTTTTTTTTTTTAACTGGGAGAGGGGGTTATTTAAAGGAAGATGCTGCAGGGAGGGACTAGCTGCACAGAAAACAAGGGTCAAATCTTCTTTGGTATTTAACAGCAGGAGTGATTTTTACATAAATGACCTGAAACTCTTCAGAGAAATGCCAATTTGGCCTGTATTCAACTAGGATGAGGAATACCAGAGAGAGAGAGAGAGAGAGGAGGAGATTTGGGGTTTTTTTTTCCCCCTGTAAGAGGCCAGCCCTGGCTGGACTTCACTGGTCATGGGATAGCAGTTGAGATTTTCCTTCTCTACCAGGAGAAGGAACAGGGAGGAGAAAAGGGCAATTGTAAGCCCTCCCTGGAGGTTGGGAGAGCTTTCCAAAGGTGAAAAAAAGTAATAAGAGGGTCTCTTAGAGATCGTGTTTGTTTCTTTTCCATGGTTTAAGCTTTTGGGAGTGTGGGGAGGACACCTCTCTGTTGACAGTACCTGGCAAGAGAGCTGTGAAAAACTTGTTTATGAAAGAGAAATATGCAGTGTCTTCAGTTATTGACAAAAATCCCAGTGTTTTGTCTCCATGCCTGGCCCAAAGCCGGGGCGGTGGAGCACGCAGAACACGCCTGAGCTCAGAGCCCAGGCTGAGCTGCTCTTGGGCATCATGTCGCCAGAGATTGTGGTTGCCTGAAGCTGCAAAGGGTTTTTTCTAGAGAGGTCCTCTAAAAAGGAGGTCCTGGGTCTGGTTGATAGGAATAAGACAGGCAGAGCTCTTTGGGTGTGTGTGATTTTGGGGCATGAACATGATGCTTCTGGCCCAGAGCTCGTTTAAGTGATGCTTTGGATGCTTCCACTTTTGGGTCATGGGACAGATTTGCTCTCTCTGAACAGAGTAAGGGGGGATGCTTCAGCATCCAGAGCTGAGGCAAATACCTCCAGCCTTGAGGTATCATTTGAGGTGATGGGGGGGGGGGGGGGGGGTGTTAATATACTCGAGAGATAGTTATTCTAACCACTGGTCTGGCAACCAGGAGAGTGTGAATGGAAAGGCATCAAGATGCACATTAGGGATGGAGATTTCTCTCAGGGGTTAATGTACAGATCAGAAATCGGAGCGCTTGGCTTGGGAGCAGCAAAAAGCTGCTTTTGCAAAGCACCAACCCTTTTTAATACAAAAAGTCGCTCTTCGTGTACTGGCTTCCCATGCTTGCTGCCTGTGTTTTTTGCCGGGCTCCACAAGGTGGCAGAAGGAAACTGTTCTCTCCAGGGGAGCCTCCCCGGGCTGCTTGGGCTCCCCAAACTGCACCTTTCGGCACCGGGTCTGCACCAGCAACCGGCTGGTGGGCTTCAGTTCTAGCCTCCAGCAGAACTGGAAAAATCCTACATGGGCGTTATTCCTTCTTGGCTCAAGCAATGTTTTGCTGGGTGCCCAGAAAGGACGTGCCAAGCAGGGTGACGTGCAGCACGACGCTTTTGTTGTTGTTGGGAGCTTGCGAAATGAGAAAGTATTTGAGGTTGGTCATATTTTGACTGCTGCACCCATGTGGGGATACCTCCCCTTCCCCATAGCTGTTCGTTGGGACCCTTCTGACATCAGGTACCCACGATGCCCCCAGCCCTGGGTGCACCCCAGGATGAAATCTGAATTACACCAGAAAAAGCCGCAAGAAAGCGAGCTTGTCTCTGGCTGAAGCTTTATCAGAAATGCCAGCAAAGAAGGAAACCACAGTTACAGATGCACAGGAGGTTGTTTTTCTTTTATGAAGTGGAACATGCTTTCTGGCTGGGATGGGCTAAAAAGTTTCCCTTTTCCTGTCAATCCAAGAACCCTGGCAAGACAGCTCTGCCTCTCCCGCTGCTCGCAGCCTTGGTGCTTCTTCTCAAGTCTGGAGTCATCCATGTTGTAGCCTGCCAACTCCATCGTGTCCTGCAGACCATCCTTTACCCCTCCAGCCAGAGTATTTCTGGGTGGCAGCTCCCCTCTCCAGACTGAGCAAGTCACGCCCGCTTCAAGCCACCAGAAGTTAGACACTTCAATTTTGCTTCTCCCTTTAAAAAAAAGAAACCCAGGCTGACATTTCGAACCATGCCACAAATGCCTTTCCTGCGCCAGCCCGCTCTCATCATCGCTGTTATTCCCGGGGCGAAGCAGGCTTGGCAGCTCAGATGGGGGGGGGGACAGGGCTCATATGACTCACTGAAAACCACACAAACCCAGCCAGGTTTCTGGTTTCCCCTCCAGCTTGCTTGCTCAGCCTGCCTCCATGGCTGGAGGAAAAGAAAAGCAGCTTATGTTCATTTATTGCTGGGTATAGCAAGAGGGTGTTGATAAGCAGATGGCTTATCCAAGCATCTCCAGCAGCTGAGCAAGATGAACTGTATCCTGCAGAGCCAGCGTGTCACGAGTAGTTTGTGTGGTTTAGAGAGCTTTGCTGGGTGGGTGTTTCATGCCAGCTCGCTTCCATCGCCTGCTCGGTTCTGTGCAAGTCACCAGGCCCGTGTTTATCACTGCAGAGCCAAGGCCTGGCATTGCTGGGGGCTTTTTTAGGTACGGGGAGGTGATGAGGCTTGCAGAGGCTTCAGACAGGTGGCTGGTATTTCACAGACTAGGAGGCACCTAAAATCCAGCAGAGACAAAGGCCTCTTGCTGTGCCCACGTGGCTGGAATGTCAGAGGTGCTATGGAGGATGTAGGCTAGGACCTGAGCTGGGGGACCTCGGAGTAAAGCTGCTGCTGAGGTGCTAGGTGGGAGCTTCATAGGCGATGATCAGATGAAGGACTTCATCCCTCAATATTTCCACCACCAAGCCCACGCTGCAGCAGACTGGTGATCTCAAGCGCAAGCTTGCAGAAACAGGAGGGGCAGGCAGAGCCCAGCTTTGCCCTCTGGCACCTCCTGAGCCCCAGCCAGGTCTGCTCAGGCACAGCCATCCCTGCCCCAGCCAAAAAGCCCTGCGCCACAGCGCGGGGCCTCAGGGCGGGGTAAGTCTCTGAGGATGCTAGATTGCACTACCAGTGCATCCTATATATATAAGGCACGCACCCTGCAGTGATGCAAGTGGCTCCGGTTCCACTGGGCAAGTGGCACCCCAGTGTGGTCGCCTGCAGGGGCAGGCTGTGAGCGATGGAAAAGGGATGAGGGCTGATGTTGGCTCCGTGGCCTGGAGCAGCAGACAAGCAGGAACGGTGATGAAAAGCGTAGGAGATGGATCCTCTCTTGAACCTGCTCATCAGACGCTTGTTAGATCAGCAGAGAGTAGCCCTCTGGGCTGTCGCATCCCCAGTGATGGCGGGTGCCTGGGCTCTGGGATGCGCCTTGCTTTTCCCCCATCGCCCCAGGGAGCAGTGCCAAGCCAAGGTAATGCAAGGAGCTTTCCAGATTCAGGGAGCAGATAACCGCAGGAAGGATTCTTTCCTCACCCTTCCCCCTCTGCATCCTCTTTGTATTTGGAAGAACAACTCTGCCTTCCATCCCTATGCCTGCTCCAAGCCCTGGCAAGTGGCCACCTCATCCTAGCAAGGCAATGGGAGCCATCAGCCAGCAGCACATTGAAAAGAGGACAGGAATAATGGTGCTCACTGACGGTACGGGGCAGAGATGGGCACATGGAAACTCATTAGAGAGTGGATTGACCAGAGAGGCTCTCCTTAGGTGACCTTGCTGGGAGCGTTTGCACGGCGCCGAGGCTGCCAGCTGCCTCCCACCGATCCTTCCCATCCCTCCAGGGTTGCATCTGGTGGGGAGAAAAGCAACATGCTCTGTCTTTTCTAGCTGGAAGGCATCTCACGTCTTGAACAAGAAGGGACCAGGGAGCCTCCTGGAAGCTGGAGCTTCAAAATAGACAAGAAGGGACCAGGGAGCCTCCTGGAAGCTGGAGCTTCAAAATAGAGCCTAGGGCAGTCAGCATGCTGGAAACAAGCTGCAGCTCAAAACAAATCCCATGGCTGATGCCAAAGCCACCCAGCCTGAGAGCAAAGAAGGGTGCTGGCAAAGAGCACAGGAAGACTGGCGTGGGAGTGGCTGCCAGGGCAGGCATGGCCAGGAGGTGCCCAGGGCTGGGTGGAAAGAATGGAGCAGGTCTCCTTTGAGGACAAACCATCACAGGGATCTTCTTCAGGCTCTCTGCTGGTTGGTCCAAACCCAAGCCATAGCAGGTAACGTGGACAGTGGTAAAAAAGCCACATGGTTATGGAGGGGATGGGTTTCAGCTGGGCACCCATGGAGCTGCAGGCCATGGGGCTAAGCCAAAAGCACTGCTCATCCGCTTGTCCCCTTGTGCCTAGCCTCACGGCCCATCTCCTGGGCTCTGCACCTTCATTTCCATGCCTGCATCTGCCCCATCGTATGCCTGCCCAAACTTTCTCCAGCCTGAGACATGCCTTCCTGCTTCACACCCTTGCTTGGAGTAAAGGCAGAGACATCTCTGAGCAGGATGCACCTGGGCAGGTCTGGCAGTACTGAAGCGCTGCCTCACATCACAGCGGGTTACTGGGAGGTAACAGGAGAAAAGATAATTATTTGTTTCAACATTAATTGAAAGTAAATAGAGCAATAGCCTGAAAACATCCCACAGTGTGGGCACACACCCGCAGCCAGTGACTTAGGCATCATGAGCCTGTACAGACCTAACAAATTAGTTCAGAACAAATTTCAGCCTCTACAAAGGACAAAAATAAATAAGGCTAATAGGGTGAGGGAAGGAGAGTTTTGCCCTTAGGGTGTCTTGGTGAGGTCGGCAGAGGTGTGCCAAGCTGCTCTTCAGCAGCAGCGACTGGCCCCGACGCCTGCCTTCTGCCTCCTCCAAGGGGGTCATTGGTAGCCAAGCTCCAGCCCCGTTCCCCGACGCTAGTTCTAAGGGTCAAACACACTTATTTTCTGCTTAACAGTTCAGAAAGTCATGTCTTCCTCCTGGTCAGGTGCCAAGCGTAATTTATCTCTACGCCTCCACTGCATGACATGATGCTCCTCAGGGGGCTGAGAAATGCGTCGTGTACAAGGTTTTAGGGTAAAAAGGATTTGGATTTTAGGGTGTTCATGTTAGATAGCTCTTTCTGTGGACTCGCAACTGCTTGGTTGCTGTTTCCAGTGTTTAAATACTGAGGGCAAAAGGAGATCAACTTTGTTTGCAATCCAGTGCCCAGGAGCAGCCCTTGGGAAGCAGAACCCAAGCCAGCTCCAACCCTGGTTCCCATGTGCCCCAACCCCCCTGTTCGGTGAGGTAAGTGCACGTGGAGTACACAGGGATTTCCAGAGTGGAAACCATCCCGCCTGGCCTCGGAGAGGCTGTGGTTTAGTCCATGGGGTCTGTGTTGGGGTCCTCTGCCTTTCTGAGGCCTTGGGGCTTTCATCACGGTAGATGTTGAGCCCCTTCCTGGTCCTCTGTCCTGACCACCATCTTGGGTGTCTTACAAAGCAAAAGCCAGCTGTGATTGCTTGCATGGGCCGTCAACAAGACCTCCAGGAGGGTTTCTGGTTTGGGGTTTCCCTCTGGTGGGAATGGTCTGCTTTTCCTGTTCCCAGCTATGAAGCCTTTTCCAGGCTGTTTTTAGGCTTGATTTTTCTTCTTTTTGACAGCTGTGGATCTCTGCAGATCTCTAGGGACTTGCTTCTGGTGTCCTTTAGACAAGTTGAGTCCTTTGTTATCATCGTCTAGTTGTAGATGTCCTTGCCAATTGCAGGGGGGGTGGACTAGATGACCTTTAAAGGTCCCTTCCATCCCAAAGCATTCTATGATCTGTTTCATTACACTGTCTCCCCAACATCATCTCTTAGCAGACAGGCAGTAGCAAAGGACAGATGTTTGGGGTCTGTTTCTTCCTGGCAGTGATATCAGCCTCTTATCATCGTAGAGACCCCTCTGGGCTTTAGCAAAGCAGGATTGAGTTCAGTGATGACAGCCTGTGCCTTCAGACAGCCTGGAGCAAGCACCCTAGACATGCACAAGCTGCTTCGTTTCTCAGGCAGTTAGCTCTCTAAAACTGTGTTTGTTTCGTTTTTGACCCTGCTAATTGTCTGAACAGGAACATCCAGTTAGTGTCCTTACCTGATAGCTCTGATCTTCATGTCTTCGTAGATGCTTAGGCTTTTTCCAATGTAACTGGTGAAGCCTCCAGCCCCTTCCACAGCGTTGCTTTCCATATGGATAGTGTTAATCCAAGTCGTTGCTGCAGGCTGAAATCCCAGGCACAGCATGATTAAATTTAAAATTTAAAGGGAAAAAAACCTGAAATTGTCAGGGTGACCCTCTTGGGCATTTGCTGAGATCACTTGAGTTTGACATCTGCAGCAAAACTTCCACTTCATCATTGTCAAAATGGTGTGAAAAACTCTAGGTTTTACTGTGAACTAGATGGGACTATCCCAGAATAGTGCAGCTGGTCCATCCCCTGCCTCGAGACAAGATTACTGTGGCCTATGCTGTGTTTAAGCTGTTTGCAAAGACCTCCACCTCTGCCAGTGACAACTGAGGAGTCCTCAGGCTATTCTAGGCTATTGCAATGGAGGGTATTTGAACACATGGGTTAAAGCCCAGCCCTCTGAGACACACTAGGCCGTAGTCTCCAGAGGGAAGGCGTAGAAACCTGGTCTGGTCTCCTTGTGGAGCACTGGGAAGGATAGGGGATCAGTGCTCTCGTTGCCAGCTGTAGAGGAGTGGGAATGGACTGGCCTGTCTAATAAGCAGTCTCCTCCATCCTAGATCTTGTGATCTTTGAAGTATCGCAGTACTCTTGGCCCAAATCCATCAGCATTTCGCATTTAAGATGTATTGAACCGTTGGTCTCTGGAATAGCTCCTACATCCATGTTAAAGTCGATGATGAACTTTAGCCAGATCCAGGTGCTGACCCTGAAAGTGTTTCTCAGATCACACTCCCAGACTGTGGGTAGGATTTGTGTGGTCTCCACAGTCCACGTAGCCCAAACCAGTCTTTGTTTTGGTCCATTGCTGCTGGGTTGCAATAGGACAGAATCCATTAAGACACCTGTGTCAGAAATGACCTTGAATTCATGTTGGTTTTGTAGGGATTTACTCATGTTTGTTCAGCTACTGTTTACAGTGGTAATTCCTACGAGCTGTAGAGGGTGATAACCTTTGCCAAATATTTTACAACCTGCCTAAAGGCAGATGCTTGAATTATATTTTTGATCACTGCAAATGATGCATTCTCACAGGACCAAGCTCACCTAGCTTGCTAGGGAAAATCCTGTTCCTGTGAAAAACCTTAATTTCTGGTAGAAAGTCTCCCAGCTAGCTTTTTGTTAGGCAAGTGTCTGGGTTTCTCGTCATATTAAGGCACTAATCGGTGAACAGAGATTGTGGCATTTGTTCCTTTCCAAAGGCAAGCTGGAAACAGAATAGGGATGGTTCAGTCTCACTCGTGTTGGTAAAAAACAGGTGAGGAAAGTGGAAATAATCCCTGATACATGGGAATATGGGGCTTTGAGCGATATGAGGGCAGTATGGCAAACTTGGATGAGGTTTTGGTGCATAGTCCTCTCTGTAAACAGTGCAAAGATGCAGTGCTTCTCACGTCAGGTTGACAGTAGGCTTGTGGCATAATCCATCAAAAAAATTATTAGATCCACATTAGAAAAACTGGGGCAGATAACAGAAGGGAGAGATCACGTATCCTACTGCTCCATCATCCAGACTAAAGCTCCATAACATTCACATGGTTAGGAAAAATGTCCTTACAGCTTCCACCCTATAAATGATACTCCACAAACTTTGTTTTCAAGTCTTCTGTGATGGTAGTTTTCTAATTGCAACAAATGTCAGAGCATCATTGTCCATGATAATGTTGAATGGCCATTTTCTTTAAGCAAGGCCATTGGGGTCATTCCAATGAGATGTGGTCATGCCATAACATAATTAAACAGTCATATTAATAGATAAAACCCATAACAGTCCCTCACAGGTCACGTATAGAAATAGCAGTGGCATTGTACACCTCTTCCCTGTCCTGCTTGTTCTCCTCCAGCGTGATGGGGATGATAAGAGGTCTTTGTAAAACTGCCAAGGAGCTGAAGGGAAAAGGAATGCCATCCCAGCCCTAAGCAATCTCATGACTCGGAGATGATTGTGAGGGGATGCTGGGAGAGGCAGAGGAATCCATGAAATTGCCTCTGCCAGCAGCAAAGGCTCCCTTAGGGTCCGCAGCAATATGTTTGCTGCTGCCTTGTTTGTTGGAGCTGCCCTGCTTTTGCTATGCTCCTCTGAATAAGGGTCTTGTGTCCTCTCTCCCTGTGGCTTGGACCACATGGGCTGGAGCTGCTGGTGGATGCTCCTTGTCTGACTCCATCTGGCTTTTGGAAACTCCTCTAGCTTGGCCGGGTGCTTGGGACGACCCTAAGCTGATGGGAGCCAAAACACCCATCGGAGTTGTCCATGGAGTGGGAGCAAAGCTGGAGCTGGCACCATTGTAAATCGACCCACCCCCCAAGCATCATTTCAGCAGCTTATCCCACTCAGCCTGCTGGTTGTTGCCTGCAAGACCCTGTTTTCCTACCTCCGCGGCTGCAGGGGCACCATGCTGCACTGCAGTCACCCCGGCACGGTGATCCACCGCAAAGCAGTTTGTGCGAGGTGGAAGCAGCATGGCGTGTCCTTCTCCTGCATTCCCAAGCGGCATTTGACCTGATGTTTTGGTGGCAGCTGCTTGCGTGCACCAGCACCAGTTTTACATGCAGGGTGGTGGGAACCTTGTGTAGGCATGTCTTCTCTCTGCAGCACTTGGGGCAGCTGTTTGGAAAATTAAGCATCATTATACTTAAAGAAATTTTCTTTTTCCCTTGGTTTGGCCAAGCAGGGTCCTCTGCACCTGGAGATCCCAGGCTGAAAATGAGGATGGGGGAGTGAGAGTGTTGGCTGGTTTCACTGCGGTGGGACTTGCTGTCTTTAGAAGTGACCGAATAGTATCTTCATCCATCAGTTTTCTTGAACTCTGCTTATGGGTTTACTTCCAGTTATCAGAAAAAACACTGTAAAATGGATAGCTGGAGAAGGTCCAGGCCACTTGTCCCATATATTGGTTTACAGTTGTCTTAGAAAAGATTACCAAGAACTGCAAAGGTAACAGCTCAGGTGAATACTATTTTTTAAAGAGAGGCTCTACTTCTAGAAGGGCATGTTTCTCTTAAAGAAGATACCCCAGAAATCCCATTCTTTTATCATCTGGGAAGACTGAAAATCAGAAATTGAGTCTGAGCTCCATCCCTACCTGGTTTCCCAGGAGAGGCTTAGCTTGTAAAACTTCTCTCTCCCACTTTGCCGCCCAGGTACCTGGACCCCCAACTCAACTGGACTTGAGGTCCAATTGAGCGTCCAGCTAACAGAAAACACGTTAACTCACCTTGTCCTTTGCATCCCCACTCCTAACTTCCACCCCATGCACACGTGGTCATCACAGGCGCTGGTGAACTTCATATAACATCGTCTGGCCCTACAGAATATGGTGGTGTCTATGTGAGTGGCTCTGGGGTTGTTTTTTGTTTCTTTTGCATGAGTTCATAAGATTTGGAGCCTTTATTCATGAATAAAGGATGGATGATATCATCATGGTTGGATGATAGGGGAAAGAGCTGTGGGCAGACGGGTTTAATTGTCCTTCTCAAAGCAAGGGGTCACTGGAAGCTGGTGGTTGCTGGGTCTGGACCACTACAGAATTCAATAAACCAGTTCGAAAGAGGGGAAAAAAAGTCTGTCTTTGCTGGTACACACACCACTGAGCTGGGGGAGGAGGGTTTTTCTGAAGAGACACAGTTCCTGGGCCAACGTAATACTTGAAATTTATTCTGTGGACTTGCCAACTGGGATGTTTCCCATGTGGTGGTTTTCCAGCTAAATTATCACTTTTTGGGGTATTGGCACTACTGAGCACTTGCATTTTTCACATTTTCATGGCATAGCAGGCCACATCTTCCTGATTTTATGCAACCTCCATATCCTTTTGGAGAAGAAAGTATTTGGATCCAGGCAGCGCAAACCCCAGCATTGGAGCTCCTGGCATGATTGTACCCACAGGCCCTGGAACAGGGTCTCCTTGTGATGTTAATTAGTACCTATTGACCCGCTCCGGTGTTCGGGTGCAGTGGGGCGCGCACGGGCTCTCAAATACGCTTACATAAGGAGCAGCCCAACCGATGTCTGGCTCCTGCCAATAAACTAATTGCTTCTGCCGGGACCGCATCTCTGCTGGGAGAGGAGCTAGAAATCAATTTCTGGCTTCCAGCAAAGATCATGCGTTCCTGATGTCTGAGCTCAACATTGCATCTGTAATCATCACCTTTTCTGCATAAAAATCATCCAACTTTGGATTCAAAATCCTTTTCTGGCTCTGTTCACCGAGTTTAATCTAATCTTTGTTTCAAGTGAGTTACTGGGGTGGATAATTCCCTGAACCCCATGGGCAAGTGCAGCAGCAGGGAGGCTGGTCCTACTGGGCAGAATAGTTTTCCTCTTTGATCTTGCCATCTTGCTCTCTGTTTAGTTACCTGTTGTGGAAAAAAAAAGTGTGATTAGTATGGGTATTTGCTCTGCTGAAGATGAGAAATGGGTTTCTTTTCATATCCAAGGACTGGGGAATTCCTGCGTAGAGACACAGGGAGCAAGAGACCATCTATGGTAGTTGGGTTATTGCAATATATATCCCTTTGGGTATGTGGTATGGTTTCACAGGATTTTAAGAAAGATGCTAAACAACTTTTCTTGCTAGCTGTAAATGAGGGGAGCACTGTGCCCTAACGAAGCTGTTCGCCACAAGCAAAGCTCAGCTTCCTGAATTGCTGTGAGAGCAGTTAGCAAAGGCGGGGGGCGGCCGTGCCGGTGGGGGCAAGCCAGATGCTCTTGATGTTTCCTCACAAAGCTGTTGACAGGGCGGGGAGCGGGGGGGAATTGGTTTAACGAGATCAGACACAGAAGAGCGAGTCGGGGAGCAGAGGCTGGGGCTTTTGGGCAGGACCCACCGTGATGGAGCCGGTCCCCGGGCTGTGCAGGCGCAGCTCCCCCCGGGGCGGCTCGGCCCCCTCCCAAACCCCGCGGCCGGCCGGCCCCGGGGAGGCGTTTGAAGGTTTCGTTTGATTCGCGCACCCTGCATAAAGCAGGCAGCTACTCCGCGAGTAAACACCGCCTTTCACCCCAGCCGGGCGGACGAGGTCTGGAGCTGGCGGCCGCTGCGGGCAGCACCCCGGGGGAAGGCAGGGCTGCCCGCCCGGCTGGCGGCGAGTCCCACCGCCGATAGGCGCCGCGCCAGCCCCGCTCGCCGCCCCTCTCGGCGGGCGGGCTCGCCCGGCAGAGCGGCTGCCGCGCTGCCAGGAGCCGGCCGGGCTGCCCGCAGCTCTGCCGCTGCCCGCAGCTCTGCCGCTGCCCGCTTGTGCCGGCAGCCGCCGAGGTGGGGCCGAGCTCTGCCCCCGCCGTCAGCATCGCGGGGGAGCGAGTAACGGGACCGGGTCCGGCTCGCCGGGGCGCGATGGGGAGGAAGCTGGACCTCTCCAAGCTAACCGATGAAGAGGCCAAGCACGTTTGGGAAGTCGTTCAACGGGACTTTGATCTGCGGAAAAAAGAGGAGGAACGGCTGGAGTGAGTATCTGCTCTCTGGTCGGCGAGGCTGGGCGCAAGCAAGCCGTAGCCGCGGACCCCTGTACGTCCTGTTGCACATGGGTTGTGGGAATAAAGTAACGCGTTGAGGGGAAACAGCCAGGACCTGGCTGTTAAAAATCAAAGCTGATGGTTAATAGATTACGTTACCAGCGGCGAGGTGACGCATTCGGGCTGCAAAGGTGCAAACTGGCGCCGCGCCACTGGCGGCGACGCAGATCGGTGTCGCTACGGTGGTTTACGGGGACAAACATCTGGCCCCTGCTCAGGAAATGCCTTCGTGGGGCTTGACGCTGGCGTGGCTCTCACGGGGAGACCTTATCTTGGAGCAAAGGATGGGATTTGGCTCCCTTACTTCTGTTTCATGTGGTGGTTCTCATGTGTTTAGGACAGAAGGGATGTTCAGTGATTCAGTGGGTCCTGGGAGTCCACAGACTCCTGAAGGATTCTGGAAAAATAACTGAGAGGAGTAGTAAACCTATTGTGGTAGCCTTAAATATTCTATCAGGGGGCTGTGCTGTTCTGGGAAAGTTTTAAGGGGCCACAGATTGGGAAAAGTTTGAAAATCACTGGAGCAGCGAATGGATGTATAGGGCATTTGACAAAAGTGCTGTTTAAAGAACATTCAGTCAGATTAGATTAAATTTTGAGCATGAGAAGTTGTCGGTCTTTAGGCCTTGTTCATTACCTACATCAGGCATTGAACTTAATAATTTCTTAACTTTATTTCAAGAAGCTGCAGTGTCCCTGTTCACGGTCTGGCCACGTTCTCATTATTATCCTGACGGGATGGCCTGCGCTCTCAGGCCAGGTTTGGGCAGTGCTGCGCCCCCGCTGAGCCCTCATACCCTGCTAGCTCCAAATGCTGTGAGCCAGGGCTGGCTCCAATAGCACAGAGATGCTCTAGGGACCAGGAGCATATTGGTTCGTCTATCAGATCCAAAGGGAAAGGTGAGGGATGAGAGTCATCCTCCTTCATTTGGGATATCTGCATCTGAGCTGTCGAAGCATCCCCTGAAAGCCTGCTGTCATGGGTTTCCACGCAAGGTGGCATGGCAGCCTCTACGTTTATACCATTAGCCACAAGAAGCTCTCAGTCACATATTTTTGAACCTCCTGATTATTTTTTTTTGCCTAAGAAAACCCAGCCTGTGTGGGACGCAGAGATAATTCAGTATCATCATCTACTGCCTTCCTCTGCTGGTAGCTCTGAAGTGCAGGACTGAGATCAGACAAGGGTGTTGTTTAAAAAAAATTATCACTGTGGAAAGGGTGAATGTCTCCCTTGTAATGGATCTGAGCTCTGCCTGGAGGAAGGAGGTGGAGACCCACATTGCTGTGCCCTGCAGCAAAGAAGTGGGTGAGGTGAATTCCTTACCTACTTGACCTTGGTGCCAGACTGGCTTATCTGGGTCTGCTCTGATGCTTAGGAGGCTCCCAAATTGAGTGCCCTGGTATAGGACCTGCGAGAGGTGTGCAAGATAGGGTGAAGATCTCATGATGCTTCTCCCGGCTGCTGTCTCCCCTAAGCAGCGTTCCCTCTGTCCCAGCAGTCACGGCTTTTGGTTTTTTGAATTTGTCATTTAATCCTGCCCTGCAGAGGGCTGGTGTTAACCCAGCAGTGCCTGGCACTGCCCAAGTCTCTAGGGTAGAGCATGTTACCTGGTCCAAGGCTTGGTTGCCTCTCTCCACAGGATCAGGCGTAGCCAAGTCCATCCATCATATATTTCTGTAATACCTGGCATAGACCAGACCACCAGTCTGGGGAAGTCTGCCATGCTCCTGCATGCCGGACACAGAGCTATGTGAGCGTTTTCTGCCTGTAACAAGCTGGGACATGATGTGAGGTTATGGGAGACCCTGCAGCCATTCACCCTGCTCCCTGTGCTCTGACCGTCCTCATTTGCTTTTTCGTTCATTTGCTTTTCTATTCACTGGGCTTGTCAGGACCTGCAGGCCTTGAAGAAATGTTGCCCCCCAGCTTGGTCTGTTTGTTCCCTTTCTGCTGCTTCTCTGCATTTTCTTTTTGGCCGAAGCTATTCACCAACAACAGACAAAGGCTTCAGCTGGCCAGAAACTGCACAACCATGCGAGGGTAATGCTTTGCCCGAGAAATTAAATAATGGCCACTTTGTGGGGGCTCTCCCTGCTTCCTTCCATAAACATCCCTGCCAGCAACCCCATTTTTGGGGAACGGCTCCCTGTGTCTCTCCTGGAGCTCAGCTGGACCAACCCCCCTGCAATTTGGCATCCCACCGCTGCTGATTTATTCTGCCGTGAGCAGAGTGGGGAAAGGGCTGGCTTGTGCTTCTGCCAGCAAGAGGAAACAAGAGACATGTGGTTCCTGCAGGTTTTAAACTGGTTTGGCTGAGACTTGTCCTCCTTCGGCAGGTCTCGTGGGCAAGGGAGGGGAGGTGAAGGGATCCGACCGGTCTCTGGGAACCAGAAAAAGCAGTCCAGTGAAAGATGGGTTCCTGCTGGAAACAGCCTGAGCATGGGGTGGAAAAGGAGCACTGAGCCCAGTCCAAGGGTTTTCTATTTGGGGGTTTGTTTTTAGTAGCCACATATAAATTTACTGCTGGACATCTGCACTAGGTAGTTCAAAACACTGCTAGGATGGTGAACAGGTGCCCAGTTCAGTCTCTATACTCATTTTTACATGTCCAGATCCTCGATTAATGCAAGTCAGTGTCACTCCAGTGTAACAGCAAACACAGCCTGGCGTGCCAGCAGCAAGCTGGTGATAAGTCTCTCCCGGAAAAAATGAGAGCTAATCCCTAATGTGCAAACTGATTTGGTTAAACAGAGATTAGCTTGATTTACATTCATGTCGTTCTCACCACCAGCCACATCGCTGCTCCCGTGGACGTCCCAGCACCACGCTGCCACGCCAGCAAGGCTCCTCCTGTGGTCACCCCGGCGCCAGCCCATCTCCCTGGCAGCTGGAGGGCACCGGGAAGCTTTGTGCTCCACACTGTGTTCCTGAAGCAGCTTCCAAACCCGATTACTTGAGTTTTTTGGCCCAGGCTGACTTCTGCTCTGGAAAATGCAGCTTCCTAACCCTCCCCAGACAGAAAACAACCTTCTAGGACCTTCCCTACAAGTCAAACATTGCCTCTCAGCCATAGCCCCAAAGGCAAACATACCTGAGGTAGTGCATGGCATGGGGAACAAACAGAAAGCCTTTGGGTAGTGCGGGTGACCCCCACTGGCTCGGCAGGCGTTTAAGCTGGCCCTTGCTGTCACTGGGGGTTCGGCCTCACACAAGCACATTCCTGCGTGGGAACCTGCTTTAACAGCCGGGCCTGGATAGCAAAGGAAGCCTGTAGTGATGGACTGCCAGGAGAAGGTGCTGTTGGAAAGCACTCGTTTTGGCCAGGCTTTCACGGGAAAGTTGTGGGCACCTCCTCCAGCTGCTGTCCTCTGAACAGCCTCATTGCATATCGCTTCCGCTCTTGATAAAAGTCTCTGCTGAATTTAACACTGAAGGACTAGATCAAAACCACTTTTAATCCTTTTTAGTCTCAGATTGGTTTTTTTTAAACTGAGAATTCCAGAAAGCTTTTAATTCCCAGCTGGGCTTCAGGCTCAGAGATTGTCTTGGGTTGGGATGCAGATGAGACTTCAAGAGTTGCTCTCCTGAGGTTCCTCGGATTTATGATCAATACCCTGCGAAGCAAATGGGACAGGTTTTGGCACAACCAAATCTAATCTTAAATGTAACAGTGGCAGATCCTAATGTACAGTAAACCTGCCCTGAATCTGGAGCCGCCTTCTCTGCTCAGCTTATTTGACTCGTGACATGTTATTTACTAGATTTGCCCTACAGCTGTTTCCACAAGCTGCAGGACTTGGGATGTTCCCTAAAAAATCGTTCCTGAAATGGCGGAAGCATGATGGGGTTTGCCACGTGAGAGTTTGCAGTGAAATGCTAACAAAACCTAGTTCCTGTGTTTTGGGATGTTTTCTGCAGGGAGCTGAAATGCAAGATCGACCAGGAGAGCAGCAAGAGAGAGTTTCTGACAAATCAGTCCCACCTCAACGAAACCCACTGTGTCCACTGCCTCCAGCCCTTCAAGTTCCTGCTGAACAGCAAGCATCAGTGCCTGGACTGCCACTTCTACACCTGCAAGAACTGCAGCCGCTACAACAAGAAGGAGCAAGGCTGGGTCTGCGATCCCTGCCGCCTCTCCAGGTACCGCTCCTGCGATGGAGGGCAAGGGGCAAGGCGAGCCCCGGGGCTGAGGCTCAAGAAGAGTTGCCCAAACTCAGCATTCCTTTATGCTCGTTAGAAACCAGTTATGCTGGCTGGAAAACAGCCTGTGTTTTTGTTAAGAGGCGGTTTCTGGGTGAGGGTCTGGTCACCGTGAGCGTGGCTGGACTGGCTCACCTGTATGTGCATCCTCTCTTTGGACAGGATCGTGAAGATCGGTTCCCTGGAGTGGTACTACGAACACATGCGATCCCGTTTCAAGAGGTTTGGAAGCGCCAAAGTGCTGCAGTCCCTCTACGGCAGGCTGCAGCCGGGGCAGGGGGTGACCTCGGCGTTTCTAGGTGAGGAGGAACGCCGGGGTTTCTCCTGCCCTGCTGTGCACAGGGTGTCTGTGCAGCACCATGTTGGGATGTGCACTGAGGGAGGAACATCAGCATTGATGCCGCTCTCAGTGCCATGTGGTTTCAAGACTGCAAAACATTTTGGGGAGGAAGCAGAGGTCCAAAGCAATGTGTTCATACTGGGAGCAGCAGAGCAGATGCTCTTGGTGGATTTTTTTTCCTCTGTTAAGGTTTAAGGTTTTACCACAGACTTAAGAATATCTCATGCTTAGTTTTAAAAGTTTCACGTCCTGCAGTCTGTAAGTATGTAAGAGTTGCAGCTCTTGTTTTTCTTTCTTCTAGCTCTTTTTGTCACAGGGGAGAGCTTGTGAAATTAACCCAGGTTTAACCTGCAGGTCCAAAAAACAGAGGGTGAATACAGGCAGCGCTCATTTTTTTCCCCATAATCTAATGATATTTACAGCCAATCTGATGATGCTCTGACACTGACAAAACTGTATCAAAATTAGTGAGTTACCTGTCCCCATAGCTATGTTCTTCAGAGCTTTATGGATCTTCAGTATTTCTGAGATTGATCCGATAGTGCATAAATATATGCTGAAAGCTGTTGTTAATGTAGTATTATTTACTGGGTATCTGCTAGTTGCCATTCATACAGCTCCTGCACTGCTTGCCTATTGCCCTTGAAAGCCATCGTGGATTTTATTCCCATCTTGAGGAGCCACAGAAAAGTTTGCATACATACCATAGACATGAGCTGATTCAACTGGTCCAATCGCTCTTCTATCCAGACCACTCATGGCAGAAATATCAGAAAGACCGTGGAGGATAATGGCGTTGAATATAAAATTAATGGACTGAGAGACAATTTATGCAGTGTTCAATCTGAAAATGCATCAGACCCCACAGAAAGGACAATCCTAGAGAAAAAGAAACCACGTGTGAGGATAACAGTGCTTTAGGCTTCTTTAAATTGAGGTTCTGATGTCTTTTTCAAAAAGAGATGATTTTGTTGTTACTACTTCATTAACACCAATGAATTGGCTTGGGCCTTGAACAAGCAAGAATCTCCTTGGGGGACGCATCTCTGGTACAGCAGAACGACATGAGACCATTGCATTTTGCATGGCCATCTGCTGTTGGCTGTGCCTGCCCCTGCTGCTGCACTCCCAGGCGTGTTGCATCAGGACTGTGGAAGGGGTGGCAATAAGCTCTTTGACTTTTAAAAGTCAAGTCCTGTCTCCAAGTGCCTGTTTTGATCTCTGTAAAGAGCCTTTTTGATGGTTGTGCCTTGTGATGGCTAGAGAATGAGAACTCCAGTTAACCATAGCTCTGAGGCTTGTTTTCTGTGCAGTACCTGGAGAAAATGTGTTTATTTTTTCCCACCATTTTTCTTTTCATTTAGGTCTTCATGACAGAGTTTACAGCCTGCCAGACATTAACAGTAAGTAAAAAAAAAAGAATTCAAGCATGCAGCTTGCAGTTCAAGAGAGATTTCCAATGTCTTTTTCTCTTCACGCCCTCTGGTTATGGGCACTCCAGCATGGTTTGGTGTGGCTGGACCAGGGAGGACATCTTTCCACTGCAGTGAAGGTGGACTGTAATGCTCATCTCTTGCACTGTGGTACACCTGGGGTCTCCAAGGGTAGACTTGGATACAACAGGGCTTTTAGTTACATGCCAAACTTGAAGCTTGCAAGTACTCATCATCTCAGCGCATCTGCATCATATGCTTAAAGCTGGCCATATTCTTAAGGAACCCACTGAATTTGGGACTTCAGGTTGCGTTCCTTAGGAGCCCTTGCAGGAAAGATTCACTGCACCTTGCTGCTTGATATAGGAAAAAGCATTTTCCCTACCTTGACTATGGACTTGGTCTGGCATTTTTGCTGTTCCCAATGTACTGCTGGACTTGGCAGTGATCTGGGTACAGAGATGGGGACCCAAAAAGGAAGGGGTCACTGATAGATAGCAGAGCTGGCTGATAGGAACCAGGAATAGGAGAGGCAGAGCCGTGTTGGGCTGAGCTGTAGTGCCTTCAAACATTGGAGTCACCCAGATGGACCTCAGGGTGCTCTCTGTGGTGCAGGTGTCCTTCATCTTCCTGCGGTGGTCACTTCCACATCTGTGTTGGTGCACAGCTGGAAGGGGAGGCAACGAGAGGCCATCCTAGCTTTTGCAATATCAAGTGCTACCGGTGGATATCTGCAGTGTTGCCTATGAACTGCACACCAAAGAGCTTCTACGCTGCAGACTGTGGTCACTGCATGCCAGCTGCAGCACTGGCGCTACCTTAAGATGTTCCTGTCCCTTTCCCATCCTTTGTCCCCTTCCCTTTACTTGTGCAACCTACAGGCCATGGTGTAGTATGCAAAAAATTAAAAAAGAAAAACAATTTGAGGAGGTATTTCTAATCTGGCCCTTTTCACCCCATACAAGAAGCACTGCCTCACCGACAGGTGCATTGGTGTGACCACCACGGTGGGGACTTACCTCCCCAGGAATGGGGTGCGGGAGTTGCCCATACACAGCGTGCCATTGTCTCCCCTCCAGGTGAATGCCAGCTCCTCACCAGTGCTGGCATTGGGGATGACAGCGATGACGAAGACGATGTCCTTCGTGGAGCTGAAGCAGAGTGCTACAGCAGAGTAAGCGTTTCGTTCTGGGGCCCCTTCTGCCTTGCTCTGGGCCCTCAGCTGCTGCTGGCATGCCTTGGGTGGTGGCTTTCCATGCCACGTTCAAAACTGGGCCTTTCTCTGTTTTTCTTTTCTGAGATGAGCCCCTCTCCCAGTTTGTGTAGAAACAACCAAGTCAGTAAAATCACAGATACCTGCCCTCTGGAAAAAAGACCTGCTCCTGACACCGAGGAAGACCCCAATTAATGTAAACATTCCAGCTCCTACCCCATATAATGAGAACCCACCTGTGTTTTTTTACTAGAAGAAGAGATACCTGGTAGAGTAGCAAAGCACAGCTGGATTCATTGATTTATCTCCTGTTTTTTTCTGGGACTATGAGTATGGATTGAAATGCAGATTAAGCGGCCTGATGGGAAGTGTATTTGTCCTTGAAGCATATATGAAATCTGCCAGTGTGTTTGAAATGCTGGTACGATTACATACATGCTGTTACATACACACCATCTCAGCCTGCGGCTACAGGTATGCGCTGCATTTCACACACTTGATACTTCATTTTGATCTGCTTCTGAAGTCTTAGAGGCTTGTCCAAGCTGCTCCTGCCTCAAGGCAGCTGATGTTCTCCCAAATATCTGGGGAGATCTGCCTACAGCATCCTTTCTCTGAAGACAAGGAGATGCTTCAGGACTCAAAAGCATCTCCCAGATCTCTCTCTGAGCTGTAACCTGTCTCAGCTTTCCCATAGTGCCTTTATAAACCAGGAGAGAGCTTCTCACCATCTGCTCATGGCCACAATCCTGAGACAGAGACTGTGGAAATCAGGAACCCACTTTTCCTTGACTCTAGTATAAGCGCATGCTGCCCTGTATACCTGGCTCCCTGAAAGCAGTACAACTTCAGACCCGAAATTTCTCTGCAAAAAGCAGGAGCCTTGCTTTGGGCTGTGCAAACTCAGGCAAACTAAGGAGACAAGGGCCCTCCCTACCCCTTTCTTCAAGGTCAACTGTGTTTTATGTTGAATTTTCCTTTCTTGCACTTCCTACGCTGACTAAGATGCGCAAGACAAAGCGCCTGCTGTCTGTCCATCCCTTTGATTTCGAACTGGACTCGGAGTACTCTGCTCAGTCTCGCCACCAGTCTGTGCAGCTCTCTCCAGCAGCCAGCAGCCCCGATGTTTTCCAGGTACTGGGAGAGTGCTAGGGGGTTGCTTTCCTCTCTTCTTCCTCCTTGCTACCTCTGCTACCTCCTTCTTCAGCTGGTGTTGAGGGGCGATGGTGCTGATCCTCACTTCCCATAGCCCTGCTTGCTATCTCTTTTCCCATTTCAAGTGCTTTGCCTAAGGCTGAGTCAGGAGTAGGACATCTGACTGAAGTGAGGATGAGTGGTAAGATGAGCTAGCAAGAGGCTCTCTGCAGACAACGGTTTTCTTGTGTCGTCCCATGGCTATGGGACACTCTAGTTTCCAGCAAGCTTTTGGAGGCTCAGTATTCAAGGGATGAAGTGAAACCAGACTCCTCTCCCATCATCCCTTCCAGTTTGGGGCTGGTTTTACCATGTGGTGGCACTGGGGATGTAGTTGGCTGGCAGCTTTGTGGAGCACGCTGCCCTTCTGAGATTGAGAAGATGAATCCTGCAGAGCCAGCGTGACTGCAGGGACAGCACCTACGGGGTGGGGGTTCCCATCAGTTAGAGGGGAGAACAAAAGCTCTATGAACACTGGTTATGTCCATATAGAAGACTGTATGTGCCTTAGCGTCAGGAGATCATGACAAGGAGCAGAACCCCTGGGCAGCTCCAGCACAAGTGGCTGCAGTGAGCTGTCCCCCATGATCCCAGCGAGGGCTTGGAGTCAGCCATCCCCACCTTCCAGCTCTGGGGAGCAACACAGACAGGGCTGCCCTGGATGGGGCAAAAGATCTTCCAGCCTGAGATGCTTAAGATCAAGCTTTCTGAGCTGCTCCTGTTTTGCCTTTTCTGTTGAAATTTCGCTTTAAAAAAATTAAGCAGCTTTAAACTGTACCCCTGGGTAGAAGTAGGATGTGCTGAGATGTGTAACAAAGGCTTTAAAAAAAACTGATTCACATGATTCTACGTAAATTGATAAGAATTTTGGGCAAACAAGTAGATTCATTCTTTCTTTATCTAAGCCCGTCTTTATGCAGCAGAATTCAACGTGAGTCTAGGGGGGGCTGGCCTCTGTCGAGATCATCCAAATTAGATTTATCGGTTGCAGGTTATCTGAGGGGCAGAAGGTGGCTATTGTTTGAATAAGTGCAAGGGGATGGTGTTTTAAAAGACTAGAGCTTTTTGCAGTCTAGCTGTAGGGACTCTGTGCCTGGTTCTCGTAAAAATAAACAGTGCCCCCTGGTAGTGATGAGAAGTATTGCTCAGGGTTCATCAGCAAGACAAATAAGGCTTTAAAATGGATTATTAGGAATTGGCATTATAAAAGGTCAATCCATGCATGTATTGGAGGATAAATCTAGGAGCTGTTAGCAAAGGTCGGGAGAGGCAGCGAGACCTCATGGGCAGCTGCTTAGCAGCAATCCTCATCTCTCAGTCCTTCACAGATTTCCCCGATTCACCTGAAGATGCCTCCCAGAAGGAGCCCAGGATCGCGGAGGCAGATCTGGTCTTCCACCACGTCTTGCAGGAACAGGGACCAGGCATGAGCCCACCAGAGCAGCACTTCAGCACGGAGGTTCGGCTCACCGTCAATTCACGGAGAAGGAGCCTGGAAAGAAATGTAAAACCTGGTAGGTGTCACTGGCCAGGCTCCTCTTGTATCTTGGAGAATAGTGGCTGCAAGAGTTGGACCAAAATGAAAATGTCTGATTTTTTTTGAACAACCTCAAAGCCACTAAAAGGCTGGAGTGTCAAGACAAAATATCCATCTGCAAAAGTGATTTTTTTTTTCCATGAGAGAATTGGTGAAGTTATTTGGTTGTAATGGGCTGGTTTTGTCCCCAACAAACTCATTTCTCAAAGCCAGAAGGGTTGTTCTTAAGGTGTCCAGCCCTTTTGTGTCTGGAGGTCTTGTCCAGAGTAAACTAGGTACAATCAAATAAGACTGCTAGAAGCCAGACTAGAAACAACGGGATGTCCTGCAGGCAGCGGCAGATGAATTGAACTCCTTGCCAAAAGATGTTGTAGGTGCAGAAATTTTAGAGTTTTAAGAGGACTTGAACTGGAGTAAGACTGGACAAGAACTGGAGGCAAGCACTGGGGGTTGTTAAGTAGCATCGTTGTAGCTGGGCAGGGTGCACTGGCAGGCTGCAGGATCTGTGGTTTCATGAGTCTATAAATACCCTAGCAAATGACGGTGCAGAATTTGCCTTTTACTACTGTTGTTTTCCCTGTGGCGATAGCGGAGCCAGGAGCGTTGGGTACTGGCTTGTGCACGTGCAGCTGTAGAATATATATATCCCTCTGGGTCTCTAACTGCTTGGTTGTATTTTCACGTGCTTGATTTTCAGGGCACTAGGAAACATTGGATGAACTTTACTGTGCACTGTTTAAATTCCTACTCTGAGCCCCTCTGGAGCGACATAGCAGCAGGGCTCCCTGGCTTGTTAATTCCATTTTCTGTCATTGTTTTTGTCTCATTTGAAATTCTGCTTTAAAAAGGAGATATTCCAGTCTTTTAAATGCTCTGTCCTAGACTAGTACCTCTCTAGCCTGAGATAAACATCTTCCAGCACCTGAACAATGCATGAAGGGCAGCGTCCAAACCTGTGTTCCAACAAAATTGGGAAAACAACAGCAATTTTTGGTGAGGGGCCTGGCTGTTTAGGGCACGAGAGAGCAAGGATGATGCTCCTTGTGCCCACTGCTATCTCAGCAGCACTGTGTGGGACCCTGCTGAGCTAGGTGCTGTGTGGCCACAGTGGATGGAGCTGCAGCCTGGCCCAGCGTAGCCATCTTTAATCTTGATTTCTCTTGCAGAAGCATCTCCTGCCAGAGGATAGAAAGTGTGATTTGGAGAAGTGCTTCATTATTTGCTTGTCTTAAGGATGGGGCTGATGTCCAGGAAGTAACTCAGGGGTGTGAATCTCTTTTACCTTTGTGCTGAAGCCTACTCTCTCCAAAGGCAGTCCCTGGAACGAGCAGCCCCAGTCCCGGTACTCTGCAGATATGGACACCTCTGACGAGGATGTGAAGAGAGCCCAGTTCACCACCTACCCGCTCCATCATGCAAAACGCCGGAACAGAGCCTCCTCCCAGGAGAATGTCAGCCACTCCGGGAATCAGGTACCAAACAGCTGTTGAACCTCTGGTGAGACCAAGTCTGTGGCCAAGCCTCTCTTGCCATAAATGGTGCTTGTTATCTGCAAGGTGCAGGATGGTTCAGAGGAGAGGAGAAGCAGTGGTGGCAAACCAAGGTAGTCTCCCAGCCAGGATGCACAGGGGCAGTTTGGTGCCCATGCTTCCCATGTGCGGGTCCAAGAGGGAGCAGAGTGGATCCCAAGATCTCTGTAGACTCGAGATCCCTCTCTCCTCCTCTTCAGCTCAGGAACTGAAGAAGCTGGGAATGTAGACACTGTGCATTGCCAGAGCATTACAGCGAGCCTGTGGGATGACCTAGGAGCTGGCTCATCTAGGTGTCATCTCTTGGTTGCGTGGCACCAGCAAGATGAATGCCCAGGCCATGTCCTGCCCTCCATGTTGTGAGGGACCTGCCAAGGTGGTTGTGAAATGGGAGCAGGGCTGAGATCTGGGAAGGTGTGTTTAAGGCTCCTTCATTCATTAAGGTGAGGAAGAATAGACTTTTCTCCGTACCGTTAGGATGATGCAGAACTACTCTGGAGCTCTGTGCTTCTTCTCCCAGGTTCTCCTTCCCACCCTTCCACTTTTACATCAAAGAGAAAATCAGGCACTGGTGCTTCACTCTGCCCATGCTGCTGTCACAGTAACAAGCCTGCCTTCATTGCTGTTAATTTTCCAGCCTGTCCTTATTAATCTGCGAGTTACCTATGGTTTTCTGTGTCCCCAAAAAGGGTTTCTTCAACTGAATGCGCTGGTGCTTTATGATCAGACCAATGTTTGAAGGGGGACAGTTAATAAGCATCAAGATCTTTTCTTCCTTTGCAGTGTGTAGTGTTCCTGCCCCGGTAGGACTGGGTCGAGATAACCTGTCATGTATCTCTCCTGAATGACGGTAACAGGGGGAACAGTCTAGAGAAGGGTGTCAAAAAGGGTGCGAGCTTGTGTTTTAATTGTCAAGCAAGGACCTGCAGTTCCTGATGCCACCTTTGTGAACAGTGGGTGGTGGGAATGGTAAAAAGCATCCCTCGGACCTCTTAAGCTGCAAAATGCATGGTGATGTTTGACTACACAGATACACAGGGAGAGCCTGCTGCTTGTTTCTGCTCACAGCTGGTAATTTTGCTGGTAATTTTTACCCTTTGGGTAATCAGTGGGGGGATCTGTAACCACAACCATCCCTCAGCACCACACTTCATGTGCCTGTGTAGGGAAACCTTTCCTTCGCCTTTTACTTCTCTTGGCATTTATTTTAATTAGTAAATGCCATTCCTTTTTCAGTCAGCAGTAAATGGAAGAACCCTGGACTGGGTATCCTTAATGAGGCCATGGTACGTTAGGCATGAAATGTGCACCGTGGTTTCCAGTGGGGAAATGGGGCTGAATTCCTACCAGCGCTTCCGATGACTTCCTTCATCAGCTGCGCAAGCTCTCACTTCAGGGCAGTCCAGCGTGCTTTGTGGTTTGCTCCGTCACACCAGTACGAAGGCTGCTGTGAAGCCTTGTCACTCTAATGGTTACAAGACATCTTCTCACTCCCAATTTAAGCCCATTTGCTTTTATGCCAACTTCGTTCATTAGTTTAAATAGCTCTTCATCCTTCCTGCCCTTTGTGCTGCTGATGGGTTTACAGCTAGCAACCACCCTCCCACAGAGCCTTCTCCTCGACCAGCAGGAAGAGACCTGACTCTGTGCTGGACCATTAACTTCAGAACGATGCACACGTGCATCACTGTCGCCGTTGGCCAAGGCCCAAAAGAATAGAGAATGCAAGGATATCCAGATTTCAGTGCTAGCCAGCTCTGTTGTATTGGCAGAGCTGGAAGGGGTTCAGAAGAGGCTGGTGTCCATCCTCTTGTCCTGAGGGACAGTAGATTTGGATTTGGGACAGTGAGCAGTAGACTGCATTGTCCTGAGCAGCAAAGCTGTGGCTCTTGAGCTGCTTACAGGCACTTCCTGGGTACGTCATGTAGCCATCATCAGGGCTTCTGGGGTATCCCAGCCCACTATGGGACATCCCAGGGGACAGCAAGAATGGCTGCGTACGACTGGTCACCCTGGCGCTGCACTTCTCAGAGGCTGTGCCCTTTGGCGATTCAAGATATTGGCCTGTGGAGTGTAAGGTCCAGAAGCATGTTTGTTAACCCCCATTAACCCTGTATTGAATCCCATAGCCTGGCTTCAAAAGCAATGTTTTCCTGGTAGACGCCTCATTGGCATCTGAAGGTTTCAAGAGGTGGAGACCTCAGCTCTTTGCCCTGCATCACTTTGACCCCACGGATGAAAACCCTCTTTCCTAAAACTGCCTTAGGTGCAAGTTCGTCAAAATATGTTTGATCTGAAAACCACTTTTACTTTAATTCTGGAGAGGATACACTATTCAGTCCCAAACACAAGAAACTTAACTTTTCAAGTAACAAAAGCAGAGGCTGTTCCCTAACCCTGTGACTCCAGGAGCTGAAGGTGCTAGAACAAAATTTAAAAAAAAAACAACAAAAAAACCCCCACACTATTAAAAAAAGCCCTTAAACCTCATGAGACATGAAAAGAAGCCCTGAACTGGTAACTGCAGGTCTTTGCCTTTAGGTCTTTAGAAGTTAGGTAGGAACAGGACCAAGCCACAAGGAACAGTATCAATTTACCAAGTTTCTTCGCAAAAGCTGTTCTGCTGTACCTCAGGGAAGCTCAGTGGTTCTGGACTCCTGAATCTTTGATGCCATCTGGCTCCTCTTCTTTACATAAAGCTTCTGTTAGAGGTCTTTGGTATTTGAGAGACTGGAGGCAGCACCTCTGCTAGAGTAACCTGTCTTCCCTCCCCAGCAGCAAGTGATAGTTTGCCCTAACTGATGTCCTCCTTATGGACTGTGTTTTAAGTTTCTTTGGTTTAAATGTTTTAATACAGAGCAGCATTTGCCAGCCTTTGTTTTGTGGAGAGCACTGCAGGGTGGTCCAGCCCCTGATGGGGATGCACCCTAACAGATGACCACCGTGCATTAAAACCAGCCTTGCTTGGGAAGGAGAACAAAAGCAAGCTCTTCAGCTCCTCTCCCTGTAGCCCATCAACAGCAGACCGTGCATTATGCTCTGACCTCTCTGAACCTCTGTGTTATGGTGGCACGGTGGTGCGGGGTGCTCAGCTCGTCACCATCTCTTCCTCTGAAGCTGATGGACCATCACAGACTTCTCATTGTCACCAGGAGTGATGCAAGAGTCAGGCCTTCAATAGTACCGAGAAACCACTTAGAGATGGGTTGGATTGCTTCCTGCCTGTGGGTTTAATGCTGTTTAAAGATGCATTCAGTACAGGACAGTAATTACCGCACCCTGCTTTCTGGAGTGTCAGGTTTTTATATTCATCTTCCCTTAAGCAGATGCAATCTCTCCAAGTTGTTGTGAGGATCTAATTAATCGAACACTAGCAAGCACAAAAACTAAGTGAGAGGATGGAAATGTTATAAAAACAAAGCCAAGCGCTCGCATCTCTTTGTTGCTGCATTTACTTACTGCATTTGCTGCTAGTTCCCCTTTGAATGGGAGGCAGCCACTCAGAACAGCAGTGATGTGGGAGGCAGTGTTATAAAACAGGCAATATTTCTCATCATTTGTGTTTTATTTGTTTAGATCAAAGGAGAAGACTTATTTTTTTAAAGAAAGCAAAACTTCAATTTCTAAAAGGAAAAAAAATGTTTCCTTTAATGTTTTCAGTGATTTAATCACAAAAGTTTGTCATGGCTCTTGAGCATAGAAAGTAACTTCTCTTTGATTTTCAGGGTTTTGTCTGTCTTCTCTCCATGCCCCTTTTTTTAGTTGGAAGAGTGAGGGAGAAAAGAGGGGCAAGCATCTTGGTAAATCAATGCATGGGAAAGTCAGAAAATTTCAAAGTGTGTTGGGGAAAACTTTCAGGTTTAGTTTTTCTATCTGGAATTTGTCATGGGAAATTCTTCCCTCCTTCCCTTTTCCTTTCCAGCGCTGTATTGGCAGGGGGTAGTAACTGCTTGAAAAATGTGTTAGTAGGAAGTAAAAATTGACATTGACTTGTATTTTGGGCAGCATGTGAATGATGGCAAGACAGATGGCTTTGTTACAGCCTGGTGCTTTTGTCTGGACAAGGGGTCAGTGATGTGGTTTTATGCTCACTGCTACTGATGCTTCGGTGGGAATTGCGGTGTGCTGGGTACTCAGCATCACTTTGAGTTTTCCAGATTCAAGGAGAGGCTGTGCACCTCCTGGAGCTCTTCAGGGTATCCAGGGCCATTTTTTAAGACATTATTTTTTAATGTCTTTTAACTCAACCTGCTTGCTGCTTGCTTTCTTCTGCTGGTTGCACTGTTTTCTCACTGTCCTGGTAGTGGTGGCTGGTCTGTTCTCTACTCCTTTTCTCTCTCCCTCCTTTCCTCTAGATCCATGAGCTCAACAAACGCATGTCTGCAATTGAACGCATGCTGAACCGCTTGGAGGAAAAAATCCTGGTGCGCTCTGATGAGGTAACTGGGCAAAGCCGGGGCGCACTCTCTGCAGGGAGATAGCGTAGGCTGTGCTGGTCCCTTCCCCTTGTCATCAGAGGGCCTGCTCTGAAACAGCTGGCATTGCAGGGAGAAAGCCAGATAGACAAAATGGCTCAGGTTTGTTGATTTTAATCCTCTGTTTTGGCCTTGGAGGCTCTTCTCTAGGTTCAGTTGATGGAGTGCCTTAGAAAACATGCATGGCAGGACAGAAACAGAAGCAAACTTAACGTGTGGCATTTAGGCCCCCACGCAAGCTAGTGCTTTCCTTGCCCCTTCTGCACAAGGAAAATTGGGTTTCAGGTTGATACTCTATGAAATGCTAATTTCAGGAGTACTGTTAAGTGGGTGTCGGTACATCCGCAGAGCTGTGACGGCTCATTTGAAATCATGGGAGAATCATTTAGTACATATGAGGAAGTCACCTGGTGACATTGTGAGTATGAGATCTGACTCAAGGAGGATTGCTGTACGTCTTCTGAGCCGCCCTTGTCTTACCATGCCATCAAGCTTGGAAGAAAACAGCTAAATTGAGTTAAACCTGGGCAGTGATGTAGACTCTGTGAATACTTAGGTCACTCGACATTGATTTTGGGTTTCTAATTTTAGACCATGTGCTCTTTTCCTTCGTGTGAACTCATCACCATGAGGTGCTCTGGCGGCTGATGGCTCAGTAGAACGGACAGTGATAATTACAGAGAAGCCCCCTAGGCATAGATGAAACAATGCAATTTCTTCTTTTTTCTAAAATTTGTAATGGGGATGGCCATGCCTGTCATGATTTGGTGTTTCTGTCAGTAAATCTGACCAAGGGAGTAGGAGATGTGCACATTTGCAGGTTCCCATGCTTTCTTCCCATGTCTAGGGCAGATCAGAGTAGAGGCAACGGGTCTAAAGTGCTGTGGGACAGGTTGAGGTTAACTATTAAGAAAAGCTTTCTAGCAGAAAGGATAGCAGAGCCCAGGAATAGGTTGCCTGGGAGAAAGACTGCCTGCTGCGGGTGCCGTTGTTCAAGGTCATTAAGAACAGCTTAGACAAAAGCCCATCAGGTATGACACAGATAATTGTATTCCTGTCTTAATGCAAGGGACAGCGAGTTCAGTAACTTCTGGAGATCCCTTCCAGCGCCTGGGAGTTTAATAGGATTCTTCTGCAGTTACCATGAATTGCACCTAATAACAGGGCCGGGTGGAAATATGCCACCTATGCTGCAGGAAAATTTGCTGCAACTTTTCTCATCGCAAATAAAATTACCTAGAGGTTCCGTGGCTGCCTCCCTCACCCTGGTGGAACATTTCTTTGGGTCGCTGTGATTCCTGATGAAAATAAGGTGATTTTTGGCCACAAATCCCCTATGCACACCTTTTTAAGCAGGGAGGAAAGGCAATTTTCCACAGGGAAAAGCAAGCAAGTTCTGCATATAGGGAAAATGGATGGGAGGTTCTTTAGATCAACCATTTGTATTCCTCAGCATGAAGCTGGAGTGCAGCTTGCTGGGCTCTGCCGCTCCCCTGGGCAGGCTGGCCGCCCCTTGTGCAAATGGGTGTGGAGAGGGGGCTTGAAGTCCCCTTTGCAAAGTCCATCTGTGGTAGCACTCCTCAAGCTCCTCTGCCAGCCAGTTTTGGTGAGCGTGTCTGGACCCAGGCATGCCCCATTGTCCACCCCAGGAGACTCTTACACAACTCCCTTCTTCTGCTCCTTCAGTCTCCAGCCCCAGAGTCCCAACTTGATCCTGATGCCGAGGAGGAGGAGTTGAAGAGGAAGCTGGAAGAATTGGCTAGCAACATCAGCGACAAAGACGTCTCTTCTGAAGAAGAGGAGCGTGAAGAAAAGAAGAGAGTGAAGAAGCCAGAGATGAGTTCCTCCAGTGATGGCATGGCCAGAGATGCTCAAAAGGTAATCTGTGTCCTCCCACCCATACTGTTCTGGGCTCCATCTGTGGTTCCTTCTGCTCTCGGTGGTTTATGGCTTACACCGTGATAATGCGACTCTTCTGTCCCACACATCCACCTGGATGCCTCCCAGGGCTGTCTGGATCAGCTGCCTGCTTAAACAGGGTATCAAGGGATAGGGAAGTCCCAGGGTGCTGGATCTGGACCTTTGTCCTTGTAGGCTCTCCCAGTCTCATCCAAAAGTCAAAAGTAAAGTCTCTTAGAGGTCTTGCAAGCTACTGCCTGTCAGGGAGAGGTACACAACCTCCACATCTGTTTAGAAAAGTTGTCTCAGGATCTGGATGTCATTACAGAGGAGAGAGTCCTGGGGTGGGAGGAGAGCTTGGTGATGATTTAGTACTGGCAGCATTTGTCAGACACCTGCTATAGCTTGAAACGTCTCTTCCAGGCCTGTCAGTGCTCCTGCGCTAGGCAAGGTACTCCCAAAATCCCTGGTCCCACTTTCGCTCTGCTGAGTCAGCCTCTTCTGTACGTACAGCACTGTGCTGGCTCCTGTCCCCTACTCAGTGGTGGGTGATCCATGGGGACATGGGTCAGGGAAAGGAGGAGGGATCACAGCATCTATGCAGCCTCATTCCCATCACCCCAGAGGGTCCCTCACCCCTGTGGCCCACTGCAGCTCTGATTTATCCCCCTGCCTGCTGAGTGCATTTCGGAGAGCTGCTTTTCCCCCCTGTATCCCCGTGGCAGGGCTGGAGAGGCGTTCATTTATGTGCAGCCTTGCAGGTGAGAATTGCTTCCCTGGCTGGAGAGCAAGAGCAGACAGAGGTTCCGGACCGCTTCCCCCTCCTTTTGCCCCGGAGGTGGTAGGACTGGGTGACAGCATCAGGGATGAGCAACCGATGACGTCGCAGGTGACTCAGAAAGAAAGGGAGATCTTGTGTGTCCCCATTTGTGCAGAGCCTCCCAGAATGGTCCATTAGCACAAAATGGAGAGGTCAGCATTCCTTGTTGGGTCTCTAATGGCTTATTTATTCATCCCCTCCCTTCTGCCTTGGCAGTGGATGGGGTACGCATGCATTTGCTCTGACACATCCGTTGCTGGCGAGGGCAGCGAAGGAAGCGAGCGGGGCCTGCGCTGCCCCTCTCCGCTCCTGCAAAGCTCATTTCACCCGAGGTTACAGATCCTTTTGTTGTCCCATGAGGCCTCTCTTTAATGTGCTTTTGTTCCTCAGCCTCGCAAGGCAAAACCTGGCTGCTGCTGGGCTTGGAGAGTGTGGCTGCGTGTACTCACGTGGTGCATTTAGGGAGTCTGTCTCAGGTATGAGTCTCTGCACAGCTCTACATAAAATCTCAGGATCAGAGCAAGTGACTATTCCCAGGACAGCTTCCTTCAGGGTTTTGGGTACCATTTGCTGTGCTCTTACTGACACTGGATCAGCAGTGTGCTGCATCCTTACCGAAACCCTCCTTCACTGCCTCCTTTTTCCTGAAAACTGCTTTTAGATGATGGCTGCAGCCAGACTTAACTACCACTCATCGGTTGAATGATGTGCATCTTCTTAGTAACCATTTCCAGTTAATTGCAACACAGGGGATAAGTGGTAACTCACCAAGCCAAGGTAACAATTCCTGTGTAAGCTGCTGATCTGCAGCAGACAGAGGCTCAAACCCTGACCTGCACTGAGGAACAGGGAGATATTAGTGGGGTATCAATAAAAGTGTCTTCATTCTCATAAAATGAAGCCCAGATTCTCCAGATCTGCTACTTTCTTTGACCAAAACCCAGCTATGAGCAGGGAGGATACAGGTACAGCTGTTGTCTCTTAGTGGGGTCGTGCAGGCAGGTAACACAGGAGATACACAACAGCTCCTAAGCAAAGAGAGACCCAGCTGCATTGCAACAGCTCAAGCAAAACCAAATCTGAGAAGTGAAAAAAAATTCTGCTTTTTGCATCGCAACAACACTCAAAGTGTCAAATACCTTCGTGCAGTATTGAGTTAGAAATGCCTGCAGTGATGTAGATGGACCAGCCTTGGTCAAAGGCTGTGTCAGCATGGATTTTTTTAACAGCAACTTTCCTTATACTTCTACCAGATCCAGAGTTGGATTTTGCATGATTCTGAGTTTGTTTTTATGTGTCTTCTCTCCTGTCAGGAGGAATTCTTCTAACTGGGGAACACTGTGATGAAAGCAGGTGCTCCTAATGGAAAATGTGAAAAAAAAAAAATGTGCTGTACCATGAAGGTACCATAAAAGGATAAAAATATCAGCTGGACTGAGTTAGCTGGTTCTCTGCAGGATGGTTCGCCTGGAAATACATGCAGTTGTAAACACAACTGTTTGTCACCAGTGCATATATCACTCCCATCTCCTTGGTTTCTAGGGAATTATCAGTTGAGAGAGAGATTATGAGTTTCTTCAGTGTATTTTTACACGTGCTTAGTGCCTTATCAAGCAAAAGAGAGCACTTAAGAGCATTATTGCCATCAGTGCTCCTTGGGGTTGGAAGAGGGGACATTAGTCCTAAGTTCTGGCAGTGTGGCAATACAATAATTTTATGGGCTGGGTTTTTTTTTTTTGCCAGAAACTTAAGGAGTTATTTGCATCCATGCTCAGGCCTGCTGAAGTGTAAAGCAATATGCTGCAATTAGACCTTAACTGCTGAGTAACTGAGTGGCCTTCAGGTGGCTGGGTGCTGCTGATGTCAGACAGCTCCGGTGGCACTGCTTCCAGTGAGAAACACATCCCTCTATAACCTCTTTTCCAAGCATTTTGAGATGACTTCTTTTGTCACAGCCATCCTCCAGAAAGCACAGGCTGAGATCAAAGCTCTGCTTTAGCCACGCATCCGTCTCCGGTGGAGAGCCCTTCAGGAACAGTGTAAGCCCTTTAATTATCACTTCTCCATCTTTCTCCAGCTCCTGAAGGTCTGATGCCCCTTTCACCCCCCACTTGCACTGTTTTGTACACCACGTTAAAATAATGTCCTTGTTTTTTTTCCCCCTCCCACCCTCCACTTTGGCTGTGCTGGGCGTTCACAGAGGTCAGCGGCTCAGGCTTTGAGTTAAATCACAGCCAAAGTACTGAGAGCCATAAACGCCACGGAGAAAGCAGTGTGTGAGTCGTTGCATGGAGAGAGCCAGCGCAATGGCAGCTGTGCCCTCCCCGCAGGGCAGCTTCCCAGCCTGGGAGATGGGAAAGAGGTGGCCGAAGCGTACCGTGAGCTTGAAGAAAACGTAAGGTTCAGAAGAGCTTTCTGCAAGCAAGGAGGGTATCGGGGGGTGGGAATACAGAGGAAACCCACCCGAAATTTCTTGTTAGTGGGTAGGTCAGCATTAAAAGGATGGGCACCACAGAGGGATTAAAGAGTCCGGTCTTGTCCAACAGTCGCCAGGGCTGTCTTACAAGGGAGATGGCACAACAGCAAGTGCAGATGCTCTGTCTTGTGGCTCCTCTTGCCTCGGTCCCTGGTTCCCCCTGGGTGAGTGCCAGGGAGACAGGATGAGCATGGTCCCCAGCTTGCTGTAGCATCACTTTGCTGGACTTCAGCAGTCCTGTGCTCCAGCTGCAGCAAAAGCTTTTGTTCCTCTTCTCTTTGGTTCCTCCCCAGCATTTCATCAAGGCTTTTACAAACGAGGATAGCATGACCTCTCTGTTTGCTAAGGCTGACTTGTGCCTGGGGCTGATGGGCTCGTGGAGGTGATAAGTTTACAGCATTATCCCCTGCTAGGTTTGTGTGACTGTGTGAAGCACCAACAATTTTTTTAGCTACTGTAAACCCATATGAATCGATTCCCTGTGGGAAACGGATTGCATCCACAGTGCTGTTTACCAAGCTGCAAAGAAACAGCTTAAAGATGGGGTGAAGAGTCGTGTCTCCATCCGTGTGGTTGGGTTTCGCTGTCAGAAACATCCTGCGATGGGGAGCAGGGTTTTAAAACATGCTCTGTCGTTCACCTCTCATCAGGGAAAGCTTATACATAAAGCAAGCACCTGTTGGGAGCAGAGTGCACTTGGAAACAGCACCGTCTGGCTGCTTTCTGGCCAAATGCACCCGAAGAGGGCGGACTGCATGAATGTTTTGAGGTTCCCCCTCTCCCAGGAGAGAGGATGGGGCCTGGAAGGACATGAACTTTGGGCTTGGTGCCGCTGCTGTCAGCGGTGGGGCACGAGCGAAGCAGTGGGTAGACGATGGCCCCAGGAGCTGCGTGCTCATCCTGCCGTTCCCTCAGGGGGCCCCAACCGAGTCATGGCTGGCTAGCCACTGTCGGAGGGATGCCACCTGCCTCAGAGGACGCTGGGAGAGTTTGGTGGCCCAACAACAAATTATGTCCCTGTGACTCACAGGTTGAGCAGCTTGATGGATAGCACTCGCAAACGTTTGCAATCTGTTACGGCCTCAGGGTTTGCACTGGGATCGGTGAGACCTATGGCATGTGAGGAGTGTTGCTGTGATTTGGGTGGATCGTCAGTACCTCAGTGCATGCAGGGGGCGTGTGCCAGGCAGTTTTGCACAATACCCAGCCCAGGAAAAGCGGAGAGGGCTGGAGGAGCAGGAGTTGCATTAGCAGTACCAAGATTTTGGGATCAGCAAAACAGTGGCCACAACCCATCTGATCACCTTATGTGATTGCATACAGACATATTAATGTCTCCTAAATTGCCTTGCTTGGACTGGCATCCTTGTAGCAGCCCAGGAGGAGACAAGTGACAGCAAAACCAGTGGTTTTATTGGGTCAGGTCCTTTTACCCTTCTCATCTAGACAGCAAAGTTAACACATTGCTTCCCATAGCCACTGTGCGCCCCCAGCCAGCACTCTCTGGTTCACCCCACCTGGTTCACCCCACCTGGTTCACCAGCTGCGCGGGGCTCTGTTCACACACGTGTTTGCTGGGGCTCTCGGCCAGGATCATTCCTATGTGTCCAGAGTAGTCCTTGTGCAAAGCTGCCTTTTGCAGGGGTTGGGTTGGTTAACTGCCCAGGGCCAAACTCCCAAATCCTGACCCTACTCCCAGGAACCCAGCAGCACATACACCCCTAAAAAAGCCTGAGTGGATTTGGAGAGTCAGTCTATCTCCTTCCCAGCTTGCTGGCACCACGGGACATAGCAGCCTGCCCTTGTTTGCAGGTACCTGCCTCCTCTCTGAGCACATGGCATAAAGATGCTGATGCTACTCGAGTAGGTCACCGAGTTTTCGTCCTTCCTGTGTTCCCATTGAGCCTTTTACCACTTCACCCTGTTGGTAATTGCTCTCAAAAAGCCCAGTGAAGGGAGGAAATGAGATGAAAAGCCCTGCCAGAGCTACTGTGCTGCAAGGCAAGAAGACAGTCATAAAATAGTGGTAGGAGCTGTTGCATCAGGGGCTGCAGTCACACCAGAAGAGGAGGACTCCAGGGAGGTTAATTCTGCAATGTGGGGTTTTTTTTCTTGTATTTCAGGTGTACCTGACTGCTGGGAAGACCTACCGGCTCGAGAAGACCCTGAAGGAGCTTGAGGAAGGGACTCGGCACAGCGGCACTACTGACTCAGAGCTGTCAGAGCTGGAGGACAAAGTGGCCTCGGCAGCCGCTCAGGTGCAGCAGGCAGAGAGTGAGGTGAGGGCTTACGTCTGAGAGCTGCTTTGCCCAGGCCCCCAGCCAGTGATGGCAAACGAAGCCAGTGATGGATCCTCCAGCCACCATCTGTATGTTTTTTCCCTCCCTCTAAAGATATCGGACATCGAATCTCGAATTGCAGCCCTGTCCGCTGCAGGGCTGACAGTGAAGTCGGTGGAAAAGGCGAGGAAGAAGTCGAGCAGGCAGGTGAGCGTGGAGGACAGTGGGTGTGAGAGGTCCCAGCCCTGAGATGTATGTGGTCCCCTGGGTCATTGCTGCCATCCCTGGGTGCTGTGAAGGGCTGCCTGGCTTGCTGAGCTGTGCCCAGCTCCATCCCCGCTGCCTGGTACTCTGCCCCAACGCTCCAGGAGTGGATGTCTCACTGAGGATGGGGGATAATGCTGATTCCTTACATGCAACAAGGGAGGATTTATTATTTGGAGTGCTCTTCCTGGGGCTGCAGGGAGGGCCCTCAGGGCTGCTGCATGCACCACAGCCTGGACTCAACTCCTGTGTTCCCATACTGATTTTTATAATCACAGTTAATCAGGCAGAGTTGCTGCTATGGCAGTGTGCTGCCTCTTTTGCTCACCTTGGGATGAGACCAGGCTAAACAAAAGAGGTGAAAATGCAAAGAAAGGCAGACCAAGTGGTCTGCCTCCTCTGCACCCTCAGAGAAACCTCTGCCCTTCCTCTGCCCGCAGGCTACCTGCCTCCACTCTCCTGGTCCCGCCAGCAGCAGTCCAGGGGAGTCTTCGGATGACGTTAAAGTGAGTATTGTGTTTAATCTGTGCCAGCTAGTGCACCTTTCTGGTGTGCATGTGGCATGGCATTAAGCCTGGGGACAACCAGGGTCTCCAGGGAGTGGCTTCTGATGTGGCGGCTTCGGAGAGGACTTCTGTCCTCCCATCCCCTTCCCCACGGCAGGCTGCTCCCCTTCTCTTGCAGGCAATGCCTGGACTGCAGGGGTTCAGGAGGAAGTTCAACAGTCCCCTCGAAAGCACCGGTAAGGACCGCGGCTCTGCCCGTGGGAGGTGGGGACCTGTGGGTGGATGGGCTGGACTTTGGGGGACACTCGGTCCTCTCTCTCTGCATCCAGTTGTGTGTCTGCATTGGGGGTCCCCTTCCCTGTGCTCATGGCCTCCTGTTAGGACAGCCACAGGGAAAACCTGTGGTGGATAACTTAGAAAGGAGGAGGCAGCTGGCAGGATCGGGGACAGTAATGGGAGAGTGGAGGTCAGGCTTAGTCCTCCAAGAACCAGGACTTTCTCTGCAGCCTGGGCTCCTGCCACCCCAGAGTCCAGGGAGGCATCTGCGTTACTTCGTTTGTGGCATCCTGTTGAGTGTTAGACCTCAAAGCCTCGCCTAAACCCATCATCTCTTCTGACAGAAATTTCTTCCTTGCTCGGTCGTCTTGGGGAAGGTATCCTTGACCCTGTTGCCCACCTGCCTCGGCCACTGGTCTCTGGTGGGGGGCAAGAGGCCTTCCACAGCCAAGCTATGACAAACGGCAGCTTTGGAGTGCTTCGAATTAGACGGTGACCTGAAACTTGGCACAGCAGCTTGTGTGGCAGGGGGCAATCACTGGAAACGTTTCATCCTGACCAGTATCAGCGAGACCCATTAGGAAATGACTTTTCTATTTCTCTGTTATCTGGCCTCATAAGCTGATAGGCAGAAAGAATGGCTCTTCTTGGAGATAATGGAAGATGAAGCAGGGAAAGATCATTTAATACAGAGAAGGAATTGCGTTTCCCCCATGCGTGGGGACAATTAACAGTCCCATTTCCCAAGCTGAGGCTGGTAGGTGGAAAGGTCCCTTCTTGTGCTGAGGAGGAGTCATCTGCTCTCCTTCCTGCGAAGGGCAGGCAGATAAAGGCAGCCCAGGGGACACGTCAGCCCCACGAAGAGATAGAGGGATGTGCAATCAGGACGGACGTCACCAGGCAAGCCTAATCCCCTCTGCCTGGGCTGGGTGATGGGGTGACTCGGTCTCCTGACCACCCTCCCCATAGGTCAATGACTTGCAAAGTTGGGCCTGCAAAGGTGCAGCTGGCAGAGGCTGATGGCAGAGAAGGGGAGATGACTTAGTAGGTCAAGAGTGTCAAAGCCTTGGGGGGTGAGAGCTTCTCACGGCCTAGGCTTTTGCCATACCATGGAGGTTTCCAGAGCAGAGGTCTTGGCAGTTGACCGCTGGCAGGCTGACCCAGATCACATAGCGCTCTGGAAACCTGAGTAGCAGCAGCTTTTGCCTCCCTGTTGTCAAAGGGCTTCCCACCACCCTCCTGGGGAGGGAAGTGCAGTCATGCATCTAAAACCACAGTAAGTGGGGGATAGTAAAACCCAAGTGACTTGGTGGGTAACTGAAGCCTCTAGTGAAGTGAATGAGGACCTGCTGCCCATCTCTCTTCTTTCACGACAGGTCCTGATGACTCCTTCGACCGCAAGTCTGTTTACCGCGGCTCCCTGACACAGAGAAACCCCAACGGGAAGAACAGGAGGGTGGAGCGGCTCTTTGCGGTACGAACCCAGCCACCTGGGAGGGTGGCTGCCCTGGGCACCATGTGGGACCTGCCTCCCTGGCCTTGTGCAGAGGGACCTGTCCCTCCCCATGCTCCCCTAGGGCCAGCAGAGCCCCAGGCCCTCAGCATTGGTCTCACCATGCTGACCAGTGAGGGCAGGCACACCTGGGCTTCACCCCCTGAGGTCTGGGATGTCATAAGCCCCGGGGTGGGTGGACCAAACAAGATGTACATCTTTGAATTCCCACTGCCCACGTGGTTCATGGGATGGGGCAGGTCCTTGCTCCCTGCAGTGGCAGGTGGAGGGGACAAGGAGCATGCTGGATTTGTCACCTGGGGTGGCAGAGGTGGCTCGGGGTGGTGTGGGCATGGTGGTGAGCTGAGGTTTCTCCCTCCGGTGCCTTGCAGAAGCCTGTGATGACCCACCTGTCCTGAAGAGAGGGGGACCCTCCTGCCACTGCATTTCACTGATGATACAGGACCTCAGCACAAAGCCTCACCACTTTCCCCCCAACGCTTGCTCTTACTTCTCCTGTGCCCATCTCTCCCTGAAACCCCAGAAAGGAGGGAAGCTGGAGGCCATGGGCAGGGGTCTTGCTGGTTGCTTGGGATTGAGGCACTGAGGCGTGGACATGTGGCCAGGGGCTCTCATGGGAGGATGCAGGCATGAGACCAGCTTTGGGCAGCTCTTTGGTACCAGGTCAACCAAGGGGACCAGAGGGATGCAGAACAGGAGTGACCTCCTCGGAGGGAGCTGGATGTCAGTGTGGCTTTCCAGCGTGGGGACTGGGAGCAGTGACATGGCCCAGCCCTTCACAAAAGGCCAGTGTCATCTGCCACAGTCATTGCATCGCTGTCAGAGCCTCTCCCTGCGCTCTTCAAGGTTGGTGCCGAGCAGGGACAGGAGCTGACGGCAGGCACAAGATGCCCTTGGGGTATCCTAGGTAGAGCAGGGACTTGGGCATCCCAGGCTGGGATTCACATCCCAGCACTGGTCCCAACTCCTTGTGATGTCCCTTGGAGCATTGCTTCCCTTCACCGAGCAGCAAAGCAGGGTGAGAGCAGCGTTGGCTCCCTCCCAGGGAGCACTTGGCCAACAGATCTTTGCATGAAGCTATGCAAACACCCACTAAGGCTTCTTGCTACTGTGCCTGAAGCAGCTGTGACCATCTGCGGACATGAGTGAGGTGAGGCTTGCAGGAAGCAGTGGCAAGAAAGGTGGAAGAAAGGCTGGAGGGCTTGTTGGGGATTGGATTGTTTTTTCCGGCTCTCGAAGATGTCCCCTCTCCCTGCAAGGTTATACCAACAAGTTCAGAAGGACTCCAGCAAGCAGAGCGTAGGTGCTTTTCTGGAGGCTTTCCCTGCTCTGCTCAGGGCAAGAGGTGCTTTGTGGATGAGCATCTCCCCTGTCCCTGATGATGGGATTGTAGGACCTGGTAGGACCATCCTGTCCTTTGGAGGGGATGACCTTTGGGGGCTGTGGTGGCCCTGGGCTTCTGCCAGGTAACAGCAGCATTGGTAATGCCCTCCCCCAGAAAGCCCAAACTGTTTGTTTTCCTCCAACATTTAATTTTCCACGTCCACTGACCCTGGTGTATCAGTGCCTGGTGCCGTACCCGTGCGCCGGACATCAGGATGGGCAGGGGGTTGCTTTCTCTTGCAGGAAACTTTGGAGGAGGTTCATGTTAAAAAATTTTGCTCAATACCCACTGGTCCCTGTCCTTCATAGCCCCCACCTCCCTCCCTCCGCAGTGGGTGATACAGGGAGGATCACTGCAGCCACAGTGGGGATGTCAGACTGATGCTGGCAGTTTCCCATTGATGACCAGTCAGACTGGACCATTTTAGGCCACTCCTGTGCATCTGAACTAAAACCACTTTAATTATGAGCAGTAGTGTGAATTCTCATGCAAGTAACATGTACATTTGGCTTTGGTAGTAGTAGAGGCTGCTAACTGCCTAGAAATTGGTCCCGCAGTCATCCCAGAGCAGTCTTGTACATCCATAGTCTGGGTTTTCCAGCTGGAAACAAAACCAGTTTCTTATTTTAAAATGAAATCCTTCCGATCTGAAGTTCAGAAGGGTAAGTGCAAACCACTGCTGTTGTAGAAACTCCCAGACAGTGCGGCATTGCCGGGTGCATCTCGTGCTGCTCAGCTGGCCTCGGCACTAGGATGGCAGCTCCTTGGCTGGCAGAAGGGAGCTCCACCAAAATCTGGGCAATGCTATGGGTTTGCACCCACCTTTCTGGTGTCAGGGTTCAGCCTTCCCCCCAACAGCACCTCTTGCTGTACCTGGTTTCAGCTGTAACTCAAGTCCTTCCACGCAACCACTTGGACATTTGACCCTCTGAAGATGTCCTCGCCTCGTCCTCAGCAGTGCAAACTAAGGCATCATTCAGGCTGCAGTCACCCGCATTGTTATTTGCCAGGTTCCTGCCACATCTGCCTGTGTAGAGATTATATATATATATATGTACACTAAATCATGCAATAAAACCAACTTTTTGTCCAGAACCTAGGACCTGTTTTGCAGTGTCTGTTCTTTCAGCTCACTTGAGTGAAGACTCCTTTCTCTCCCTGTCCTCTCCTTTAACCAGCTGGTGCTCGCCTCACTTTAAAACTAGGCATATGAAAGCAGACAGGAGCTGAAGCAGTGGCACCAAAGCAGAATGCGGGGAGATGGTGGTGAATGGGATGGAAATACGACTTGTCAGATGCTGGTCATGGAGCTGTGCATGGGATGAGCGTGGGTCAGTGGTACTCAGCAGTGAGGCCAGGCGGGCAAAGGGGATGCGCAGCGTGGGGCTAAGGAGGGGGCTGACCCTGAAACTCACTGCTCCAACTTGCATAGAAACCCAGGAGCAAATCTGGGAGGCGAAGCAGCCTGAAACAGAAGCCCACAATGTCAAGGGAATGCTTTAAATCTGTATTAAATAATAGCAACAACCTTGGGATGGAGAGAGCCCTGCTGAGCCCAGAGTCTGGGGTTTTTTTTCTCCTCTCTTCATCCCTTTCCCTGCCTTTGATGCCCCTCCACAGCTGGCACCCTCTGTCCCGCACTGCTCCCATGACTGTCCCCCAACACTGGCTGTGCTTGGGCATTGGTGCTGACAGTGGCGTGAGGTGGAGATCTGTCCCAGGGCACTGCCAGCCCCGCATGGGGCCCCTGCCCACACCCCACCAGTGATGGTGTCTTCACCACCCTGCCAACACAGGACCCTCAAGGTCCCAATAATTCCAGTTTTGCCTGGAGGTGGACATGTGTTCAGACCCCAACGAGGCCCCCGTGCTGGGGACCCAAGCTGGCTCCTCCAGCGTCGCATCTGGCAGAACAAACATCATCAGAAATCTTTACCTGATCGTGGTTTACCCATTTAAAAAATGGGAGGTTTGAAGCCCCATGCCACAGGGATGAGCCTGTTCCTGCCAGTCCATGAGCCCTGGCCAGTCGCCTTCCCCTCTTCTCCACGTTTAATTTTCTGATCTCCTTAAAGCAGCTTTTGGGGGGTGGTTTGAAGGTGAAGGGTGGTGGCACCCGCCATAACCCCTGCGGTGGAGCTGGTTTGTGGCAGTGGGACCCCAATGCACAGGCACAGCATTCGGGGTGGCATCACCCACTGACCCTCTGAAGTGGGTTTTGGGTGACGAGCTCCCTGTGAGCACAGTGATGGAGCAGAAAACTTTGCCGGGTCAAGGACAGGGATTAACATATTCCAAACTCTCTGCCTTGGCCAGCAGAAGACAAAATGCTGGTCCCTTCTGAGTCATGAAAAACCCTGTGCTGATTTGATGAGAAAGGATGGCGGGGAGGGGAGATGCCCCAAGCTCAGTCCCTGCCAGGGCTCGCCTCTGACATCAGCATGAAACCAGCCATAAAAACGGCAACCAGAGGGGACTCCGGCTCAGACGGCGTCCGCTCGGCTCAGCAGGACGGCAGCCAGGCTCCTTGCCTCACCGTGCCGTGGTAAGTGCAGCCCTGGTGGCGGGGAGTGCTGCTTTTCTCTCCTTCTTGTGATGCTTTTGTTGCTGGATAATTTCCCAAGCACTGCTTTGCCTGCGTGTGCGTGCCTTTGTGTCTGTCCAGACGGCTGGGAGGTTTCCAAAAGGGGGTTGTATAAAGTCGGCAGCTGCAGCAAACCTGAGCTCTCAGGAGCTCAGACTGGCTCCTGCCTGGCATGCTGCAAACTTCTCCTTTGCAAAAGTGCCTTGTAATAAAGCCGCTGCTGCGTCCCCACCGTGTCATGCTTAACCTGGCTCTCTGGCTTCTGCCCCTCGCTGCGCTCCCTCGTTGCAGGTGGCTGCAGAAATCCAGCCCATCGCTCAGCCCGCCCTGCATGGTGCCACTCATTGCCTCAGCACCATAAAGCACATTACAGGGTGCTCCTGGGTTATCATTTCAGCGGCCAGCTGCAGGGGTGGGTGCCAAGGGTGCAGAGGTGGCCGTGGTCGATCCATCACCCAGCAGCAAAACCCATTTGTGCCTCCAGCCCTGTGTTTCAGCACTGGACCCTCTCCCTGTCTCCTGGGCTGCAGGGTCCTGTCACCGCAGGCACTCTGGGGGTCCCAGCCAGAAAGGGCAATGCCAGGTCTGGCCTAAGGCGCTAGGCTAGGACAAAAACCTATTTTATTTAACAAGAAGTTTGTACAACTCATGTTTGCAGGGGAGATTTTCCCCAGAGGTATCAGCCCCAGCAAAACCCCCAGGTTTTGATCAAGATGCCCCGTGCCCTTGCATCGCAGCTGGCCCAGGGATGCTGTGATGGGAAATGCAGTCCCATGGCAGCAGCAATAGTCACCCCATCCCCTCCATCGCAGGATTCCCCTCCTGATGGGGGGCTCACCCTGCAAGCATTTAACCCAAGCAGGGTGTCTCTGCGACGGCCAAATCCTCTCGCTCCTGCAGCCGCGTCAGAGGCTGCCGTCTTCGTGGCACCAGCGGGAAGCGCCGAGGCCAGGAGGCTTTGAGGCCAAGCCGCCACAGCCAGAGACGTGCCAGGGATGAAGTTGGGAGCTGCCTGCCTCCTGTGCCTGCTGCTCACCTGCCTGACCCTGCCTGTCTCCCACAGCCGCATCCACGAGCACTCCATGGAAATCAGGAGTAAGGAGAGCAGGAGTAAGGGATTCCCCCCAGTCAACTCACCGCCTCCAGCCCCCTCTTTATCCCCAGACTCAGCTGCATTTGGGGGGTGGCGGGGGGGGGAGTGGTGGTGTCACTATGCAGAAGCAAAGATTTGATTTGAAACAGCCTTTGCAACACCTTTTATCCCCCGCCCAGCTCCTTTCCCACTCCCCTGGGGTTCGTCATCCCCCCCACCCATGGGTGCAATGCCCTGTCTCATCTCCGTGTCCCCCCCTCATCACCCCCTGACGGCTCCTTGGCTTTTGCCTTGCAGACCAGGACATCGACCCCTCCTGGTACACGGGGCGCGGGATCAGGCCGGTGGGGCGGTTTGGGCGGCGGCGAGCCCTGGGTGAGGGCACCCATCCTGGGGGGGGCAGCCGGCAGCAAGCCTGTGTCCCCCCCCGCCCGCACCCCCAGCCCCCCCGGGAGGAGCGGAGCCCCTGAGCTGAAGCCGACAATAAAAGCCCTTCTCTTCTCATCCCCGTGTCCCAGCCTCTCTGCTCCGAAACACAGCGTGGGGGGGATGCAGGGGGGCAGGGTCGGGGGAACCCCAAAAATTGCTGGTCTTGCCACAATTTTGCAGCTTGCCCTGGCAGTGCATGCAGTGCAGCAGGGCTTCCCTCTCTGCAAGGCACGTTTATCCCCCCATACCTCAAAAAAACACCCTAAAAATAAGCCCTCGAGGCCCCCCTTTCCCAGGTGCATCCCCTGGGGTCCCAGCAACATGACGGCACCCATGGGTGCCCCCGACACCTTCATTTCCATGGCATCAGGGTCAGAAACAGCCACCTCATTTCCATCGCCTGGGTCAGAACCACTTGGGGAAGCACATGGAGCCCTGTCTGTCACACTGCATGCCCCATACATCCCCTCGCGATCTGTGTCCCCAGGCCAGAGCATTTTTACCCCCTCTCCAGTTCAGGGGCGAGAGGGGCCACCAAAAAGGGTGACCCTCAGCATCCCTGTCCATAGCTCCTGGCCCACCATTGAGGGTCTAGGGCTGTTTGGGAGGAAAGGGTTAATCTTGGGAGGTGAGGGGGCAGATAAAGGGATGAGTGACAATTAGCACCCGATGTCTCCCAGCTCCCCTAACATGGGATTTAGGCAAGAGGAGGCAGCAAATCTGCCTTCTTGCTGAGAAGGAGCCCTTGTCCTGCTCCAGGCTGGCTCAACCCTAGGGAAGCATCAGCAGGTGGGTGTCCCCGGCTGGTGTGGGGCGCTAGGGGGGCCCTCAGTGGGGAGCTGACCTGGCAAACCTGGGCAAAGGCTGCTGTGGTCCCCTCCTCTCCATGGGGAACATCTTCAAGGGTGTCTGCTGCCTTGTGGCTGAGCTCAGCCCAGCTAAGCCTTGCCCCACGGGCTGGCACTGACGTCAGGGCGTGCCTAAAAAACTCGGTGGTTACCCCATGGGCTGGCATCGATGTCAGGGTATGTCCAAAAAACTCAGTGGTTATGTTGCCCTGCAGACAGGGTGAGTGGTGCTGCTCTTTGCCCGTGGCCATGCCAGTGTTGGTGCAGCGCTCCCAGAAAGGGCAACATATTCCCTGAGCCTGACACACCCCAGCTTTGCTGGGCATCGGCATGCTTTTGGAGACAGCCCAGGTGTTTGGGTTTTTTTCCCTCTTCTAGCCAAGGCATGCTCCTGCAGTGTTTTTCATAATGCACAAACAGGAGGCCCTGCAAGGCATGGGCTACTGCGATGCTTGGCATTTGCTTTGGCCCTGCTCTGCCCCCAGACCTCTTATATCGGCATTAAATCAGTAGTTTCTCCCAAGGATGGGCTGTGACTCCTGTAATGGGTCAGGTGGGGGCCAGCAGGGTGAGGGGAGCACCAGCTCCAGTCCCTGCTACCTCCAGGCCTCCTGTGGTCCCCACCTGCAGGCTGACATCCAGGTCAGAAATAAAGAATAACACCTTTAGGGCAATATTCTCTTTATTTGCAACCTCGGTGTAAAGCCACCAGGATGCATCTGTTTCGCTCCAGAAAGTTAAGCTCTCCCTTTTCAGATGAGAAGGGACACAGATTTGCTAACGTGCAGCTGGGGCAGGGGATGTCACCAGTCAGGGCCAATGGCAGCAGTGCTGGTGGGTCGCACTCCTCTCTGGAAGCAGAAAGGTGGTGGAAGAAACCCCTGTGCTTTACTTCTTGGATGAAGCCAGTGCTAGTGCCCCCAGGATGGACTCTGACCTCTCTCTGAGGGGGAGGGTGGTCGGGCTGAGCTGCCCCTGCACTTCTGTGTCCCCCCTGCTTTGTCATTGCTCCTCTGGGAGACCTCATCCAGCCACAGCTGACATCCAGAGCTGCCCGTCCTCAGAGCTGGCAGCATCCCATCCTTGCCCTGCTCTCCTCCAGGTTGACTGTTGACCTCCCGTGCAGGGATGAGGCAGACACCTTCTGTTGTTCCCGCTGCAGGAGCTCTTGGGCTAGAAAGAAACAAAAGGTGAGAAAGGGCTCATTTCTCCTCCTGGTGGGGTGGGATGCAATGGCTGTCCTGTCCCACCCCAGGGGACCCACCGACAGCCACCGGTACTGTCCCATGGTAACAGTGTTAGATCTCTACCAAACAGCTACACTGGGGATGCTATTACACCTAGCTTAGGTACTGGAGCAGAAGAAAACTGTGGCTTTGGGTGAGGGCTTGAAATCCATCTGTCTGTCCTTTTGCCCTAAGAGGTGTGACAGGTTGCACTGAAAACACAGACTGCTGTGGCTATGACCCTTGAAGCCGCCAGATGCGGCACAGGCTGGATCAGCAGGGAGGCAGACCTTGGTGGCACGCATGAGCAATGAAGGGGGTCAGCCTTGGTGGAGGGAAGGTGTTTGCAGGCCTAAAAGCAGAGGTTTGGGGCCTGTGGTTCACCCGCCTCTGCTTTCACCTAGAGCCATTGCACAACTCACCTATGGCCATAAAGATATCATTTACTTGGTGGTTGGATTTTGCAGATGTCTCCATGAACAAGAGGCCTTTGGTCCTTGCAAACTCTTCCCCCTCCTAGGTGAAAACAAGCAGAGTTATTTCTTCAGCCCCCTCTGGGGCTGCTTGTTCGGTTACGGTGGCATTTCATGGTAGGTCAATAACTGTACAGGGACTTCAGAGCTGTCTGAAAGCCTTTTATATTCCCAGCTTTACTAGGACATATCCCAGTGCTTGCTGGTGAGGGGGTGATGAGGGGGCCTGGGAGCTCACCACAGGCACTCACCTCGGTGGCAACTTCTCGCTCAGCAGCAAGGTCCATCTTGTTGCCCACCAAAGCGATGACTATTTCATCGGGAAGGAATTCCTTCTCCAGGTCCCTCAGCCACAGCTTTGCTCTGTTGAGTGTTTCCTGGAGAGATGGAGACAAAACCACCCAGTGATCTGGTTTTGATTTAATCCCTTTGCTTCGGGCATAGCAAAGCTGGATGGGTGGTACCAAACTAAAGGGAGTGAAAGAGACGTGGTGGGGAGCCTTTGATTGCCCTCTCTCTCAGGGAAACAGGTCACTGGCCCTGAAACACCTTTAGGGATAAATCAGACTTGGATGGGATGTGCTTTTTCTGCATGGTAGCAGAAATCGCCCCTGGGGTGGTAGCGTAGTCCTGCATGGATGGCCCCCGGCATGTCCCAGGTGGGACATTCATCTTTGCAGGCGGTGCTTGTGTACTGCTTTCTGCTCTAGCAAGGACAAACACCATCATCTGGACACCTCTGCCCCGCAAGTGCTGCTGCAGCATGGCATAGTTTTGGCACAGACAGGATCAGCATCCCCTGCCTTACCTTGTTAGTGATGTCGTAAACGAGGAGAGCAGCGTGGGCGCCCCGGTAATAGAGGTGGCAGACGCTTTGGTACTTCTCCTGGCCTGCTGTGTCCCAGATCTCAAACTTGACAGTGGCTACCTCCAGGTTGAGCATCTGTGTGAAGAAGGAGCCTGCAAGCAAGATGCAGGGTGCATGTTCGCTTGCAGCAAGAGCAGAAAGCTCAGATCTGCTGCCATGAGGTCAAACCCATCCTGAGGGCCAGTAACAACACTCTAATGCACAAAATTGGGACGGGTTTCTCATAAGCACTGGCACTGTTGATGGGGTGGTGTGCTGCAAGGCAGGGTAGCCTGTGGCAGGCTAGGAGCCCTTCCTGGCAGCAGATTTGGTGGATGCACACCAGTTTTGATGTCAGATAGCTCTGAGCTTTGCAGAATAGCTCCGAGCTTTGCAGAATAGCTCCCAGATAGAGAGCCACCTCCACCTTGCTGGTGGGTCAGACCTGTGATAGCTGTGAATAGGGATATCCACTGAAAAGGGCTCCCACTGGAGGGGAGCCTCCATCCCTGCTCCCAGGGGAGCAGATGGCTGCTTGTGGACCAGCATGAGGCAAGGCAGAGGGACAAGGGGAGCAGCTCTGCATAGCCTTGCTTTCTTCCACCAGCTAGCTCTTTAGGCTCCAGGTGGGACCACAACCTCTGTGCCTGATGTGCCTTATTAGGGCAAAACCCAGGTATATCAGGTAAAATGAACATCTGTAATGTCTAGGTGCTGTAGGAAGCTGTGCTGATGCGAACGTACAGGGGAGGCAGCTTGGCCCCAGCAGGTATGTTGGCCCAAGGGAGGTTATAGAGGGTGCAGGGCTCTCACAGCTCTCCAGATGGTTTTAATCAAAGCACGAGCGTGCACATGGCCTGCCTTCAGACGTGGGTTGTTCAGCATGGCTTGTAAGGACAGGACGTGCAGGGGCAGACGCTCTCCCTTTTGCCAGTGGGGCACAGTGTTCAGTTTGCAACCTGGCCAGGGTGTGGGGAGGTCAGCACTCTTGTCTCTGCAGGCAGGCTGGAGGAACAAGGCACTGCTGCGAGCCTACCATTGGGCAGTGCTGGGGAGGTCCTGCTGCAGCTGGCCACCGCCTCCTGGGCTGTCCCACTCACCTGCACCCCAGCCAGAACCTCCTTGCTCCAGCGGGACATTGAGGCTGGGGCAGCACGTATACAGGAGAGACTCTCCTGGAGTGTCTGAATATCTGTGAGGGCAGCACAGGACCAAGGATGCATAGGGCAGATGGGGCCACACAGTTTGGACCCCAGGTTTCACTCATTTCACTGCTCTTCTGCCTCCGAAAAGCAGTGTTAAACCAAACCTGTGCAATTGGGATGAGGCTTTGCTTACAGCCTGGTGCTGAGGAAAATGGGCTGCAGAGATCTGAAGGTGACAGCGATAGGGGAAGTCTGGCTCTGGGGCAAATCCGTATCATGTTCAAAAGTGGGTCTGTGCTACTGCAGGATATACCAACCTGTTTTCCTGCATCCCACCCCACTGCAAGGAAGGGCATCAGGCCTGGTCTCTTGTCCAGAGCCATCAAGCTATTGAAGCCATTCACTCACATCCCACAGTTGGCAGCGACTCCTTGAAGTCATTTTTCACGTATCGGTAGGCCAGGCTTGACTTTCCCACTGATGTGTTCCCCAGCAGAACCACCTTGTAGATGTAGGTGGGACGAATACCCTCCAGGGAGGTGTCTGACATTGCTTTCTCTGCCGTGCCCTGCAAGGAAACCAACTCCATTCAAAACACATCTGCAGTGATCCCAGGTCTGTCAGCTGAGCCTCCTGCATCAACTCCTGACTGGTGGCAGCAGGGAAGATGGGGTTGAACCTCAAAATAGGCTAGAACAAAACCATTAATATCCTGAATTAAATCATCTGCCACTGTCAGTTGTGACCAGAGGGTGGAGATCTTTAGGAAGAAACTTGATGCAAGAGGCTTTCTTGGATGTAGACAAGGAGATTGGATTGGGTGCATCTCCTTTAAAGAGAGGACATGCTGGAGAAAGTTAATGGCAGAGGGACATCACTTATGGGTGTGCCTTGCTCTTGAGCATGCCTCCTTCCCCAAAGTTCTAGTGAAGAGCTTGGCCTGATGTTCCATGCTTATTGTGGGTCTTGGTTAGAAGTTATACCGGGAGAGCCTAACTCATGTTGGAGGTCAACTCAGGCATGGAGGTGATGCTGCTACCAGTTTGCTAAAGACATTGCCCAGGGGATGGCTGGGCACCCCAAGAGCTGATGGGCTTTATGGCAGCAACGCTTCAAGTCAGCATGTTGCTCACCAAGGTGAAAAAGCAGAAGTGAGAGGACCTGACTCAAGCACCCTTGAGGACAGCAGCACACAAAGCAGATGGCACATGCTCTTCCACTGTGGATTAAGAAACCCCAGGCAGACCAAGCCCATGAAGTCTCATGCCCTCATGACCGGTGCACCACAGAGTGTGACTCTGCATCACTCAGGGTGGAGCTACGCTGCACAGTGACCCAGGACAGTGGGGGAGCATGGCCCAAAATAAAGGTGGTCGTCTCAAACCTGACTTGAAGAGAGCCGCTGCAGAGCGTTGGCCATACTCTGGGAAGAGGATGGTCGGTGTGAGCCCTCCTGGGTGGCACGTGTCCCCTTCTACCAGCCTTGAGCTCAAGGAAGTGACGCTGCCCCGCTGTCAGTGGGAGCTGTCAGTGAAGGGTGGTGAATAACACTGTCTTGCAGCTAGCCAAAGCTTTGCCCTGGCTCCTCCTTGCAGAGCTCCTCCTCTAAAATTACTCAGCTCACGTGGAGAGCTATGCAGGAGAGAGGGAGGTTCATGCAGAGTCTGAAGATGAAGGTTAATGGGGTGTCAAACTGAGCAGGAGAAGGACATGAGATGACCTTGCATGCGTTTATCCCACCTCATACACAGCAGCAAAGGGGAAATACACCACCAGCAAGCCTGTACCTGCTGTGTGCAGAGATGGGATATGCCTTCTATATAGGTCTGATCTTCTAATACCCAAAGGCAGCAGAGGAGCCTTCTGAAGGATACTAAAACGTTAGTGTCCTGCTGCTTGTCCATGCCTGTGTGTCCTGACACTCTCACTGCTATTGCATGCTGGGGTGAACACTGCTGGCGTGTGGTGCTTCCCTCCATGTGCTTTTGAAGAAAGCCCTGGTCAGCCAGAAAGCAGAGACCTGCAAGACTTATAATGAAGATTTGGTGCAATTACTCCAGTTTCTACCTGGGGCTTGCAGGAGTTCGGCATGCAGAACTTGCAGGTGAGCAAGAAATACTTTTATAAAGACACCTGACAGCGGCAGTAGCAAGGTAGTTCCTAGCCTAGGAAGGTCTCTGCAGCTCCCTTGTCTGACAAAAGCCTCTTGTTCCTGCATGCTGCTCATCCCACCTGTCTCCTTTATTTTGCCTGTCTTCCCCCTGCAATCTGGCAGGCTCCAGACCTTTAATTCTTTTCCCTTCCCTGAGCTGTTATCAAAGCAAGCTGTCATTAAGAGCGTTCCTCGGTGCTGGCTGAACCTGGGTCTGTATCTTTAGATGCAGGTCGTTTTTCTGCTCGGTGAGATGGGCTTTCATCCCCTTAAAAACCAGGGGTAAAATCTTCTCCCCTAGCTTGTACAGCCCAGCGATAAAGGGCGGCATTGTAATTTGTGCAGAACAGCTAGTTAAGTGTGGGTTATATTTTTTTAAGCAGGAAAAAGACAAACTCTGTGGCACAGAATAAGGGTGCTCTTTGTGGTATTAATTACACACGTTTGCCTCTTTGTAGGCCTGGAGATAAGACTGCTGCCCTTTCTGGGCAGTTACGTCAGCTGCCGTAAGTGACATGCCATAAAACTCTCTAGGGAAGCAAGAAGCTGCATGAAAAACACCCAAGGTTGTCTATGTTTGTTAAATTCAGTTTCTGATTATTTCACTTTGCTGCTCTCTGTTTAACCCTAGAAGGCTGTATTGATGCTGGAACAAAGCTCACCTGAGAATTACTGCAATGATAGAAGCTTCCTTGCAAACTTCTCATGCTAGCAAGCACCTATTAGAGATGGGGAATTTTTCCAAAGCTCATTTGAAACCATTTCTTTTCTGTGTTAAGAGGCAAGAGGTGAATCTCCCTTTCCACCCGAGGAGAACAGCAAGGAAGCAAAACAAGTGGCTTTGTTTTGATTCAATGGAAAGTAGGATTTAGAGGAAACTCTCTTCTTTTTCCTTTTTTTGTTGAAAAAGGAGTGTACAGAGTAAAACCCTGTGCTCACTGGCTAAGGGACTGTGGGATAAAGCTCTCTGGACATCGCATGTGGCTGGTAGTCACCCTTCTGTGGCTGCTCTCTGCCCTGGGGAAGAGCCTGTCGGCGAGACCCAGCTGAGGGTTACAGTCAGCTCTGCAACTCCAGGATGCTGCTCTGGCAGAGTTACCGATGCCTGCTCCAGGTGTGGATAAGGGTGCTGCTGCCTCACAGCACACAGCATCCCTGTTCCTTCAGCCTGCGCTGCCAATGAGGCAGAGGAAACTCATTCTTCATCTGGAAACCTCCCTGACTTCCCTGGTCTGGGGCTGACTGACTGAACATACCCAGGAGAAACCTTTAAAGCAACTTTCCATCTGATTTCTGCGAGTTAAGCCCCAGCAGAGTGCACCTGCATGCCAGAAAGCTTCTGTTGGCATAACTAGAATAAGTTTGATTTATCTCACTGCAAACTCAAAACTCCGAAGAAGTCACCAATGCTTCTGTGCAAAATGGATTTAGCAAATTTTACCATGCAGGCTTTGAAAGGCTGAGGTGTAACCTGAACTGGGGCTGCTTAGATGCTGGATTTGGGGGATTTTTACTTTGATCCTAGTAAAGAATAACTCAGCAATTTAGGAAGCAGCCTGGGGAACAGTCGAGGTGTTACAAGTCCTGTCCTCGTGCCTAGAGGCCACGCCAAGGGGCAGAGAAAGCTGAACCTGCTCAGATTCACTATAAAGAGCTGGAGATTAGTCTAGACAAACATTTCTCTTCCATTGACTGTAAAAATCTTGTTGGCAGGTTTAGTCTCCAGATACAGCTTAATATTTTCTGAGAGCTGTGTCTAGCAGCAGATATTTGGGGCCGGCTTGCTTGATCTTACACTTACCTAGAAGGTGAGTACCAAAGCGGCCACAATGCAGATCATTTCTCACTCCCTAATTGAGGATTAAGCATCGCTGCACCCAGGAAATTGTGTTCTCGGCCAGACACCCCTGTCCCCCGTCTCCATGTCTCCTCTCTCCTTCCCGTGGGCAATGGGTGTGTACATGGTGCGGAGGCAGCTCCGACCAGCATTAACCAGCTTCCCCTATGCAGCCCACTGGTTTAATGTAAACCAACTTAAAGGTAATCTGTTTGCCGGGTATGGCGGCAGCGGCCCCAGATCAGTGACACTGCACTTGAACCGCCTGCCCTCACTGTTTCCAAGAAGGAGCCTGACAAATCTGTTTATGAGGGTGACTCAGTTGTTTATAATTAGCAGAAAAGTGGACTTTATCTACAAAGCATCCTTTCAAACTCCTGTTTTATGGGCATAAACACTTCTAATAAAAAAACGGAAACATGAGGTGGTAGATATTTGTGCTGGAATGCAACAGCAAGGGCTTGGCTTTTGCCACTCAGTAAATTGGTATCTCTGCAGTATTTTTAACTGGGGGGATCATGGTATATTTATGGTCAGGGGATAAGCCTTTTGTTTCCAAAGGAAAACAGTAAAAAAAGAAAAGAAATGCATACCTTTGGGGATGGAGCTACTGAGAAGTGTTATTTAAGACTAACTTCCTGGAAAATTAATGATGTTTAATGATGTCTAACTGATGTCTAAGCTTGTCTAAACCACAAGCTCTAAGAAGATCCTAAAACCATTAAAGACATTTGCTGCGTTTCTGCAGGGGTGCAAGCAGTGAACAAGAACCACAGCTAATCAGCTACTTGGAAAAAACAGGACCCCGGTGCTACCCACATAAGCCTGCAGTATCTAGCCCTGCAATTTTTAGACACAATGCTTTAAGTTCTTTCAGATTCAGATTTCTTTTTTTCCCCCCCGATAGTAGTCATGCACCTACCTCCCCCATTAACTTGTCTAGTATTCAGTCCAAAGCACTCCTCTGCTTTTAGGAGCCTCCTCCTACCGGCTGAAGTTCTCAGCAGTGCTGGTGTAGGAGCGTGGCTGCTTGGAAAGTTCATTTAAGCCAGGGTTACCAGGGGATGCGAAAATCCCAACCACAGAGACTTAATGCATAAATACTGTTAGATTTACACAGATTTCTCAACACAATCAGCCCTCCTCAAAGCTAAGGGGAAGAGAATAAGGGTCATTCACTGTGCAGCCAGAGCAGGTTGGGGAAATAAGGCAGCCATAAACAGAGACTGCTCTGGGCTGTGGGTGAGACCAAGCGCTCTGCTAAGACCTTTGCAGCCGCTGCCTGAGAGGATGGGGGTAGGGCAGAAGGCTTCCTAAGCCTGCCTAAAATCTCTTCTCTTGGGCAGGGAGCTGCTGAGGGTGGTGCCGCCCTCACCGGTGGATGCCCCTTTGCTGCTGGGATACAGGGCCACTTCCCGGTGGGAGGATGAGAGTCCCGGGAGCTCGTCTGGGAAAGGCACCTCGGAGATGGGATGGGAGATGGTGGGTCGGGGCTGGGGCCTGCCCTGCGGGTAATCCCCCAGCGGAGGATGCCTTTACCTTCCCGAAGCCTTGCTCTCCTCGGGGTCCTCCAGTCCGTGGGGTAGGGGCGACAGCCCCGTCTGGCTGCCCAAGCCTCTCTGCTCCCAGGGCAGATAAAAGCGAAACCACCCGGCGGCTCCCAGGGAGCAGTGTCAAAGGTGAGAGGCAACCGGAGATCAGTGAACCTTAGACCCGCCAGCGAGCCGGGCAAGGCGGGACCATGGGGCTGCCGTCACGGTGAGTGGGGCCAGCGGCCATGGCCCCCGCATCCCCTCCATCCCTCCCTCCCTCCCTCCCTCCTTCCTTCCCACTTCCTATGCTGGGGTTTGGCGGTGGGTGGATGGACAGATGGATGAATGAGTGTGGGTGGGTTTTTCCCCATGCCTCGGAGTCTGAGGCCAGCCCAGCTACCAGGGGCATGGGGAGTAAAAGCAGCCCACACCCCACCTCAGGGGTTTGAGGACTGGGGAGGGCTGGGTGCGGGGCTGGCCAGAGCCACAGTGTGCCAGGGATCTGGCCTTCTCTGCGTTTTTATAATACGGCAATTTCTGCTGACACACATTAGACCTGGCTTTGATCTTGCGCCAGGGTACAGGCTCAGATCACTTGGGCCCAGGATTGCCGAAGCGATTTGTTTTCAGGAGTGTGGCTAGTTTACCCGCTGACAGGAGATGGCACACCCGCTCCTCTTGCAAAGCACTTCAGCAGATGAGCTGGGGAGGTGCAAAGCGAGCAAAAACTGAGCACTTGGGCTTTTACTGCCTTTTAATTAAGGTAATAGCTAGTTACCACAGGCAGCTGGGGCTTGGCGCTTTGGAGAAGGCTGCTCTTGTTAAAGCTCTAATATCTTGAGAGAGAAATCACAGTGTGTTAATGCATTGGGATAACAGGTCTGGAGTGAGAACAGGAAGATGGGATAATTAAAAATCCAACTGAAGATAGTTTTTGTATTTCTGTCACTCATCTTGTCATCGTCAGTGTCTTTCCTTCAAGTAACAGCTCCTAAAGTTTTCTGGAAGTGAAACAGACTTTACAAAATCTAGTCCTAATAGTTAGGAGTCCTAATAGGAGCAGGGTGAAAAGCAGGAGTCCTATAAGCAATCTTAAAAAAAATGTCATCCCGGTTTTGAAATGAAGAGCATGTCTTGTGACTTCCAGCGCCTGACCGCTGCAGCTCAATTACTTCCCATTTCCACGATGAAATGCCATGTACAGATGCCTGAGAGTTGCACAGATTTCATATGGCAGCGGTGTCCCCACCAAGTGGAACCACAGTGAGAGGTTTTGGTCTGTGAGCCAAATGAAAGTGTTTCCTTTTGTTTGGGAATGTGTTCATGCACGAATTTGCACCATCGCAGCAAAACTGGCTGGAGCGTACCCACACACGCCTCCAGCCTGAGAGCAGATCTTACCCTACGTGCTGCTTTTTTTTCAGAGGGAAGGAAAGTGTTTACCTTCCCATCAGCTCTGCAGAGGCTAGAACAGGATTTGGGGATCCTTTGAAGACAATTCCTAACAACCCTATGAAAACCCAAACCATCTGAGCCTGGTATAATTTTTTCAGCACAGAAGCAGTTTATGTTCTCCTGGCCCTCTCCCATAACTTGTTTCTCCAGGCTGTGCTGTGAAATGAGCTGACTTAAAGCCTTATTTTTTTCCAGGGCTTTGGATAGATCAACTGCTCTATCTTCAGTGGGAGTCTCGGTGTGACCCTGTGACCAGTCACACTGGCATAGCAGAGGGGTAGAAAGGTGTTTCATGGTTTGGGAAGGGCTGGGGACATGGATACCTTAGGCTGGGATTACTGCAGCAAGAATCCTTGCCCACAGCAATGAGCAACGCTGAAAGGCAGTCTGCTCCCATTTACCCAGTTTTGGACCTACAAGCTATGGTAACATCATGCACCTAAACTAAGCATCTAATTCTTAGTAGAAAACAAGGCTCTCAGTCTTGGCTGGAAGGCCTTATAAAAGGATTGTTCTGTAGCCGCTAAGAGAAACTTCATTTCCAATTTCACTTCTGCAATAAGCACCCGTCTCGTACTCTGTTATTTTCATACCCGTCTCATCTGCCTGAGCAGATGCTACGTCTCAGATGCCTTTGTTAAGGGCTTTTATAAAAGGAGATGGTGTAAGAAAGATGCCCGCATGAAGCGCTATGGCCTGACTGGTGTAAATGCCCCTGAGTCCTCTGGAGCCCAGGGGAGCGTGCACCTTGCGTGGGCTGGGGCATCTGCCTCCCGGGTGGGCCCTTCTCCGGCTCCTGGTGAGCCAGACCCCACTAGAGGGCACAGCTCATCTACAATTTAAGACAATGTCTGCTCCCCAGTCTCATTTCTGAACTGAGCAACCAAACAGACACCAGTTTGTGAGGGTGACGAGAGAGATGGACTGAGGTCTCCTGCCAGAACTGCATCTGGACAGCCAGCTTTTCTTTGGGTGGGCTCTGTTCTCCAAACAACCGGGACATGAACCTTTGTGATAATCACTGTTGCAGTGTCAAGAAGCCAGTGCTTTTTTGCACAAGATCTTAGTCTGCTTTCCTGCTTCTTGAGCACGTGAATAAATATTTTGTCCTGGATGTAGATATATAATAGATATGCTGTCCTGGATGCTCAGGATCAGGCTTCCTTCAGCAGCGAATGGTTTGCGAATAAAGACTGTGGCTGCATCCAAACTGGATCGGTAGAGCACCTGGAGTGACCTGCACAAAGCTAGGGATGCACCTTGCTCCGCTGTGCTCGTGCAGTGAAGGGTTCCTTACCTGAAATAAACTTTACTGGTAAAAACTGGGCATTGGTTGTTTTTCCAAGGTTAGGGATTGCATTTAATTTTATGCTTGCCTGATATAATTATGCCACAAGAATTTGCAGGAGAGGTGTGGCTGCAGGGGTGGTATGATACTCCAGCCCAGCAATGCATGATTTGAGCACCTGGAACCCCCTTATGGACCTTCCCCCACTGCTCCACCTCAGAATTTTTCTTTGATTTTTTTACTGTGAAGCAAATGGTGACATCTCAGTAGCACACAGGAATACCAGAACAGGACAAAATAAAACTCCTTGAGTAAACATGTGAGAATAATTCCAATAATCTTGTATTTCTGACACTGCCTGCTGCGTTTCTTTGGGCAGGTTGCCTCTCCTTCCCGCTTTCTCTGGGTAAAAGGAGGCACAAGGACAGTGACATTTCTGGAGCAGTTTGGGAGCTCCTGGAGGGCTCTTTTTCAGTGGTTGTGTAGCACTTGGTTCCTCATGACTTTGACTGCTGCGAAGAAGCGTTAGCTCATCAATATGAGCACTGTAAATCATCCCTTGCTTAAGGAAGAGAGGTTGGGTGGAAAAGGCAGCAGGATCTGGTAATAAGGGCGCTACTCTGACTTGAAAAACAAGACTAAAACCTCAGCTTTGCCATTTGTCTGCTGTCTGCCTATGGGAAGAGTTATTTTGTCTCTCCTGACTTGTTTCTCCCCCTCCCCTTGGCTCATCTGCTCTGTCTACGTGTGCTCCCCGGCGTGCTCTGTGCAGGGTGTCCGATCTCCATTGAGGCTCCCACACTGCTGAACCAACACTAAGACCTTATATTGCTCAGAAATTGTTAACTGCTTAGCCCCAGTTTTAGTGTTTTTGGACTCCTGAGATCCCTGAATACCCTGAAGTTGTTCCTGATGGGTCAGTTTTCATCTGAAATGCTCCCATTTCTTCTTATTTAGCGTGTTTCAAGAGTACAGCTGCGGTCTCGGCAGTCCTGCCCAGCTGAGCACTGTTTGTGCCTCTTGCTTGCACACCTCCAGGCTCTTGTTTTCCGCTCGGATCACAGCGGCATTGCACCATTTTGTATGGGACAGGTGGCTGTGATCTCACTCCTGAATTTCCTGGTCTGACAAGGAACAGATACCCAAGTGTGTTTCAGCTGCCCGGATTATACCATGAGCACTGCTGTCCGCATTGCTTCTTGTTCTCTGACTGGCCAAAGAAAAATGTCTGAAAGAACAAGTGGCTTTTCTTTTTTATTTTCCCTGCTGCTGCTGGTGGATGTGGAGGAGCAGAAAAAATATGTTACTTACACTGGACGGGCTTTGTGAAACTTTTCTGGCCTAAAGCACAGAGCCACGATTTGCTAGAGCTGCTTTAAAGTTATACCTGTACAGACTGAAGCTGCTGCAACAGGGATAGAGCAGTATGAGCTCAGTAGATATGGTGGCCTTGCTTGCTTTTTCAGAAAGCCTCATATCTATAATACATGTGCACACATATGCAGGCATTTTAGAAAGTACGGGGTGCGTATTTGATAGCATCTGAATCCTGCTGTTGTCCTGTGCCGTGGTCTGGTGGCTTTAGGGCTCTGGGCTGCACTGAAAGCCCACAGTGGCCACAGGCCACTGCTGACCTGATGTAAACCCTCTGCTGCTGCAAACTGCTCTATATATAGGCTCTGATGGGCTGCCTCTGTATCGCCAGGCTTTCCGAGAGCGTCGCCCATCGTCTTGATGCTGTCGCAAAGCCAACATTGTGTCTATTGTGAGCTCTGGCTAGCTGGACAGAAGTGAGGTTATGGTCAGATTTAGACAACTGGCGATGGGCATGCAGAGCCCAGAATTAATGGTCATAGAAATGTGGCTTTCGTTATGACCTCGCCTGAGTGATTTTGGCTCCTGGATCAGCTGTAGGACAGACAACTTGTCTCTCTGCACTGCTAGCTTCAAAGGAACCAGTCACTTGTGTGCGACTATATGTAGCACGCCTTGCTTTTGGGATATGACTATTTTGGTTTAGTTGGTATTGCTATAAATGAGCTCACTGATCAGAGTCCACCTGGGGTCCTGACCCGGCTCCTTTGAGCAGGGCTCCGAAATGCTGCATGTTGGTCTGGGGAGCCCCCAGCCTGCTTTGAGAGAGGTGGGCCTGCTGCCTCTCGCTGAGCAAGCCAGCCTGGCCCTTGTCAGCGGCCAGCAGATTCAGAGCCTCGGGAACAGGCTGGGTCTCTTCTATTTTTAAAAGCCTATTTGTTTCAAGAAGAAACATCTGAAACCACAGTAAGCAAAATGAATTCAAAATACTTGGTCCATCCAGAGGCCATAACAAATTATGTTCTCAGAACTGTTTGCCATACCTGTGCTGTTAAACATGTAATCCCTTGTTTGCATAATGATTCTTCTAGAAAACATGGGTAAAAAGTTAATCACAGAGGCTTGGAATGGAAATGCTTTTTCTAAGCATCCTGGTATTTGCTGTTTCTCCTTCTCTGTGCCTGCAGTAATGTCATGAACTGATGCCATAAGATGAACTACAGTTCAAGTCCTGAAGCCGAAGATCCACAGTAGCCTGAAGACCCAGGGCAGCCCACTAGTGATCATACAGGCAAGGATCGTCACTGCTGCAATGGAGCATTAAAAGATCATTTTGTCAGTTTTGAGGGGAGGAACGGTTGTGCCTTTGTTAATGAAGAAAGATTGGGCTCCTCACTGTTGCACTGATACAGAGTTAAGAAATACTTTGAGGATTGGTGGAGTTGTAATGATGAACAGATCATTTACACTGAGGCTCGAAACCAAGCCTGCCATGAACGGCTTCAGGCTTCTAAAGTGCTAGTCTTCCTGTATTAATTATTAACATCACTAAAACACTCCAGAGATTGGCTTGGAAACATTAAACAAGCTTAATATTAATGGCTCCCAGATGATGTGATGGTGAACATCAGCATGTGCTAAAGACCGAGGAGGAAAAACTACTGACTACAATAAACATTTTAAGTATAGTGGGATTAAATTACAAAGAGAATGGAAGTGTGAACCACAAGAAAGGCTTTCCTATTGCACTGCCTGCTATCAGTCTGAAGAGACAGGTAATATTGTTTACACCTTTGAAATTACACTTGACGGGTCACAATAAATAGCCTTGAAGCACAGAGGTGTGCTGAGGTGGGAAATGTCTGCCGCCCACCTCCTTCCTCTTGAGAGGAGCCATGCTTTGGCTAGAGACTGTTACAGGCAGCTGCCTACCAACACTCATTACGTGCTAGCCACAATCCCTTGCGATTTCTCAAAATGTGTTTAACAGTTGTTATGAACATCCCCTGCTGAGGGTGCTGGAGGTGGGGTGGAAAGACATATGAAAAGTAGTCAGTGTTCCCTTTTAGTGCATGGAGTGGTTCTTGCCATATGTCTAATAAGTAAATCGCAGCTTTTGTGAAAGGTACGTGTGGCTTTCTCTAGTAAAAATATATGCATAGAACATTTTGCTTATCCCAAACTTCACGTTCTCTTTTACTCAGCAGAGGCTGGCCAGGAGGACCCCACTCCGCCAGTCCAGCCCACCTTGCCAACAGAGCTGCAATGGAGAGACCCTGGGCTCTAGCTTGGGTACCCGGCTTCAAAGGGAGAGCTGGCTCCCAGAGGGTATAGAAATGAAGGAAAACAGTTCTGTGAAAAAAGAGACATTGTTATCTAACAAGGTGCAGGTTTTGCAGCGTTTGACATGATTAAAGCACTTAAGCGCTCTCTTCCACGTGCATGGTCTGGTGCCTAGCATGAGCTCCGTGTGCTGCTTTTTTGCCAGTGGGGATATCGCGTTTGGGATGGACCTTGACCTCGCCCATAAACTTGGCGGCAACTGGCCAGTTGGCTTAAGCTATTAGTCTGGGACCGGCACACACTTACAGAGTGATCACACATGTTCCCTTAGGAAACTAGGCTAAAAATGGCTGTAGGCGGTACCTTTCTACATGAAGGGCTATAGGAGCTCACTGACAGCCGAAAGTTGCTCCCAGCTCAGTAATCTCCCCCAGAAGTGTTTCATCTGTCTGTGTTTGTGAGACAGTTGTAATGAATGCAACTGAAAACGGTTTGCCAGTGCTTGGAAAGAGAAATATTTAAGTAATGCTGTCTAGCACAGACTTGGAAAGTTCGTGTGGGTGTGAATATAATTTTGTTTTCCCTGAAGTCCCCACCCAGCTTTTGGATGTATAGTACAGACACGTTCATAGGGCATTTTATGATGGTTTTTGCCTCTCCATGCTTTGCAACAGGACGGTGGCCACATCGTAGTCTTGCTTTTTTCAGGTCAGGTCTAAATTTTTTTTCGGCTGGTTTTCGGTCTCATGCACTGGGTGTTACAGGCATCATCTGTAAAGGCACAAAAATAGAAATTATTTCATCGGTATGAGCCTGAGCAACCTCGTTTAACACCAGCCACTGCTGGAAGAGTAGTAAAGCAGTCAGCGTTATGCAGAGGTGAAATGAGTCATCTGTTGCCAATAAACTAGGAAGGAACAAAGATGCCTCGGGGGGGGGGGGAACCATTATCTGCTGTTAGCTAGAGCAACTCCTTTTATAATTGAAAAAGGTATTAAAAATTATTTTGGGAATTTCTAATTAGCTAGGTTGAGCCACTAATGCGCTCAGGATGTTTCAGAAACTTAAACTAGTAACTGCCCCAAAAAAGACCACTGCAGAGAAGTGTCTTTCCTGCCTTTCCCCTCTGCCACCACAGCTACAAGGTCAGGGAGGATGAAAACTTCTGTAGAAATTGAGGTTGGGCAACAAAGGTGGTGTCTGTCAGTCCCTGAGGAGATGCCTTCTTCTAACAGTGCCCAGGAAGGGGCTGGAAACCCCAATAAGGGGTGGAAACCCTGCAATAAGTAGCTATATATTGAGTAGCTCTCCTTAGGGAAATGCACAACTAGGAAAGGCAGAAGGCAAAAGAAAGGAAAAGCAGAGACTTGTGGCTGAGGCCATTCTGTTCCTGCCTCTGCCATCTGTTTCCAGCCCGGTCCTTGGCAAGCCGTTCAGCCAGCTATGGAAGTTGGTGGTTTCTAGATGTAAGCACGCATTTTGCTTTCTGTCCAGTTTGGGGTATTCAATGCTTTATTTATTTATTTATACATGCAGCTGAAATGAAAGGGTTCTGGCAACTCATTGTGTTTGGGAAAAAAATCTTTTAATTGTTACTGCAGTCAGAGGGAAAACTAAATACTGGAGAATTTGACAACACTTGCCTGACTGTTTTGGTTCTTTGTTGATGGAGAACAGAAGAGCCAATTCCTTCACATTTCTACAGGGAAGGATCAGAAGGGTTTTAGTGCCGTAATAATTAATGCTGGGGAAAAGTCGACAGGAAAATTGCAGAGCATGGTAACTGCTGCCGGGCTGGGATGGGGTGCAGTAACTAACGGATGAATTGGCTCGGGGGTGCACAGCGAGGGAAATCGGGCTGGGCAGATGAGTCAGTCCCACATGCCATTCATCAGTCACTGTGCACGGAAAAACAGGAATGCTAGGGATGCCAGAAAAATGTGTTATGACTTAAACTCAGACGCACTCTAACACACTGTAACATCTGAAGTGTTTTGTCTCTGTTTCCTCTAACGTTTTGTTACCAGTATCTTCTTTCACTTCCCAGTTTAGGCAAACTTCTTTATTTCAGGAAACTATAATGACCCACCTTCCTGCCCTACTAGTGATTATCACAGCTGGAATCTGAAATCCTTTAGCACCAGCATGCCTTATTTTAAGCCAGGAATTATTAGCTGACACTGCTGGTTTGCTGCTGTTCTGGGTAGGTGGGTGACCGGAGAGGTGAGAGGAGATGGGTAGCAATGCACGGCTTCAGTTCATAATGCAGAACCACGAGACATCAGACACAGGTGCTCTTCTGTCTGATGTTAAGTGGTTGGAACCGTTCCCTGAGAAGAGACATGGCAATTTTTCATTTTGCTATAAAATAGGGGAGTGGAAAATACCTCTTCCCTGACAAGTATGAAAGATGGCTAGAAGCAGAGCACAGTTAAGTTCTGCTGTGCTTGAGAAAAGGGATGTTTTGCCTCTGATTTGCACTTTGGATGAATCTGGATGGATTTCCACAGGGACAACAAACGGCACCTCCTTCCCCCTCTTCCACTCCAGCTGAGGGAGTTAAACTGTGATGTGGTTTCACATAAGCTTTTCCAAAATGATGTTCATATGCCATTTTACGGAACAGTATGACTAATTAGCGCAAGCACTTGGTCTGCTACAAACAATTGGTTGTTTTTAGACCATGTGTTGTGGCTGTTTTACTGCAGTACAAAACAACTGGAGTTTAAGAAAACCTGGAGGGCCTGATTGGAAAATGTGGCTCAGCTTAACTCCGCAACATTTGCGATGGGAGTGGATGAGGCCACACAGCATGGAGCAGAAAACACATGGGGAAAATCAAATAAGCAGACAGTGTCGGGCCCTTGTAGCAAGGCCATGTGATTCCTCGCTCTCGTGTCTACACGCCGTCAGCGGGGCGAGGACACCGGCACAATGGCAGGAGGAATGCTTTGATATATTAATCCCAAAGTGATGCAGACCCAGTTCCTCAGCTGCTTCAGCTGACGTAATGCATTGTTTTCACCAAAGCCATCCTGATTTTGTCCGGCTGAAGGACTAACTAGTTCAGACTATTTTTTTGTACAGTTGTAGAGGCTGTATTCCCAAATTAAATATGTATATTGATCTCTTGCCTGCCTTCTGTCCGGGCTCTGGGAAGAAAAGGCAGGGGGTATGCAGGTCTTGTCACTGTAATGCCCAAGTGTCTCGCAGTCTGGAATGGGTTTTATCCCCACAGCACTTGAGGTAGGAAACTAGGACTGTTTTTAGGCTAGGTGGAAGAGATGTATGATGTTTTTTCTTCTGAAAATAGCCTGGGGCTCTCTTAAAACTTAGGGTTTTTTTACACGGCAAGAGGGGAACCCAAAGGAGGTGGAACAGCCAGGTTTTGCAGCTCGCTGCGGTGCTGTGGCAGGCTGGCAACAGCAGACAGGAGCGCAGATAGCAAACAGCAGACCATAACAGGCCGTCTTTGTGGGCCAGGCGCAGCAATCGGTTGCTGTTCAGCCGCCTAGGATAGGTTTGGCTCCCTGCAACTACAGCTGCTGTGGAGCTGGCTTCACTTTGCTTCATGCTGAAACTCTCTGAGCCGTGGTGTGTCTGCTGCTAATTAGATTAGGTCCACAGAGGCTGTGTTGAGCGAGTTACCATTTTTAGCCTGAGATGGACAGTTTTCAGCGAGCTCAGTGGCAGTTTGCAAATTGAAGGTAAGTTCCCTGCTTGGCACGGTAATGGAGAGCTTACATGATTGCAGTGGTAGTCTGGGTGAAGGCTAGCTTACGTCCTCCAAACAGGAACATCAGTGGGGCCAGAACAGCCTCTCTGGGGCTGTTGCAGTGTCAGCCGTGGTGTATATTCATGTCCCAAATTTAGTGGCAGGGCAGAGAACCCGCAGTGTTTGGGCTAGTGCTCATTAAGGCAGACAGACTCTCAGTATAATGCTTACCACAGACTTAACACACTTCACCCTGGCTACCCAAAAACTGCTTTCGGATGCACGTCCAGAACTTTGGCAAGAAACGTCTGATTTCCAGACTACAATTATATGTGGCCTGTTTAGCTGTATGCTTTTGTGCTAACTTGGCTCTAAGCTTTACATAGCGTCATCCCCACCCCTTTTCTCCAAAGTAGTTTATAGAAAAGAGATGCAGTTTTTCTGCCTTTGGCTGGACAAGCCAACCCCTTCTCATCTCAGGAAAGGTCCTCCTGCTGCTTATCCTAGGAGCTTTTCTCTCTACAGCTATGCAAGTTTGACTTCTTCTTGACATGGAAAAGCAGACTTGCAGGCACTGTTTTAGGTAAGGTCTTGCGGATGGTTGTGCAATGGTATAAATATTTGCATCGGTCGACCCTTACCTGAAGTGCTCTAACATTAAATGTAATTCTTTGGTGTTAGTGTTGTGATGGTGGCACACAACCAACCGGTGATCAGTTTATAACCCCAGAACTTCCTCTTCTTCCCTCATTTACAGCGGATGAGATCACGAATTTAGTCCTTGACATGATATTTGCTGTCTGCTTGATTTCATTCCACTTGTTTCTCAAGTCCTTAACCTCTTCCCATTCTTGTCTGACTTTATCCTCCTTTATTGGTGATGCTTCATAACACTGTGTCACCAGTGTATTTCATTAGTGCTGTCCTACTTGTGTCAGGGCGCTAATGAAAATATTAAACGAAATCAACCCCAAGGTTAACCTTTGAAAAACACCCTCCAAAGGAAGATTCTTCCTCAGCCTTGAAAGGGATCCAATTCTGAGACCTTGAGATCCCCAAAGTGGCATCTTCAGTGACCCGTGAAAAATTTACAGATGAAAAACTATCTCTCATGACATGCCAGGGTGACTAGAGGAGGCCCATAAGTCACTGAGGGGTTTTGGCAAGATGAAGACAACAAATAAGCCCTCTTCAGAAAAAAACACATTTGGTATAGCAAGTAAGTTGCTGTTGGCGAAAAGCGAACGAGATAATCATCTGCTGCTATTGTGGGATGTTTTTTTTTTTCCAGTCCTCCAAAAGCTTGGCTTGGAAGCCCACCACTTTATGGACTGTATTCTCCTTGGTCAATCCAAGCTCATTAATCTCTTTTCTAGACCACCTGGGAAGACGGTTATCAGTTATGGCTTTGCTGTGATGAGTTGCTGTGTAACTACAAGCCCCAGGCTATACGTGACGAAGCTAAGCAAGGTTCCTAGCGTGCCAGAGCTCCACTGATGCAAACAGCGACTCTGCTGACTTGAAGAGATGAAGTAACAGTAATGAATCTCATCCGAACAAAATCTGCATGGACAATACCAGTCTCCTGAGCCCTGTCTTGACACTGCTCAAATGTGGCAACAACATCTGAAAGCTTTTCCCAGGAGGTTGGATTTGCTGAAGAGGATCATCTTGGGCTCCTTAGGAGGTGTAATAAAGTACAAGCCCTTTAGTTGCACCAGTGGTTTTTTTTTCTGTAGTATTTCAGTGCCAGCACATACTTGTCTGTGATGTAATTTTTTTCCATTAATAAATCTACAGACCCTGCTGGATAACACTGCTGTTATGTTTGCAAAATGTTACAATGCTAATGGAGCTCTGCTCATTTCACATATTGTGACAACATGAAATATTGGCCTCCTAGGTATGAAATAGGCCTTTCCAAGGTATTTAAGCATTCCACTCTCCTTGGACTAATGGACATCTTGTTAAAGCTGTCAGATTTCCCTTCAGGTTTGGCAGATGTTGCGATCTTACGGCGTAGCGGAGAGGTGCTCTTGCATTTTCTTTTAACATCATCAGCTAGCCACTGGATTCCCCTATCCCAGGGCTTGCCACTAATAGAGGCATAATCATGTTTTGCTGCACAGAGTATAAAAACACTCATTTTATTATGTAAAAGCGCTCTGTTGAGTACACGAGCAGCAGCAGTTTTAACAGCTGATTGCTTGTTCCGATTCTCAAGAGTGAGGTTTTACAAGATGGCTTGGTTTAAGAGCAGCACAGAGGGAAAATTTTATCTTTGAGGTGTGCTCTGCATCAAATGGCCTCCTTGTACACAGGATATTGGAGAATGAGGTACGTACTAAGCACTTAAAATAGAGCCCTTTGAAACTGGCACAGGGTACTCAGTCTTGTCCGAGTATCATTAATCACAGTTATGACTCTCAGACAAAGCGAGCCTCAACTTCATGTTGCTTGTTAAAATAAGAAATGTACATTTCAGTATTTCATTTTCAGCTGCACTCACTGCACTTCATAGCACAGCCAAAACTAACGTATTTGAATCATTATTTCACATTTATTTGGACAAATTCTGTATGTATAGTATTTTTATAGCAAGATGGCTTATTTTGACTATATTCAAAGAAAAAAAATACTATAAGTGTCTGGAATGCAAGAAAAAAGACGGAGTTCTTACACTGCAGCGCATGTTCAATGTGTGATTTGAAATCTGACTGCAGTCACCCAACAGCTTCTCTTCTGAATTCTCTGCTTTGTTTTTAAATTTCTTTCTTTCTCTCTCTTTCTTTCTTTCTTTCTCTCTTTCTTTCTTTCTTTCTCTCTTTCTTTCTTTCTCTCTTTCTTTCTCTTTCTTTCTTTCTCTTTCTTTCTCTCTCTCTTTCTTTCTTTCTTTTTCTTTCTTCCTTCCTTTTTCTTTCTTCCTTTCCTTCTTTCTTCCTTTCCTTCTTTCTTCCTTTCCTTCTTTCCTTCTTTCTTCCTTTCCCTTCTTCTTTTCCCTTCTTCTTTTCCCTTCTTCCTTTCCCTTCTTCCTTTCTTTCTTTCTTTCCCTTCTTCCATCCTTCCATCCTTCCATCCTTCCTATCTGTCTGTCTATCTGTCTTTCTTACAAAGCCCTCTCCATAGTAGGTTTTTAGACATAAACCTGTCTAGCACAAGCCTCAGTTTGGCTGTAGGGCCAAGCCTCTGTGAGGCTTTCAGCCAGTGAGGCAAACAGCACTCATGCAGATCTTACTGCACCACTGAACTGGAAATTCCTTGCATGGATACAGTGATGCAGCTGCACAGGTGGCTGAGATCCCTGGGTAACACGGGCCTAAAAATAAGGCATTGCCTCGCCTCTTTAGCCAGAATTCCTCAAAGGGCAGAGGCAAATGCAAGGGTAAGGGCTCAGGGAACAAATTATGTGGAGCCTGAAAGGGTAATAGTGCTCAGCCAGGTCTTGGGGAGGTGAGGTTGGAGTTGAGGTGGCTGAAGAAGGGAAGCCTGTGGGAAACCTAGGAAAGCCAGACACAGCAAGGCTTTGCCTCCGTAGCAGGGTCAGAGCTCACTTTCAAGGCCCCTGCACTGCCTTGCAGAGCAGGTGCTTTTTTTTCCACTCATGTGGGGTCAGAGTAAGCTTGATGCCAAATCTCAGGGTGTGAGACACTTGCTTTTAATGCCCAAGTAAGGTGAGGAACTCATCTATCTGCTTCTGCTGACAAAATAATAATTTGTTTCTTATAAATAGTCCCAGGCGTAAGAAGCAGTATCAATGCAATACCACTACCCAGAAGAGCCATGGTTCCCAAAACAACTGTAACGTGAGTGGTGAGTGCGTGCACAGCCCAAATGCTGTCTGAAAAAAAGAGAGTGTTTGGCTGCTCTAAGAAGGTTGTAGACATTGAACGAGAGCTGGAGCGATGGCAAGGTGAAGGAGAGGCTGGGCTTCCAGTTCCCTGTTGAAAGTGATGCTAAACAGGAAAAAAGTCTCAAAAATGTCGGGATTTCTGTTCAGGCTGCAGAGCCCAGGGCTGAGAAGAGGGGACCTGCCTGGCGGGGTGGCTGATCAGGGCTTTGTTAGGAGCTCTCAATTACTCATCTACTCTGAAGTCAACAGCTGCACCTCAAAGGTCTGCACAATCTCTCGCCAAGTTTGGGCGACAGTGTTTCCACGTGCGGTGCTGGGTGCTGGCAGGCACTGCGTTGTGGAGCGGAGGGCAATCACACGGAGACAATCGCTTCAGCACAGGCACCGGCTCTAAATATAGCACTTTGATGTCACTCGTATAAAAAGCAACAAGTGAGAATTAAATAGTTTCTGAAGAACAAGTACCAGCCTGGGACCAATGGAGGGCATCTATCCCCTCTTGGGGAAAGGGATTCTGAAGATTCTGATAAAGCTAGGGTTTTTTCTTTTCCTGAAACAGCCACCGATTGCTTTATTCTCTGATACATGCCCTCATGGGAAGGGATGATATATTAAACTGCTTGACACAGTTTTGAATTTGAGGATGACCCAAATCTCGGCCATCGTGCATGAAAACTGCCAGACAAACATCGGGCTGACCAGAGCGGGCAGGCATTGCCTTTTACCTTTATCAATGGTAAAATTAAGTCGTAAAGATTAAATGCAGCTTGCTGGTCTTTGTCAGTAAGGGGGGTGGGGTTCGCAGCCCTTTTTCTGTCACACGTCTGTGTAACACATTTGGTATCCTCAGCTTCAGAGACTTATAACGCATATTTAAGGAATTATTGTGAAAATTGAAGTACAAGGGCTGTGACAGGAATCCCAGAGAATACTTGCTGCTTGTCAACGTAAATTAATTAAGCAGTGATGTACTTGACACTAGAATTAATCACATCCACTTATACTTAATAGGAAAATTCATGGCTGAAGGGATCCCCCGGGGCTACGCGGCCAGGTGAAGGTTCACAGCACAAAGAGATGGGTTTCTGGCCCACTCGCCCCGTATTTGTGGCAGAGAAACCCCGCCAGGTTCACAGCTAGTGAGGTTTCGACGCCCGTTTCCCCGATTTCAGGGAAATTTTCTTCAGCTTTGCTGACGGGAGGCCTCGGGAGGGGAGGTCACCAGAGGGCTGGGAAGCCCGGGGAGGCTGGGGCTGCGCCCGGCCAGGGGCGCGGGTGCCGCGGGGAGGGGGCCCCCAGCGGGGCGGCGGGGCTGCCCACGGCTGAGGGGGCTGCTGCGGAGGAAGGGGTGCGAGGGGAGCGGGGAAACCGGCCCCCAGCCCGCCTCCCGCTGTCGGGGGGCCGCTGAGGGGCGTGAGGCGGCGCCCGGCCCGGCCCCTCAGGGCAGGGGGCGGCGGCGCATGCGCGCGGCGGGGGGCGGTGACGGCCGGGCTCTTCACGCCGGCGCCGGCGAGCGGTAGAGGCGGCGGCGGCGGCAGCAGCGGCGAGAGGGTCGGGGCCGGCGGGGAGCGGCGGCGGAGCGCGTCCGCCATGGGGACGCAGGGCGCCGGGCGAAAGCGGCTGCCGAACCGGGAGCGCCTGACGGCGGAGGACGATGCCCTCAACCAGATCGCCCGCGAGGTGAGCGGCAGGCGGCGACTCCCCCCTTCCCCCCCCGGGCTCCCCCAACCGCCGCGCACGCGCCCCCGGGCAACGGGCACGACGGCGACTGAAGGGCAAGCTGGTGGAAGGCGAAATAAAAATCGCGTTCATCAAAACAGTGTCGGCCTGGTTTGTGATCATCCTAGGGCACCGCTTAAGTCTGAAGCGGTTAAAGTGTTTATCCGTGAGGAAAACGGCGTGCGGTGGCAGCCCGGGCAGAAATCCCTCCCTGCTCCAGCCCCTCCGTGAGGGGAAATTAATTGTCTGCTGCTGCCGAGGCTGGCGTTAATGACTGAGAACGGGAAAATGGGCCGCTCGGGCTTTTTATGGGTACCTATAAAAGATAAAAACGTAAACCAGAAGACCGCAAGATGCTGCTAGACATAGGCATAAGTGTACAATCTAACTTGGAAGCTTGCTTATATTTATATTTAATGAGTTAGGCTTGCTGCTCCCTAGACACGGCATTGTGCTTGATCTGACTTCAAACAGTTAAAGCCAGCTGATGGCTGTTTTCTTTCTACCTCCTTATTCTTACTTGCTGTGTACAGTTGCATTGGTTCAGTGGTGAATAGGATGACATGAATTTGGTTTTTATGTTTACTAAAGCTGACACAGGTTGTTCTGCGGCCTTCCTCCCAGGTCTTCCGATGGGTGAGACGGGGAAACCCCGACCTGAGATAGGGATGAGCGGCAGCTGGGTTGTTCTTCACTGTGTCTAAGCTGATCCGATGCTGGCTGCTGCTGAAGGTGGTCATCCTCTTCCCCTAGCATGGGTTATGTGTGTCTTCTCCCCGCCTCCAGTTGCTCTGACCCCAAGATGGGTTACAGGATAAATTGCTCTTCTGGAAGAGATTTAAGTCTCTCTTGGTTTCCTTTCCTGAATCACGGTCGCAGCAGGATCAGATGAATGCTAATGTGCAGCTTATTTTTGGTGGCAACTGGCTGTTAGATTCAGTTAGCTGTAACATTGTGCACCTCGGATACTATCACTAATGGCAGCCCTGACGTGGGAAGTCTTTACTATTCTTGTGTGTCGTTTTGAAGTTGCTTGTAGCATCTTTGGAGTACATGCAGTAGGCTAATTTGTGTGAATGATTTGGATAGCGTGTTTCCAGAAGTCACATCTTTGTGGCAGTATGATGAGAAGATGGGGAAGTTTCCAAGGGATGGAGTTTGAGGTAGGAGGTCAAAAACGTCTCGTGTCCTGGACATAAGATAGCAAGTAAGAGTGATTGTGCTGTCTATTGGAGTTTGAGTCATGACAACATCCCAGGAATTGCTTTGGGATGAGGGTTTAAATTCCACAACTGTGTTCTGGCCATGCTGTCATTTGATCAAGGAAAACATCAATCTGTAACAGGGGGCCTAGGTTGTCCTTCTCTGCAAGTTTCTCTCCTGCTTTCACTTTTCTTTAGCTTATGCACTGCTTTTCACTGTATTGTGAAGTGGTTTGAAGCCTTAAATATTGTGTTGTTTTGTTGTTTGTTGTTTTGGTTTTTTGTTTTTTTTTTTTTTTTTTCCTTCTGGGGATTGTTTAAAGGACAACTCCATTTGCTCAAAAAGCCCAACACAAGCGTGTCTTTTATCTTTTCCCTTGAGTGCTAAAACTGTGAACTGCCAAGTTCAAGGTTCAGCATTTTCCCATATTATTTTAACTCTTTGCATTACTGTGTCTTGGGTTTTAGGCGCTTATAATGGTTTTGTTGTTTAACTGCCCGTTCTCCATACAAGAGATCCCAGAAGAATTCTTCCATATCATCTTGAAAAAAATGTAAAGTAAGCCTTTTGTCTCCTCTTAATAAAGATGCTGAGAGCCTTCATGTTGAGAAGGGTACAAGGGTTACTGACATTTTTGATCTTCCAGCCTTCCTCGCAGGTGTGTAGGCAAAGCTGAGGCATAGACATGTTGTGTTTGTGCATACGTTTTCACTTTTCTCTTTCCTTTGGTCTTCCTTTGTTATTCAGAAGCCACAGGGGCTTGCAAGTTATTAGCAGATTCTAGGACCTCATTTTGCTGTGTTCAAATGGGAGTCAAAAAGAGCATCCAAACTAGACTTATTCATAGAGGTACTTTCACCTTGGGATCTCTGGGAGTAAGCTGAAATGTGTGCATCTCCTCTGCTTTTGGTTTTCCTCCAAAAGGACTGTGCTGCTTTGACACTTTTGAGCTGTATTTTGTAGTTGTCAGAAGATCTTGAAAAATCAGCGGTTCTTGCTATACTGCGTGCTTCTACAAGGACACATTAAGGCTTGTAAAGACTCTTAAACTCCTGCCTTTTGAAGCATATTTTTTTTTAAATTTGCAGCCAGAATGTCTTTCTGTGTACATGCAGTCTTGTGTAGACCGAGAGAGAGCCTTGTGCAGTGAAAAAGGGAGTCCTTGCCCCCGCGGCATGTGAGAACAGTCTTAAGAGGAAGTAACTAAGCAAGCGGAAGGAAATTGTAAAAGTGAAGCATATTGTAGTGACAGGGTTTTAGTAGCGCTATTAGTAATGTTAAACAGTAGTAGTAAGTTTTAATGTTTGAGGCAATTTCTGAACTAGATCAGCTGCACGTAGTTTATCACCTTGTCTAGACCTGTTTAGAGCAGAAGTAGAAGGTACAGTTACTGTAAATCATCTTGCCCATCAGGAAAGAGTAGTACCATACCCCTAAATCTGGCTGTTGAGTTTCTGACTTACATGGTAATTAAATGGGTGGTAAATATAGTTAAAATAAGAACTTGGTGTTCTGGGTTTCTAACAGACACAGATGACTGCCACTCAGGATTTGCTGTACGCACACCTAGCTTGTATTGCTGAGATTATTTTTTCCGGGTGTCAGCTCTTACAGATGAGAGCGAAGCTGATCAATGATAGGCTTCTCCGCTTTCAGACTTGTGTTGATGCTAGTAGATTATTCTGTGTTTAGGTCAATGGAAACTCTTGGGCTATTTTATTCCTGTCAGTGAATACATGCCAGCAGTGTTTGCAAAATCTAGCAGTTTGATACTCCTTGAGGTCTGTGCCAGCACAGCCAGCAGTAATCGCGTGCACATACTGTGCAGACATCTGTCCATCCTCTCAGGCTGGTGTACGTGTGGTTCGGGAAGGGAGAGCCCTGGGCTGCTGAACCTTACAGACTCTGGCCTTCTGTAAAGCGGCTTTTTTCCTACTTGCGTTAGATGGGTTTGATGGGATAACTTGAGAAGTTGTTTCTAGGGGAATATTTTTTTTTTCCTACCGTGCTCTTTGCTAGCTACAGTAATAGTTAAGTGTTACATGAGCAGAAAGAATTTTGCAAATCCAATGAGGAACTGCCATCTGCATAAATAAGCTATTTCTCTTATAGGCAGCTAATATTAGTTACTGGTTTCTGTTTTCTTGAATGAATAAGAACAAGGTCAAGGTAAATTTCTTGTTTCTGTTAGGAAAGTCATTTACACCTTGTCTTGCTAATGTTTTGCAAACAGATGGGTGTTAACACTGCTCAGAAAAACAGCCCTGCCATATGTCATCTCTGTGCTAGAAATCTTCTCTTTTTTTCATCCAGCAATTTACAGAGTAGAACTCTTTAGCTGGTAATTAATTTGAAGTTAGTAGTTCAAGCAACATTACTTTCTTTCATAACATAACTTTATTTTTACTATTAGGGTTGCTTCTTCACTCTTTGTACACTGTATGTCACTTTCAAAATTTCAAGAACTGTCACCTACATACTTATACATACATTATTATTATTTTTTAAGTAACTGACATAATCAGTTTATGGACTGTAAATTTGATTGTTTCACTAGAGTTTTTAGTTTGGGCATTGACTTGCATTCTTAGCGATTAAAAAATTGGGATGCTCCACTCCTATGAAGGAGCAGAAGTGTAGCTGAATAGAAGTAGCTCAAAATGCAGGTGAAACCCGCCAGCCAGCTTCACTGGTTACAGTAAGAAGGCACTAAGTAACTTCAAAAGCCTAAATTGGAGTTTCAGGGCTAGTGAAGAGATGCTGTGATCATTGTATGTGGAATCTAAAAGCCTGGCGTTTAAATCGAGGGGATAATTTGGGGGAGAATTCTCTGGTTTATGTGAGAATTTGGGTGACCTGCATAACGAGAGATGGAAACAATCTGGTAAAAGTCAAAGCTAACACAAGCAGAATGGATATTTATATATGGGAACACAAGCCACGCAAACTTTATTGAACTGTTACGCAAACCAGAGCATTTAAAGCAGTGTATTCCCTGAGAATATACTAGGTAACGCTAGTGTAAGATCTGTGTGCCTCGTTAGTATAGTGGTGGAACTTTTTTGAGTAGTACTTGGCATTTAAGAGATGCATGGAGACTTTTGTAAGCCAGATAAATATTCCAAGAGAAACCCTTAGAAACAGTCTGGTTTATGTAGCACCAGTTGCTTGTAACTGACTTATTTTTTAATTTCATTACTTTCTGCCTTTATGAGTGTTAACGTATCAGTCCAAGAGAACAAATGATCTGAAAAAGCATGCCTGGCTGTAGGTCTCTCTTCTAGAAAAGAGAAAGTTATGAAAGCAAGGGATGCTCATGGAGGGCTTGACTCAGCCCGGTTGACCTAAATATAGGAAGGAAGGAGGACTTTGTAGGCAACGCTTGCCAGTAGGGCATGGAAAATTGTTGCAAAATTGTGATGATTTTATGTAGCAAATGTGCTCTTCTTCATCAAATGCTCTCCTTTTTCCTAATGTTTTACGTCTATATATCCAACTGTTGTGGTTTAACCCCAGCCAGCAACTAAGCACCACACAGCCGCTCGCTCGCTCCTCCCCGGTGGGATCGGGGAGAGAATCGGAAGAGTAAAAGTGAGAGAACTCATGGGTTGAGATAAAGACAGTTTAATGGCTAAAGCAAAAGCCGCGCGCGCAAGCAAAGCAAGGAATTCATTCACTACTTCCCGTGGGCAGGCAGGTGTTCAGCCATCCTCAGGAAAGCAGGGCTCCATCACACGTAACGGTTATTTGGGAAGACAAACGCCATCACACCCAGTGTCCCCCCCTTCCTTCTTCTTCCCCCAGCTTCTATACTGAGCCTGATGTCATATGGTATGGAATAGCCCTTTGGCCAGTCTGGGTCAGCTGTCCTGGCTGTGCTCCCTCCCCGCTTCTTGTGCACCTGGCAGACCACAAGAAGCTGAAAAGTCCTTGATGAGTGTAAACTCTGCTCAGCAAGAACCAAAACATCAGTGTGTTATCAACATTATTCTCATCCTAAATCTAAAGCACAGCGCTCTACCAGCTACGAAGAAGAAAACTAACTCTATCCCAGCTGAAACCAGGACACCAACAAATGGCAAGGAAACATGTGAAGGAGCAGCTTCGGATGGTTTAAAAAGCAAGACAAAAATCTTAAGACCCATCTTGTTTTAGTTAAATGGGTGATTGTAGCCTGTCTCCCAATGCACAATCTGCCTCACAGTATGCCTATTGCAACTTTAAATAATTAGTTGCCTGTTTTTGTGTCCATGCCTGGCCTGAGTCCTCTTCAGCTGTTCTCTCACTGTCCGAGGAAACAGCTGTTTAGGAACTGTGATTCCTATTTCAGTCAAGCAAGAGACTACTGTTAGGATTAACAACATGGGAAGCCCAGCCTTTTTCTTTGCAAGCCCAGATGCTGAGCTTGTCTGCAGGATGTAATACTAATCATTACCTCATCTAGAAGGATGTTTTTCCAGGCCCATTGCTGAATCAAGTTGGAGCTCAAGTGTGCTTGGCAAGGCTTTCAACACTGTTCAGGGTTGGGTGTGTGGGTGTTTTTTTGGTTTTTTTTGGTTTTTTTTTTTTTTTTTTTTTTTTTTTTTATCCTTTGGTTGCAGGGAACGTAATCCACATAGCATTTTGGGCTTGTGAAACAAGGTATTTGTCCCTCCTGTCAAGTCAGCAGGTTGCCAGGAGCAGTGAATCTGTCTAGCTAGATGTAAGCGCTCACTGGCAAACCCTAAAAATAGCAGCTCTGAAATATCAGCTGTTGTCTTGCTTGTGTTGAAATACTTTTTGGGGGAGAAGTTCTCCATTGGAAGGGGAGGTGGGGGGGTGTGGAGAACTGCAGTAAGCCAAATTTTCCTTCAGGTAGTTGTAAGCTGACTGTGAGAGTTTTGGGGTTTTTTGTTTGGTTTTGTTTTGTTTTTTTTAAATACCAGAAATGCTTCTGAGAAGCGAAAGTGCATGGTCATTTCATTGTGAAGCTTTTTCTGCTTCTGGTGTTATCTGGTGCTCTTGCTCATTACCCTGAATCTACTAAAGATGAATAGCTGGCCTTGCACATAGTAGAAAAATAGCTCATGTTTGGGCTTTCATTGCACAGTAAAGATGAGGGAAGTGCTTAAGGGCTTCTTATGGGGAGACATCTGTAACTATCTACTCCCAAGACACTCTCCTTTTCTTCCACCTTATTTCAGTTAGGGAACAAGAAGTAGGCTGTAGAACTTCCCCAGCTAAAGCTGGAAAAATAACTGGTATCTGCATTGAAATAAGAATATAACATCAGGCAAAAATATATTTAAAAAGCAGCCATATGGGTAGGCTTGGTCTTCAGTCTTGCAAGTTAGTGTTGGCCAATTTCTAGTGAACACGTTTTTCATACTATGTGTAGCTGAGATGAGTTGTTCTGGTGCAGATCACTGCGGTTTAAGGTTACTGTGATTGCTAGATTCCAGCCTGGCATCTTTGCCCATGATTTTGTTCTATACTTTTAAAAGTAAGATGCTGTAAGGTAAATTGCTGCTGGAGAAGAGCTGCTGTATGCTTCTTCATCCTCTGCCCTGCGAGTAGTATAACCTCTTACAGGAGAATGAGACGAGCAATTGGAGATGGTAATCTCTTAAACTGAGTAGTCTGGTGTGCTGGAGCTCATTTGCAGGTACTCTTAGGTATTTTGAGGATGGAGAGCCACCAGTGTTGCTGGTAGGTAGCAAGAAATGTAAGGCAACTCTCAACGGCCTGGTTGTAGAAGCTTTAACTGCTGAAATTAAAGCTTGATGTGGCATAATAAATACTAAATAAGGCAATACTTCACTGGTAGGAATTTAAAGGTTTTAATTACTTAGGAGGAGCTGATCTAGTTGCCATACAGTGCTTGCAGTGTGTAAATGACTTCAAGTACATGAATGACCATGTGACATAATTTTCTGTTATGAAAATGTGGAAGTTCTGGTCAGGCTGTTAAAAACTACTGATTTTTGGAGGCTACAGAAAGGGTACAGAAGTCATGTATTCAAAGGCTGGGAAAAAGCACGGAAGTAATAATTTCACATTGGCAGGTATGTGCCATAACTGACCGCTGTACTAGTTTGACAGCTGTCCCTACCTAGAGTACTTGCTGGTTAGACCTCAGTGCCAAAGATATTTCCTATGTGTATTTGGATGGATTTCTAATTCTGCCTCTAAACAAACTTACCTAAGCAGCATGAAGTGTGGAGGGCAGTGTGAAGCGCAAGGCTTGGGAAGTATTTCCTGATGAGCAGAGCTAGGAGCAGTTTTATGGCCTCACCAGCTTGAGAGTTTTGGGCATTGAGAGAGGAGAAGACACTAGCTAACTCTGACTGTCTAACGCTGTTTCCAAAACTGAGGGTTGCTTGTTCTGGGACGTGGATGTATGCCTAAACCAAAAACTGGGCAGAAAGGAGTGTATCCCTGGTTAACTGAAGCAGTGCCTCCCCAGGATGGATTTGACTTGCACATCAGCATCTAGCCTGCAATCCTGTTCTCTATTCCTTTATCCCTTCAGTGTGTCGTGTTTTCCTGTAAGAGAATTTCTGATACAGTGTGTACCCCTTTAGGGTGTGGAATTCTGAAGGGGAGGGTGTTTTTTTTTCAAATCCTTTGAAAAATGTTAGGTTTATTGTCAGACATAAAAAATGGAAGTTTTAACAAAGCTAGCTATTTCTGTGTTAAGGAGAGATGGATATTTTGGATATTGAGTATAATCGCACATAAATGGCACAACTCTGGTGTAAAACTTCAAGTGGCTAATTCTGACTTGGAAGCTCCACTGAATAGATTGAAATAACTTTTGTTAATTGAGGGACTTAAGATAGGCACTCAGTTTTATTGGCACCGAACACTGAGCTAACTGCTCATTAAAAATTTCTGACCTAGAACTGGAAAGTTGATTGCTTTGTAATGTACTTTCAGTAAAATATCCTGGGTGTGATCTGAAAAGAGGTGGGTTTGTTCAGTTGCATCTGCTTTGCCCTTCTGTGTGCCTGCAGCCTGTGAGCCAGCAGCTTGGCATGGACTGTGGTTTTATCCACCTAAATACTACCGCAGCATTTAAGAGTTGAGCTGGAGACAGCGTACAGGGAAAGTGATCTGATAGTGCCAAATCCGAGCTGTGTTCCAGTCTTGGATGTGGTGAGGAAGCCTCTTTGTTTCCTATTGCTTCTAGCTCCTTGCTGGTTGTCACTGCTCTTTTTCACAGCTCTCTTCTCCTTCCTGCATGCTGCTTTTGTGTGCAAGATGAGAGTTTCTTTTGTGATACAGCTTAATCCTGACACTATACTTGCAAAAACACTGGATGCCTTCTAGTTCTTCAATGCTTCATGAGCTCCTGAGAAAATATTTAGATTTTATTTTTGTATTATATGTTGCTGTACAAGAAATCAGAGCCTTTGGTAAACCAAAATTGTCAGGTGCATCACCACTGATGTGTTCCTATTTTTAATACCTGGTAATTAGGTAGGGCAGTGCTTGTTATTGGCATGTGAAGAAATGCAAAAACGATAGTTAAGTTTCAGAGCAACAATTTTCTTTCCCCTTAGCTGTCAGAAGGTTTGTGTGAATGAGAGTGGATTATTCAATTTGTGTTCAAACTTTTGTCAAAGAAACAAGCAAGATGGTATGTCCAACTGCTTCTGGCTTCTTCAAAAGTAGATTCTCAGAGTTGGGTTTTTCCTACTATAATGTCATTACTTGCAGTTTTTAGATGTAATTAGTGTCAGATTGATTTATCTTTCCCGGAACGGAAAGCTTACTGGAAGTGAGCTCCACAAAAGCAGTTTATTTGCCTGTTTACTGGTTTAGCTGTTTGGTCAGTGACTTGTGTTTTAATATTGCCTGCAATGAAGTGATGATGCCTCTGTCCCAAGGGGTCCCACTGGTGATTCTCTGCAGACTGTTCTCACAATCCCACAGATGCCTCGAGCGCAGAGAGGGAACATAATAACGTTTCTTCCTTCTGTCGCTGCTCTTGCATATCTTGTGACCTTTCCCTTCACCAGTATCTGATTTAAATTTAATATTGTTTTTTTTCTTTGCCTTCCTCTTTTGAGTACTTCCTATGTCCCAAAATATCCTTTCTCTAATCCCACATTTGAATACCAAATTTAGTTGAGTCTGTCTCTTCTGTCTGCTTTCGCCAGCATCTTCCAGCAGACAGAAATGGAACACAGGAGTATCTGGCACGTTAAAAGCTGGGTCAGGTTTTTAAACTTGTTCCCTCAGGTCAGATGGATTTCAGGCATCCCCACTTGGGTCTTCTAATTATGGAGCATTTATCAGCTAACATACTAGGATGACAGGAGAGCAAGGAAAGGCTCTTGGTGTGCTTCACATGCAGAGAAATCCCTGGGCTCCAGTCTCCTATTGAACTCTTGTAGTTTCACATTTTTTTTCCATTCACTTTTAAAACACACATCGCTTTAGATTCAGGTATTTCAGATATGGCTGTTTATACTGGTGCCAATGTACTAGAGTCTTCACATGGAAACATGAAATCATAATTGCTTTTGCTGACTATGAACAGTAAAAGATAACAGCCTACTGGTTTTGGTTTTTTTTGTTTGTTTCTTTTAATATCTGTATAATCGCTTCTTGTTTCTCTCTGATTGCAAACTTGAAGTTCTTTCAATTGAGAGTTGCTAGGAAAATAGTAGATATGACTTTATGTGCTTTTTAGAAAATAAGTCAGTTTAAATTTGAATCGTCTACAGCCCTATTACTTTCCTTTGCAACTGTGCATTTCCCATAATCTGTTTTCTTTAAAATATCCGTTCTCACGTAAGAAATGTGTGTGTGCTGGTCTTGATTTTTCTTGCTTTGCTGAATGTGCTGCTGAGCTCTAAGAGGATTTACATTGACAAATATGTTGAATCAACATCTGTTGAAAATTGAAGTGGGCTTTTGGGACATTTTTTGTGATACCCAAAGGTCATGCTATTCCAACGTCTATTAAATATGAAATTTAAATCTGCCCTGATGTGAAATGAGTACATTGAAACAGTGATGTGACCTAACCTTTACATGAACTGTGGAGGAATCTAGGGGCTCTGGGAAATAGTATGCTTGCGTGTGGATACAAGGGATAATGTTGGTATATGTAGAAAATGTCAGTGTTTTAATTATAGAGGGCTACGCAGTGTTTTTAGTAACATTTGTACATTCTTGTCTAATTACCCTGGCAAAAATATCATTATTTGGTGAACTAGAGTAAGCGAAGAAAGGTTCTCTGTGAGTGTTGGTGAAATGCTTCTGTATTGCTGGTGGAACAAATATATACTGTCAGACTTAACGATTTTCAGGCTAGCAGAAAGGCATCTGGTAACCCAGAACTTATTGTCTAACCAAGCAATCTACAATTTTAGTATTAGAAAATAAAGATCAACGGGTTTGTAGCGAGCTATGCTCTTACAGCAATCTATTGTAATTTTTTGGGGTGGGCTCAACCTGTTAATACAGAAGCAAGCTTCTTGTAGAGGTCTGCATTACCTAGAGTTGCTTCTCTGAGGTCTGCTACCTGTGTTGCTGGCATAACAAGTCTGCTCTTTCAGTCTTCCCACCATAAAATCAAAACAGCGTGCCAAAAAAATTAGTCTAATATCTTGGATGTGAACTCTGTGAATACACTGATCAGGTATAAAAACCTTATGTATAAACACTTCCAAGATTGCTTCGTGCATCTTAAGAGCTGGTAGTAAACCTTAAGGGAATTGGAATTTCATTGTAATTTCCTTTAATAGAATGTGATTCTTAAAGGGCTGAGCTTTTGCCTCTGGCTTATCCATTCTCTCACCATTTCTTATTACTTGCCATTTTTTGAACACAGCTGTTTCAGGCATTGAACTAATTGATCGACACAATGTGAGTGTTAAATAGACTGTGAGACTGAGGATAAAGTTATAATTGTATCTGCTGGGTGGTAGTTACTGTTAGGGACAAAAGGAGCAAGCAAAGAAAGGACCTGACCAGGGAGGGCTGCCTCTGTGTCTTATGCTGTTGATGTATTCCAAGTGGCATTCTTTGGTTTCAAGAACTCAGATTGCCATGAAGGCCATTTTTGTTGTACAGCTAAACAAGGTGTGTGTAGCCTGGTAGTGTCTTTCAAACTGAACTAATTTGTTAGTAAGGGTTAGGACACAGATTCTCCAGGTAATCCATTATCGCTCAGACCCAGTTTGGATACAGTAATCCTGTCCCACCCCCGTACAAAAGCTGTCCAATCGTTTCTTAAACAATGCTGGGATTTTTTAGTTTTAATTTTTGATTTTTAGCTTTAATCTAAGCTGATGAGGAGCCAACCGAGAGCTTATGGGTCAGGATTAAAGGGAGGGCAGGGACAGGTGATGTTATAGTGGGGGCCTGCTACAGGCTGCCCAACCAGGAAGACTGAGTGGATGAGGGCCCCTATAGGCAAATAGCAGCAGCCTCACATTCACCAGCCCTGGCCCTCATGGGGGACTTCAACCACCCTGATATGTGTTGAAGGGACAACACAGCAGGGCATCCACTGTCCCCTCTGTGCCTGGCAAGATCATGGAGCAGATTCTCCTGGAAACTATGCTAAGGCATGTGGAAAATAAGGAGGTGACTGATGACAGCCAACATGGCTTCACTAAGGGCAAATCATGCCTGACAAATTTGGTGGCCTTCTACAATGGGGTTACAGCATTGGTGGGTAAGGGAAGAGCAACTGACGTCATCTACCTGGACTTGTGCAAAGGATTTGATGCTGTCCCGCACAACATCCTTGTCTCTAAATTGGAGAGGCATGGATTTGATGGATGGACCACTCAGTGGATAAGGAATTGGCTGGATGATCACACTCAAAGAGTTGCAGTCAATGGCTCGATGTCCAAGCGGAGACCAGTGACGAGTGGTGTTCCTCAGGGGTTGGTATTGGGACCAGCGCTGCTTAACATCTTTGTCAGCGACATGGACAGTGGGATTGGGTGCACCTCAGTAAGTTTGCTGATGACAGCAAGCTGTGTGGTGTGGTCGACACACTGGAGGGTAGGGATGCCATCCAGAGGGACCTTGAGAGGTGGGCCTGTGCAAACCTCATGGAGTTCAACAAGGCCAAGTGCAAGGCCCTTCACATGGGTCAGGGCAATCCCAAGCACAGATACAGGCTGGGCAGAGAATGGATTGAGAGCAGCCCTGAGGAGAAGGACTTGGGGGTGCTGGTTGATGAGAAGCTCAACATGACCCAGCAATGTGCACTTGCAGCCCAGAAGGCCAGCTGTATCCTCGGATGCATCAAAAGAAGCGTGACCAGCAGGTCAAGGGAGGTGATTCTCTCCCTCCTGGAGTACTGCGTCCAGCTTTGGGGCCCCCAGCATAAGAAGGACGTGGACCTGCTGGAGCGAGTCCAGAGGAGGGCCATGAAGATGATCAGAGGGCTGGAGCACCTCTCCTATGAAGACAGGCTGAGAGAGTTGGGGTTGTTCAGCCTGGAGAAGAGAAGGCTCCAGGGAGACCTTATAGCAGCTTTCCAGTTCCTGAAGGGGGCCTACAAGAAAGCTGGAGAGGAACTTTCCACAAGGGAGCATAGTGATAGGACAAGGGGTAATGGCTTTAAACTGAAAGAGGGTAGATTTAGATTGGCTATAAGGAAGAAATTCTTCACTATGAGGGTGGTGAGCCACTGGAACAGGTTGCCCAGAGAAGCTGTGGATGCCTCATCCCTGGAAGTGTTCAAGGCCAGGTTGGATGGGGCTTTGAGCAACGTGGTGTAGTGGAAGGTGTCCCTGCCCGTGACAGTGGGGTTGGAACTAGATGATCTTTAAGGTCCCTTCCAACCCAAACCCTTCCATGATTCTGTGATTCTGATGGGTTGTTCAGTGCCATCTCCCTCGGGGCAAGTTGTCGTGACATGTCCTGGCTCTCTGGGAATTCCTCTTCCCACAAGGGAATGGGTTGTGGAATGATAGCAAGCGTGAGAGGGTAACTGTCTGCTGGCCAGGTACGAATATCTTGCAGATAAAAAAAATTTTAAATTGGTTGTAATGGTGAGATAGAGAGGATAGTGTTAATTTTTTTTTAATTTATTTTTGACAGGTCTCCTTAAAATTCCTTGAGAAGTGTGAATTTTTAAAACATTTTCTCTGTGAAGTTTCCTCTGTGTGCTTTTTCTGCAAACTGAATGTAGAACTTGGCTCTTCTCCTGAAGAGACATGGCTAGAGTACTGTTACTAAATGTTTGAAATTTGATATTTGTGCTTAAAGGACTGAAAATCTGGTAAAGCATGAAGTAGTAGAAGCTGGTATCCATACTCTGCAGCATACAGCTGCACTAACAAGAAAAGGCAATTTCACCACACTTTTTTTAAGGTAATTTCTTTGGGTATTAACACTTTTTTCCTTAAATCAGATTTGCTCAAGCAGGTTTTGGCATTTCTTTGATTGATGTTACAAATCAAGAATTTCAGCTTGTATTTGAAGTGTCCTGACTCTTCCATCACAATATAGATAGCCTGAAGGAGAGCTGCAGGTTATTTGTTATAGCAGAATATCTAAGTTGATCAAAGGCACAGTTTCTCTGTAGGAAGGTGGTACAGCTTGAAGAATTGCATGCAAGTTTCCCACCTAGTTATCCCCAAACACTTTTTATACGTGGGTAACAAATGGTCCAGTGCTTAACAGAAGTATAAAGTAGTGGGGGGCATGAAAATGTTTTTATTTTATAAATAGAATAAATACACACGTTTACCATATACAAGAGAACTGTTGTAAAAATTGTCAGTCTCTGATGATGATGTCTCTTGTAGGGTCCTTCATACAACCTATGTACTAGACTTGTGATCTTCTCCAGTACTTATGATGCTTCTAGGTCCTTTTTTAAAATTTGATGTAAAGTCAGTGTAGTTGAAGAGGTAATGAAAAGCAGTGCCTTGCAACTTGTGACTGTGATACTGTAGTCCTACGAAACATCATATTGTAAACACAATAAAATGGTCTATGGCTGCTTTGCTTTATTAACTCTAATTAGTCTAAAAAGCTAAATTTAATTAAATCTGCTTGTGGATGAGAACATTCTAGCCATGGAAAGGTGCACTGAAAGTCATCTCCAATTATGAATCTTAATGTTACATGTAAAAATCTGTTTTGTCTCATTTGCTTGAAGCCAGGTAGGAGCTTGCCAAGCCACTTCCCATCATTTATCAGCAGTCCTGGTCAACCAGGGAGGTCCCAGATGACTGGAAGTTAGCAAATGTGACACCCACTTACAAGAAGGGCCAGAAGGAGGATCCCGGGAACTACAGGCCTGTCAGCCTGACCTCGGTGCTGGGGAAGGTCATGGAGCAGATCATCTTGAGTGCCATTACGTGGCACATGTGGGACAACTGGGGGATCAGGCTCAGCCAGCATGGGTTTATGAAAGGGAGGTCCTGCTTCGCTAACCTGGTCTCCTTCTATGACAAGGTGACCCGCTTAGTGGATGAGGGGAAGGCTGTGGATGTTGTCTACTTGGACTTTAGTAAGGCCTTTGACACTGTCTCCCACAGCATTCTCCTGGAGAAGCTGGCTGCTCATGGCTTGGATAAGTGCACTCTGCACTAGGTTAAAAACTGGCTGGACGGCTGAGCCCAGAGAGTGGTGGTTAACGGAGTCAAATCCAGTTGGTGGCCGATCACGAGTGGTGTTCCCCAGGGCTCAGTATTGGGGCCGGTCCTGTTCAATATCTTCATTGATGATCTGGATGAGGGGATCGAGTGCACCCTCGGTAAGTTTGCAGATGATAGCAAGCTGGGTGGAAGTGTCGATCTGCTGGAGGGTAGGAAGGCCTACAGAGGGATCTGGACAGGCTGGATCATTGGGCCGGGGCCAAGTGTATGAGGTTCAACAAGGCTCAGTGCCGGGTCCTGCACTTGGGTCACAACAACCCCATGCAATGCTACAGGCTGGGGGAGGAGTGGCTGGAGAGCTGCCTGGCAGAAAAGGACCTGGGGGTGCTGGTTGACAGCTGCCTGAAGATGAGCCAGCAGTGTGCTCAGGTGGCCAAGAGGGCCAATGGCATCCTGGCTTGTATCAGGAATAGTGTGGCCAGCAGGACCAGGGAGGTGATAGTGCCCCTGTACTCAGCACCGGTGAGGCCGCACCTCGAGTACCGTGTTCAGTTGTGGGCCCCTCACTACAAGAAGGACATCGAGGTGCTGGAGCGTGTCCAAAGAAGGGCAACGAGGCTGGTGAAGGGTCTAGAGCACAAGTCTTTTGAGGAGCGGCTGAGTGAACTGGGGTTGTTTAGCCTGGAGAAGAGGAGGCTGAGGGGAGACCTTATCGCTCTCTACAACTCCCTGAAAGGAGGTTGTAGCGAGGTGGGGGTCGGTCTCTTCTCCCAAGTAACAAGCGATAGGACGAGAGGAAACGGCCTCAAGTTGCGCCAGGGGAGGTTTAGGTTGGATATTAGAACAAACTTCTTCACCGAAAGGGTAGCCAGGCATTGGAACAGGCTGCCCAGGGAAGTGGTTGAGTCCCCATCCCTGGAGGTATTTAAAAGACGGGTAGACGTGGTGCTTAGGGACATGGTTTAGTGGTGGACTCGGCAGTGTTAGGTTAACGGTTGGACTTGATGATCTTAAGGGTCTTTTCCAACCTTAATGATTCTATGATTCTATGAATGTAGCTTTAACAATTTTTTTATTATTATTAATTATTATTATTTGAAGAGCTCTGATCTCCCTGCCTTTTTGTGACAGAAAATAGAAGTATACCTATAAGGTGTGAAGAAATAATTTTGTGTATTAGATGTATGTAGTTGTAAATATTTTTTACTTACTGAAGTGCTATGTAAACAAAGGTTGAACCCTCTGTTCTGACTTGGTACTTGAATGATTACATTTTGAACTCCCACTTACTAAAGTACTTAACTGTAAATAGTAAATTGTTTTTTAAATATCCTGAATTCTAGGTCAGTTCTTTCCAGGAAAAAAGGTTCTTAAATGAGGAAGAAGGAGAACATCTATTTTCACATACATGGCTGAGAAAGAAAAGTCCCACTGAGTGCACGTGAAAACTTTTTTACTACTAAAACGTTGATTTGGACTTACTTTTTTGAAAAGATGCTCAAATAGTATTGTTAAGTGTCCACATTTTTGAGTGGCTTCTATAGTACTATCCCCTGTTTTTAACAATGTTTTTTTTTATTACATTTTGGAGGTAGGATGTGGACATCTATCTTGCCATGAGAGCTTGCATCAAGTGTCACAACACACTGTTTTTCCTCTTGCTGTCAATGAGCTGTAGGACTGAGGATCAAAAGTGTTGTCAAGAGAGTTAATATAATAACTATTTTTACAATTTAAACTGTTAGGAAGTCCTGATATCAACTGTTAGTGTAGTATCTGTGTAACTGAGTTTGATTATGCAATCTGGTAAAGTAAGGCTGATTTGAACAGTCATGTGTTTCCTTTATATGCTATGTAGGACCTGAGATGAGGAGTAATGCTGTGCTAAATGGTCAGTGCTACCTAATGCTGGAGAGAGATGTGCTAAAGCAGAGAACAGGCATTCTGAAAACTAGACATGTTTAAAAATCCTTCCTGCAGCCTTTGTCAGTAGTCAGTACAAAAATTCATTTCCCTTGAGTTTTTTACATTAAACTTGAGGACATTCCAAGAACTTACACTGTGGGCATTGCAGGAAGTCCTGCCTAGCAGCCTTGCAAATCCAAATGTCATCTTGGGAAGGCCTGCAGATTTTTATAAACTATATGGCAAGTAACTGTGTTATGGCTAGATGGTGGTGGGTAGAAACTTGAGGTAGACTTATTTCTATGTAGGATAAACCCTACACTTTTCTATTAGTAAATACATGACGATTTCTTGGATCCGTCTTCAGATATCTTGTTTTTAAAAGGAGAAGTCATGAGGAGATAAAGGGGGAGGAAGCAAAGGGTACCTGAGGGAAAGGTCTGATGCTGGTGCAGAGCAAAGCAGCAGCTGACAGGGTCTGATGCTGCAGCCCAAGATCATATGCAGATAATGGTCTGTGTAATGTAACTCTGTAACTCCTGAAGTATTTTGTCTACTTACGTGCTCAAGTATTCATTTCTACCACTTTGAGTGACATGGTTTATGAAAGGCTTTTGCTGACTTAAATTAAATAATCAAGTATAAGTGGTAGGTGTGATGAGGCTTTCCAAGTACTGGATCATACTTTTTTTTCAGTTCTACATGCACTCTTGTTCCTTGAGAACATTATGCTGTGCTTTGGTCATAGGAAAGTAAGTCCAAAGGAAGACTTCTTTTTTCCCCACCTGGAAGAATTTGCATTCAGTGTCAAGCAGGCCATATTATTCAGACATACTGTGCACCAGATAGCCAGTTTATATATAGAAACAACAGACTTCCAGTACTCTCTTTAATGTGCTAAGCTTGACAGAATTCCATTTGAGATGCAGTAACTGGTTACTCTGGCTGGATTTGCTTGTTGTTGAACACTGAGGAAAAGAGGAAAAGCATGGTATGGCAAATAAGGGCAATCCAGATATTTAACATCATAGAATTGTTTCCTTCAAAAGATTATATTTGCTTTAGAAATGGCTAATACAATAGTTATGTGATTTGCTTATTGTCAGGCTGTCTTCAATTTGCTTTTGCTTCTGTTCTACAACAGGGATACAGGCAGACTGGGTGCAATGAGATGTAATTAGGATACATCCTAATACTGCCAGACCAGGACAACTGTATAAATGGTTTTAACTCCCAATTCTATAGTGTTGCAGTGAGTTCTGTCTGAAGTGTGACCTGATTGTACAGGGAACGCCTTGGAAAGTACAAAAGTGAGATTTGTTTTTATATAACATAATGGGTCTTGTTGGCAGTCTTCTGTTCTCTTTAATTATTAATGTGAAATAACTTTTCTTGCACAATAGTTTTTAAACCAGGCCTATTTTTATAGTGCATGAAAATACTTGGGCTGGGTGGGAGTCTGCAATAAATATTTTTATTCCCAAAAGTGATGGCTCTTGGCCAACTTCTGTGCTCTTACTCATCAGCTGTTGGTCTTAATTCTGCTGAATTCAACCTTTTTATCTCTGAAGAGCAGAAATAATTGTATATGCATGATTCTTATTCCTGAGTGTTGTTTCATTAATGAGATGCTGTGATTCCTTGGTTCTTGAAGGCAGTTCATTCAGGAGCCTGGCTATGCTGCTGCTGTGTTTGATACTGTGCAAATCAATCAATACAGGTGTTGGCTTCAAAGTGTCCTTGTTTCTTTCTCAAGTTTTATTAGAGCCGGAGACCCTTGAAAGATTGTATGACTGGCAATGCTCAGTACAACACTTTTTTTCCATAAAAAAATGAAATCAAGCTTTTGGCATAAAGGTCTCTCTTAAATAAAAGATCTCCAAACTGAGGGCTGAGTCTGAGCACAGCAATGAAGTTGCACTCTGGTGGTTTATCTCCTCATCCTGTTTGGCTGTTTATGCTGTGAGATTATGCTACATAAAAATGAAACCCCAAGACAAAGAAAATATCCTGCAGCTTCCTAGAAGCCTTTTTAGTTTGTCAAGCAGTGCTTATTTTAGAAATGGGCTAGTTCAGGGGCATGAGAGAAAATCATGGTAATGCTGTCAAATGCTTCAGTAGTCAGATGTCCAAGGATTCGGCATTTGTTTTGCTTGAATGCTTTTTAGTGTTACTGCTTTTAGAAGGTAATCAATGTTCTGTGCAACTGCTTTCTCATTTTCATGCATCTCATGCTCACGTCAGCTGTCTTCATTATGGAATATTTTAAGCTCATCAAATCAAAGTTTTAGCCTTTTTTTGGTTACACTTAAGTGAAGTGCAGAAAACTAGAAGAGCCTGTTTTATTCTCTTGTCTGGTGGCTTTTTCTACCACAGCATTGTTGGAAATTCCAGGGGAAAGGGTGGTGGCTGGAATGGAAATGGAGAGTGAACTTTCCTCACTTGGACAATGACTCAAACCAAGGACAAAGTGATCCTGGCAGAATACCATGGGAAAATCTATGCTTCTGGGGCAGTCAAATGTCACGTTTTACAACTGCAATGTTTATTCAGAAGGGAAAATAAGGAAAAATATGTTGATCATGCAAAAAGAGGAGGAGAAGGAGAGAAGCATCTTATGCCTTAAAATATCCTTGAAAGCAGAGTGCCGGTGTTGATTTTAACACCTCTTTGGAAGTTGTGCCATCATTAGGGGAGGGGGTGTGATACGGTAGGTCCATCCAGTGTACCAGGAAAGCAGCTGCTGTTCTGTAAGAGATGGGGGAATAATGGTGCTTGAGTCTTGCCTGACCAGTGTAGATGTGAGAGCAGAACCCAGTTAGGGCGCATGCCCTGTTTCTTAACTCCCAAGCAGTCGTCTCCCTCACCTTGCTGTCTCCTGTTGTTGGGGAGGTGAAGCGGTGCCGGCTCTGGCAGGGTTTTCAGCTCTGCCAGGGCGATGCCTGTGGTTTAGCTAAGCAGGGTGTCATAGGAATGAGCTTCCTGCCCTAACGGTTCTGTCTTCTTCCCCTCCCTGCTGCTGACTCACGCTTGCAATCAAATGACAAAGTTAACTCCTTAAAAGAGAAAAAATAATAACTTCTCTGTGAATGCAGGCAAATTGGTCTCCTTCCCCCCCCTCCCCACCCTTTCCCTTTGGAGTTTGTGTTTTGCCTCAGTATGGATGAAGTAGGTCAAAATGTGAACTGGCTCAGTCTCTGCAGTTCAGGTGTCACAGGCAGGCAGCAGAGGCTTTCTGTGTGTGTATGTTGCTGGCTAATCTGCAATTCCATTCTGAAACAGATCAGAGATCTGTGGCAGCTTTTTTGGGTTCAGCGTCTTGGACATTAGTGATAGCATTGCAAAAAAGGCCTTGTCTTTGTAGAAGACATGACTTTTTCCTGCCTGGATTTGGCAAGATAGGAAGCTAAAACTGAGGGATTGTTACTGGGATGAATTGACTGGAAGGTTAACCTTGATGCAGCCAGTCTTTCACCTATCTCCTTGTCAGGATGGTTTTAATCTATTGTTGGTTTTTAGCATCTGAAATCTATTATAAAGTGACTACACTGGATGGAATTGCACTTCGTAAACCACAGCCTGAGTTCAGTAAAAGTTGCACTGGGCCTACTTACTTTGAGTATAAGCTCCCAGTGCGATGGATGTTGTATTATGAGAATTCTAGAATACAAGGTGTATCTTCAGACGCAATACTAATTTATTAGTAAAATCTAGAGAAAATGAGCTTTTGTACATGGCAGTTTTTCTGTTCTTCTTTTTTCCAGTACACATTTGAGAAGTTGCATGCGTGCCACCCACTCCCCCCCCCCGCCCCCCCAGTTTGGCAAGTTCAAACTATATAACTTAAATATTTATCTCGGAGAAGAGAATCAGTAGGACTTAGGAGTTAATGAATGAGGTGAAAGAGTAGGCGGGACAAGTCAAGAGACTCTTAATAGTTCTGGCTGCTTTTGTATGTAGTGTACCTTTTATAACTGCATTTGGACTGGAGTAATTTCCTTGTATCCAAGACGTTTGGCATCCTGACTCTTCTCTTGATCTAGTTGTAGAGGCTTTAGGCCATAATAGCTTAGCAGTAGTCTCAAAGAGGTTTTTGAAAAGAAGAGCTAGAAAAGCATCCTGGTAGAGTTCAGGAGCAGAACTATCGGCTTCTGTTCCTCGTGCTCCCAGAGCGACAAAGCTAGATGTGGGAAGTGTGTGTGAGCAAAGCGGGCAAGATCATAGCTCTGTTGCTGGCAACAAATGGCATACACCTCTGAATGGGCTGCGTAGATTCGTGTACATTTACTTCTGGTAAAAAGACTGAATAACAGTGGAAAAACTAGATTAGAGCTTTGCACTGTGATTGCAGTTGAGGTTGTTTCCCCCCCCCCCCCCCCCCCCCGCCCTTGTAGGAAGGCTGAAAGCTTAGCTAATTTCTTTTATAAGATTATGTTGCAACCACTTGCCATCTGAAGCTAGAGCTTTGTCAAAAAGACATTGAAAACGACAGCTGAGAGCTGAAAAAACTCACACATCTAAAAGAGGAGGAACTCATGATGAACTTTTCACTGTTCAGATGCTGGTAAGGGCTTGTGCAGGATTTTCTGACGACACCTCCCTGTGTTACAGATGCCTTGCTAACACTATCATACGGTAGAACCAGGTTGTAGTTTTGCAAGTTTTGTCTGTGAGGGTGAGGTCTGCGTGATGTAGTAAATCTGTGCATAACAACTAGAGTTGAACCAGCCTGTTACCAGTTTGAGATCCCCCTGTGGCCTCCCTCCTTTGCAGCATCTCCTTTTCCCGTTATGACAGTCCCCCTGTAGACTCCTGATGCTTGCAGTCATTCAGTTGTCACCTGCGGCTAGCTCCTTAGCTAAAAACTAGATTTCCTAATTGCTATAAAATGTGAGTTGAGGTCCAAACACATGTGGAAGTAAGATGATTTATATAAAAGGTTTAAAGAGGAGCGTAAATTCTTTCTGACACTTTCTCAGAAGTCCATTTCATATCTCCAAGTGAATTTTGGGATTTGCTGGAACAGGAGGGGAAATATAGACTTATTTGGGTACTAAGGCTTGTCTACAGAAATGTTCATGTCTGCCCATTTCAGCTGCTCGTTGTATTGAGTGAAGTAGCTCCATCATGCTAAGTAATTCAGTATGATAGATTATCAAATTGATTCTTTAAAAAAAAAAAAATTTCTCAGAACTTTGATTTGTACTGGTAATTACTGCTGAAGACCTCTCTGACTCTTACAATTAATGTTAATAGCCCTATAAATATTCTGCAAATATAATTAAAGGAAATTACATGTTAGAGAAATAAAGATTAAGTTGCTGTGCTGGTGAGGACTAGCAGAGTTCTGCTTTAGCAGAACTGTCATTTGAGAACAAGACCTCACGGAGAAAGTGGCACCTTTCTGGTAAAGATTTTATTGATACTTCTAGTTTGAGGAAATAATATTGTTTACATACCTTGTGCAATAAAATTAATCATTGTGTACAATATTTTCATAACAGTAAAGGTGTACTTATGTAAATAGTATTGAATTTCTGGAGTGTAAAAAAATAATATTCAGATACACTCTCCTAATCTGTGTAAAACTGTAGCTTTATAGTGTCTTAGTGTGTCAAGTCCTTTAAAGCTGCTTTTTGTGATGGAGTTTGGTTTTTCAACGCTGAATTTTAATAGCATTGAGTTGAAAGTGGCTTTACCTTTCATGAAAGCGAAGATTTTGTGTGCTTGACAAAAGGAAGAGGTTTTAATATCCCACATCTTGTGATTCATGGGGTGGGGGGTGGAAATCAGTTTCTAAAATTAAACCAAACTTTCATGTAACTTCTTTTTCCCCTTTCTCCCAGTGAATGTGTTAACATAGTCTTCTATGGATACAGACAAGCGAAGAGCCCCCATTGAAGAATTTTCATGCCAGGACTGGTCAACGCTAATATCTCCAATCTCTGCTTGGTTTTTTTTGGTGTTTTTTTTTTTTTTTTTTTTCAGTCTTGAAGGATAAGTTACTTATGTCATCTTGAACCTGATCTACTCTGTTTACCCTTTCCCCTGTTGGAAAGAAAGGGTGAGATATGTTTCCTGCAGTCATTCCCTTGCAGGGAGGTGAACAAATAAGGAAGGGTTGTGTTACATGCTGTAGTTATGAGAGCTATTTGGAGATGGCTAAGTTGGTCAACAGCTGCAGCCCTCCGCTATCATGCGAATGGTTTTCTTTTTGCCACACTGCTTATTTTAATGAACTCCATCTGTACAGTGTAGTCCTTAATAGAAAGCAGATTGCTGGGCTGATGGTGTCTACAGTACAGTGTAGATGCTGTGAGTTGTCCAGTCTACTGGGTTGCAGATGAAGGTTGAATATGAAAATGAGGTGGATACCTCTTTGTTTAGTGCAGAAGCAGTTTCCAAAATGTTGAAATTTTGCCTGAAAAGGAAAGAGATTGCAGGGTTGGGGGGAGGGTGAGTCAGCAATTGCTTACAAAGGGGCTGACATTTTTCTGAAAGAGGCAGCTTATAATCTCTGAAATTTATTTTGTAGCTAAATTCCTGGGTGCTTGTTTTTTTTGTTTGGTTGTTTTCCACCCCCCACCCCCAAAGTCATGATGATAGTGGTTTAAAATTTGGGATTTCCCTGCCATTGAAAGTGATTTGCTTTCTGGAGTCTCTGGTTTTATTCAGATAGTGTATTGGTGTGGAGCTCAATGTCCTGTACTTTAAGCTCTTGCTAAGACAAATGTGACAAAGGAAACACAGAATAGGTTCATTTTAAGGTAAATGCCAACCAAAGTCAAAGCACTTTTCTTAAAGCAGATATAAGAAAAATAACTTTAGACTTTGTTAATAAGACTTAAATGACACTGTTTTTTAGCTGCAGCTTATTCAGGTAAAGTTGCTTCTGCCTGAGTCTAAATATATGAGGTATGGCATCCAAAGCCATAGTTGGCGTACTGGGAATGTACGGTGTAGCATACTTTCCTTTTTCCTCTGCCATAGGTTGAATATAAATCCTCAAACAGCTTACCGTACCAAAAATAAGGCAGTATAAATATCTGAGCACATGGAAAAATAACTCTCCTATTACTACCACATTAGAAATTAAAAGAATTATTCAATTTTAGGCACTCAGTGGGGACGTCTTAAATTAGTAACAATTCTGTGAACCCAAACATCCAGATTTTAGGCAGATTTCTGGAAATGAGCAAGGCAGTGCTGGCACATGCACCGAGATGACCGTTACTAAGTAGTATTTCAGAGGAAGTGTTTGTCTGACAGATTGTACTTCCAACAGCTGACATTTTTCAACCAGAAGTGTATGCCAAATTAGGTAACTTTATGTTGCTTTTTTGCTCTTTGTGTTCCACTTGCTTCTCCTTAGAGTGCAGAATTTACAGAGGATGCTTAACTTAATCTGCGACTGTCTGAGTGCATAAATTAGCCACCTGAGGACTTGTAATAAACTTAAAATGATACCATGGAAGGAATTAATGCCTTAGATTGTCATTAGTGGGATCTGTAAACTCTCATCTGTAGCTGTCAGATCTGTATTGATACTAAGGAAGATGCTGTTGCAGTTGGATGCCTGCGAAAATGATTAGGATGGAAGAGATGCAGAAAAGAATCTCACCTGTTATTGGGATGGTTTGCTGATGGAGACCTCTTGGTGAGAGGAATTTACACTCCCATCTCTCCGTGCAGTGTTTGTAAAGACTTCAGGATTGTGGCCTGTTGCAGTACTCTTGCTTACATTAAAATAATCTGTCTTCCAGGCAGATTTGCGAGTAGGCTGTTTGCTAGCACTTTTCCTGTTAATGAAAAGTTAATCACCACCTACTTACTACAAAGCCTGTGTAAGGAAGGAAGGGAGAGTATTTTACAACTTCTTCTGATTGACATAATTAAGAAGGTGCTAAAATTCTAGACAGTAAAGCTGTCTTGGTCCTGTTCCTTAGGTATTTCTTCAGTTCAGTTAAAGGTTAAACATGAGTTTAATGTCTTATTCATCAAAATACAGGACGTTCATTCCTAGATTTTAACAACAAAAAACCTGTGGTTGACGTGCTAGGCTAAGTTTGAGATTCCTTTGTCTGCATATGGAAATGCTCAAGTGTCATTGGTCCTAAAGTCACTTTGCCTATATTTGTCTTGGTTGCATGAGGGACCAGGAAACAGTCATCATTCCATTTTGGGGGTTAATAAATTCCAGTATTTTCCCAATCCCTTTTGTCATCAATAGAACTGTAGCTTCAACTTTTTGCTTATACTTTTGCTATTTTAATATTGGCAACTCTTGGATTTTAAGATGGAATTCATATGTCATTTGCAAAGTTAGTAAGTCATCAGGATAAGTTGTCATTGTCATCTTAGTTCCGAGCTTCCCATTCCATCTCTGCCTGGGAGTGTGGTACAGTCATCCCCGAAAAGGTGCATAGATTCACACGGTATTGAGGAGGAAGGGCTTGGAATAACTGCCGGTGATTCTTGCAGTTGACCGAATCTTTTCGTGGGTCCGCACAAGTCCTGAATCTACTCCCACTGAAGCTGGTGGGAATTATGCAGAATATGGTGAGGCCTGTGGTGTTGGAGAGCCTATAATATGTCTGCAGAAGGGATCAGGGAGATGACTTGTAAAATGTATTCAGACCCTTGTGTTCAGTTGAGCTGTTTGTGTCTAGCATGGTTGAGTCTTATTTCTGTTTGAAGGAAGTGAAGTTTAGGCAGATGCTGTTGTTCTTATAATGGAAGCAAGAATCCATTGCTGTGTCTCTGGGAAGCTTTTTACAGCATACATGCTTTCATCGCTTCCAGCCCTGAAGTTGAGAATAAAAACACTCTTTCAGGTGAAATCAAGTGTTCATGAAGAATTTAGCCTGTATAGATTTTGCTCTGTAGGACTGAACTTCTTCCTGTTCCCAGAGCTACAGATCTTCTGCTTAGACAGTATGTGTGAGACTCTTTAGCATGTTGGTTGTTTTCGTGAGCCTGTCCTCTTTCTGTTTGTAATAAACAAATACTCCACTCAGGTATGTGAACAAACTGACAGTGTCAGCTGACAAATATAAAAACTAATGCTAAACACGGGATGAGAATAAAGAGATTTTGGTTGGATTAACCAGGATTTTGCTGGAGAGCTGGGTTAGAAATTCACTGTATCATGTGCCAAGGTTCCTGTCTTGTTGAATTTGCTGAAATGGTCCATTTTTATTAGTTGTTGCAAAACTAAAATATTATTAGACCCTGCTTTACTAATGATGTAGCTGATGGGTATTTCAAATTCTAATATAGCATGGTGTTGATGTTCATTTAAGTTCAGATTTGGAAAAATCAAGACACTGTCCATTTTAAAATAAAATACTCTGTAAATACGTCTGTGTTTAACAGAGCTTAATAACCCTTTACTTGAGACCACTTTGTCTATAAGGTCTTCTGGAGCAGCCTGATCACTTTGAAACCTGTCAACTACCAGAGAACTGAAAATCAAACACCTAAGGCTCAGATCCATGAAAATATTTTCTTGACTATCTAGGTCTCAGTGACTTCAAAACCACCTTGCACTTGCCCCATCTCATCTTTTCTCGTGGCTATGCAGTTAAGGCTCAGCTTGGAGACCTTGGAGCAGGATGCTTAGGCTGATTGCCTCTCCCCAGTGTAGCTTCATCACATTGGGGCTTGCCTAAGCTCAGCAACCTGACACCCTGTTTCTTCCTTTCAGTAACCAAAGGTTTAATGATGAGAACATTGCACAGATCCTGATCTTGTGTTCTCCGAATGCTTTAGGTAAATGACTCTTGCAGGCTTGTGTCCATGAGACTGAAAACCCGTTTAGAAGTATCTAACTCCAAGGAAAAAGGTTCATATTTAAAAGGTTGATTCTTATCATTTCCAATCTGAGCACTTGTTGGTGACAAGAAGAGAATCAGTGCTTATATTTTAAAATAATAAAAATAAGAACTTCTCAACTTTTTTTTTATATGCAACTATTTCAGTTTCTCTCTGAAACAGTTTCCTAGAAAGCCCAGTAATGTATAGATGGACCAGTTGGGGAGGTGAGACTGGGGATGCCCAGGGGCAATGCAGTATGAATCTAATGGAATGGTCTTTGTGAACACAGTTGAAGGATAAAAAGCACAAGAACTGTGCTGAATTCAGGATGAGACGCCCCTGTAGCATAAAAGGTTTAAATGTCACTGTGAAGAATGAAAGGCTGATTTAAGGAGAAGAGACTATTATATACAGCTTGTGCATTAGAAAAAAAATGTGGTTGCATACTGTCAATTCTGATGCTTCTTTAAGATCAGGAATATAATATTCTACTTGTATTTAGCAGAATTCTGCCTCTGTATAGACACTTGAACATTTGTTTTTATTGTCAAGGCTATGGGTAATTCTGTTGGATTCAGAACAGTGCTGGTGCTTTGCGTCACTGAGGGACTACAAAGTTGGGGACTTCGGTACTGTTTATGCTATGGCAACATAGAAGAGCCTGTAAAAAAACCCTAATAATTATGTTTGTGAACAGCATCGATACCTACTAGATATGAAGAAATCTAGTTTTGGAGGGTGATGTATGCTGTGAGGAACACACAGCTTTCTGGAGTCCTGTTTTGGCCTTCATGTCATCAGAATGGCATTTGCTAGTAGTAAATGCATTTAATGAAACTAATTTTAGAACTATAGGTCAGCACTTAAATTTGTTTTCTCCTTGTTAGTCTCGCAACTAGATCAGGTCTTAGATTGTATTATAAACAGGACTTCGAAGTCTCATTTCTTCCCCCTCTGCCAGGTACTGTCACACAAATCAGAGAACATGGTGGTTATCGGTTGTGTCGCCTCTACTCTTTATAAGTCAGACTCCATTTTTTAACACTTGAATCATATTTCCAGCACTAGGGTTTTTTTCCTTTCGTACTCAATTTTCCTTTTGTTCCTGATCTTTTGTTTCCTTTGTTAGTGACAGAAATACTGTTGTGCAAATCAGCTGTGTTGTCATGGGGAAACTTCACAGCATGAATGTGGTGAAAAATGGCCAATTTTTTTTTTTTCTTACTGATACTGAGATACCACAGGGGGATGAGCAGAGAAATCGTTTCCTTACCACCCTATGGGGCAGCGCATGGATGGACAAGGAGTGGTGGGCAGTCTTGGTTCAGCTGCGCTCCTGCTACTGGATGTGAAAGCTGAACAAAGGAAAAGGGAACTGTAATCTGTTGTCGCATAGGAGTTTTCTTTGGCATCCGTCAACAGTCCAAGTCAGGCTTTTTTCTTAGTGCAAGAGATCTGTGAAGCACTCTTCTCTCCTGCAGAAAGAAGCACATGGCGAGTACACTTTTGCCATCTGTCTCTTGTCGCTCGTATCCATCTAGTTAAGACCAAAGCTGTCGTTGCTCTGGAGGACGGAGCGGGACGGGTGGCAGCTGCCGTGCTAGCAGTGCGTATTAATGCCCTAAGGAGACTGGATCAAGCAGCGCCTGCCCACGAGTTGCAAAAGGGGAATAGTGCAGGAGGTATGGATTCAGCACAGGAGAAATGCGTGAATTCCTCTTGGAAATGCCAAAGCTTTCACCATGTGAATATTCAGGTTCTGCAGCTGCCTCTGTGGACTGGTCTGTGTGTACCTCACTTAACCCTCTGGATAGAGGTTTTTATGGGATTGGTGATAATTGGCCTATTTAGAGATCTTTCCGCTGCAGTGAAACAACATCGCAGAAGCTCAATCCTGAACGTCATTAAGGGAAAATAAACCCTTCATCTGGCTTGGTGGTGGTGACGGATGGCTGATATTTCAACTGATGCAATATCATAGCAGAATTTAAAAGGTCAAATAGGTACGCTTTCTTATATGGGGCGAATGATCTATACTCCCAACAGTGTATTTATGTAAAATTTACAGGACTAACAAAAGCTACACAAGGAGAGAAAGATGCTAAATAATTTGTATATACTTTAATTTCCTCATAGAAGAGGTAGCTAGAATGAAAGCTGTACGGTGTTTTTTGTAAGGAGGTGAGAGTATATGACTTTACAGTGACTGTTGCAGAAGGCTTTCTTATTCCATAGTATTTAAGCCATGTGAGTCTGTGTGAAAGTGAGGAATGGATTCTAGTAGTAGCATGCTAAAGCTATCACCTACTTTGCTATCTACACGCCATTTGGAGAAGAAAACCTAAACAGCATGAAACATCTGATATAGAGCAAGCATTATGTTTAATCCTGGTCATTTAAGTAGTTTGTTTTGATATGGATGATGATGTCAGCCAGATAACGTGGGTACTATTGACCCAGTAATTGTATCGGTGTTACACTTGGTTTGCATTGTCCATCACAACCTACAGCATGTTACATAGCATAAATATTTAGACAGGTAAGTTGTGATCTCAGTTGGTCTTTGGATGCCACCAAAACACAAAGAGTTTAAAGGATATTTTATAACCAAGACAGCAGAAATAGATACTTACTTGTGAAGAGTAAATATTGCAACAGAGCTGTAATGATATTCCATTATGCTTAATCTGGATGATTTGTCTCCAAAGGTGTTAAACCTGAGCGGGGTGAACAAACTAAGGGCAATTTTGTATCAATCTTTTAAAATTAGTCATCCCATTTGTGCTTTTAGTGAGAAAATCTTTTGTCAGAGGTGGTCAGATCATGACAAGTAATTACTGGTTCAGAAGCGGCCACTGGAGAGGCAGACTTGTAAGCATCAGCGTGGTATGCTCGTAGTGTGTGTATTGCATCCTTTGCAGTGGGCATTCGAATGACTGGGCTCTCCCCTTAACTTGTATTTAAAAGTGGCACCTCCGAAGTCAAGCTTGGATGCAATTTACCTGCAAAGCATGTGTTTGCTTTGCTCTCCGTGATAAGCTCAGTGGGGTCCCATGTCTTACGCGGAAAGTAAAATGCTATCAGGGTGTATGGGAAGATGCAGGGCTTGTTGGATTCGGTGCTTGTGTCCAAGCGTAGTCCCTGTGTGATATTCCGTGTGTGACTCTGGCTGCGGTCTCTGCAGGGAAGTGGGACAGCGGCAGAGCGTGCTGCTGGGCTGGCTGCCAGGGGCCCTGGAGAGAAGCTGCAGCGTTGTCAACCGGAAGGCGTGCAGCCCCAAGGCATTTCTTAAAGATCCATGTTTTGTGGATGTTCCCCATTGAAACCACTGCGCATCTGGGCTACTGTTAGGAAATGTCAGAGAGCAGGGGCATCCTCCCCCCCCCCCACCCCCCCCAAGTAGTATTTTGGGTGGGGGAGCCTTATTCCTAGGTTGGAGTGGAAGAGGAATAGAGGTTGGGCTGAGGACCTCTGTGGCATCTGGCTGTCCTGGCTGCTGCTTACCCAGGGTTTAGTATCAGTGCTCAGCATTTAGCCTGCCGTAAAGCAAATTCTGATATGTGCTTAGTACAACGTGACCTGTTTTCTGTTTCTCCTTCTGAATAAGGCGTTGCCTGAGTTCTTCAAGAAACAGACAATTAGCTGTTTCTTGCATAGCTAAAGAGCTGTTTCCATGGGCATATCTTTGTATGTAGAGTTTCCTTAGGATGCTGCTGTGCACTTATTTGTCTCTTAAATAATCCACAGATGGATTTTTCTCCTGCTGCCACGTTGTTCAGATAAAAATAATATGAGGTATTTGACAGGCTTAGGAATATTACTGGACATCCTTAATTTCTAGCTACTAAGTGTGCCTTTGGGACTGATACTGATTGCTCTGTGACCCGTTCCTGTGTATAATATTTCCTTGTGTCCAGGTAATTGCCAGGATATTAGCTGTAGTGTCTCTGCAAGTGTAGTGTGTCACGGTAGGGTGATCTGATAGATAACTCTTTAAGCATGTGAGCATCTCCAAGCAGTTTATTGCAGCAGAATGGTTATAATGGCATTTTTGTCAAAACCTGGACTATTTATCATGCTTATTTCTAGTATATAGTTGGATTTGTGGCAGAGCTTCTCCCGTTTGAAGATAATTAGCCTTGCTTTTCCCAGACCTGCTATGGACGCTATACTGTATTTGCACAAACTGTGGTTATATACTTCAGTGGCTTTTCCAGTCTCGGTACTCCTAGCCTTTCAGTGAAGCTGATTTTGCTGACTGTGGCTCTTGTCAAGCCATTAACATAACTGGGGAGTCTCCTCTGAACACTGAAGGTTGTTTCCAGATAACCTTGACATTGCCAGAATTTCAAAAGCCCTGTCAAGTTAATGACAATGTAATTCTACCGCCTTTTTTCCCCCTGTATGAATGGAGCAGTGACATGATTTTGTGATATTGCTACCCACTGTGAAGTGACTGTTTCATTAATTGTGTAATGGTGTAAAATCATGCAGTTCCACATGTTTTATTTAGAGGAAATCTTACACCTGCTCTTAACTAATGCATAGTGTACTAAGCTGAAAGCATTTGTATGTTGGCCAAATACTCAGCACTTCTAGCTTCTGTCTTTGCTTATTTAAATCTGTTTTTCAGAGAACTAGTGTATTGCTCTCTTGTTTTACTTTATTCTGCTTGTTCTCTGCTAGCAGCTTTATGAAGAAGTGGCTGTATAGCAGGAACACTACATCTCCTAGATAGACTGAGGCGCAATGACCTCAAGGTTTTTAAAAACCTTTTTTGGCGCCTTTATCTCTGCATATAAATAGCTCACAAGTCTGTTCCTCAGCATTGGCCAGACCTAAAGTAGTGTTAAATGCTTTTGCGAGGTGAAAGTAGGCTTTCTCAGTTACTCGTAGATGGAGCATATCCAAGCTGTATGCTATATTTACACACTTTCGTTCCCTAACAAGTTTTACTCCATAAGACACATGCAATATTTGCAGATTCAGTATGGCGTATTTAAAATACGCTCCTAACAAAAGATTTGTGCTGGACTTAAAGACAAATAAGTCTTTGCATAATTCAGTTTGTATGTAGCTAATGTCAGCAGCTCTATCTTAAGTTTATTCATACAGTTTTTTAGGTAATATTTTGATCAGCAGCAATTCTTAGATCTTTTGAAGAAGAGTCATTTAAAACGGTCAGGTAGTGCTACTTGCTTCACTGGTGCTTGCTGTGAGTAGCAGAATAAGTTTGCCATTCATGCCCTTGAGTCTCAACTGATTTTTTTTTTTTTTTTTTTTTTTTGGAATTGGCTTGGCAATCGTACATTTTTATCAGCACGCTGCTTGTAATGCAGGGGACAGGAGCGCTTCGCAACTGTATAAAGTACACTGGCACAATATCCTCATGTAACTGCCAGGGAAGAGCAGGTGGACATTTGGAGTTCAACAGGGACAAACGAATGGATTTATCTGTGTTTGCAAAAGGTCACAAGGAATTCTCAGTGACCTCAAGGAGATGTTTCTCCTTTCAGGCAGCATCTCAGGTTTCAAGGAGCTCCGTTATTTCCCTGGTTAATTGGTGCTGTTGAGCCATGGAGATTTGCTACCTATTAAAGCATCATTGCTTCTGGTGACATGGAAGGCTTTGAGGCCTTGTCTCCAAATTTTAGTTGGTTTAAACTCTTGTACTACCTGACTGTGCGAGGTGATTACGGCTGTAAGCATCATTAAACCTTTTGAGAAGTTGCTGTGAATCTTTTCAGGAATGTTACTCTGCATGAAACATGAACTGTTGTCAGAGCTAAGAAAATAAATGGAAGTTATTCTGGTGTATAACTTCCTTATGTATTGCGTTTTTTCATATAACCTAAAAACCTACTCTGGCTTTAGTTGTAAGCTGTATTGTAATTATTAATAATGTTTGACATTAACATTCTTGAACGATTACCAGCAAATCTTATATTCTCTGGCAGACGTGCCTCTAAAACCAGGTATGTTTTGTATATCTGTGGCTCTGAGTAATTCTGCATCCATAACAAACAGCTTTAAAAAAGTCAGGGAAACCTGAGGGGCAGTCAGAGCTTTTATTAAAGTCTGTGTGGGAGCCACTGATGTGTGCAAGGTCTGTTCCCAAAGGAACACAGAACATGTGAAAATGGGTGGTTGTTTGTTTTTTTTTTTTTTTGTCTGTGGTACTGACTTGCTAGCCACTGTGCTGGATTTTACAGATGAATGTAAAATCCTATTTTTTTAATGATCCAAGGCATAGTTTTAATTAAATTCAGATTCCTACTTTTTCCCTTTTTCAGGTGAGTAGTGTGTCCATATAATGAAATACCTGTTGAGGTCGCTGTGGATAAACCCAGAAGGAAAAACCTGGGAAGGGAGAGCAGTAACAAGAACCACACGGGGGGTGAGAAGTCGTCCAAACGCGCCCCCCCGGGAGCTGGTGGAAGCAGTAACGATGGGGCTGCCTGCAGCCCCCCCCCAGCCCCTCAGCCCCAAGGGCTGCCCCGGCGCCGCCCGGCCGGTTCGCACCCGCGGCAGCCAGTCATTCCCTGAGCGGGGGGCTGCGGGGGCCTGGCGTGCCCGGCACGGGGTGAGCTGTAGCTGGCTGATGCGGCGGCTCCTGCATCGGTGACCTGCTCAGCCGTGCTTTCTGGCCCTCCTGGGATCGCCTTGAAGCATGAAAAGAAGAAATTCTGTCTCGAAGTATCCTTCTCTTCCGGCAGTCTCCCCTCTCTCTTGCAATTTACAGTTGAATGTGCTCTCTTTACAATTCCTGCTCTTAACTAAGGAAAGGCAATTAATTATTAATAGATCCAAAATGCTGGACTGGGAGGTAGGAGTCAGTGACGTGAGAGGTTCTGCCTCTGAGTAAGCATTTAGTTGAGTCCTCAGCTTCTGCTTTGAGCTCTGAGGTGCTCCTACTTAAAAAACCCTCTAACTGTCAGCGAAGCACGCTGCTGTCTTACTTCTTCCTATTCTTTCACGTAAAAACAAGACGTCCTACAGTTGTGGGAGCCTGCAAGAAACAATATTGTGAACCTTTTCAGACCTCTTAATATGCTTATTTTCTACCGTGTTGAAGTGATGCTGAATGCAGAAGCTGTTACCTTTTGAAAGGCTGGTATTAAAGAAAAACCGTGTGGGTTTTGTTGGGAGTTCTTCAAACACATTGATGAAGCGGAGAACAAGGATACAAAACATGAATTACTGGCAAAATAAAGTTAGGTAGGATTTGTGGCTTTTGGGGCTGGGGGGTCTGGAGATTTAACACAAAATCTAAATATACCCACCCCCCCGCCACCTTTGTTGGTTTGCTTCTTTACATAGGTGGTTGAAATGCGTTTGGTAAGGGTAATAATTTAAGGAAGGCTGAATTGCCATGTCCTCAGCAGAGATACAGAGACGTATGCCTTCTACTGTGGTCTCTTATCTTTGCTATCCCAAGGTCAGATTAAAAGGTGCTAATAATTTCTATCCATATTCTCAATGACTGAATAGTCAGGTAATTAAACATTTATACTGAAAATTTGGGGATCCAGCTTTGTGTGATGGAAGTACTCTCTCTTTAGAAACACAAAAAATGTTTGCTTTACTTGATTGCTGCTCCCTCTTGTGGGTTTCAGGCCAGTTTAAACAAGCTTGAAGTTCATTCTCAGTCTTTTTAGAGGGAATAATTCATCAGCAGTACTCCTCTTATCTACTGAGTGGGTTATTGACCTTAAGACTTGCTTCACTGCATACCTCTACAAATTAGAACATTCTTTTATATCAAGAGGACTAAATCTGTAAAAGCATTTAATTAACTTTTAAAATTTAATGTACTTTTTTGAAGAATTTATACTGCTGTGCTATTAGTATATAATATGATTTATTTTTTTGTAAAAGCAGAGAGAAGTCTGTATCATAACTGTACCAGACTTGGCAAGTACCTGCTATACTGTGACAGTAGTAAGATCTCTCTCGTATCTCCTCTCCTGTAGTCAGCGTTTCTGAGTTGCACTTCACGGGCTATTGCTCTTGTCTGCAGAGACCTGCTATGTTATGCAAGTTGAAAACTAAATTCCAGAAAAGAGTTCCACTTGCTTCCTGTGTGCTCTCCTGTATACCCAATAAATACAAATGCTGTAGCTGTGTGAAAGATGGATATTTTTTTTTTTTGTAGTTTCTCAGTTGCTGTGATGGCATAAAATCTGTATATGTAACGTGTTGTGTCTGAAGATTTCAAAATACTACTTGTATTTATTTTCCTCCAGAGGGACATATAATCTCTATTCTCTGGACAAGAAACTGAAGCACAGTGGAATTCTGAATTGCTCCTAATTGGTGGCAAGGAAAGACCTGTGCAACTTCACTTGACTAGTTCTTGGCCTGAAGCTCTTTAGAAAATTTCCCACTGAAAGTTAAGAGACAAATTGTTCTGACCTATTGCAAAATTGAAAGGTCTCACATTAGTGTGACACTGAAATAACAGCAGTTCACATGATCTAATTCCAATCTTACACCATTTCAAAATAATGATACAATTTGTCTTAGCATTGGAAGCTGTTCTGTTTCACTCACTTAATTGATGTTGAACTGTTTGTTTTCAGGAACTGGAATGTGGCTATTAAATCTTGGGTCCCCTAGGCTTTGGTGCTTGTCTCCTATGCTTTTATTAGGCCTGATTTTTAATTTTCACTAGTATCTTATTTCCCTTCCCTCTTGTCCTCTCTTGTTGTATATTCCTCATCTATTTTAGCTATGTAATGTTTTTGGTTGGCTGGTCTGCAGTATTTTCAAGCACCTTTTTCCTTTGTCTCTTATTTTCTTTACTTCACACTGTTTGCATAATTTCTCAACATTGTATAACTTGCATGGCCAAGAACTGGACATTTCATTAGTGTCTGACCAAGTGGCTCCAGCTGTTGGTTATCTGATAACATTTGAAATCTATTACTTCCTCTGTACCTCTTCAAGAGCATATAATATGGGGGAGTATTCAGTGGGTTACCTGAAACTTCTGATATTCATTTTACTTGGCCTTAAAATAATAAATCAGTGTGAAACTTTTCTGGATGTGAAGACTGCACTTCTGTGGAGACCCAGTGGTGTTGGTGGACACATGCTTCCCTGTAAAAGTATTTGTTCTTACTGTGATGCAAGTAAAGGTGGGCTTTTGGTTGCTTTTTTTTTTAAGGTGATTAAACCAGAAAGCAGGTGTGCTTGATTTGAGAAACTAAACAGAACTTAGTCGTGCATTTATGCTCTTTCTTAAAGCTTTATATCACTCCTTGTCATAGACTGGGTAATCCCTAGAACAGTATCAGTAACCTTTAGTTCAAAATTTGTGGTTTCTTTTCTCTTGACTGGGAGTTTCAGCATTGCTTCAAGCAGTTGCTGAGGCTTGTATCTACATTTTAATGTGCTATAAGTGCAGAGCTGTGTTCAAGATTTGCCAGCTTTTATTCAGATGAAATTTGCAGTTCAGTGGAGACCAGAATGCAGTCCCCACAGATTACATTGCTTGTAGCAGTCCCTGAATTTCAGTTCTTATTTATACTTCAAATATTTTTACCAGTCAAGAACAAAACCTCTGTTTATGTCCATGTTCAAAAAGATGTTGGCATTTGCCCAGCCCTGGAGCCCTCCCTGACCTGTGTTTATGCTGTAAAGAAGCCGGATGAAATATTGCTGTTTATTGCAGGCTCCAAATTTGGTTATTGTGCTTACTTTCTCTGTGAGCAGGGTCAAGACAAATGTGTTTGCTCTTCAGTAATATGTACCAATGGCCAAATTAATTTTGCATGTGTGCTTCCTTACTGAGAGTCTTTCTGCTGACCTTCCCCTTGCGCTAGGTGCCTGCAGACTGGTCCTGGTGGAAAACACTGGTTGTAGCTTTGCTCCCTAGGTGGAAAGAAATGGCAGTCAAGCACCAAGAGTCTGAAATACAATTCAACTCTGGGTGTTTTTGGTTTTTTGGGGTTTTTTTTGTGGCATCACACAAAGATATCAAACTAGCAAGAATCCAGGGTCATTAAGGTGGTAACTTATCTTTCATCTCTTACTTTGTATTTAGTTTAAGCAAAAGTTATCCAGTTCTGTATGTTACCAATTCATTTGCACTACCTGGATAACCCTAGTGCCTGTATTACAGCAAGCATGCTGTTTTTTCTCTCCAAGGAAAGAAATTCAGAATGCCAAACATACACATTTTGTAATAAAGAAAGATTTAAAGCCTTTTGAGGTGTACATACTATCGACTTAGTGTGGGATGAGTTTTACAAGCTCTTGTCTCCCTTTGGTACCCCCTGCTTGCATACTGCCCCTCTTTCAGCCAGATTGCTTTAGGCCCTAAAGTCTGCAGTGAACTCTGTGCAACTTTAGTTACAAAGGCTGTTCTACAATCAAATAGAAATACAGTATTTAAAAAGTACTCTGGAATACAACCATTCTACTTGTGTGTTTTGAGGTTCAGTTTTATCTAAATTCTAAACAAGGAAAACAATTGCTGTACAACACTGCTGATCTGATAGAGGGAGAACTAAAAGGATCAGTGTGGTCACTGTAAAAGAGAAATTTCTCTTTTTATAAAGAAGTTGGGTAAAGCAAGTGGAAGAAACCACTGAACGCAGCTTCGTGCAAATAAGTATTTCAGGCAACAACACCGGGAAGCTTTGTATGCTTTTCTTCTGAAATTCCAGTTCATATTTGCTAATACTGTCAGTTAGTGGTTTTTCTTTAATTTTTTTTCCTTCTAGGTATCATTGTAGCCTCAACAATTCTGATTCATTTACTAGAATTGAGTGATCCAGCTGTTTCCACGGTCAATGTCGACTATTTTACATGGGTAATAGTCTTGATCTAAAGATACATGAGTGCAGTATTATACAGGGTGTATAAAATGTGTGGTCTTGTTCTTTGAGATAACAGCTGTAGAGTGGTATCCAAATTCTTCTCTGGTGGGAGCAGCCACTTACTGGCTAGAGCTATTTTGAGAGAAAACGCCAATTGAAGAAGTGACGCAAATGTGGTTAGTTGATACTGTGTTGGTCCTCTGCCGAATACTCTACCTACAGAAAATTGGTCGGGGTTTAAAGCTGTAACACGCTTCTGCAGAGCTGCCAGCCAACATCATTCCTTTATCCCTGTTTTGCTTTTTCAGAGTATGGAAGCAGGACAAGTAATTTATTGCTAAATAGCAGTGGAAGTGGTATGCCCTGTATATACACTGATCTTCCCGTTCTCCAGGCCCTGGAGCTACAGTGCTTATGAAAATCTGTTTTTACAGGATTCTACAGAACTGATTTTCTGTAGAATTGTGTCATTTTCTTCTGAATCTTGCTGCTGAGGCTGCTCTGAACTCCAGGATTTTCTCATGGAGAGGGTTTGTTTGAATTGAGGGATGTTCTTCAGCACTTTTCCTTTCCCGCCTACCACCAGTGCAGTGCATCTTAAGGTGGAATCCAGTTTGCAGCTAACCCATCTGCAGCTAAGGTGGCGGCTTAATATGCAAAGGGAACCCAACACTGCAACAGAGACCACACCAGGCACAAGCCACTGAAGAACTTGTCAACAAGCTCTTTATTACTGGTGTGCATGGGAGGTATGTGACCAGATAGCAGAGGGAAAGAGACAGTATCACCTACCTGAGTAACTAGTAAATTTTACAACAATGTTGCTTTTAAACCCCAAGGGGGGGGGGGGGGGGGAGAAAAAAAACATGGTAATAAATGCTTCTAAAACACTGCTAGGATCTATGGAAATGATTACAGGATGCCCCCTTTTAACAGGTGTTTTAAGATCAATTCCTTGTGGCAGGATTTACTTTGGTAATCCATGCAAACTCATGATGGAGTTCAGTTACCGTTTAGACAATATTTTTAGCAGAGGCCCCTTGTGACTGCATGGCAATGTAATTGATGAAGTAGGATGCAACACCCTAATTGTCTCTTACATTGTAGAGCTGTACACGCTGTTCACTGCAGTGTTCTGCAGATTAAACATTCTCCTTCTTTATGGGGGGGAAAAGGTCTGTGTCAACAAGACTTTCCATCCTCTGGTCACATGCTTAAATTATATCTCTGAGATGAGTTTCCTGGCAAACACGTAAGCAAATGTTTCTCCAAAGTGGACAATGTTCATGTGTAAACTCCTCATTAGTCGTGTGTCTCTTCCCCTCCTCCTCTTCCCAGTCTGCGGCTCAAAATGTTAAGCAAGAAGACCAAGAATGCTGACCCCTTAAACACAGATAACTCAGAACAGCACTATCGGCATGTCAGAGGGGAGTGCCTGCCCGTTCCTACTCCCTGCTCCTGGTGCTTGGGAATTAATGAAAAGAGAAAAACAAAGCTCTGGCATTCTGAGAAACTTTAAAAACAAACTCAGAAATCCATCTTGGAATGCCCTTGCAAGAAAAACTTTCCATGAAGAAAATTACTATTTAACCTCCCACCAAACTTCAGTCTTGTGTGATTGCATTGTGTGAATGAGTCCGATTCAGAAAAATAGGTTTAGGTTGCAGTTAGGGCGGTCATGGGAAACTCCACAACAGTTCTTTTGGTCAGTTTTCCGCTATAGGTGTTGTTATTATCCCCTTTGTATGGGAAAATTGAACACTTTTCAAAGTGAACTATCAATTTTTTGCAAAGATGTTTGATAACAAGATTCTTCAGTGTTTGCAAAGGATCTTAATGTAAAGACATGATCATTGTACATTTAAGATGCCATACTAGTTTATTCTCTGTACTCAATATAGTCAAATATTGGGGTTGAAACCATAATTATGTTTAGCTCTAAGTCTGAATTTTTGGACTTGGCTTTTACTGTGAATTGGGTGTTGTTGCCTTTTTTGCATGTTGAGTTGGAGAGCTTGGGTGAGGTAACAGTGGCACTCGCAGAATTTTCAAATGCTGCTTGTGTTTCCCCACCTAATGTCCCTAATGGAGGGTAGGACTGAGGCGCTGAACCTCTGCCCTTCTGCGTGGTGTTCTTTGAAATTACTGTTGGTTTTCCAGTTTACAAAATTTGCAGTCATGGTGGAAATGGTTAATGCAGCTTCCAACTCTTTAAAGCTGAGTAGATTTGAAGTGGAGCCTGGGAGATGGCAAAGCCTAATATTGCAGATACACCAGCAGAGAAGCACTTTTCTACAAATAAAAGTCTCTTACTTTCACTTTTTTTTTTAACACAGATGTCTGTATACTCAGGTTTTGCTCCAAAATTGTATGATCTCTTAAAATTCTGTGGTTTGGGGTTTTTTTCTTCATTATTAAGCAAAGGAACAGAAAAGTTTAATAAGAGTAATAAGTTTAATAAGAGTAGATCAGGAATTTATTGGCTTATGGGAAGTATTCTTAAATCTGTCTCTTCTAAAATGGAAAGATCATGTAGCTTTTCATACACCCATATGTCCAATTTCTGAAGCTTTCTGATAGTGGCAAGACATCAATACATTCAATCTCAAAATGCTTTTGAGTTTTGAAGTTGAATGTGTTCCCTGAGCTGAATGATAAATGTGCCGTGTATAGGCTACCCAAGTGTCTTCCAGCTTCCCCTCTAGCATGATTCAGTTTGCCTGACTTCAGTGTGGCGAGAAGCACTTGTGCCTGGTTCAGCACTTTCCTTCCTCCTTGCCGCTTCGCGTTCTAGCCTCGGTAGAAAATAATCTGTTGATACTGGCAGTACATTTTGGTGATGAAAACCGGACATTGTTTTCCTAAGAAGCACTTAGTTGTGTATACTTGAGTTCATTGCCTTGGTTACGGTTTACAAGGAGGTTTTGTTAACTTTGCCAGCTGAGCTGCAAGGGTGCCAGGATGCCCACAGCAGACAGGGATGATGAAGTGAGATGCATATGTAGTTTTTTCTGTCTTTGTGACTTCAGATGGGTGTTACTCCGTAGATTTTTTTTTTTATAGACTTTCTTGAACAGTAGAAGAACAAGATTATGAGCCTTTAAAAAAAAGGGGGGGGGGGGGGAAAGGTGAGGTAACCAATTATTTCTTCTAATATGAAGTACTTTCCAGCCTTTTTCTCCACAAAATGAGAGTTGCTTTGTCTGTTTCCACCGTTTGGAAAGCTAGTAGTAAATGTGATATGGAGGGACGTTACTGAAATTCTAAGAGATACTACTTGAAGGTAATAAAGGAAATGCACAATATAATTTTTTTTGTTAGATATAAATGAAAGAAGCTGAGTTACACATGTAGGTGACAGATAGTGCTGCAAGGTGGCTGCTGATATTGCTTAAGAATAAATACTGAGATGGGCCGAGCTGGAGCCAGTGTGCTGTATGTCGCAGGTTTTTTTCAGTGTTTAAACCTGTCTGTAAAGGTTTTGGCTGCCTTATTCCTACCTGAAGCCCTGCTTCCATGCCTCTTAAACTACCTCTAGCACAACACACCCTGAAGACAAAAATAATCCATTGGGTGTGACCAGTGTTGGAAGCTGGGCTTCCTTGGAATTTGTTTGCATTATCAGTGATTGTAACATACCTTGATGATGACTGTATAATCTTTCCCTCTTTCTTTTGACACAACTCTTTGGTAGTTATGGGTAAAGGGTTGCAGTTCTGTGAAACTGATTTTTTAGGATTCAGGCATTGTGTTGTGTGCAAGCATGCATTTTTTTGTGTATGCATGTTCACAAAGGTGAGGTATGTTCCCCAAGGAGAGATAAGGAGTCTGTCATCAGAAACTGAGCTGCTGTCCTAAGTGCCATAATTTTTTTTTTACGCTTACAGGTACCTAAAATGAACTCACAGTTAACCTACTAGGTTTATGAAAGTGTTGGCTGACTATTTCCCCCCTCCCTTTTCAATCTCTCCTGTTACCTATTTTTCTTATTTCCATTTAGCATTGTACTACATGTAAATGCATATTTCCATTGTGAACATTCTTCTTGCTTGGATGTCTCCCTGAATTCACATTACTCTTGCAATGTCCTGTTTCAAATGGGAAATGCACAGACACAAGAACTATGCACTGAAGGCATGATATTTAGCAGAGCTTCAGATCCTTTGGCTATCTTTCTGAGTACGGGCAAGGTATGACTGGATAGACACTGCATTTTTGAGGGGGTAAAAAAAGAAAAGATAGACTAATACCCACTTTCAGAGAGTGTTCTCTGGGTGCTGTGAGTACCCCCGTGTTTCCCAGAGTTACATAGCAGCAGTTCGAAGGGCAAGGAGTCAGAGCTAACTGCTATCAGCTTAACAATGCTAAATAGCTTTGGCAAGCAATCAAGTAAAACGAATCACTGGCTTCCTGGATTGTGGCTCAGCTCCTGTAGTTGCAGAACTGTATGCACTTGCTTTTTATTTAGCGGTGTCTGAAGGATCCAGTGGAGTGTGGAGCGCCAGGAGGGAAGAGAGATGAGGAAGAAAGTGTATATGTGGGTATACAGAGAATTCACGTTCTTGGGAAATCTGTTGGGACCTGTTTGGAAATCCAAGCAGAATGGGGCTCGCTTCATATAATATCAATTGAGACACGCTGAAGTGTGTGTTTTGAGTGCTGTCAGCTGCATTACTGAAAAATGGAAGTCCACTAGTATTAAAAAGACCTCCTGATCCTTTGGTTCCTACCCAGCAGGTCCATAGCACACTTGTGTGCTTGAATTTATCCTGAGGTATGAAGTGCTTCTTCAAGTAAGACAAATAAAAACAAACACCTTGGCTTTGACATTGATTTAGAAAGTAATTAGAGAAAGGGGTGTGTGTGTGTGGGGGGGGGGGGGGGTCCTCAGTAATTTATGCCTTGTATTTATGTATGGTGTATCTTCCAAGTGACAGATAGTACAAAAACTGTACAGATTTGCCCGTAAATGTAAGGGGAGGTTAATTCTCATTAAGCAAGAAAACCGGAACAAATTCTCTCTTTTAAGCTGAGATGAAAATATGCATACTTCTTCATGCTGAGTTGCTATGATGCTTCAGATTTACATGGTTAACATCAATGTCCTTTCCTTTCTTTCTTCTTTTAACAAAACTTACATATAAGGTAAGACATATTTTTCCTGAAGAATTAACTTCAGTGCCTGGCCCCCGGCTACCTTGGGGTAAGCTGCCATAGTCCAAAAGTGCCTTTTTCACAGCTCATTATGATTTTTGGATTTCTGCAATGCTTGATACTGTTTATTGCACCAAAATAAAACTCTGAGCACTCTCTGGGAATTAGGGCATAACTTCTCTTGGACTCAGGGCTGTTTCACAAAAGAAAGACTTGCTCGGTGTTGCAGGGCAGAGCGGAGAAGTTGCCAGCCTGAAGGCAGGATCCCCCAGCGCTCAGGGTGTGTCTCCAGGCAAGCCAGCCAGCTGGGGCAGAAGGCACTGCTGCAGGGCATGCCAGGGTCTTCCTTCAGGTCTGTCGTCAGTTATTGCAGGTTTCTGTTGTTCTTTGCTCTTGCTGACAGAGGGTAAGGGAAACGTAGCAGACTAGGAACTTCATCAGCCTTAAATAACGGGCTTAGGGCTGTATGTTATACCACCTGAACAGGAAGGCATTTCCTGGTCATGTTACATTGGCCTGGTTCCTGAATTCAGTACAAGCCATACCGGGGGATGAAATGGGTATCTGTTAAACATAGATTTAAATTACAGGCGTTTTCTCTGCACTGCATGTTGACTGCCTATGAAGTATGCTGGGCAGACCATATTGACTGGCTTCCTTTTCCCCTTTCACTTCCCCTTTCCTGCTTCACAGGAACGTATATTATTTCTATATCTATTAGTCTCTTTATTTTCACACTCACATTGAAGTGGATTTAAGATGGGTCAGTTTTGTTGTGGTGGTTGGTTTTTGTTTTGTGTGTGGTTTTTTTGGGTTTTTTTGGTGTGTGTTTTTTGTTTGCTTGTTTTTTTTAAAAGCACGGTTGGGTCCTTTACCCTGTAATGAAGGAAAATACAAATCAAGAGGAAAAAATAACTTGTAGGTGGTTTTGGAGTTTAATGAACAATGAAGGCTTTGGAGATGTTATTGCAGCCTTTCAGTACTGAAAGGGGTCTTAGAGGAATGATGGAGAGGGAGGTTTTTTACCAGGGCCTGTAGTAATAGGACAAGGGGTAACGGTTTTAAACTGAAAGAGGGCAGATTTAGATTGGATACAAGGAAGAAATGTCCTACGATGAGGGTGGTGAGATGCTGGAACAGGTTGCCCAGAGAAGGTGTGGGTGCCCCATCGTTGGAGGTGTTCAAGGCCGGGTTGGACAGGGCTTTGAGTGACCTGACCTAGTGAAAGATGTCCCTGCCCGTGGCGGGGGGGGAGGGGGGGTTGGACTAGATGATCTTTGAGGTCCCTTCCAACCCAAACCATTCTGTGATTCTATGACTTATGTAAAACCACAGTCTGTTTTACAAATGCAAAGCTTCCCCTCACTTAAGCGGGTTTTCTCCCAGGGCCAGGGTGCAAGTTTGACATCCCTAATGCCTTTTATTTAAAGGAAGCATGTCTGGCCTTTCCAGGGACAGTGAGACATGGCTGGTGTCCAGGGACTGCCAATGAATCCAGTTGAAGTATTGCCCCCTGAATGTAAAATCGTGCCAGCGCTTCCAAATTAGCTAAAATACTGTCAGCAGCATGGCAGCCTGTGCTCTGCCAGCGTGAAAAACCGGTTTCTCTGTACTGGGCTGGCAGCTCATGGAAAAACTGAGCTGGCAGCTCATGGAAAAACTGAGCTCAGGTGGAGGCTTCGCAGGGCTCCCCAAACTGCGCTGGCTGACCGGGGAGGAGGGAGCAGGGTTTAGTTGCTAAGGAGCAACCTGTTTTGCTGGTCTCTGCAACCGGAGAAAATCCGGTGCCAGGAAGGTGGCTCTCCGCCTGTTCCATTGTTGCTGCGGCAGAATCGCAATGGATAAAATGAGCTGCTTAAGCTTCCGTGAATCCCCCTGCCCTGGGGGTTCCCTCCCTGCCCGCCCGTCTCCGGGAGGGGGTAGGTGTGTGCGCTTCGGATGCGGTCGGGGGAATCGAGAGACGGTTTGGATGAAACCGGGTGGCATTGAGAGATGGCACTGATTTCCGTAGAGCCAAGATTTCTGCTCTGACTGTGCCCTGAATTGTTCTTAGGGTATTGTCCTGTTTAGTGTCATCTAAAAACACTTGTGTCCTCTAATCCTTCTGATTTTTCCCTTAATGTGTTTTAGGCTCCTCCAGCTCATCACAAGAGACCTTTTGAAATGCGGAATTGCCTTTTTTTTGTCCAGCCACTGTTCCTGATTGCTCTTCTGAAGTACTCTGACCCCCGATTAGGTGCTTCCCCCCCCCCCCCCCCCCCGGCATTTCTTTTGCCCATTCTTTTATTGCTTAGAGCGTAATGCTATTTCGTAAAGACTAAAACCAACGCCGGCACTACCCAGCGTTGATCACCCGTTTTAAGCTCAGCTCTACACAACCCAACACACCATGCTGATACAACTGCAGGAGATCAACAGTTAGGCGGTTTATTTCTGCGATGCAAATGCTGGTCGGTGTGACTAGCTTATAGCATCGGTTCAGGTGCTCCTGAACGGTATCTTCCAGTGTGCTGGGGGCAGCAGCTCGGCTGTGCAGCCCGGAGGGCGGACGCCTGGGGTTGCTGCTGGGGCTGTTCACCTTCCTCGAGCATAAAAAGGAGGTTACGAGCTTTGAAACCATTCTCAGAACTGCTTTCCCTGACCCCGAGGGGGGCTAAGGGAAGAAGCTCGTTGCACGGGTCCGGCCGGGGTTTGGGAATAATAATCGGCGGGAGCAGCGGCAAGCCTGCCGGTAACCGGGGGAGAGTACTCGGCGCGCTGCCGCCGAGACGCCCCGGAGCTGGGCGCAGACCCCCCGCAGCCGGCCGAGAGCAGCGCCGAGCCGCCGGCGGGCTCCCCCGGCCGCGGGGCGGCCCCGGCCGCGCCCCGCCCCCGGAGCCGCAGGGGGCCGGGCCGGGCCGGCTTCCTGCGGCGCGGAGCGGCGGGGGCAGACGGCCGGCGGCGGGAAGGAGGGGCGGGAGCCATGGAGGCGGCAGCCGACTGCCTCAGCCCGGCCGCCCGGCAGCAGGTAGGGCCAGGCGGCGCGGCCGCTTGCACCCGCCCCCCACCCGCTTCGGGGGGCGCCGGCCCGGGCTCCGCGTCGCGCCCGGGGCGGCCGCGGGCAGCGGGGCTCTCGCCCCAGGCGGGGCAGCGGGCCGCGCTCCACGCGGTGGCGGGGACCGGCGCGCCCGGCCTCGCAGCCGCGCCGCCGCCCGCGGGCTTCCCTCCGCCGCTGCCGCCGCTCTCCGAGGTCGGGCGGAGAGGTCGGGGCGTGCGGGGGCGCTGGGCTTCTGCGCGGCTCGGCGTTTGGTCCGCTTTTGGGCAGGGGGTGTACTTCGCAGCAGCTCTGCAGAGGCGGGTGCCAGTGAGGTGCTTGTGGCTGCCGCTGACGGCTGCGCCAGGTAGCTAATTCTTTAAAGCGCCTGGCATTTACTAAGGCTTGCTTTTAAAAATCGGAGACTAAAACGTAAGATGCAGAGTTTGGTACGGGACCAGATATGCCAACTGAACCTGTTAAATGTTTCCTAAATAAAGTTTCAAAACAGCCCCGTGTGACCATAAAATGTTAATGGGCGGATTAGTCATCCGCTGACATAAACTGTCACTCTCCGGTTCACCCCTGTCACTGTGTGAGCGGGAGAGGAGCTGTTAGACGAGCCCGTAATGGGCCTGTCTGTCTAACCAGTGACGCTGGTACGTGGGTACTGGGAGGGAATCCTCATGGTTATGTGTAGGCTAAGGTTCATGAGCGCGCTGCCTTTTAATGCTAATGTGCATTTAAGAGGAAGGTGAGGAGTTAAGCAGCATGTGGACTGACCGAGCCCTACGTGATTCATAGGCTCATTGTCATATGAGTAAGTGGTGCAAAGTATGTTTATAACTCAGATGCAAAAAATGTCAGGTAAATATGCTGGTTTGACTTCTAAACATAGAAGTCATTTGTAGACGCTCTTGTTTCAATGCAAAGGAGCGCGTGATAACTCATGGTGAGCTCCTGGAACTCGCTGGTTTAGGTCACTTGTTGCTCAAGCGGAGAGGGGAAAAACATTGCCATGGGTTGGCACTAGTTTTACCTGATAGCTGTGTTGGTCAGCTGTGTTAGAGGAGTATTGCAAATCAGGTGCTGCTTGTTTAAATAGACTTTAAATTCTGTAGAAGTACAACAAACCTTATCAGATTTCTTTTGTCTGATGAAGTATGACTTACATAAATAGAGTGAACAGTCGTATAACATTTGAGGAAAAGCCTTTACCTGCAGAATATTGGAATGGGATGGCATCAGTCATGAAAAATTAAACGTGTGCCCCAAAAGTGACTTGCTGGCTGTATCGTAAGCATGTTGGCAAGAAGTTTAAATCAGCCTGAGAATGGCTATTGCAGAAATACATAATAGTAGTTGCATACAGTGAGCAGGTGTAATTTAGTCAGGCAGACCTGTGTTTTAAAGCTTCTCTGACAGTGGGATCAGAGAGCTTTCCAAGTATGGTTTGGGGCTGGCAAACTAACACTTCAGTCCTCCACAAAAAGCATGATACTAACTTTGATTACTAGTCTTAGAAGCAGATAATTTTGAGGACGTTGGAATTAAGGGGTGCTTTGTATAGATCGAAAACTCTTACGTACGTAGCTATGTGGCAAGTCAACATAGTCATTTTTCACCGCTCAAAAAAGCGGCATAATTTCCTGCCTTTGTTGGCTGTTTCTTGGGGCTTGCAGTCGAACAATGAACTCTTGGATATTTCGGAAGGGGAAAAGCTCTGAGAATTCACACCTTCAGGATGTGTGTCGTTAGCCTCTACCTAACGAAGTCACCTAAATAATTCTCTCATCAAAATGATAATGAACGTGCAGCTTCCCCTACGCTGTGCTCGTGGCCAGGAAGTCATCGCTTCCGTAGCCATTGTGCGTTGCGCGCTGGCCCAGCAGCGCTGGCTGTGGGTGCAGCCAGACCCTGCCTGGTCTTGGGGAGTGGTATTTAAAAAGGGGGTGTGTGGGGGTGACTCTCCAGCAGTTGCAGATCTCATACTCCCACTTCTCCCCACTGCCTCGTGCTGCAGACAGCAGAAGGAAATGTTTCTCACCCTTTCCAGCTGATATCAAATCTCTCTTCTGGCTTTCTCTTTTTTTTTTTCACATGCAGTTGTACTTCAGTAGTGAACCAGGTTACAACCTGCTTAGTTTTTCCCTGTTCAGAGCTAAACATACTGAACTCCTTAAGGCAGGATAAAGGTCTGCTGCTGCATAGGACTGGATTTTTATTTTAAAACTAAAGTAACCCTTAAGCAGGGGCGTCAAGTGCTGAGCAAGCGGACCAACAAAAGCAACGAGCATTTTGCAGTGCAACAGTATACTTCTTTTGGGGCTTAGGGGCTATAAATCATTCTGGGCAACTGCAATAAAATGACAAAAATGCAGGATGTGTAGTAGTATTTGAGTGAGTTACGTGAATTAAGGCGATTATTTTTCAGCTGGTGTGCATTTCCATGTTCATCTCAGCAGTGTGGTTGCCATCTCCTCTTGGTTTGCCCACAGGGCTTTACAGAAGCCCCTTAGGAGGTTTTTTTTGTATGACATGCACAGTACGGCTCAAGCTGCCAGTTCTCCTCGTCAGATGAGCAATACTTCATAAAAGGGAAGTTACAAAAGCTTTGTAATGAGTGCAATTAGGCTTCGTATTTTTATTCTTCTGTTTTTGCCAGCGATCTGTCACTTTTGATTGAGGCCTGTATTGCTCACTGAGTCACTAGTGAATTTTTCATGATTTTAAGATTAGTTCCTTCAATCTTAGTGATTTTTTTTTTTTTTTTTCATCTTGAATCTGTTGAATAGTTATTTATGCTGGCAACCTTGAGACTGTTGTTTTTGCTTTTGTAGTCTGAATTTCAGAAGTCTGTATGAATTTATTGGTGATTTCATGATGTTCAGGTGTGTCTCTTGTAGGCTACGGTGTCTCTCTGCCGCTGCCCTTAGAGGTGGCTTGAGTCTGGGCTCTGACAAGTGCTTGGGCAGACTGGATGAAGGCCAGAGTCATCGAGGCAAAGCCTGTTTTGTTTTAGTCAGCACAGAGAGAGAAATGTGAAATTAAAGTTTCTGTTTCCAGGGCGTGCAAGAAATCAAGGTATTTATAGCACAGAACTATTAAAAACTTTTTAAAAGTGTGGATTGACAAACTTAGATGAGTTTAGTCATGCCCCTGCTTTTGAGGAAGAGGTCCATAATAAATCTGACACGCTTGTTGTGTTAGTCTAGAAGTCTGCAGGTGACAGGGGAGGTTGTGTTATGAATGTCCATGCCACGTGGCTTGCTGTTGGGGCAGCTTCTTCTGTCAGTAGGTGAGCTGCGCTCCTGCGCAGGAATATCTGTATTTAATAGTTCCTGTTTGTCTCCCACACTTGCTGCAGAATTTGCTGGACGTTAGGGTTGCTACCAGACTTTTAGTTTGACTTTGATGAAATTGTACACAGTAAGTGTTAGGTGTGGATTCCTCCCTGCCCTGATTGACTTACTTCCTCTGAGCTCATGAGCAATGCCCGGTTTGTCACCAATGCCACCTGCAGGATATCAAAAATGTTCATTCGGGTTAAGTAACTACATCAATTAAAGCATGGTAGAAATGGGACTATGAAGGGCGCAGGTTGACCATTTAATGACTAGCCTGATTATAGCATAATACATTTCTGCTGTGTTGGAGAACGGCCTCCAAAGGCTGGTGTGTAGCCTCAGATGAGCGGGGTTTGGAAACACTGAGATAGGATATGGGACTTGTGCAGCTGGGGGACTGGTTTTGCTCTTTGTCAGATGAGGACTTTCCTGGGGACCTGTGAGTGTGTGGGAGCTCTTTTCCTCCCACGAACTCTAGTGGTCCTGCTTTTTTCTTAAAGCACCAAAGGAAGATGGATGACAACTAAGAGCATGTGAAGTCTTTTCTTAACCAACCTTACCCAAGGAAATGAAATAAATTTATTTGAAGGAAGTGTTTGGTTCAGGCTTAATCATTATCTCAGTGCTATTCGTATCACTGGTACCGTCAGAAGCCATTGCTTATTGTATTGATCAGATGGCTGCACTGAGAATTTGTTTTCCTTGCGTATTTCTTGTCACCCATAGTTTCATTTTGCTGTGGATTTGAAAACACTTTAGGGAACGATGGCTGGTTTCTTACAAACTGCCTTTGTCTAGCCCAAATGAGCAGTGTTTTTGTCAGGAACCATGATGAAAATAATTGTGTAGTCATCTAAATCTCACCCAGACACCGCTGAGAACATGTTTAAAAATGTAACAGCCGGTTTACTTACAGTATTTGATGCAGAATACCAGACCTTAAGGTAGGAACTAACAGCAGCCTTCTGACATACAAGCGGAGGTTACTAAGAAGCCGAGAGCCAGGCTCTTTATGGGGGTGCATGGCAGGAGGATGAGAGTCAGTGGTTTTAAATTGAAAGAGAGCAGGTTCTGACATGATGTGGGTGGGTGGGTGGGGAATGTTCGCTGTGAGGATGGTCAGGCATCGAAGCAGGGGCCTGGGAAGGCTGTGGAGCCGCCAACCTTGGAGGTTTTCAAGAGCCAGCTGCACAAAGCCCTGAGCAAGGTGGTCTGAATTTGATGCTGACCTTGCTTTGAGCAGTAGGGTGGACTGGAGACCTCCTGAGGTGCCTTCCAGCCTGAACGATTCTGTAATTCTTTGATTTGATGTGATAAGAATTAGTTACTTTAAAATACTAGTGTTCTGGGTGGAATAACATTGTGTTGACTTCTTACAAAGGTTCTGGTAGGGTACGTGCTGAGGGCAGAATTTGTTATGCTAAAAAAAAATTAAAAAGTTATTTAAAAGGATCCAGAATATATTGTTTCTCTTGTTTGTGTTGAAAGATACTTAATGCTGAAGAGCCATGTGGCCATGGAAAGAAAAAGTTCATAAATAAAAAATATGCTTGTTCCAGATGTAGGCTATTGTTAGTGAAAGATACTAAGTGAAAATGCACTTTTACTCTTGCATCTCTTAAAGGTTTGCAAATTGCCTTTGCATGAGCAGGCAGAGGACTGCAAAGCTGAAATAGAATAAATTAGAGACACCCCATGGATTGGCACTTAGAACCGAAATGTATCGTACATGTAACCTGTCATTTACTAGGATATTGCACAAAGAAAAACTGATTTAACTTACTGCAGTTGGTATTGGTATCTAGGGAACTGGCGAGCCTTGTTCTCAGGGAGGCCTTAGAATAACTTGCTAAACTTTTTTTTTTTTCTTCCTTTGCTTCATTTCATTGTATATTGTCCTCACTTCTGGAGAATATATAATTCTGCAATATAGCTAGTGAGCATGCAGTCCTTTGGCCCTAATCATATGAGGAAAACAGAAGGGGAAATACATACATGTGTGTTAAGCACAACATTTGAATTTTACATACTGGCATAGAGTTTTTCTAACATGAAAGCTCAGCTGGTTCTTGAAATTCATAAGAACAGTATTTACAATAATTTTAACATCAAAATAATCTTGTTTCTGTCTTTCTGGCAGGTGCGATGTTAGAGATACGCCAAACAGTACAGAACTGTGTATTTTGCTTGTGGAGACTTTAAGGTCCCTTGTTTTCTATATGGGAAAAACATTGTTTGCACTGATGTTCTTCACCCAGATCAGGTGCAATTTTCAAATGTATGTGCGGCGTTAAGTTTGTTTACTTTAATTTTCATGCTGTTTCTTAGGACTACTTAGAGTTTGCATGTCAGGATGAGGGAATGCATCTCTAAACCATAAGGAGTCAAAGGTGTTGTTTAAAGCTGTATCTCCTGTTCTCTCTCTCCCCCAGAAATGGTTAATGAGCTGGGGTCCTCGGAGCAAGATTCCCCTTGTGTGCACATAGTGTTTTAACGGCTACTGGCAAAAGATGGTGGTTGTTACCTGGTATGGCATGGTATGAATCGGTTGGCAGCCTCTTGTGATGAATAGCCCAGAGCAGTCCTTGTCTCTGACACTGTCCTGTATTTACAGCAGTACCGACTGTGAGACAGAGGTACAGTACTGCTTCTGCAGGTATTGAAATTTATTTTCAGATAAACGGAAATGGGTCATGTCAAGTCAATATCATAGTTGTTCCACTACTGTGATTTCTTACCTCTAGCATACATCTTGCAGCACGTTTATGTAGTCATAAACGATTTCAAACATTGCGGGTAAATCATAACGCTGCCTGGCAGGGATTCCGCCTAGTGTTTGCCCAGCAGCAGGGCTGTGGGTTTCTTCTTGGACAAACTACTTCAGGTTGTTAAGTGCTGTTGAAGCCACGGTCCCTTGAAAACGCTTGTGCTAACACATGCCTTCTCCCTGGAGCCTGCTGTCATTTGGCGCCCTAAGTAACAGCACGCTGCGATGATGAGAGGGGACAGTTTTTGAGTGGAAGCGTGGAGGTGTGCTCCAGGTATGAGACCACGGGTGCGTTTTGCAGTTTCTCTTCATGGCAGAGCCAGTTACCTTGAAATTCAAGCAGTGAACTTGAGAGAGAGCAGCACTCTGTGCAAAACCAGCCCTTTTCTCATTCTGCCACGGGCATTTTTACCCTCTGAGAAAGTTTTTCTGTTGTTACAAGTAATTTTTCAGGCTGAAGTTTTCTGTGTTGCAAGAATTAAGAACTCAGTTCATTTAAACAGATCGTGTTTGCACAACAGGGAGCTGCAATAGTTGTCAAAAGGAATCTGCCTGCCTACCAGTTTGAGTCTAGGGGTAACGGAGTCAAACGGGGCAGAACGTTGATAGCTGAACAACATCAGCATTTAGGGATTGGGGCTGTTTGTGGTGGGGCCTTTTAGAAGGTGGGTGATGTGAACTTAATTTTTAACCTAGTGACTGTATATTTTAGATTTTGTTATTGTTGATAAGGGTTTTAAGATATACAGCACTGCAAGGCTCCCAGTCTTCCCATACATCAGCTTGTGTTTCGTTTTCATTAGCCCTTTTCTATTAGCTGAAAACTTCATCCAGCCTACTCCTTTTTTGGCTTCCCCCCAGTGTTTTGTGTTTTTGAAGGTTCTGACCCTTTTCCTTCTACTTTGAGTGGTGACTATACTTAAAGAAGGGAAAAGAAGTTACACCTTCCTTTTTTTCTGGTTTTCCTTCTGTTTAGAAGTGCTAGTGAAAGCACTGGTGTTCTGGTTTTCTATATGCTTGACCTTGATATTATTGCAGTTTTTTTTCTGTTAAATTGGATGCTGTACTTACCCTAAAAGCTTTCAGAAGCAGAGGAGTTGGGTGTAACGCCAGGGTGACTAGCTGAGTGATGCCTTTTGCTCCCTGCTGAGCTATTCTGAATTACACTGGGTGAACTGCTTGCAGTCGCACTGTACCAAGCCTGAGCTAATTTTACATTTTTCTTTAGAAGACTAACTGGTTTTGCCTGGGATTAAAAGCAGAATATTAAAAATGTTACTGTATAGCATGTTCCAGCACTTCTAACTGGGCTGAAATGAGGAAGGACTGTCGATCTCTCCCGAGAGGCCTGTTTGATTTCCACTCCGGAGAGGTTTGGACTTGAATGTGGATGTCTGGAGACTTTGTCCACTTTCTCAGGTTCCTTGCTCCCTCACCTCCATCATTTCAGCCTTAGTTGTGCGCAGTCATGCCGAAGAGCAATGTTTACCTAACTGCTGTGCCCATGTATGTGTGTGCAATGTCAGGGGTTAGGAAAAATGGCACGTAATGTGTTTGCTGTTGGTCAAATTAATTCATCAATAAAAAATAATCTGTACCACGCGGGGGGGGAAGAGCAAAACCCACGTTTTGTAAATGTCGCTGTTTCCTCTTGATCCACACAAATAGTAATTAAAGAAACGCAGGGCACTTTTAAACACAACTGCTAACCAAAGGTGGTGCCTATGCGAGGGTGTATTACCTGCCTGTGAAGCATAACAAGTTATGGAAGGCAGGGCCATTACTTGCAATAGGGAATTAACTCCTACAGATACGTTTACAGTCTTGCCGAGTCAAGTCTCTGGATTTCATGCCCTGCTTAACAAGTGTGTTTCACGTTGAATTGTCCAGCATTTATTTCATTGCTGTGTTCCTGTTCACAGGCTGAAGCAAGACTCGCAGCAAAGCGAGCGGCACGGGCAGAGGCACGGGAGATTCGAATGAAAGAACTGGAGAGGCAGCAGAAAGAGGTATGGTCAAGGCTTTGGGGAGGTGTTTTGATCATCTTCTTTCCTGAATATAATCTGAGATCCTGGAACAAAGCATTAATCTGTATTTTGTTGAAACATTAATAGTCTGTGTGGAGCTGATGTTGATCACAGGATAGCAAATAAAATAGCCTGGAAAACATACGGATTGTAGCAAGAATTTTATCTTGGTGAAACCAGTATAATTATTCACAGAAAATACTGGTGGTTAGTAATCATTGTTTAATATTAAACTTTTAAGTATGCAGCTTGTTTATGTGTGTATTGGGGGAGGGGGGGTGGATTCCTACCACTTTGTTAGAAATCTAATGAATAGGGAAGACTCTTGGCCCTTGTATAACTCTTCACTAGCAAGTTGTTATGCTTTGTTGCTGTGAAGCTGGCATTGTGATCACCCCTCTTTGTGAAAATGATGGTCTGCTGTTGGCAGAAGTAATGACAGAAACTGAACTTGGCAAAACATTACCTTCTCCAAAGTGTTTGGATTGAATGCCTGGTGTAGTCTCTCCTAAATTCTGGAAGAGCTAGTTGTTTTTATATCATCAGCAAAGTTTCTGTGCCTCTGCACGCCAGCGTGTGGGAGATCATGGGCTTCCAGTGTAGGAATGATCGTAAAGACCAAAAAGGCTTATTCATCTCTTCTTGTGTTTGACAAGTAGGAGCTGTACTAAATGTTGTTCTCTCCACTCCAAGAAACTGAGAGCAGTGTTTGTTTTGAAGTTCTGGAAGCTAAAACAGTGCTGTTAGAATGGAGCTGCAAGCAGGGGTTGGCACAGGTGGACTGAACCAGAAGGGCTTAAAACTTGTATTTGTTGATGTGCATTTACTGAAACAGCAGAGTAGACATAACAGGGCGAGCAGTAATCATAATTTAATTTTTTCAAATAGATTTTGAAGGAAAGGGAAGAAGTAAAGAGTTCGGGGGGAGGGTGTGGCAATACGTAGTAAGAATAAATGTGCATCTCTGCTTTAGGGTGCAGAGAAGGATTCAGTTTAGCTTTTAAAGTGAACGGGATGTGATAGCAGACTAGTGTTGGTGCAGGCTGCAGGAATCGGCCTGGAACAGAACCACTTGGGCAGTTTGCCCGTGCTCAGCTTTGTGCTGGAGTGTCTCGTCTAGTTGAGGCACGTCTGTATGTGTCTTAGTGCCCTGTAGCCACAGCAGGGTTAGATGTGCCTGCAAACACACCAGGAGTAAGAGCTGTGGGGGAGCGTTGCTGCAAGCACAGTGCTTGTGGAAGAGAGGAGCCTTTTTCTGATACAGTTGCTGCTTTTTGAAGGATGTTTCTTGCAACCTGGAGCACAGTCAGAAGGCCTGGACTGCAGATAAGCGTCGGTACTGTCAAGTTGCCTGCTGTGCCTACAGCCTGAGTGATGGGACTTGCCGAGCAGCCTTTGGAAGATGTGTGGCAAACAACCACTAGGTGTTTTGTTGGGGGAGCAAACTAAATGTGGGTGTCATGGCACCTGATAGCGGTGTTGCCATCTAATTTGCAGATAACTTTAACGGAGCTGATGACCCCCTTGAAGATTAAAAGCTGATGCTGCAAAGGGTGTCCTAGTAAATTGAAATTTTGGAATGAAAACTAAAGCTTGTGTGTGTGCTTGTGCAGTTAATAACTGAAGAGCTAGTGATCTGAAAATGTGTGAGAACTAATTTGTATAGAGAGAAATCGCATGGTACAGGATGTTGCTCTGAAATACCAAATTCAGTGAAAGCTAGGCCAGATATCCACTACAATCTGTTTTGTAATTCACTGGCATAAATTACGTAATGTGACTACATATTTATTTAATATTTTGCAAGCTTTGGATATTCCCTAGTTTTTTTTTCAGTTAACTTACTCCTAGCCCCACGATGCAAGGTAGAGCTAGTAAGGATGGCTGCAGGAATTTTTTCATTGCCAGAAGTATCTTGCAGATATAATAAAAGAAAACATAAATATAGAAAATCCCAAGCAGCGATCAACACAAGAGATTTGGCACCTACCCCTTAGAACATACTGTGATACTGGTGTCCATACAGCTTGTTGTCTGCCATCTTCATTTTCCTTTGCAACTTTTCAGAGGAATAAACAGCACATTCCCACTACTGCCATGTTGAATAACCAGAACTTAAAGCACTTGCTTTACTACTTCAGAAGGGTTTTTAGAGCCAGTTACAGGAGTTAAAAAGCAATAAATAAATTTATTGCATGTGTAGGTACTTGTTTATGCTTAAAGCAATGTACATGCCCTGACAGGCTTCTTGTGGAGCATGGTTTACTTGAGAATATATTTATATTGTTGGTCTGGGTTAAAAGTTTCCAGATGTTACCATTACAAGCTATAAACATGGCAGTATAGCTCTTGCTGGCAGTGAAGTAGGGTGTTTTAATGATTTGGACTGGAAATTGGCTCCTTTCCTGCCCATCATCTAGTATTAATGACATTTCTTAATCTGTGCTTTACTTTCCTCATTTTAAACAAATTGGGTGACTTTTGTGTCATGAGTCTACGTATGTGATTTAACTAATGTTCTGTTACCATTACAAAAGAAATATCCATGCCAGAGCACCGAGTATCTGAGATTTTTGTTCTCTTATGAATGTTTCTGTAGGTAGAATGAGCAGCAACTTAATTAGAAAGCTATGAAAACGTTTGCCCTGTACTGGTTCTGTAGGCTAGCCATATGTCAACAGTGCACCAAAGATTGGTCACAACTGCATAGTAAAGCTCATCGTAAGTGGCGAGGACTACACGATATCATACCGAGCTCCTCTTTTGGCAGGAATTATTTCATGTAGCACACATAATTGACAGCACAAATTGCTGCATAGTCACTTCTTTTGGAAATTTAAAATTATATTTGTCATCAGCCACACTATTGATAAGCTCTTTTACTTTCAAAAGGAGCACGCGATGGGAAGCTCGTGGCAGACAGCTTGGCTTTAGATGGCGGTGAGCATGCTTGCTGCAGGTGTGGGCTCAGCCCTTGCTCAGGCTGCCGTACCTCTTGCCAGTGGTCGCTGCTATTCATCTCATGGTTTGTGTGCTCAGAGGGATAGCTTTAGTAAACTTGGCTTGAAATATAAGGTGCTTCTAAGAATTCTTCTGGAAACTTAATGTGAAGCAACATACTTCTGTGGTAGAACAATAGTTGGAGAAACTATATAGCAGAAATAGATGGGCTTTTGGAACAAAACACTCTGAATTGCAGTGTGAGGTGTGGGAAAGTTACTGTGGAAGGCTGCTGCTGTTCGCTGTGGTGGGGCAGGACTGCAGGTGTGTTCCAGAGGTGGTATCATCTCATCACCTGGCATCGCCTCATGCCAGGCAGCAGAAAAAAGGATAAGTGTGCCAGTGTTGTGGGGTTGGTTTGTTTGTTTTCCGGGGAGAGGAAGGTAAGGAGGAGAGCACAAGTACAGGTTTAGTAGGAAAGATAAACTAGGTAAATGAAAAGTGTTTTCTGAAGCTGAAGAAGGAAAATGAGCCCAAGAATCAGGATCTGATATGTGCTAATTTATGAAGATAAGAGTAGTGGTCACCCTTGAATTGCATATATGTGTATATATTTAGCAGGGAATGGGTTCCTGGACACGAGGCTCTAAGAAAGGCACAGATCTAGTAAACGTAACTGCTTGAATGTTTCTGACTTCTTATTCTGTGCTGCTTCATTGTTATCCACCAAAGATGTAAATAATTAATCTGGAGGTCACAGCAGGTTTTCTGGTATGCTTCCATGCATAGTAAGTCAGTACAGGAGAGCTCTCATGTGAGGCAATGCCAGTGCATGTTCTAAGCTGAAAGGATGATTATAATGGATGACACTTGCTCCCTCGCCTGCTTCCATGCCACTGGTACCCACCCAGCTGGTGGGAGTCAGAGCAGTGATGAGTCCTCTGTTTTTTACCATACCATGCTGCCATGGTCTTTAAACATTTGGTTTTACAGTTGCAGAGTCTAAAGCCAGTCCGTTTGGCTCATATTGTGGAGATGTGTTTGGTACTGAGAAGAATGCTTGTGTGCATTCAGATATTTATTTTTAATTCATGCAGAAGAGCAAGTCAGGAGTTGTTGGCTCAGTTTTTCTGAGTAACAAATTGTTAATTCTCGTGGGGCTACCAGGTAAAATGGAGAGAAGTATTTTTTTTGGGGTGGGGGGGTGGGTTGTTGGTTGGTGGGGGTTTTTTGTTGGGTTTTTTTTTTCCTTTCCTTAGACGCTTGGCATAAGACATATTAAAGCCTTTTTTCCAAGAAATATTTAACAGTAATGTTTCAAGACACGTAAAAGCTGCAGCACTAGGGCTAATTGTAGAGAACATTTTATGTAGGAGTACCTTCTGTGTGTTCTGCTGGCAAGACTTTAAATGTCTCTTCGAGGACTGACACTTGGAGACCACAACTTAAGCTGCTATTAGTGCCTGAAGTGAAAAGAGAATGATCTCCTCCCACTCCTTAATCTGCAGGATAAGATTCTTGCTTGCCAGTTCACACAGCAGATGAGCCGGTACTTTTAGTTGAAGGCAAGAGCGTTGTGCTTGTCTCCTCTCTTCATTTTCAGCTTTTGCTTTAAAGACACAGCACAAAACTTGCTTTTGCTATTTTGTAAATTGGCTCTTTACCAGCATGCTCATTTGCATGTACTTGTCCTCCTTTGGATTTATATTTCCTTGGAATAAAATATGTTACCAATACTTTCTGTCGTGGGTTTCTTTTTTGCCACGTCAGTTCCTTGAGCATATAGTAAACGTAGTTAATGTACTAAAGCCAAGTTAATGTGGGCAAAAGACTTGCAAACACTCTTGATCTGCTCACCCATCCTGTTGCCTGTAACTTAGGCCCCTTCTTCCCTTGCTAGGATTTGGTGCCTGCAAGTTTGCTCTGAGTCCGCGGGTCCCATGGTGCAGCTGGCATTCAGGGTTGTGTGAAGCCATTTAAAATCCCAGGCAGTGCAGGAAAAACTAGAGAAAAGCAGAATTCTCATGGCTTGAATGGAAGGGGAGAGACTGACTATGAAACTTGGTGCTTGCATATGCAGGGAAGAAATTAAGGAGGTTTGTGATGGTTATCTATATCTTTCTTATACAACCAGTGTGAAGATGCACAGGAAAATTTGGAGAGGGACAATGTTGAAGGTGTTTTTAGCAGACTCTGAATTTCTGCCTTCTGCTGCCATCTAACCATGCTTCATTGGCTTGTTCTGTCTGGTCCAAAAGTTATTTCTGTGAAAAACTTTACTTTTGTGGGAAGCCTCGTATGACAAGGAAACCAGGGAAGCAGCCTGCCACCAATACTGTGGACAAAACTACATTTTTTTTGTCATACTGCAATACAGGAAAATGCTATTTAAGACATTTGACTGCTTACATATGTGTCTATCAACTCTGTTAAGCTCTTCGTGGGGGGCATTCCTGCAATAGACATTATTGTTTAAAAGTGTTTGTTATTTCCTATAACATACTATATAAGAAGGACAGTATGCTGATGAGAGATCAGTCACTTCGGAGCGGAGCTGTTGTAATGCCTGTTAGCTAACAGATGACCAAAAAATTCCAGGTTTTATAAAAAGTTGGAACAGTTGCGATGACGCACTTGGCTTTGTCCCTGTGCCTCTCTCCACCGCCCTCCGCGGTGTCTGGCTCTGAACAAGGGCCTCGTTGTTATCTTATCCATTCACAATCTGGGTCCTGGACACAAGATCTTGTGTGTCTCGCTTTGCACTCAACAGGAATACCTGCTATGCCAAGCCTGAAGCATTGGGGTTGGGAAAAGAAGACTTCCATGTGTTGCCTTGAAGCGTGGGTGAAACAACGGCATGGGAAAGTTAAAGCTTAAAGGTTAAACAGCTACATGGTAGTTGCCACATCTAAAACAGTGGTGGTTGCCTTCTCTGTATGGATGAAAGGCACTCCGTGAGGGCAGTGGAGAAGCGAAAGATCAGAGTCAGTATGCAGTCTTGGGAACTGTGGGAGGGTTTAGTTAATTTTCGTCTTCAAGGTTTTCTTAGTGAAAGGTAAGCGAGGTGATTAGTGTGTGGGAATGCTAGCTTCAAATGTGGGTCTCAATTATCCCCCCTGCGCTTGCAGGAATAGGAATTAATGCGTCTGAGGTATTAAAGCTGGGTTCTGCAGTTGTCCTTCACAATCACGAAGGGGAACCTGGTCGGGCTGTGGAGGCAGGGACTGTAAGAAGTACACTCTGCTTCCCAGCATTGGGATCTGGGTCCACCTGAGGTGACCCAGAAGAGCAGTGGATGGCAGGGAACCACTGAATATCCCAGAATACGGGAGACTGACTACCCTGCTGCCTGCTGAAGGATTGGAGTTGGAGCAATGTACCGTTCCCTCTGGGTTGTACTCATAGAGCAGAGGGGCTGGTGTTGGTGTTTATTCAGCATCAGTGCTTATCTAGGAAGATAAGCAGCAAGGCAGCTGAGGGCTTTGAGACCAGAGCTGTGGTACGTTTCCTACAGATACAAAGCTAGGTGTTCAGCAGAGAAGTGGGGAGAATGAAGCTGCAGTTTCCTTTTGAATTTGTGTAGCCAGTTAGGTGTTTTTGAAGAAGGGTTTCTTCCTTCAGAAATGCTAGGAGAGTTGCATGAAAAAAACATGTTTTCTGTTTTCATGTGGATTTACAAAGCTGATCAGTGAAGGGGCAGTTCTCCACTTAAAAAAAACCTGAAATGTATTAGAGTGGCTGTAATGCTTTTGTGTGTTATTAAAATGGTTCAAGACTATGGAACAACTTTGTAGAGTCAGCAGTGCATTTATTAGTGCCTGCAAATGGTGTGAGGCTCCATGGAAATATTAAAAATTGAAAAAGCAACCTGCAGAGATCCTCCAATGCTGGCAATATATGTGCAAGAAATTTTCAGAGAGTTTTAACAAGCTGACACTGTGCTGTATATAAGTGAAAGATGTATAGCATTGATGCTTTTGTAACTGCTTAGTTGGTTAAGAACAAAATTTGTCCTTAACAGAAGAACAGATTTTCTGTAGTAAATGCTGTTTGCTTTTATTGGAATGGTAGATGCACAAGTGTCATCCTAGGTGAATATCTGGGCATCCATTACTTTGAAGGACGGCGGTTAAAAAAAGTGAGAGGCCCTAGCTCACAGCTGGGTTAGACTCTGGTCAGGTGCGAAGTCTAGGAAGCAAATGTTGCATCTGCCTCCAAGAGCCTAGTGGGTATGAGAACAGGAATGCTGTATTTTAGCTGGGCACCTGGAGGAGGCCTAGAATGTAAACGCTGCTTTCATTCTACTTAATTCTACAGGGCTTTGATGTGCACTTTTTTGTATTTATGTTTTGCTGTATATTCTGTATAAATGATTTTTTTTCCACCTTCAGAATGAGCTATGGAACATTGCATTGCTATTCGTTCATTCATGCTCGCTTTCGTTTCCTTGTTTCTTTCCTTTCCCTTTTCCCCTAGATCTATCAAGTTCAGAAGGTAGGGATTGCTCCCCTTCATTCTTGTTTGCATGTGTGTGTTCCCACGTTATGAGTCTTGCTAGCATTTCAGATAAACCTCTTAAGAATGGAAGACGCACAGCAGGCTTTCCACGCCATTCCCTCCCATAGTCTTGTGGGGTGGATAATAAAGGGGAGTGGGGGAAGATGACCCATGTAAAATGTGTCTGGTCAGGCACTTAATATATTTTTTTCTACAGACTGTTTGGCAAAGAATAAGCAATGAGCGGAAGAGTGATTTGGCAAACCAGCCATCACAGGAGAGTGTGGTGGCTCCATGTGTCACCACGAACCATACAGACATTGGTGTGTTGAAGGCCAAGTGTATTGCTGAAAATATTTCAGGCTGGGCAAGCATCTAACAGGTGCCAGCAGGAAGAATGACTTTCAGATGACTTTGTTTGCAGAAAGTCACTGAAGTAAATCGGGGATGCTGTGTTTGAATTTGAAATCTTTCGGTAAATAAATCGTATGGCCTTTCTTCCAATGTGACTGAAGCATTGTAAATGCTTTTGTATTGTTTAATCCTCTCTCACCTCAGTTTAAAGTCATGATCTCTTCCCTCCTCCCAATTTCCTTCTCATAGTTCCAAACAATGGCAAAGATAATAATAATGATAATAGCTATAACTGAGGTCATTTGCTATGTAATAACAAGAGCTTTGGGTTTTGTGTTATGATGTTTGGCTGTTGTATACTTCCAGCATGTGAACTGTGTGGTACCTAGAAAGAGAAGTAGCTCCAAAGAGATTTTGCAGGGAGGAAGAAAGCATATATTTCTTCAAGCCTGCCATTTTCTACGTTATCGAATATTTCTTTTTTTTTTCCTGAGATATTTTTATTGCTTGCCGAATGATGAATGTGTCCTAAAACCACAGCCTGTTTGTTTTTGTTCTGGCACTCCAGCAGCCTTAACTGCATGTTTCACTCGCTTGACCTATCAGTGTGGTGTGCTTCTTGGAAATGCTGTTTTCTTCTTTAAGTGCGTATGTATACGAAGGTAGCTACTCAAATCATGTGCTCTGGTATTTAATCCTGACCCCGTCAATTTGGCAACAAATATATCTTACTCTTGTTTTTATTTGTGGAGTTGACTATGTACTGAGTGACTCAAATTAACATCTGCCCGTGGATCAACAGGCTTGTTATCAGTCTCCTTTATAGGAACTAATTTAATCTTCTGGTACATATGGAGCCTCATGGGAGACAAGGAGGTGGTTTGCTGTTGGTGTCCTGACATGGAAGAGAAGATAAGTGGGTTAGCCTCACAACATCCCGTAGTGAGTTTGCAAGTCTAGCAGTTTCACTGTCACTTAGTGAGAAAATCTGATCTGGACTTCTCCCTCAATGGTATTAATGTCATTAATCATTTAATTGTAATATCACTTTTCAGGGTAGAAGGGAACTTGAGCCTGGCAAAGGCCTCTAACTAAAGACCAAATGAAGGGATGAGCACAATTTCTTCCTTTAACCCACACGGCCATTCAAACCAGGCCCCGCGGGGCAGGGCAGAGAAGGAAATGGGAGGTGGCCGAGGGGGCGACGTACCCAAGGCTTCAGGTGCTGCCCGTTCAGTCCAGCATGAGATGTGCCCGTTTAAAGATTATAACTTAAAAGTAGTCTCGAGGCAAAGCTATTCATTAACGTTTTTCTTTAGGGGATATTAAGCACGTAGCTATGTAATTTTAAATGGTGGAGGAAAAGACTGTAAGTGGAACTTAACTTGTGACTTAACAAGGCTTTTTAGGGGTTTTTCCTTACCTCCCTTTTGCAAAACTGAATTCAGAAGCCTGTGTCAGAAAGTAAGGAGAGCAGAGGGCAGGAAAAGGAAGCAGCAGACCTTACAAAAATTATTAGCTGTTTATGGATCCTTCCTGTGTGTGAGAAAGGATTCTCCATTTTCATCATGTGTTTTTGTTTTTTTTTTTTTAAATTGATTTCTCGTGTTAGAAAATGTTATACATCTCTTGGGGGGGGGGGGGGGAGGGGGAGGGGAGGGGAAAGCCTCTAATAAGGCTTTACCTGACCTGATTTACTACAAAGCATATAACCTGTATGTTCTGATCATGTACACAATCCTGACCAGCTGGAGTTCATATAACTTTCAGGGGCCATTTTCAGGATGTGATGTACATAAACGTTAATTTTATAACAGGCTGTTCTATGTGTTATGCTTCTGCCTGGAAGTCACCAGTCTGCGCACTTGTGAGGCAGTGTGTAATGCTCGAGGAAGCAATGCTTCATGCCAGGCACTCCAACTTAGGAGACATTTCACTTGTGTGCAGTTTGGCTAGACACTGTATTAGGGGTGTTAGATGTATTTGAGCATACACTTGAGATGCTTTGCAGGGAAAGCAGAGGGGAGTACTTCCCTGTTCTCATAGGGATGTGGTTAAAGAGCTTGTTGAACCGTTGTCTCTTTTCCTTGTTCCAGAGGGATGTTTGCATACTATTTAAATCTGCAATGCAGCGAATGTATTTCCTGTTTTCAAAATTACTGGCCTAAAAACTTTATTTTCTAATTATTTTTCCTAATAAATGGGATTGCTGTGAGCTCCTGCCTTTTCCCAATTTGACTCCAAAACTGACAGCTTTTAAAGGTCCTTGTACAGTTTGGGCTATCCAGGATGTGTAACTGAACACCCCGCTGCCTGTTCTACTTCGTAACAGACTTTCTTCATTTTAACAGCTCTGGAGAGAAAATGAAGATGATCTTAACGTGAAAATAATTTTGTTGTTTAATGAAGTACTCTAAAATGGGAATAAACTGATACAGCATGAAAGAACATGCAGCTGTTTGTTGTAGTTTATTAATAAATAGTGAATGAGGTTTTTAAGGGTGAAAGTAAAATTACATTAATACCATTGAGTGAGTGCTAAATGCAGAGTATAATACAGGACAGATGTCTGATGTTTATCATTACCTAAGGTTTTGACTGTTGATACTCCTGCCTCTTCAAGCCTCTAGGAAAGCTGGCAACTACAGGCTTTTTTTTTCCCACAAATACGTGAACCTCAAAACACATCATCTAAATTTTTCTAAAATACATATTATGCTTCCTTAAGCAGGATTTCCATTTGCCGATTGCTGTGCTTTAGGCTGGTGATTTTTCTTCACACAGGAATGTTATGGTCACCATTATAAATGCAAACTTCCTGAGACTAGATTTGAAGCGTGTGTTTGAGGAGGAAGAAAAGTCCTGCTAAACTTGTGGATCTTTGAACAATTTGCTGTCTGGTGGAAATGCAAGTTCATTGGGAAGTTCCCAATGTTGGGCAAAGAAATTATGACCTGAAAAATGGTTCAGAAGAGACAGTCTACTAAGAAAATGCATGGCATTTTGGTACTGAAATGCAGAAAGCTTTCCAGTCCTGCCTGCATTGGTGAAGCATGTCCTCTTCTATCCTTATTGGTGATACCACTACGGTCAAGACGGTTGAAGTATAGGCAAAAAGCCTTGTGCTCTGAAAAGGAGCTCTGGGGAGTTCTGAATACAGCGAATAAGAATGCACAGAGATTAGTTGTATTGTATTCAACTTGTCTTCCAGGTTTGACAAATCTATATGGTAAACATGATTTGACAGCATTTTTCATCCTGAAAGTGTTCTGCCTTCGGATCCCTTGTAATGAGACTTGACTTAAATGGGTCAGGAATTCAAGACTCATTACGCTCCTTGCTCCTGTCCCCATAGCACTGTTTTTTTGCACTGCTGAGAAAGAAGAAGCTGTCGAGTACCCCGTCCGTACCTCAAACACCTCTTTCCCCTTGCTGGGCAGCTTTTCCTGGGCCCATGCTGTGGAGGGCTCTGGTGGCACTCGGTGCAGCTTTTCCCTGGCATGTTTGCATGTGTGGAGCTGTGTGGCTCAGCCAAAACCTGGCAGTGCATGTCTGAATGTTCTGTGTTTGCCTTTCTCATCTAAACTCTGTTTTTTTCCCTTTTCTGTCTGTAGAAATATTATGGTCTGGATACTAAATGGGGAGACATCGAGCAATGGATGGTAGGCCTTGATCAACATAGCTAAACAACTTTTATGTGTTGAAGTGTTTTGTATAGTTCATAGAGTTTGAAATCCCACAAAGTAGGTATTTTCATGTATTGGAAATGTGAATTCCACTCTTATCGCAAGGATTTTTGCCGTCTGCATCAATACCTGAAATGTGGCTTATGATCAGCTTAAAACTGGCAAGGGTTTGGTGAGACATTTCTTTTTACAGACCTCTGTCTCTACCCTGTCACTTGAAGATTAGCTTAGCATATAGACCCATTAAAAAGCCACTTGTGATACAAGGAATATATGTACTCATTTTACTTCTTGTGGATTTTGTTACAATTTGAGTCTTCTCAAATCTGTCTTCAGTTAAATTTTGGGCAAGTTTTATCCATGCTTCTTCAGCTACCTTTGTACTCTACTCATCCAGGGACACTGTTTGGATGTATTGTTACTGCTACTATGGCAATGCTTGCTTTTTCTGGTAATGCGATGTCCTGGATTTTACTATTTGCTAAGCCAGTGAAGTTGATACTTGGCCATTAGCAACATCTGACTGTTTTAACACCCATAATATAAGATGAAGAAGTTGCTGAAGGGCTGGAAGACAGTGGCTTCAAATGTCTTTCAAACATAAGTGATTTCATAAACTGACCAGCGATGCCAGATGAAGACTGTTGGTTGTGGCCTTGCCCTACAAGCTGAGTACCGCACACTGAAAGCGGCAAAACCGAACAGCTGACTTCCAGTGTGGAAGATAACTTTTCAAACTCCCTGACTTCCTTGACTCTTGATAATTAATCAGTGTAAAAGTTGGTTTGCTCTATGCCTTCTTGAAAGCCTGCTGCCATATGGACCAACCATCCACCCAAGATGCTCCAGTCTCACGGATAAGCCATTAAGTCTCTTCAAGTACTTGCTTGGTGAGCTTAGCTCCACCTTACTAGCAATTCCCTTGCTTAGAAAGAAGTTCACCTGTGAGAACCATTAACTACAATGTTGAAACTTTTTTTTTCCCTATTTTCTACCACTATTTCTAAATTCCACATAAAATCAGTTTGTTAAAATCAGTTTGTTGAAACATGCTACGTCCGACAGCATTTCCAGCATTAACACAGCCTTTGGCCTGTGAAAGGCAGCGGCGCTGTGTGTTGCAGAGGCTGTAAGCAGAGCACAGCTGTTTTCGGTCTGGAAGAAGGGGCCAGGCTGTGCCTCTCTGGGATGCTCACTAGAGAGAGACCATTGCCCTGTCACGTTATTTCAAATAGAAGATTTTTGAGATTTATTTTGAAGGGCTGCAAACTGGAAAGCTTAATTACAAAAGCACTGTAAGTATATTGATTCCCAGATGCAGAAAGATGCACTTGAAATATTTTTTTGAGATGGAAATAAAGGTGTCACTGCATACAGTTTTCTGTAAAAGTAATGAAAGTGTGTAGCAGAATAAAATGGAGGGGAAGAAAGTTGGGGTCACAAGTGAGAGAAAAAGGGGTTTTCTGGCTTCCGTTATTTGGTTTAACCTTACTGACTCCTAAACATTGAAGTTCACTGTGTCTTTCTGAAAGCGCTCTGTTGGTGTATCTGTCCTTTCAACACTTCGCTCTTTTTGTTTTTTCTCTGCTGCCTTGGTAGGAAGACAGTGAGCGTTATTCCCGTAGAGCCCGAAGAAATGCCTCGGTTAGTATCTACTTTTTCTTTTTAGCTAGACGTTTCAAATTAAGAACACAGACATGTATAAGGCAGTTCCTTTTTAAAAGAAAAAACCAAAACAAGCTTCCCCCCACCCCAGGCAAGTGAAAACCCCAAAGCCACTTCCTGACTTCTCTGCCCTCTCCCCAGTCGCTCCGGGGAGTTTCTGTAAATGTGCTAGAATAAGGAGGGGCAGGGGGTGGAAGGTGGGGAAATAACCTGCTTGGAGTGTTTAATGTTCATTTATTCAGAGCATGGGCCAAGAGCATAGAGCAGGGAACGCCTGAGCAAACTTGTCATTCATCCTGTAGTAAAATGCTTGACAGTGTTTCTTGGGCAGGGTATGATTTCATTTGCTTTCTGCTTATAGTTTTAATGCGATTCTTTTTTTTAAAGACTTTTATTTTGTATGCCTTTTCTTTCCTTCTGTTCCATCAAAGCCATCAGCATTTACCTCACTGCTTGTTACTTGTGTTCTTTTCATTGTTTTCTTGTCTTTGTACTTTCTTTTGATAGGCTTCGGATGAAGATGAGCGCATGTCAGTGGGTAGCCGTGGAAGCCTGAGGGTTGGTAAATTGTACAACTTAAGTGTGCATGTGTGTGTACCAATGTTGCTGTCCCCCTGTACCACCAGACTGGTTATAGTACTCTGATAATATCACCCTTCCAAGGTCTTGATGTTACCGGAAAGCAGAAAAATAATTCACTCTCTAAAACTTAATTTTGGAGTTTTAGAAAGCGGGTATTCTTTACTGCGTGCCGGGCAGCACTGGGGATAATTCCACCGTAAGTGCTCCGAATGCTTGATAGACTTTCAGTAGTTATATACTATGAAAATATACATACTCATAGGATTTCTGAGAATTCGTCTACATAAACATGAGATTTCCTGGAACTTATAACCATATGTAAATGTCCGATCCGCATGCGCAATCATCTTCCGTGGTGGTCTTCAGATGGTCTTTGGGGGCCTTCAGATGAAGGCTCGTAGTCTTCTTCACTGTGTTTGCTGACTGACCTGTACTTCTGCACAAACTCAGTTCTGGGATCACGTATACTATATCCTTCAAGGTCAGTTTGTTCTGGTCTAATGGTCATCTTGCAATTTTGTTATCCTCATGACTCCGCATATCTGCTCTTCCAAGGCCTAGCTGTGATTCAGGAGCTTCTTATCTTGCAGGCGTCTTAACCATTCACAAAGATTTTCTTTTGTTTGGTAAAGGGGAGCTTCTGTCTATATTCGCAGGTATCATTGTCATGTTCCGTGTTCAAGGCATATGTTTGGTGGGTTGTTTTTTGGTTTTTTTTTGTTTTTTTGAGTACATGGAGGTCAATAATTCTTTCAACCAAGGGAATTGTCAGATTTGTATGCGCTGTACAGGAACATCAGAGAGCATACGACTCTATAGAAAACTTTCAGGTAAATGCTGTTCTCCGTTACTGTTGCAGGAAGTTCTTAGCCAAAACATTAGTCTATGCAGCTATTTTTTGTATGCACCTTGTAAGATCCCCTGTTTCATTACTGATACTGAGAATTTGGGAAGAGGAAGTGCGAGCTTACTCCATGATCAATGTTTATTAGCTCAGGAAACCAAAAGCAAATTATCAGTGGAAGTAAGTCCTGAGCGCTTTGGAATTGTAGGTGAATGCTCTCCTCAAAACTGCTTTAGAGATACTTGAAATTCATCTGCGGACTTGAGTTCTGTGGAGGGAGGGATTAGTAGAGCGCAGAGTGCTGTAGTGCACCAGTACGCATCTGTAGGAAAAGTTCCAACAGTTTTTTCCTCTAAATAGCCATACAGTACTTCTCCAGATAATACGTGTGTGTACAAATCTTAACTCCATTCTAGCATAGACATAATGAGCTCTTGTAATTGTGAAGACGGTTTAAGCAATTTAGTAGTTGCGAACCGCTAATGCTATTGTCTCAGCATGCGTTGATAGTCTTCAGAAGACGATCAGAGCTCACTGCTGCTGGGACCTATGGAGAAGCATTTAGCTAACCACAGAACGGAAACAATCCATAACAGCACTATGGAGGACGCTCTCAGCGGTCCTGAACTTGAATCAGCTGTGACTAGTTTATGTTATGGAGTCATTTGTGCCTAAAAAGGTTGTGTTTGAGAATAATTTGTTCTTCTACTGGTGTTATTCCTAACTTACCGCTAGCGCTAGTTACGTGGATGATCGGTTGTATTCTTATAGAACGAGCAAGACCTGTATCATTCATAGGAAGATCTTTATTTGTAATCCTTGGTTTCTGGCTTCTTTGGAGATTTCATGTCATAAAATTATAATTTTTTTCTCCTTAAAAAACTTGCTAATAATTATCTAGGTTAGAACTACCTTTTTATCCTGACAAAGTATCCCCCAAAGAATAGGATTGAGTGAAACACTTCATATGCCTCTAGAAGAGTTCTGGAAGATGATTACTACTGCAGAGCCTGCTCAATGATTCCTAATGGAGTTCACCGTAAGATAGCATACGATATACTTAATTTTAAGTGTTGCCGTGTTCCCTTTTTGGTAGAATCCTTATTACCAGTTATGAAATGCTGTTAAAATCTTTAAGATTGCAAACTTATTCAATTGCTTTTCCAAGCTAGAAGATGCCTTAAAACTCCAAAGAGTCAACGAAGAAAAGCTTATCTTCACAGCTGAACGTGAAAACCGACATTTATTTTACTTAAAGTTAAATTTAGACATGTTTATGAAAATGTTTTTTGGAGGGGAAAAATCTCTGGATCAGTTGAAATGTCAATTCTTTATATTTAGAAGGTGATTACGATACAAATAGGTTGTTTAGCCATGGCTATAGCTGTGTGTCCCTTAATATGGCAGGGTGCTAGTACACTGGCACTGTATTTATAGCTGGAGCCCTGTTCATCTGAAACACCTTTTGCTCATGGAAATCCACTACTGATTCCTTTTGATGTGTTTTTGTAATACGATCCTGCGTTTTATTGTTATATATTTAAACAGCAGAAGCCTGCATTCTGTTTCCCCACCATCCCTTGAGAAGAAGTTTTTCTGACCTTTTTTCCCCTGGAGCAGCCAGTCTCTGGGCTGCCAGCATGCCTTCAGGCTGCGATAACCACTGCTGGTCTGGTGAACAACTGGCCTCCAGCTGCTTTACAGGATGGCCCATAAATACCTAGTACTTTTTGCAAAGAATGTCCTTTTCTGACAGAAGGATCTGGTTGAAACTTTTCACCCTGGTATTTCCAGTGATGTTGCACAGACTACTACCTGTCCTTGTAAAGTAGCATTCAGTGAATATTCTTCTGCAAGCTGACACTTGGGCATGCACAGGAAAAGAGTTTTGACAGAGCTTCCTTCCCTGATTCAAGTGTCACTGCAATTGTAGAAGAAAGTAAATGTTTGCTAGTCTGAACTGAAATTTACCCTTATACATCTCTTAGTTGTTTTATTCACAATGAATTGATAGAAGACACATTGATCATTTTCCTAGTGTGGGTTTATAGTAGATGCTTTTAATAGTTTGACCACATCTCTCTGGCTATTTGTGAAGGTTTGGCTTTTACTGTGTGTGTGTCTTCAAAGTAACAAAGTAAAAAACGAAACAGAAAAAAAAAACCCACAAACAAAAAAACAAACAATGACGAACCTAAAAAATTACCTCTGAGGACTAGAGTTCAGTTTGGCTTCTGAGCTATTTTAGTGTGAAGAAAGCACTAAAAACTACTGCCCTGTGTCCACAAAGGGTTTATAAATGTAGTCGGAGAATTCTGAATGTTCTTTTTTTTGGATATTTGAAGGCTCCTTCCATAGTTGCAGGGTGCCATTGTAATTGGTGTACAAGACTTCAATTTTCTGAAAACTGATCTTGCATCCTTGGCACTCGGGCTCATTGCATTGTGAGGGGCTGATGGTGTTAGGGGTTGGTTTTTGAAGCTATGCTTCTTTTCTGTACAGGAAATTTTCAATGAAATGAGCCAATACCAGAAATTTGTTTCTCTCTGAAACTTTACCACCCTACTAATCTGTGTGGGTTTTACTCTGCATTTTCTCCCGGAATATTTTCTAAGTGGATATCTGAACTGCAGGCACCAGAGATCTGCTGAGCTGGCTTTTGGGGAGCTGGCCTGGATGCTTATGGCAGAGCAACCATCAACATGGACTGCAAACCACCTGGGATGTTGATTAGGCCAGGCTAGCAAATTGATTTACAGCTGTGACTGTACTGTAAACAGTGGCCTAGCGTGTTGATATAATGCTAGCTTGAGTATATCTCCACGTCCTGCAGGCAGACCTTCAGCTGCGACGAAGACGCATCTTTCGCTTTTCTGTGGCTCATCCTGAACCTGTCGAAGTGTCCTGCCTCTCTTGTTTCAGAAGTTCTGCAAGCTTGGCTCTTTATCATGCAGTTTTTCCGAGGGAAGCTCAGTAACATCATCCTGTGTTTGTTGAGACACTCGATCCTCTCTTCAGTCTCTTTTCTACTGCAAGGGTCCTTGTTCTCCCACTTCTCAGCTGGCTGTCTCCAATCTGAGACCATCCAGCATGAAATATTGTCGTGTTATTAATCACTCGTGATGGAGTTTGTGCGTTTTCCTTGTTTTGTTTGCTTGACAAAATTCCTGACTCCTGGCTTTGTGCAAGAAGTCCTGCATTATCAAAGTTCTTTAAGTGGGATTTACATCTCTGTGCCTGTTTTTTTTTTGTTTGTTTTTGGGGGATTCTTTTGATTGCCATAACTTGCTTCAGTGTTTTCCTTTGTATTCTGATTTTTCTTTCCTCTCATGCCTTGACAGTCTCATTTGGAATATGCCAGCACCTACCCAGTGGTGAGAATAGTCTGCAAGTTGCAGTGTGTGTTTAAAAACTAATCATGAAGAAGCTAACATCAATTGTGATAGCTGATCTGAGATGAGGGATGATCTAAAATGATCCTGACCGCTTCACGATCTGTGATGTAAAGATGCTGCTTCCCTTCCCTACTACTCTGATGCAGTTCAGATGAAAAGCACTGAATGATTAGAGAGATCTAACCTAGGTCTAATTCAGTAGTTTTCACAGGACAGAGCAGAATAGCTTAACAAAAATAGCTAATAAAGCTCTCTCAAACTTTCTGAATAGATCTACCAAAGGTGACAGGACAAATACGCTGCCTACCAAAGCTGCAGCTTATGTATCAGGCTGTTACCTTTGCTTTGGAGGATAAAATCAAACTCTGCAGGTAATAATAAAATGAGAGCAAGTATTTGCATTGAACACTTTGAGATAAAGCTGACTCTTGGAAGAACAGAAAGGGCACAGAAGGGAGAATGAGGATTGGGACTTTTAAGCTCAGGTTAAAAAATTTCCTCGTACTGTTAGCAGTGCTGTCTTGTGGTAGCACTGTGTTGAAATAGACGTGCGTCAGCTTCTGCAGAAATAAAACTGCGGAGAGCAGTTTTATAGACTCTCTAGCTTTTTCACTCTCCTTCGTTCCCTGCACTGTTTCAAATTAGAAATGCAATGTATCTATTTGAGTGACCTATATACAGAAATAGTTCAAACACATTTGGATTTTGCATGGATGTATTGATGTAGTAAGTATAGACAGCTGGTAGCTCTTTTAATTGACTTAACCCAACAAGCGTGAATGATTTTAACTGCGGCTACTAAATTTAACAGCACTATCATCCCTTTTAACAATATTCTTTAATAACTGGTCATTTGACTTTGAGATTTGATTATTTTTTTCAATGTGTGCTTACTGAGCCATATTGTGTAGAGCTGGAGGAAGATTGGGCTGATGTTTTTGCATGTTGATATGCATGCCTGACTATGGATGGGTGCACGTAAACTCATTGATCTTTTCATCCTGCATTCTTCATCTCACTGCAGGCTGGATTAGAGAATGAGAGGACCAAAAAGAAGAACTACTCCAAAGCAGTATGTATCTTGAGTAACTGTCTCAAAGAGGTTTTTGCGTACAAAACCACTGTGAGAGGACAAGAGAATATGTGCAAGTATGTTGGCTGCAAAAGCTCACCAGCCTGATGTCAAGGATGCAGTGTAACTATCAGGACTCGTTGGGTCTGCAAGAACACTGTGCATCACTTCACCTGCAAAATGTGGTATAATCCAAACACATCAGTGTTGTACATAAAAAGCATTTTGAAAAACTCAAAACCTAACTTGAGCTTTAACATTACACAGAAATAGGTAATACTGATAGAATATGTATGCAGTAAAGGCTGCATCTTTTCATAAAGGTAGTTCTGCGTAGTATCAATGCCTTACTAGCACCTGTACAAATCGGACACTACTTAGAGCGCTGCAAAGCCAAACTTGGATTGAAGGTGAAGAATAACGTGCTTTCACACAGTCAGGATTTTAGCTGAATCTCACGGGGAGCAATTCCAGGGAGTGAAAGAGTACACGAACAGGCAGAGTGGTATACTGCTGCTGCGAAGGGAAGGCTACTCATTGCAGAAAGAGTAGGCTAATTAGAATTAATTAACCCAGCCTACCCAGGCTGGGTAGGGGTTCCTCAGTACACTGGAAATCAGCAGAGAGTTTTCTGAGAAGCGGAAGTTGGATGTGAGATTGAGAAAGAAGCCTGAAGGAGCAGCATTAGCATTAGCCACAGTCTAAGGTAAAAAGTGTTACAAGTATAAACGGACATAATGGCAGTGAGAAAGTTTTCTGCATCCATTAAAAGCAAGAGGAAAACACAGAAAAGAATAGGGTTAATTGCATGGTTATGAAGGGAGAACATGTAAAATCTGAATATTTCAGCTTCCCCAGTATGCAATTTTATTTGTTCCAGTTTTCATGATCAGATGCTTAACATGTTAATGTAGCATAAAACAAAGGTCAACAAGGTCTGATAAAATTGACCCTGCTCTTCGGGACCTGTCTGGAGCATTTGCCTTCAAAAATTTGCGCTGGAGAAGACTCTGGAGAGGATGGGTCATAGCGACAAGGGAAATGACCTGAGCTATGGGGCTTCAGAAGTGCCTGAAATATAAAGTGATAAACGGTTAACCTGGATTTGTGGAAAACGAATCATGTCAATTCAACTTAATTTTCCTAAGCAGGGTAATTATTTAAGGGCATAAAGGAAAAGCATTAGATGTGACTATAACTTGACTATAAGGCTCTTGGCATTTCTCTACATGACATTAAGTGAAACTTTGTGCAAGATCTAGTTCTTGTGAAAGAAATGCACAATTAGTTGAAAAATAACTCTGTTAGAATATGAGACAGCTGGAAAGGATCTGGTCTGTTCATCTGGTCTATTCCCATCTAAGACACCATCACCTGTTTTCAAAGGGGAAAACAGTCCTACAGGAGTCTGGCTTGCCTAGCTGTCTAAGTACAGGGAGTGAAGGCGGTTTCATGCGAGGTTAGAATAAAAATACTGATGATGAATAGGAGGCAACTTGTCAAAACTGAATAATAGTAAAAATAAATGAGGAATGCCACATTTGGGAAAAATGACATACACTATTATGAAGTAAGGAATTCTGCATAGGAATGGTTGAGATCATGATCTGAGGTTATATTTAGTCAATATTACATTGCTGAGAAAAGGCAAACTGAATTCCTCAGTGTGGTAATCAAAGGGGCAGTGGAGGTAATTGGTCTGCACGGTGCTGTTGCGGCTGAGTGTTGGCTTCAGTTGCTGAAGATTCATTTTAACCATTCTTCAGGAAAGTGTTAAGAGAAATTCAGGGAGCTTGAAAAAAACTAGTAAAAACTGGAAAGAACCCAAGCTGTGTGAGAAGGCTATAGCAGTATTTCAAATCAGTTCTTCTTGAAAAAAGGAACTGGATGCTGGCCCTCCATTTGTGGTGATAATGCTGCATTTCAGTACAGAATCTAAGCTTTTCCCAGAAGTTGCTTTACCAGTTTGGGTCTAAACTGGTTTCTAAGTTAATTTGTTTAATTTTTCATGGAAGCCACTGTATAGTATATGATAAATATTTTGTTTGGAAATTGATTCATATCGGGTTTAGTGGATTTTCATTTTGGGAATGCATTAAAACTTGGCCTTCAAAGCTCAATTTGAATATAAACTCTAATTAAATTGCCACTAAAAAACCCACCCCAAATACATGGAATGCTTCCTCGTTTTCAATGTTAAACCAGGCCTCGTTGTGAAGTGATGCCAGAGTAGTGAATTGCTTGAGAAATCTGAGCTTTTAATGGTATCGATCGAGGTGACTTTTGGGTCTATCCTCTTTTCTTCAACATTGTTTCCAGACTAAAAACCTGCATCATAGTGATCGTTTTATTTTATTCCTGACCCTGCTGCCATAGGGACTTGAAGCATCTTGCCCTGCTTGTGAAGCGCTTGTTCTGAGCCTGTTTGTTTTTTCTCCTTTGAAAGAAAACATCTTAATGACAACAAGGCAGGCTATTGAGCATGACAGAGGACAGCTGAACCAAGTGAAATCTCTTATTAGTCTTTGAACTGCCACACAAAATACTGGGATGTGGCAGATGGTCACTGTCTGGGTTTAATTTTGATGTAATAGGGGAAAGCTAAGAAGAAGAGATTTCATACAGCATTGCATGTTTATTAAACTGAATTTCTCAAATATAAACTTCGAATTAATTATTTTGCTACAATTTGCTGCTTTTTAATTGCTGAGCTGCCAGAGGTATAAGTAACTAGTGATACATTTTTTTTTTTTTTTTAATTGTAGTCTCTTATCCCTAGTGTCCCCTTTTTGTCCTGTGTTCCCTTCACAGAGCATTTGAAGAGACAGGTGCTATAGTGCAGTAATAATAGGGGAAGCAAAAGTGTTTCTTAACAAGAAAAAAAGGGGTCAAAAAAGGCAAGCAGGAGTATCCTTGACATTTTTGGCTGGTATACAGGTACTGAGAGACACACAAATGTTCATGTCCTCATGTTTGAAATCACGACCTGATCCTGCACTTTTCCTCTTCCTGGTGTATCTTTGAAAAGTTCTGTCTCTGCCTTTGCTTTTCATAAGTGATGACTTTTGCTAAAAATTCCCTTTTGGGTCTGCACCAATTTTTTTCTCTCTCTTTTTTTTTTTTTTTTCTTCTTTCTTTCCTTCCTTCCATAACAGACCAATGGTTATGAGGAAGACGTGTATGGATCATCCCAGAGTAGAAAATCTAGCAGGGTTAGTAGATGATTTATATTGCTATAAAATCTATTGCTCTATTTAATGGGATTAAAGCTAATTAGCAAATTCTTTTCTGTGGTAAAGCAAGTTTTTCCTGTCTTGCACGTTGTGGGTTTTGCAGTTTGTCAGACGTGGAGGTGCAGCAATAAGCTGTCTAAAAAAAATGAGGCCATGAGTGGGAAGGGAAGTCTCCAGATTTGGTACAAGTAGAACTTGGAATCCAGAACTGCTTAACTTGTAAACAAAATTGGGTAAAAGTTAAATTGTGGCAAGAAGTAGTCTGGCAGCACCTGGCATGGAGGATTTCCATGTGCTGGACCACAGAATGATTATTTTCCAGCCTGTGCAACGTGTTTACATCGTGCTCTAACACTGAAACTCAGATTTGCGTGTGTAAAATGGACATTGGATTTTGAGTTTTCCCCAAATGTATGTTGTTGGTTTGAAGTTTGCCTAACTAAATGTTGGTTGTTTTTTTTTTTTTTTTTTTTTTTCCCCTTTATAAACTGTATCCTAGGGTTGCTGGAAACTCCTACAGAGGTGAACAACCAGTGCAAGTGTTACTACTTAGCTACTTACCATTTTATTTCTAGAAATAGTCTTGTCAAAAAGCTTAATTATTAAACCCATTGTGTGTATGTGGGTCACAATGTTCCCTTCTGTTCCAGCACAAGCGTTTTGTGTCAATTATAGGAATTCACTGTCCTGCTTTGTTAAATATTGGGGTTTGTGCAAATTATTTAAAGGTATTGTCTCAAGCAGAGCCTCTTTGGGGGGCAGGGAGGGGAGCTCTTTGCGTTTTTTTTCCTTGCCTTTATTTTAACAAAGACAAAAGCTTGGAGCCTGTTGATCTTTATGCTATCAAGACTTCTAAAGGAATTTAGTGGTATGCAGACTAAAGCTCTATGTTTATTTTTCCCCTAAACTACTTTTAAGACTCCATTTAGCTAAGTGTGTGAGCAATACATGCTAAACATGAGACAGGCTTCAGTGAGTTACTTTGTAAGCATGAAGTTAAGCAGGCGCTTATATAGTGAAATGGGACCTTATATTTCATGTCCATTTTAAATTGTTGCTTCCATATGGTTTTATGCATTTAGCTTATATATGCGGATAAGAGAAAATGAAATACTGTTGATTAAACAGTTAAGGAAACAGTATGTCCTGTTGTTGACACTCTTGCTGAACCGCTTGACAAGTTCAAGGAACTTTATTATGTAGTGCTTCTGACAAATTATGTTCTTATTCTTTAATGACATACTCCAGAGCTCCAAGTAATGCAGGAAGAGAAAAACATCTGTAAGAAAGTCATCCAGGGAAAAGAATTTGTTTGGTTTCTATTTAAGTAATTTAATTATTATTATTAGGGTTTGTAGCATGGAGGTTTAGTGTATGTAGAGCATAATTATAGCAAAATCATTAGTTCCTTACTGTTTTCATTACCAAGTGTAATTTGGATTAATCATTATTTAGAAGGGGGATGAGAGTTTGGGGGTGGCTTGGAATATCTGAAACTCCAAAACGAGTTGATGCCAGTCTGGAATACTTCAGGAATACTCTTTCCAAAACCCCCAAGCCTAACCGTAAAGATTGCCAAAGTGTCAATGAAAAACAGAGAAGAGGCGGAGTTCTTCAGGTCGGGAAGGAAGTGATGAGTCTGCTGATTAAATAGTGGTTTCCAAAATGGGTGTCCAATTTTAAGTCGCAAAATGGAGTGATGTCTGCATGGAGATAAGCCTTTGTACGCTATACTTGCAATGTTACAGGTCGATTCCTTAAAAATTAATAATGCCATGTGCCTAGGTAGTCCACGTGCAGATTACAAACTCCCTAGGTGGGAATGAAAGTAATTTCTTTAAGCTCAGTTCAGTTTACTCAGATTTCTTTTCAGTGAAAGTCTTATTTTACTGGCATTCAGGAAGAATGAGGCAGAAAGGGATCTAAATTTTGAGGCTGGATAATGATTTATCCTCAGTATATACCTGCAGGTGTTGTGCCTTATCCACAGATCTGTTTGCCTGCAGTGACAGAAGTCCAGTGTCAAGAGCAAACAAGTTTCTTTAATTTGCCACAGATCTCCCTCATTTGTAAATGGAGTTAACACCCACATAGTTTATAGTGGTGATGCAAGGATTATTAGGGCTTGTAAGAAAGCTGAGTAATTGCTGACTACTAAAAGAAGAGTGTCTTGATTGCCTAGACCCCCATAAGAAATGACCGGAGGAGGAGAATGTTAGAGAATGGCTGTAAAAGGAGACTCTGGAGTATAGCAACGAAGGTAGAGGTGTGGAGCTCTTTCGGAACAACCATTCCCACCAGCATGCCTGCACTCATGGGGAAAATAAGGAATCTAAACAGTGCCTAGGAGGCTTTGAAAATACCTTTGCAACTCGTGTATTGTTGCAGGGCGGGTTACAGGAGACTCGGCAAGCACAGAAGTCATTTCACGAGGGTGGGGGACGCAGGGAGGTAGCGTTTCCTCCCTCACCCCTGCACGCTGGCTGCAGCAGCCTCTGCTCGCTCCTAAACGCGCCTTCCTGGTCTGGCTTTATACCCTGCCCGCTTGGCTCAGGGCTGCATCTGTCCCTGGTGCAGCAGAGTAACTATTTTATCACGTTTTAGATGTGCTGTTAGGCTGCTGTTTTTCTGACAGTAAGGAAAATACATCTTTCCTAGTACACCTGTATTTTTCTTGATTCCTTTGGCTCTGTGAGGTGCATAATGTCTTACATATGAATTTCCAATCTGCATTGAAAGCAGATCTTGATTTGCAAGTTTAAATATCCCTGCATGTTAAAATTAGGTGTTTATAACAACCTCACTTGTTCATAATATATTGTTGCATGCTCCTAAAGCTTTTGGGAAGCCAAAATACTGAGTTCCACTCAGTATTATAAATACCCTACTGCTGTCAGCCATCCTGCACCCTGGCAAGCCTGTGTGCCAGCTTTGTGTTGAAGGGTTTGTGCAGTGGAAATTCTCACAGATGATACATAACAGCAGAAAAGCTGAGCTGGCACCCTATGGTCTGGTACAGGTGCCGGGGGGAATGAATTGGAGATGTTGTATATTAAGCTAGATAAATAAGGTAGTGTTTTGGAGGGTAAGATTTTAAGTCTACTGGACTTGTCAGTCACTTGGTACTTTTGGTATTTAACTTGGAGTTGAATTAAGATCTCCTCGTTCTTGGGGAGACCAAATAGGTGGACCAAAAGTGCAAGGTTGGCTAGATGCTAGGTAGGAAGCTACATAAAAGAAGGTATTTAATTTACAGTCTTGCTTCATACAGAAAAGTTTTTTTCTTTGCATTCAGTCTTGCCATATCTGACAGTGGGCTTCTCACTTTTCCTGATGGGCACAGCCAACAGTTTTGGTCCCTGGCTTTGCTCTCTGTCTCCCAGCAGAGTTGTCCTGACACCTTCTCCTGCACCTCTTGTGGCTTTAGCTTATAGGGAATAAACCCCTTAAGAATTCAGAAGGAAGCTGACTTACTCTCTGACCAATATGTTTTTCCAGTGCTTGATGGGCAGTGGCAATCCATTTTATTGTCTGCAGCGGTGGGACTGCATATGCAAAGAGATAAATCCTGTAAAGCAAGAGGCTGGGTTTTTTTTAAGTGTGAAGCTGTGCAGCCATTTATTCTGAGTTTGAGCCTGGAAGCGAACGTTTCCAGCATCTTGTAAAACAGATGTTGCCTCTTCTGTTTTACAGAAGCTGGAAGTATGTTGAGAAGTACAGCTTCACTGAACTAGAGTTAGGATGAAAGTTAGGTGTGTGAACTGCATATGTGCTTTTGGAAGTGTGGTCCATCTTCTTCCAAGTCCCATGCAAACCATGTCCTTGCAGCATACTGTCACGTTGGGTCATAGCAACAAGAAGGCAGGAGAGAATGTGAGGATTGAAGCCTTTTCAGTGGAAAATAAACCAAATGGGTATTTTGTGCATAAGGTGCTGTAGGGATAGAGGAAAGGCCTTTTGTTTATTTAAAAAATCTGTACCTTAAAAATGGAAAGGGCACACAATTTTTACACACCCTTTTAATCCAGTTTCCTTAATGCAGTTATCTTTTCTTTTTGCGTCTGTGACCACTTTGACTCCTTGCTATTTGTAATCACCTAATTTACTTTTTGCTTCCCATTTAAAGGAATTTAGAAAAGTCCTTCATGTTATGAAGCTGAGTTATCAAGGGTTTTTTTTGTTTGTTATTAATGCAGGCTTCGTACTACTCTGACCTGGGTCTTCACAACAGCGGCTGTGCTTCCACATCTCAACCTTCTTCCCAAAATGGAAACTGGGTCTGTTGCCCTCTGGGTTTACCTGGCCTGGACTCGTTCTGACTTCATTTGGATAATGCAACCTCTTGTACTTAAGAATGAATTTGGACCAATTGTCAAGAGCCTCTGTAGCTCTTTTTAATAGAACTTAAAAAAACAAAACCAAGAGACCTTTTAAGATTGGAGTGAGTAATGGAAAGCTGTTTTAGAACGAGCACAATTCGTTTTCCTTTGCTGCTCCTCCCTTTCCTACAGTTATTTTGTTTGCTTTTGGCCTCAATTGGTCTGGAAAAATAAGGGAAATCTTAATTAACTGAAATTGTCTATTCTATTTGACGCAACTCTCTGCTGACCGTGTCAGGCTAGCAAGCTTAAGACAGTCCAGTCTGCATAAAATGAAATTACAAGCAAGTAATTCACAGACTGCTGGAAGAAAATCGCTGAAGCTTCAAAATCAGCCGGGAGGTTGGATTGTCCTCTGCGTGTGGACAGAGCTCAGCCAGTCCAGCGCTAGCAAAGCAGTGCTTGAGCAGTGGTCCGCAGCCTGTCCTGCCCGATGCGCAGCAGCACGAGGGCATCGCCTGGTCCTTTGTGGTGGCCAGCGATGGGGGCACTGCAGATGAGCAGGGTAACTTGCAGCAGCACATCATCTGCAAGCTGTGGGCTGGGGACCACTGCTGGAGTATCCCTTGTACCTAATTATGCTAGATACAGTACGTGCTCTCTGAACTTAATTGCTGCATCTTGTGAATGATGGTTACTAACAGTGAAGTGATTTGTTTTGTGGTGCTCTGACTTAAGTACTCATAATTTTGTCCTGAATTATTTGGGTTTTCTCTGCATTTTTTAAATAATAAAATACACAAGAGATGATCTTATAGCTGTGTGAAACATTTAAAATGTATATCTTACTGCACTTCTGTCTTTGTAGCTCTTTTTCTGGCTTTGGTTGAAGTGAGGAGAAACACCCTTTCTGGCTGCTATACAATAACGTGTGTGAGACAATAACAACTTAGCAACCTAAAATTAAATTATGCTGTTTTGCTTTTGCATACTGTCGTGTCCTCCCTTCCTGCAGGAAATGTACATGTCTGCTTGGTATTCTTAGTCTTTGGAAGTTGAGATTTAATGCTTTTATGGCACAGATGACTAATACCCTCTATACTGGGTTTCCTTCTGTTGTAGTTTAATAATCCTAATCTCTTATCAAGGTGGTTAATTCTGCTGTAGGCGCCTTTTTTATGTTTCATGTTCTATGCAAAAAAGTTTTGTGCTTGTCTTCCTCAGCCCTCCTTGCTGTACAGCGATGCCCTGCCAGCCAGAAGTTACAGGGTTTGTGGTACTAATGCTCTAAACACAAATATCGAAGCCACTCACCTTCAGCCATGCATATGTTGTCTCTTACCTCTGTAGTTCCTGTTGGGTCCATTTATTTCACACTCTGGTGTCTGATCCATCCGAATGCACGTGTGCAACGCTGTTTTGTACAGACCTGGATTTGCTGATTCTTCCTTTTATTCCCATTGGAACTGTGCAACTACTGCTCATGGGGTTGTGATACTGCCACAGGCTTCTCTCTGGATGGAGGCGGTTGTCTTCGTTTGGGTGTATTAGCTACAACGTGCAGGAGCAGGCCAGAGAGAGGCAACATCAATTCTTTCTGGTTGTGTAACAGCTAACAAAGCTGTTTAAAAAATTTTTGTAGCCAGTTTCCACCCTTCTTGTTTAACCTTTCAAATTAGTGTCTATCAGATTTTATTCTCAATGCTTAAAAGTAGAGTTTCCTGTGTTTCCTGAGCCAGACATTTATGTGCTAAACTGGAGCCAGAGTCTTAGAATATGCATCTTCCTCCTTTTTTATTAATTTGGTAAACTGGCCAGTAAGTGAAATTCATCAGGCGTAAGTGTGGGGTGTTTTTTTTCCCCCTCCCATATTTTGCCAGCACCAGAAATGAAAGTTAAACGGATTTGAACAACTTAAGAATTGATGCAGCCATTTTGTTGGAAGGCAACATAAACTTGAATTAATGATTGGGAGAACGGTTAGAAATGCATGACTGTGTGGTGGACTGGGGGGTGGATGTCAGGTTTTGCATGTGCCTTATGGCGTTTTCCAGCTCACTGACTTCAGGTTGTGTTAGATCTTCACTTGCATGTTGCTTGTGGTTGCGTACAGGAGGTGTCCCTGTCCTTGCACATACTGCTCATTCCCCTATGTCCTTCGCGCTGCACCTTGTGAATTTGTAATGCTCCAGACTGAAATCAGAAACTGGGTCTGCCAGTCCTGTTCTGACTCTGTCTTTTACTTGTAGGCGTCTGTGTATGACGAGAGCGTTTACAGTGGGAGTCGTCGGTATAGTGCCTCTAGTTCTCGTGCTGTAAGATGTTTTCTGCATTTCCCTGTTGTCTTGTCTCTGTCCTCCAGTAACCCGTGTGTACCAGAACACAGCCTTTTCTGGGCTGAGGAACACTTAAGATGGACTGTGTGAAATTCATAGCCTGCTGCTGTAGGCAAAAGTACGAGTACTGTTTCTGTAAGCTTCCATGAAATAATAAGCAGTGATTTATCTGCTGTTGTAACGCCTGGCCTCGTGCAGACCCGCTCTGGCTAGCACCGACAGAGCCCAGCGCTAGGCACTCGCCTCCCCTGTGGCGGGGGGGACTTCAGCTCTGCCTTGCACTTGGTGTGCAGATAAAACACCTTGGAAAGACGGTACATGAAGTCCCTTCCCTCACTGAGACTTAACTCCTTTGAAAACTGAGAATAAAACTGTTTTTGTTTGTTTGTTTGGGGCTTTTTTGGGGGTTTTTTGGTGTTTGGTGTTTTGGGTTTTTTTTCTTCTTTTTTTTCTTTTTTTTATTTTTAAATAAATAAATAAATAAGATCACTTCCCCATTAGCACTTCTCTGCTAGCATGAAGTAAAGGATTGTTGGGAATGTATGGCTGGCTTGGTTTTGTTTCTTGGATTTATATTCTGTAGTGATGTCCCAGGCAACTTGTGACAATGTTTTCGAAATACACGCTGCTGTGAGCGTAGGGCTTGGTGATTTATGGAGAGAGACAATATGGGGAATGACAATACAAATTGTTTCCTTTCAAAAAAGAGAGGCTGCAGGACTCGGTTTACAGATTGGAAGGCAGAAAACACCTTCACCTCTTCTCAGATGGGCCTCCGTGTTGTGGTGGGTGTTTGGGCCAGGCAGTACATCTGCTGCTGTTGTATCTGCCTGGAAAAAATAAACCAGTCTGTTTTGTTTTTTTTTAAAATTCTGCTCTGTGGACCCAGTGCTTATTCTGCCTCTGAACTCCTTCACTGATTATCAAAAAAACCCAACCAACCAACCAAAAAAAACCCCCAACAAACAAAAAACCACCACCCAAAACCTGAACAGAAAAAAGCCTCAAGACAAAGCATCGATGTTAATTTAATGTGAAAAGTTACAAATTTTATTAGCTTGGAGAAGGAAACAAACTTAAAAAATGCTTACTAAGCACTCATTGGTCTTTAAAGGGCTATGCCATCCTCTTGCAGTCACGCTGATTCACTAGTTGGGCTGTGCATCTTGCTGCTACTCATGTTAAGCTTCAGATTACCCTGTTTCACGTTTGTGCCTTGTTTTCATTTGGCTGCCTTGGAAAATTCATCGATACTACCTGCTTGGACTGTTGTGGCAGTGGCAGTGAATTTGCCACTGAGGCTGCGCTGAGCTGGTCGTATCCCTTTGTACGGGATGTCTTCCTTTGTTTGAGAGAGGTCTCTCAAAGGTCCAGATGATACACCTCTGCTCTTGGGAGAAGTCATTTACAGCGGGCTCCGAGCCCAAATGCTGTTTACAAGTCTTTCAGCTGCTGTTAATGGCTTGAGCAGGGAACACTGAATAAAATGCTGGTGTTTGTTCCCTTCCCTCCATCCCATCCCACCCTGTGCTGCAGGTATTTGGAAGCCTGTGTATAACCCAGCCGTTTCAGTTCCTGTTGCACGGTAGCCTGTAGTAATGAGTGAGTTGAAGTAAGAGGTTTTTGCCTCAGAGGGCCTTGTCACAATTGGCAAGTTATCTGTGGTTACTTTAATGTCTCTGAACCTCATAGCACTTTTAACATACAGAGGGTGTGCCATTTGGGTAGCTGTCCCCAAAGAATGTTTTTGGATGATCAGAGGACAGGTGAACGCAGGGGGTGAGGCTGAAGAAGTGGCACTTGCTTCCATATTCTGCCCTGCAATACACAGAGAGCAACTACGGAATAAATAGGTCCCATGAAGCATTAATATGGGACTCATCAGTAGTTTATACTTTTTCCTGGTCATGTATCTCAAGTTTATTCGGCATCCTTGTTATGTTAAACATAAAACACCAGTGATGGCGCAAGGCTTCTGTGCTAGAACTAGTTAACAAGAAAACAAAATCTAAATATTTACTTCAGTGCTTTTTGTTTTTAATTTAGGAATTGAAGTGGCTGTGATTGAAAATAGTTGTAAACTGTGTGCAACACAGTTCTAAATTTTGTGTATTCTCATCTCTGAAATGAAGCTCGGTACTTCAGGTGCATGAAGCCAGTGTCACTTCACGTAAGGCATCGGAGGACACGGCTTGGTCACGTTCTGCCCTGCTTCAGGGGCTTGCTAAGGGCTGTGTACCTTGGAACATAATGCTTTGTGGTTAGTAACTAAGCTTATGGTTGTAGTGTAGCTGGGGTTATTTCCAGCTTACCTTCTTATTGTTTATTAGTACTGTAAGCTTAATTTTCATTCAGTACTATGCCGCTTTGTTAGCGTGACTAATGATGCTGAAACAGCCCTCCAACAGCTTGGTGAAGACCTGGCTGTCTCTGTAGCTGAGGAGTCCAGAGGATTCCTGCAGTGGCCAGGTAACTTAATAGAAGAAACCTTAAAAAAAGATGGAATACATGCATCTCGAAAGTAACATAATGCTTTAGATTTCAGTGGTTTTGTATCTGAGAAACCGTCTTAAGTGCCTATAAAATAAACTCATAAAGGTCATTAGCAGCATAGTCTGAGCTGCTGAGAAGAACAATTCCTCATGCTTGTTCCTGTCCCTGAACTGCCTCTGCCCTTGTGTCGGTACAAGCTTTTGCATGTGAAATTTGATGGACTGCCGTGCCTCTTTACAAAGGCTACGTTCATAATTGCCTTGAGGTGGTAGCAACAGGAAAAATACCATGTCCAGTAAACCTCAAAAACTTCTTTAATTCATCTCTGTTCTGAATGTATCAAAACTTCCTTTTTATATGTGCTTATGTATCTTTCTATAAAGTTCATCTAAATACAAGATTGAGTGTGAAGCTGCTACTCTGAAATCTGAAAATAGAGGGAATAATTCTCAAATGCATTTCCAGAACAAGTTTTAGTTCTGTTTCCCTGATGCTTTAAACTTTCCCTTCTCTACTTCTACTGTATTATAACCTCTGGAAATAAAACAGCGTAGACACAGTCTTTGTCCTTGTCAGCAGCAAGTCAGCCCTGTCTGTTCTGCATCACTGCTTAGATGTTTGCTTTTGAGAAGGACTAAAATACTTTCTTTGGCAGGAGATGAGGACTGCAGGTGCTGGAAAAGCAGGAGAGATACTCAGTCTCCGAGATGGTCTCAGTTTTTCCTTTAATCACCGTGTAGATGGATGTTTCTTGCTTTGGCCTGTGGAGCACAGATTCATTTTATATGTGCACAATGCTGGAAACGCAGGAAGAAGGCTCACCAGAGAACCTCTCTGCTCTTGAAGAGTAATAGGATTGAGGCTTTTGTACAGAGACTGAGTTTTTTACTTGTGACTGGTATCTTAAGTTATATAAATAAATCATTAGTATTCTGTCATTCAAAGAATTGAATCAAAACTCTACTTGGTCCATCGACTGGAATTGCCTTAAATTTTAAATGAACGGTTGAGGTGTCTGTTCTCTGACTTTCACTACTACTCCTTTGTCCAGCTGCATGTAACCATTTTTGTAACTAACTTCAATGTAAGGCTTTAAATCCTCTCTCGCTTCCCTTCCCAATTCTAATGCTTTTCTCTTTTCTCTGCTTGCTATTCTTGGTTTACCTGCGGCAGCCTTCTGAGTACAGCTGCTACCTTGGTTCAGGATCTCGGGCATCCTCAAGAGCCAGCTCTGCTCGGGCCAGTCCAGTGGTGAGCTCCTCTATTTTTCTTTATTCCTAAACTGTTTAATTCTTCTGTTCTTCAATGTCTCTTCTGTACAAAGAGGTCACTGTCCCTCGTGAGACAGTTTCTTATGGTATTAATTGGACCTTCTGGGCAATGCTTAAGGCAAAGAAGGGGCGAACCAGATGAGAAATTACAAAACCAAAGTAATTTCTATGCAGATGCACATGTTTTTACAATAGAAGTACACTTTGGACTCACGTGGCAATGCTAAATTTTTTCTAAGTTGGGCATAAAGAACATCGGCAAGGGTATTGTGAAAAAGACTGGGCTGTTGATGCTAGTGCCGCATCTCCTTCGCTTATTAAAATTGGGAGACCCTAAATCTTACTGTAGCATTTAAGTAGTTGAGTTTCTCTCCATTGAGCAGTATTTTGGTGCTGTGTTGCCACAAAGCTGCGGGGCTATCCAGAGATTGGATTTGAACATATTTGTTGGACTGTAGATTACAAGGCATTGCAGAGCCTTTAGCATGGTGAAGTGCTAGCAGGATTACACGTACCCGGTGTGTCTAGCATCATGAATTCCCAAGTAGTCATGGCTGAACACAGCTCAAATGCTAAAGGCTTGTCCAACCCCTGGGACTGTAGTTGACCAAGACAGGACGTTTTCCCCTGCTTTTTACAGATATAAAGTAATTGTCTTCTATTTCTTCAGTGGCGTATTGGTGCTTTCTCTGTGATTGTTCCATCTAGCTGTTTATAACTCTGAATATCTTTCCTGATTAATTTCAGAGCAAGGCCTGGTAGCATGGTGACAGTAGCATAGTGCAGTAGCATGTCTTTTAGAGGAAATGTGCAGCTTACAGTAAACTAGTCTGTAACAAAATTTATCTTCCACGGAGAGTGAATTTTGAAGTGTTGCACTGAGTTTTGGTAAGCTGGCTTTGCTTCAAGGAAGCGTTCCTCCTAGTTAAGTTTTAATGTGCTGGTTCTCCTGGGACCTGTCACGTATTACCTACAACATCCCCAAGATACGAAGTGATGAGGAGGGTGAACACCGTAAATTAACACACACAACGTGCTTCTCTAGTCATAACATCCTGTTGCCTTTGTTGCTTTGCTGAGTAGCTGAAACTTAAATGCTGTAAATGTTGCCTTAAGGAGTAATTAAAAAGGAGTGTCTGCATAGTCAAAGAAGCTACCACAGCATGTAATGCGGTAAGCTGTAACGTGAACATTTGGCGTGTTCCTCTTCAGTCAACACACATAGGCTGCAGTAAGGAATTGCTTTGTATCTGATGTCCCCTGTCATGCTAGTTACCCCTTCAAACATAGCCTGCGATATGAAAACCTGTGTGCTATGGGGGTTTTCTCCCATAGTTGGAACTGTGCAGTAGGTATGCATCCTGGTGGTGAAAGGTGCCTGAACTCTCCATGCAGGGTTATTTCTTGTCATCAGGCAGAGAATAGGCAAGCCTTTTGCTCATCAAGCGAGCCCTCTCCTTCTAAGTGAGAAAGAGCTGAATAAACTGGCTGGAGCAAAAGAAAACAGACCTGATAGAATAGAGCTATGTGCTCTGAAGTGTTCGTGTTTCTTAAACACAAGGGTACATCCACTTTTTAAAATGATGATTTTTTTTTTTTTTTTGAAAGGATTTTCTTCAGATAATGTATGGCATCTGGTGAGCTATAAATAAATCAGTATTTTAATTAGTCCCTGAGTCTGAGTCCCTGAGCTATGCGTTTTTGCAGTATATATCTTACATCAGTAATGCTTCTTAAATGGCTTTGCAAACTGAATTTCAATTATCCCCAAAGCAAAAAATAATCAGAATAACCAGGGATTCCATTAGAGTTCTTTAAGTGTAAGAATTGGGTACCCATACATTGATGTTGGTTTCCATTATGTGGTTTTTGTATGCAGTCTGAGTCATTTGTGCAAGTTGCTTATGGTAATCACAAAATGCAGCTTGCCCCTCCTGGGAGTTACAGGGGATTTTTTGTCTTTTAATTCTCTGCTTACACTTTGGGCTGTTTGTATGCAAGTGGCTGGAGATGGTTATGTGTCAGCACCAACGCTGGAGAGGTGCCAAGCTGAATCTGCTCTGCAAGGAGACAACGGGGACTTTTTCTTTTTTTTTTTTTTTTTTTTTTTTTTTTTTTTAATTAGTGGTTTATTGCAGAGCTTCTGTTATTTGCATGGCCTTGAAGAAGAGCTGAGAGTTAGCACCATAGTGGGTCTAAAAGGCACCACTACAGGGGCTTTGCTTCTCCTAATGTAAGGTAGTACAAGCCTTGTTAACGGGTGGCATTGCTCTTAAAAGTTCTAATTACTACACGGGGTCAATGCAGCAGCACCTTATGATTTTTTTCTTTTTTTTTTCCTGTATTAAACAGACAACATCTTTCTATGTAACTAACAGTAACAAAACACTTGCCTTGCCTTTTACTAACAGAGGATTCAAGGCGTTTTGATAACGTTTCCAGTTATGTACTTGATCTTGACAATAAAGATGCTGAAATAGAGCCCTGTCTTCTCTGTGGGCTTAGCACGGTATCTCTTCCACTCGTACATTCCCGAAATGTCATCTGCTTGCACTTCCTAAAGGAAGAATAAAGATCTGCTTGGATGATGGTGATAACTTATGACAGGAAAAAAGTGGTTGTTTTTGTCTATATCAGTAGTCTACATTAAAACTGTTCTAATATTGCTAACCCTGAAAACTGAGTTGTTCCCTGCCTTAATGTATTGAGCCATATGCTTTCTTGATTCTGCTTTTTATGTCTTCTGGCATTTACACACATAAAGATTTGATTCCAAGTTTACTTTTTAAATGGCTGGCGGAGGAGGAAGGAAAGGGGAGTATCTGTTGGGTTGAAAAGCTGAGTTTCCAGCATGCTTATGTCACTCGAGAGTGTGATAGTTTACAAAATCCATGTACTGTAATCATGAGTGCTTAACACTGCAGTTAAATATTATTTTCTTATGATTATGGGCAATATTAGGCAGAAAACCAAAACTGAACTGTTCCCAAGCCTAACTATCATGAGAAATTATGTATTGAGAATGGAGAATGATTCAATTTAACTTTCTAAATTAAAGTATACAATATCTTGTTACTGCAGCCCTTAAATCTTTTCTCAGGATTTTGTTTCTCCCTTCTGTTGCTGTTCATTAAAGAGCGAGCAAAAAGTGACAGTAGTTTTCCTGCTGCACACAGCTTTGCCAGCTCGTGTTCTCCTTTGTGTTATCATGTTTGTGATACGGTAAAAGCCAGGAAGATACTTAAACATGACATGTGAATATTTATTTGTCTTTGTATGTACTTTTAAGAATTCAGTATATCTTCATAAAGTTTGCTGTTTGATTATTTTTCTTAAACATTTTCCCCATTTATCCCCACTAGTAATTATTGTCTGCTGTCCTTGCAGTGACTGCAGGTATGCAAATGTGTCGTTTAATATTAAAGTATTATATTCGATATAAAGTACAGATCTTAAGACTACTGAGAGCAAACATCAGGCCCCTCTGCACAGATGGAGGTAAATCTTGTGCATGAGCTAGTGGCGTGTTTTGGCTGAGATGAGCTTTTTAATATGAATTGCTGGAATTTTATTAGCGAAAAGCAATTACTTATACATTTGAAATAGACTCAGAATGCAGTAGTATTTATCTGAAGACTTCCTGAGCAAAGGAAGGCAAAAAAATAAGAGAGGGCACGTTTTGCTATCCTGAGAAGATGATCTTTCATATTAACTCTTCCTTCTTGTGCGGTCTCAGACAGCAGGCACAAGCGGTCGGCATGCAGCCCAGCCAGGCGGGCTGGTACTGACAGCAGCGTGATCATACAAAGTGCAAGACTGCAAATGCAAGGGACACTCAGCGAGTGTGTGGTCCTCAGGTCGTATATTAATGCACGTGAACAGCTTTTTTTCATTTGAAGAAGCTTATCATGTTTTCACCAGAAATAAAATTAAGACAGTTAGACTTAATTTTCACGGAAGCAGTTATCAGCATGCTCGAGCTTTGCCTTTTCTCCTCTATGCTTACAGATTTACGGTAGGCTTGTATCCTAGCCCAGCCACTGACAGTCTGGGTGTGCTTTCAGCCCCTCCAGAGTGAGGATTTGCTGCAGTGCTAGCTTGCATTTCAGAGACTGATAAGTTTGTTTAAGCAACGTTGTTTGGCATAACACTCATTCCTGAGTGAGGATACTTCTGACAAATCCACTTTAGACCTGACAAAGTTCAGCAGTGGTTTTCCCCTGCTGACTTTTAAAGGCTTATTGCGAATTGCTAGTGTTAAGGTGGCTCTCACTGGAAAAACACGCAGAAATCCTCTGTGTTGTTGCCTGCCCCCGCCCAGCTGATTGAACTGGTAAGATGGGGATTGTAAGGAGGGGTTATATTGACTGCAGTACTTCTTGTTTTTTGATTTCAGTTTTTATAGATACCGTCCTGTGTTCAGCACTACCTGTTGCAAGAGGCTGTCTTCAGTATGGGCCATATTTACATTTCCAACTGTGCTGTACTACTTTTAAGAGCAGGAAATGATTTAATTTGATTTGTCACAAAAAAAAAAAAAACCCAAAACCAACAAACCCTTGCTTTTATGAGGAAGTTGATCTAAGTGCAAGATGTTAGATGGAGCTGAGCAGTGACAGCCACGTGCTGAACGTGCTGAAGTTGTTCTCATACCTAAGCTTGGTACGTGGCACTACCCAACAGCAAGCATTTCGGGTTTCTCTTCCTCTCTAGCCTTGTTTAGGAGCCTGGAAGCTGGAAATTGTGCCTTAGTCCTGATTCTTCCATTGGTATAAAGATCTCTCTACTTGCAGCTGGGGTGTAATGCTTAACTGTCCTAAGGTCTCTTGTCTTTTCAGTAGGTGCTTGAGAGTCATCTTGTTGGATGCACTGTGATAGTGCTGTGGGGGCTCTAATTTTGGCCTGGACACTCACCAGTGGCAAAGAGCTTTAAGGGTTAACCTGCTAGTTAACTGCAGAGTAGAGAGAAATACTTTTTTTCAAACATTATACTAAAATATTTTTATTATCTATGAAAAATAGGCAATATATCCATATATAGACTTGTGGGATGATTTTGTTCTTGTTAAGTTTCCAGCTGCGGTAAGCCTCTGATATTGCTGACATTTTTGTAACGTGGCTCTGGATTTATTCCGAAATTGCTGTCAGAAGAGGCTAAACTCTGATCCCATTGTATTTATTTTGCAGAGAGCAACCTATTCCCCGTGCCAAAACAAAGATATGTGTGCTGGAGTTCCTCAGAAAATTACTTCCTTTTCCTGCTTTTTTACGCACTCAAGTACAAATTGCCCAAATTGGTGAAGAGGAAGGTAATCTGTGATTAGAGACAGACCCATACCCTTGTGGGAATGAAAAATGATATAATGTTGTAGATATTAAAGGTCTAAGTATCATTAGGTGAATTCTGCTTTAGATCTCCTCTTCTAGTAAGTATTCTGTTAGTCCTTTATATTTTCATGTAGAACAGTCCCAAAGCCAGTATGTTTATATGAAGGGCTATGCTGATAGTACTGTGAAGGTGGAGAGGTGGTTTCCAGTCTGTTTTAATCATTACAGTATTCTTTATTGAATGGTAATAAGGGAGGTAAGTACTTTGGGCAAGAATTTTGTGCAACTTCGAATAAAAAACAAACATTTTTTTCGTGACCGTTCTCTGCTTGATTTCTTACTGGATCAAATGCCAAAGGGCTTGTTGGGGACTGCGTGAAAGCTGAGAACCTGGAGTTCCCTCTGGTGGCTGAGTGCTGTTGGAAAGCATGATAGATCTTTTTTGAAGGAGTAATAATTGTGAATACATTAATCTAAAGATGAGCAGAATGAAAACTCTAAAATATTCACCTAAAATAGACTTTTGTCTTTTTACAAGACACTCTCTACAGCTTTTGGTGTATCACTGCCACGTAACCATAAAATTAAATGCTGCTTGTTTCAGACTGACTTTTTGCTTAGAAAAATGTTGTGTAGCAGGAGGCATCTTTGTAATGAAAGGATACTATGTTAGAATGAGGAATAGGCTTTTCTCAAAATAGCTTAAATTTTTAAATGTTAATATTTAAATATATTGGTAGTGGTAACTACTGTTTTTGAGGAGAAAATGCTCTGAGTATTCCATTCATGGCACCAAATGTATGTGTGTATGAGGGCATCACTAGGGAAAATGAAATCTCCTATATTTTTTTTTTTTAAACCACCTCAATTTTAGAAGTTACTTAATAGTTTAATGATTAAAGAGTATGCCACCTCAGCGAATAATTAAAGATTGTTTTGCAATAAATGTGTAGCAAGCTTCATAGGTGTGGTTATGAGTACTCTGACGAGAAATGTCCACTGTGTGCATATCTCTCACCACATTGTCTTCAACGTTTTCCCCTTTGTAAATGGAAGCTTTTATTTGACCTGTGTGATGCATCATTAAAACAACATCAAGATTTATTCCCTTCTTTATCTTATTAAAAACTGAGGTTGCACATTTTTTCAGAAAATAGAGGACATTCTGCAAATGGCTTAAGGAAAATAATACTTTGAGTTGTGCCCTGAACTCATAAGGTAGACTTCACAAAAGGCTGTACATAAATTTCTGGAGATAGATTTGTTTGTGTGTGTATACATTAGTCTTTGGTAGCACACCAATATTTACACTGCCACAACTGTCTTGATAAACAACAACATAGTGTTTGGCTGGGCCAGGAGGCTGTCAGATCTACCACTTGGAGCTGTCTGGCGTGAAAATAATAGGCTGTTTGCAAAAGTCAGTCCATCTTGCTTATTGGGTCTGAGCTGAAGTATCTGCCTTCATTAGTGACCTTTTCTTATTGCATCCAAATTCAGAGATTTCCCCCCCCCCCCCCCAAAGTACTCTGTGTATTCAGTGTCTCTGCAAAGTTTATATTTAGTTTGTTAAGTCTGGTTTATTTTACTTTGAAGCCTAAGTCTTAAATTATCTTAATTCTAATCATAAGGAATTTATGATATGAAATGTGTTGTCAGTGTAAAAAGCTGATTTGTAATAGGTACCTCTCAGTTCTGGGATTTTTTTTTTTTATAGGGTACTATGGGTAATATGAAAAATAACAAGTGGGATCACTCACACATTGTTCTATGTAATTCAAAGAAGAAAAAACTATGCCAAATGTGAACTGCTTGGAATGAGATGGAGTTTTTGAGTGCATTTTCAATGAAACTTCTCAACTTAACCTCAACTATTCCCTACCTTCCCCTGAAACAGATCTCTCATGATTTTTTTTTTTTTTCCAAGTGTTTCAAAAAAATTATTCCCTTTGACTCAGGCCCTTGATCTGAGGAAGCCATTAATTTTCTAGAAGTCTTTTGGGAAAACATTTTGACTGCGATACTGAATGTTTCCAGAAGAAGTTGACATGTTCTGGACATTCTGAGTTCTGCTGAACTTCTCCTTTCAGGCAGTCCTTTTACACTTAGATCCATTTTAGATGGAGATACTTATAAAAAGATTGTTTTTGAACGCTCCCCCACCCCCCACCCTCCGCAAAGTGAATAATGACAAAACACTTGATTTTTACATTTCTGCTCTTGGGAATTTGTACATCTTGTTCAGTTTCAGAGGAGGAAAAAGTGATGGGATTGTTCCCAGCGGGGGGGTGAGGGTGGGGGGAATCTGCCCAGGTTATATGGGGTTTTGCCCTGTAACTTCCTTTTAAGTTGTTTCTATCCGTGGTAATTTCTGTACTCCTAAATGCTACTTTGGCTCTGATTTGTTTCTTCTAGACCAGTTGTAGTGCAGGAATCAGTAAATTCCAGTGAAGTACTGAAACCATAAATGGGCTGTTTAGACTTTGAACTGGTCCCTGGTATTTGACTTGAGGGTCAGTTTTTGTAGTCTCAGCCTTACCTAGGATCTTCACTTGAAGTCACAGTCACCTTTTGTCTTGATGGGAGGACACTTAGCAGGGGTTTTAAGCTTTAGAGTTCTTTTTTCGTTCTTTTTTTCCCCATTCTTCTTTTGGTAGCTGTGCAGACACAGTACAGTCCTTCAAGTCTAACTTGGTACCTTGCTTTTTGGACTGCACCAGGATGTGCTGGCAGGCTTCAGAGGTAGCTTATTTTAGGTAAGGTGCATAAAACTGTAGCTTCAATAAACTATCTTGGTCAGGAAATCTTTTGATCTTTCAATTAAAAACTTAACCTCTCTACTTAAGTAAATTGCTATTTTGGGTTTGAGGCATGTTTTTAAATTGTTCTAGAATAAATAGGAGTAGGTGCATATATCAGCACAGCACTTGCATACAGCTGTTTTTATGTCCAGGGAAAGACATCTGGGTCTTTGAGTTCATGCCCATGTAGGTCTTTGTATCCTTGCATTGTTAATTCATAGATCGAGTGCCATCTTCATGTTTGAAACATTGTAGTGTAGAATACGGAAAAAAGTATTCCTCTGTCTTATTTAATAGACCAAATAGGTTTTTTTTATCAATAAGTATATCCCACTTAACTACAAACTGCTTTAGAAATTTGAGGTGAATTGTCCAGCCTTGTGTCCTGAGATGCCAGCCAGGACACTGCTCTTCTGAGCAAGCTGGCTGCTTTTTGAGTCAATAGAAATTGCTAATGAAAAGTCTTTTACAGGTTTAAGAACTCCCTTTCTGATATCTTACTGCCTTCCTTTATTATCTAACAATTCCTTTTAAATCTTTGTTTTACAGATTGAGGAAAGGCCAGAAAAAGACTTTGAGAAGGTAAGAAGGATGTTATGAATTATTCTGACAATAGTACTTTTTTCACATTCTTTTGGGTAGGTAGAACTCATAGTGAGTGTACAGAAATATGTAAAATCCATTGTGGGACAAAAATTTGAATTGTTGGAGCCTTCTACTACTACATTTTTTTTTTAAGAACTTTTCAACTTCTGGTCATTCAGATGTTAAGTAGTTGACCTTCAATAGCAGTGAGCTGAAATTGCTTTAGGCTAAGCCACATGAATGATCTGTTTGTTTATTAGATTTTAATTATGTTGTTATGTAAAAATAAACAATAATAGAAAAAGGAGGATACTGCAGTAGTGAGAAATGGGCTTAATGTGGAACCTGCAGTACAGTAAAACAGTTAATGTGGCTACTGCTGCAGAGTAGATAAATATCCATGAAAGGAGAGGAGCTTGAGAGGTAGACAAAAGCATCCACAAAGTGTATTATTAGAAGTTTTGAAAATATCTGGCAAGATGATACTAGCCCCTAAAGACTTTGTCTAATTAAGAATTAATAGTTAGAAGCTAAGTCCATGCAAACTCCTATTTACAGTAGTGTTTAAATACATCTCATCTCCCTTTTCTCATTAATTTCCCTTGTTAAATGTTGATCTTTTGATTTTTCTTCCTAGAAAGTTGCATTTTAATCAAATTTGCATAATTTAGAAGTGCAAGGGTTGGTGTAACGTGTGTATTAAAAAGAAAAAAAAAAAAACAACCAAAAAACCAAACTACAAACCCACAATGTATCTAGAAAAAAAATTACAACCATTTTTAACTCTGTGTGATTGTAGGGAGCACGTACTGTTTCAAGTTTATCAGCAGCTACTTTAGCTTCTCTGGGTGGGACTTCTTCACGACGAGGCAGTGGGGATACATCCATCTCAGCTGACACAGAGGCATCTATTAGAGAAATAAAGGTAAGAAATACTTAAAACCAGCATGAATTGTTAGGAATCTGTCTCTTAACTATGTCTGTCTTGATCAGAGTGTTTATGTGCCTTGCATTTGATAAATTAATAAACGATAAGATTACTTGAAAGTGGTGCTGATGTTCCCGTTACGGACTATAGAAATTGACAGTAGAATTGGGACTGACAAGCTAGTACTAACTAGGACTGTTCCCCACATTATTATTAAATAGACTGATATTATTTAAAGGATATTATTAAATACGCTTTAGACTTCTTTCCAAAAACCAAACTGCCTTGTCTCCCCCTGTTGGCAGTTCTGACAAAGTGAATCGTGTGCCATAAATGAAAAGTGAGTAGCTTTATTAGAGAGATGCTGCTGGGAAGCTAGTGTGTGTTGCAGGAATATCTGGGTGAAGTCCTATGGCATGTGATAGCAGAACAGACTGATCGTAATAGACACATCTCATCCTAACCTAATGAAATAGGAATTGGACTCAGTATAGCACACTGATAGGAGGATTGAAATAATGCAAGAAGCACTGCGCTTACTAGATGCTAATTTGAGGGGAGGGGTTATTTTGTAATCTAATTCGTGATTCCATGAAGTTAGAAGCATTTGAATAGCAAATAGCTATGCAATCCAGTGTTTGTATCACTGAGTGCTAGTCTGGGTAGTCCATAGCTACACTGTTTTTTTTTTAAATCTGATTTTTAATGCTTCATTCTGAAGACCATTTTAAAATGGGGAATGTGAATTTTGTTAGCTTCCATACATACAACTTACAACTCTTCTGAAATTTCAGCCAGTTAAAACATGTAGAATTTGTATTAGGACCTCAGATAGAAGCAGGTCTGCCCCAGTTTCAGCACTGTAAAACAGCTGAAAGATAGCCATTTGCTGGTGACCAAGGACAAAAGAGGAGAGAGACTGTGAAATAGGACTTATAATTAAATTTAGTGTGATGGATGGTTTTCATACAGTCTTTCCTGCATCTCTAGTATAGCCTGTATATCAGGCTGGCTTTGGCAGCCCTTACCCTTAATACCAGAATTCCTCAAAGAGGGTGATAATCAGTGAAAGGGGTAGAGAAGGGCTGTGTGGCTGGGCTGCGTTGAGGGCTTTGAAGCTGGGTCTGTGTCTCGTCTTTAACGTTGAAGATTTCATTTTTTCCAGTCAAGAAGAGCAGAATTAGCATAAACTTCTAACCAAGAAATTTCATTGCCTGGCAAGGCTTCAGGTTAGGATCAGACCACTTAACCTATGGGGTAGAAATGTTTAAATGAGAACTTTGAATACTGGCTTTTCCCTAGCAGCTGCGCTTCTGCCCATTGGTTTCAGTGTCATCATTCACCTTTCTCACCATTTCCCTCAGGATATCTATGAGTTAAAGGACCAGATTCAGGATGTAGAAGGCAAATACATGCAGGGACTGAAAGAAATGAAGGTACTGGTTTACTGCAGAGTGGGAGTGTGGTCATTAACACTAGCTAAACATTCAGAGAGTCAGTGTGAGACCTAGAACTGACCTTGCATGCTTTTCTTCTGGGAGGGGTTGTAAATTGTGTGAAAAGCATTTCATTAACTGGAAAAGTATCTGTTCTGACCTCGATTGATTCTGGTGAGAAGTGCTTCCAAGTGTTAGCTGAAAGGCTGCTGATTATTATTGCATGTTGCCTTTGCTGTTTTGAGAAGGTAATCATTTTGATAGCAAATTAAAATTATTAGGGTTTTTTTTATAGTTTCCTAATCCAGGAAGCCTCCCAATGTTGGAAGATGAGCTAATGCTCATGTCCTACAGTGCTATGAAAAATTGGAGTTTAAAAGCTTGTATGTTTTTGTTTTGATAAGGTCCAGCATGCCTTTGGACAGTTGTGCACATGAGGTGGTGACTATTGTTTTGATTTCATATTTAGATCACTGAAGACACCCTTAAACAATTCTTGTAATAAAACCTTCATGTAACAAAGCTTGTTACGTGAAGAATGAATGCTTACACCAGGTGGCATAAAGGAAGTGTGTACCACTTTAATGAAGTCATAAACTTCATTTAAAAAGTTGTTTGGTGCAACAACTAACTTGTGCATCCATGTACCATCACGTCACAAGTAAGCAGCAACATGACCTGCATTTTTTGGAAAAGGCAGTCTTGCGAATATGTATGTAGACATCCAGGCATTTAATGCAACATTTATTAGCATTAATTGCTGACTGTGTCATCAGCTCAACGCTGTGACAGGTGAAGATGTTGCCATCTTAAGTGACTTCTCAATGGAAAAAGAGTAGTTTGACCCCTTTTCTGTAAAACCTAGCTGGTTTTTCCCTAATCACTGTGTAGCAGGTGTAGCAAAATAATCACAGTGCATAAAAAATGTAGGTAATTTTTCAATTCGTGTCCCTTAGAGTGCCTTTTGTGGTGATTTGTACCTAAGCCGCACTGCTTGATGCTAAGAAAACAAAACGTAGCATGCTGAAGTAGTGGTGCAGCAACTACCTTAACTTCTTACTTGCATATACTTCCTTTCCAGCTAATTTCTGAGGTTTGATTCTACCACTGTTTCCAAATCCTGGCTGCTTTCCTTTGCTTTGTATTTCTAATTCTTGGACTGGAAAGTACACCAAAACACAGTTTGTGTTTGGGACTGTACAAAACCATGTCCTTAAAGACAAATTCTCTTATTTGTCAACAGAAATGTAAACTAAACTGATTCAAACTTAATTTTGTCATCATCTCACCACTGTCATCCCCAGTTCCATTGACGGAATGAAAAGGGAAGTATATGATACTCACCTGTGCTCTAGATGTAATTATTAGAATTACTTAAGTTCTGAGAGAAATTGCTTGATCTGTAACTAAAATGTTGACATGAGTGTCCTCCTTGTTTGCATATTTGCACTGTTTTGTTTCTGTATAACTTTTTTTTTTCTGTATTAAAATCAAATACTGCCAAGTTTGACTGCACAACATGGAAAATGATCCTGATCTTTATTTTGCCGTCATCTGTTGTTATAAATACCTCAGTATCTTATACTTGGGTCAAGTTGATAGGAAAGGCTTCTGAGACCCTGGGAATTGTCTTACAGAGTAAATTTGTTAAGAAGGGATGTGATATAGGAAACTTAATGAAAAATGATACATCAGGTCACAAAAGCTTTTTCATGGCAAATTCTAATTCCTGAGTCAGTATATTTAGTGGTTCCCACACTGCAAGGATCCCTGAAATTTGTGTGAAGTGGCTGTCAAACTCCCTTAATTTAAGGCCTAAGATCATCTGAAATGATCTTAAATCAAGGCCAGTTTACCTTTAAAAAAAAAAAAAAAAAAATCCAACTTGCCATCTTCAGCAGCTGCTTTGAGCTGCCAGTGTGCAGGGACAGGGGGAGGAGAGAGAAGGAAGAAAACTCTTGAGAAGGCAGAAGCTGAAGCAGCAGAGAACAGGAAACGTTTTATCCGTCCTGAGGTAAGGTTCCTTGCTTGTGAACAGACGTCTGGTGGGAACACATGGGAGGTTATCCTCACCTTGGGACAGCTGGTAAGCACATGATTAGCACTGGCTTCTGTAGGAGTACTCGGCATGCTTGTGGTTTAGTACTTAATTTTCTTGTTCAAGGGCTTGGTTGGCAAAGTGTCATTTATAACTGACTCTGACTGTGGCCGCTTATTCTTTGCAGGACTCTCTAGCTGAAGTCGAAGAGAAATACAAAAAGGCTATGGTGTCAAATGCTCAACTAGACAATGAAAAAACAAATTTCATGTACCAAGTAGATACCCTGAAGGATGCACTCTTAGAGTTAGAAGAACAGCTGGCAGAATCCAGGAGGCAATATGAAGAAAAAAGTAAAGTATGTATATATCTGTGGCATGCTATTTAACAAGGAAAGATTGCGGGGGGGGGATGCAGAGACCTTTGGGAGGGGGCAACCAAATTACTATTCAAGATTTTAAATAACTTATTATTTTAGTTACTGTTAAAGCAAGTGGAATAGCAGCATATTATGTGATTGTGATCATACAAATGGAAATCTTCCCTAAGCTTCTGTCTTACAAAGCAATTTCTGAAGAAGTGAAGAAATATTTTATATGGTAAGGCTATATTGATATTATCACATGTCCTTTTATGTTCCATCTTTAAAATAAATTCAAAGGTTTTGTTCATAGTGACTTCTGGAGGGTTCTTGTTTTTTTTTTTTTTTTTCTTTCTTGTTCCGAAGTATTTTTACACACAACGCTCTCTTCAGAAGGCCTGTGGGAGAGTTGTGCAGTTTACTTTGTTGAGAGTTGAGTTAAGTTTTGCATGAATTCAGCATCTGACAGCTAGTGAGTTGGTGTTAAATAATAAAGCCATGACTTGTGTTAGTTTTTCAGAACTGGCTCTTTAGCTTGGGGCATTTGACTGTAGTGTACTTCAAAACATATAGTTCCTGGAAGATATGGTGTATTTTTTTTAAAGTCTGCAATGTCTAGCTAACTTTTAGTACATAGTTCTGTGGAAAGAGTGGGTTAAATTCCCATCCCTTCATCTATGAAGTCTGTAGGACTTGAGTGTAAAAGCTATTCACTGCCAGCCTGCTGCTCAACTTATGAAATTGGCTAAATTATGTCTGTTGCTATATTTGATGGAGTAATAGTTTCTTGGAAAAAAGACAAATAAGATAAAAATTGTACTTTTCTGGGATTATGATTAGAGGAATATTCAAGAATTGCATTGCAGTAAGCATTTTTTTTTTGTGGTTGGGCTTATTTTCTCCTTTTTTCATGGGATGCTATTTTTGATCAATAAAAATGTCATGAATATTTCATTATTCACAGGAATTTGAGAGGGAGAAGCATGCTCATAGCATATTGCAGTTTCAGTTCATGGAAATGAAAGAGGCTTTGAAGCAAAGAGAAGAAATGCTTGCAGTAAGTAACTTTTTTTTTTTTTTTTAATGACTTCTTTAATTGGTATGGTCCCAGTTTGCAGTAGGAATGTAAGAAGGTGAGGCATGGAGAATTTTATTCCCTACTCAAGTTTCTCACCTGAAGAAATACTAGCGTTTCAGGCCAAACAGGTTCAGAGCTGACTAATAGAAATAGTACTTTCATAAGTATTATCTGAAGTTGGACTTCTTTTTTTTGCCTTGTCTATAATATGAAATAAGCTGTGTTTCGCACAGCTGTTTGTGAAGATGCAGAGGAAACTGATGGAACTGTCTAACTTTGTCGCAAGTGATCTCGTGGATAGTAAGATTGTCTTTGGGAGTGTAGGTTTAGCTGAGATGTCAGAAACGGTGAAACTGTACGTGTAGATACTCTTTCACTTTAGCACCTGACTTTTTTCATTCTTTGGCATCACTGCAATCTTGACCTTCTTTGTTAACCTGTTACCTGCTTTCTGTCTTCTTGTTTTGCTCCTGTCTCTCAGGAAATCCAACAGCTGCAACAGAAACAGCAGAGCTATGTCAGGGAAATTTCTGATCTTCAGGAGACAATAGAGTGGAAAGACAAAAAAATAGGGGTAGGACTGTCAACTCCTGAAATGTGTTCAGAATGGCACTGTTGTTCTCCAGCTGATCCTGCTTTTGCAAAACCTCCTTAGAATAAAATCCTCCTTAGTGACTTTGCTTGGTGTGGCTGTCTTACTATATTACCAGTGAACTACCAAATAGCAGATTTTGTCTTTGGCCAGTATCGTAAAATCCAAGAAAAATATAGCAGCTGGTCTGACTTCAAAACCTAGGGTAATTTATTTGCTGTGGTGCACCATTTGTATTTGCCATATTGAGAAAGGAAGTGCTATTTATAATGCAGTTCCATCAGCACTGAATTTTCGCTTATTCAGATTTAATCTGCAGACTAAGCAGAAACTGCAGAGTCATAAAGGAGTAACAGAGCTATTTATGGGCTATTGGGATGAAAGTCTCTAACTCTCTCTTACTTCTCATCCCTTCCTACCACCCCCTATCAAAGCCAAATGGAAAGCCACTCTTAAAGAAAAGCATGGCTTTCTTTTCTAACAGTGAGCACTGAAAGACTTTCTGAATATAGAAGGAGAAAGAAATCTGGCAACTTGCCCATGTTTGTGATGTCCAGTAACTTGTAGCAGCTTGAAACTCAAAATTGTTTAATTCTTGTTACTGTTCTACTTGTATTTCCATAGAAATAATGCGGGGGTTCAGTAGCAAAATATGCATTTGCACATGGTACATCCCAGTCTAAAGATGACTTAATGGCAGCTTTCAAATTAATTGAAATGTACTGCACCCATGATGGTAAGCCATGGAATAAAAAGACTATTAAAATCTGCTGGGCCTGCTTTCATGCCCTTCTGTTAACACATGGGAATGGCACAATGTCTTCAATGTGCATGTTGAAGCAATATGGATATGAATTAACTTGTCTAGCAGATAAGAATTTGAAGGATTCCTAGTGAAGGATTGGCCTCTGAATGTCTTTAGTAGGAATTCCTGGTTATTGAATAAGCTTTGCATTTCTTGGATTTGAAGTTTATCTGTGTGTATGTGAACTTGGTCCTTTAATCTGTAAACTTTACCTTTTTCATACATGCCACTTCCATGAATCTCTGAATATCTAAATCTACTCATTCTTATTTACACTTGCTTTTCATGGTCTTTTACTTGTCTCCCTTCCTTTCTTCACATCTCCTCGCCCTCTGTCTGTGTTGGGAACTCAGGCATTAGAGAGGCAGAAAGATTTCTTTGATTCCATAAGGAGTGAGCGGGATGACCTTAGAGATGAAGTGGTTGTGCTGAAGGAGCAACTGAAGGTATGCAAGAGGAATAAGAGAAACTGCTGACCTTTTCCTCCTGTACATTTTTGCAGAAAATTTTAATCTAGCTCACCAGCAAGAACTCTGTTTTCATGTTGCCTTTACGCTGCCATTTCAGGAATTTTGTGTGTAAAGTCCTTCCACCTGATATTGACTGTGAGCCCTTAGAATAGACTGTAGTATTAAGCAGTTGCTTTTGTAGGAGATGCTTCTCTCAGGACCATTTTACGCAGCAAATTTATGTTAAAAAAACAAAAACAAACCAACAACAACAACAACAAAAACCCAAACAAAAATACCCCAAAAAAACCCAGAACTGTAATATTCTGTGCTCTTTTCTGATTTCCATCTGTGTTTAATGGAACGATTGAAGCAATTGCTTATTCAGAATATCAAGGACAAGAACACCTGAATAATCCTCCCCTTTCTGAGCAGCAGGCTCTAAAGCATTGCTTTTGCTCCTCCACAGAAACATGGAATAATCCCAGACTCTGACATAGCCACCAACGGGGAGACATCAGACATTCTTGATAACGAAGGACACTTGGATTCTTCCAAAACTGTTCCAGGCACAACTCAGGCATTAAAGACAGGAGGAGATGGGATGCTAGGTAAGTGCTGTATATCCTTTCATATCTTTCTGTCTGTCCATTCATTCATCTTTGCTTGGAGTTTGGGCATTTGTCAGTGGGACAATTAACACATCACGCAGCCTGCTACTTGTCAAATCACTTCCTATGCATTTTTCTGCTTAATATTTATTATCACTTCAAGTATGTTGTGCAGTTTCCTGCAAAGGCAGACTTCATTTCCCATTCAAGGCGACAAAGGATGAGAATACAAATATTACATTACAGATAAGTAGCAATCATTCAGATTACTATTTAAACCCCGAATTTGAAAATTGACCCAGAATAATCCCACTGTTGTTCAATATTTTTCAGCACATATCCTAAAGAATCAGAAAAAAAAAATAATTTTAGTTTCCTATAAAGAACTTGTGTGTTGGTTCATTTACATACCTGAGAACTGTAAGTGTCTGCTGAACAGTAGTGCTGGGCACTGTTAAAACAAACTAATGGATGAATTCGTTGTTCTTGGTATCTAGAACTATTGAGCAGTTAATATTAACACTTCAACCTTTTTACTTGTTACGACAGGATTAACACTGTTAAATTCAAAGAGTATGACTCTCAGACGGATAGTATTAGGAAGGAGAAATCTGGTTGGCAAAAACATTGTTCTTACGCACTTGTGATGAATGGCCACTCAGAGAACTTTCGTACTAGTGGAAGGAAAAGAAATAAAAGATATTTTTTTTTTCCTCCTGTTTTTGTTCTAAATGAACGTGCTAATAAATAGCAACAGGCAGCCAACTGTTGCAAGTGCAAGTTATCTTGCTTTTAGCTGTCGGCTGCTTTTTCCTCACTGAGTTTTTGTGTGGAAACAATCTGGAACACCAAAAACAAGGTAAGGGTGTATTTTTAAATGTAGTATGTTTTCTGTTTCTCCTTATTCTGGGTTTGGGTTTGTTTTTTGGTTTTTGGTTTTTTGTGATTTTTTTTTTTTTAAATAGGTACAACACAGACCCAAAAGCTAACTGCTAACCACAAACACTGTTGTTCTAATACCTGTTGCTTCTAAATATAAGTTGAAGAAAAACCGTTTACGAAAAAAAACCCAAAACTACAGAAGTCCTCATCCCTCTGGGTGGATGAAGTGGCTGTAAAGGGCACTAAGTACCTGAGCTTTGATCTGTGTTGGTAATGTTAAACAGCTGAACCATTTGCTTGCCAATCAGATTTTACATTCAGTGTTTGTCATATACACTGATGATGCCTGTTTATGATACGTAGGAGTAAAATACTACTGAATAATCCTTGATTACTTCATTATAATGGCATCAGACACACACTCTTGCATGCATAGAGTGGTGTTAGGGTTAAAGTTGTAGAGAATATTGCTGAGAAAAAATAATCTTTACTGTTAGTGTTACATCTGCAAGTATTACTGTTAAATTGCACTGCTTCAAACAGTTGTTCTCATCTACAAAAGCTGTAATTCACACAGCCAAGAGCATAAATCTTTTACTTTACAAAAACACAAGCCAGCACCAGAGACTTCTTGCTTTGAGAGGGTGGTGGTGAATTTCACTGATCAAAACCCCCGAAGCCTTACTAATTCAACTGCTGCTTTGCCTCACATAATTGGCAAAAGCTGATCTTTCATTAACCTATTCTTTGATTCATTCTCTTTCGGGTTTTAAGTGGGGAGGTAGGTGCTATGGTGTGGTCCCTTCAATTTTCTCAATGGTCTTTTAGGCAAAGCCAATGAAGTGGACATGAAAAATGAGATTTTGGAGGATATGGGGAAAAGAGAAATCTTACAGAATACTGAGCATGAGGAACACAAAGAGGAGTCTGAGGAGCAGGAAGTACAGACACTGCATGCTGATGGAAATGCAAAGGCAGAAAAAATGGTTGAAGAACGTGATGCCCTGTCAACAGTGATGGTACCAGATAGTAGGTTTACAGAACAAATTCAAAGCCTTACAGAACATGTATCAGGGAGTGCTTCTTCAAATTATGATAGTGACACAGATGATTTGAGAAAGGAGACCGAGTCCGCAGGCACAGCAGTCCAACAGCCTGTTAGCATGGAGGCTGAACACCATGACTTAAATGCAAAGACAAATCAGAACTCGGAGGTGGGCTCTCTGCAAGGTCATCAGATTTTTGAGACTCCTCAGGAAATGCCTAGTGTCCTAGGTACAGAGCATGAACTGGAAAAAGCTGCACCTGAACAAGAACAACGAGAGGATCTTAAAATAAGCCGTGCCCTGAGTGATAATGAAATGGATCAGGAAGCCGACATTACAAGTGAGAGCTGTGAGTTGGTTTCTGACCAGGCAGGGCTGCCAGAGGTTACAGTAGCAGGCTTGCTTAGTGAAGAGGTAAATGTGGAGAGTCCCACTGAGGGACTGCAGCACTCAGAAGAAAATGCTGAAAATAAGGTTACAAATGTCTTGGAGGAAGAGCTTGTTGAAAGCAAAGACCGCACTGATGGAAGAACAGATGAAACAGGAGGTGACAGAGCTGAAGAAGAAAATGAAGTTGGGAATGATGTTCAGTGTCAGATGAGGGAAACAGAATCTGTGGGTTTGGAGGGGACGGAGTCATGTGAAAGTGGTGTCCCAGCAGATAAAAGTGAAGAGGAAGGTGGAGGAGATCGGGCACGCATCCAACCAGTTTCTTCAGAGGACAGTCCTTCAGCATCATCAGAGGAACAAAATATTCAGGATAAAACTGAACTTGAAAATGCTATGGCTGAGAAGGACAGGCAGGAGGAAGTATTAATAGAAGAGCTGGAGATGTGTTCAGATTCTGCAGAAACAGGTGAGCAGGAGAAGGCATCTGTGGAGGCTGTAGGCTGTATTACTGAGGTAAAAGGAAATGTGCTGCAGCAGGCAGAGCCAGACACAGATGTTGTGAAAGAGGTGACGACTCAGGAAACCGATTTAGACCCAAGCCTTTTAGAAGACAAAATTCAGGAGTCAGAAGTGGAAACAGAGGATGAGTCTGGGAAAGGAAAGGAAAGTAGGACAGAACGGGTAGAAGATTTAAAGCCAAAGGTAGAAGGTCAAACAGTTCAGTGTAGTGAAGAAACAACAGGTAATACAGTGGGAGAGAAAAATAATCCTTTAGAAGGTGAAGGGCAGAATGTAGTTAGACAAGAGGAAGGTAAATCTAAAGAGGAGTCAATTGTAGATGTTAGTGTAACTACTGAAAACAAACTTGATAAAGAAACACTGAAAGAAAATGAGAAAGAGTTAGAGCTTGCATACGACTGTGGTGGTGGATTTGCTTCTGAGGAAGGTGCAAATAATTCCCTGGCACAGAAGGCTGAGCAGGATGAAGATGTTAGCGAACAAGTTAAATTGGAGGGTCAAGCAGAGGAAAGACTGGAAGATGACAGTGATGCATTTGATTTTGAGGAGTCAAAACAGATACTAGAAACTGATGGAAAATGTGATGGAGAGAAAGCTGATGCACAGAAAGGAGAGGGTGATGGAGCAAATGGTGGTGTTGGAAAAACTGCCCAAAGAGATGAAGCTGGAGAAAGAACAGACAAAATAGAAACTGAAGACACCTTGACTGAAGGTGACAGCTTGCAGCATAAAAAAGATGATGAGCCTGAAGAAACAGGGTGCTTGCAAGGGGAAGCGTCATGGAAAACTGATGAGAAGACTGATGTGATGGAAGATGAAATCAAAGCATCAGATTGTAATAAAGTGGAAAAAATACCAGATGAAAATGTTTTGGAACAGGATTTGGAAAGTGCTGGCAATAACAGGGATGAAAGCAAGGAGGATTTGCAGGGTGGTAGAAGGAGTAAGGGTAAATCCAGAGATGACTGTACAATATCATAAGTTCAAAATCTCAAGACTGCGTGAGTTACATGCCATTTGATCAGTCCCAGTACAGAAGCATGCACTTTGCACAATACATCAGACCTTAGGAATGCTCTTAAGGTTTTTTTCTTTATAGGTAACTCTCATCATAGTACAATGTTATGTAAGTGGTAATGATGCAAGTATTAAGTTATTCACTGACGTACCTAGCCACAAGAAATCGTGCGTGGGTTCGGTTTTGCTGTGTCTCAGGTTTAAAGTTTATCACCAAAAGAGCAAGCTTCACAAATCAACTATTCAGACTATCTTGCAATTAAAGTACTTCTTAGTGTGGATAACTGCTACTGAGGAATTTCTATATGAAATTCTTTTTTTTTTTTCTTTCCTAGCCTAGATGATAAATGTCTTGAATGTACTTATGTGCATTGGACCTTTGTGAACTTATGCGCATACTTATGTGTACTTACATGCATTATATCTATAGTAAGTACATGAATGCTTCATGAAGGAACTCAGTAGATCAGCAACGCTGATCTGATGTTGAAACTTCTTTCTAAATGATTAAAACCTAGGAACCAATTTATTTTTTTACTATGGAAAAAAGATACTCTCATTCCACTTTGTGTGTATTTCTAATATGGTCATATTCCAAAATATAGTTAGATCACTGTGAATCTGCTTAGTCTAAACACTTTGGAAGAACAATACACAGTTTGAAGAAAGTGCAACATACAGGTCTTAGTTTGCTGAAAGGAATAAATATATACATGTTTACTTCATCTAGGCACTTTATACTACAATAGGCCTTTTACACCATGTCTCACATGGTTTTTTTATTTTTTTCTAAAGAAAGTGTCAATACGCACTGTATTGTGCGCTTAGGTTTGCTATCAAGTACTGCCTAGCTATAAATATATAAAATATCTATTTTTCCAAGAAGATTTCTGTTTAAAATTGCATTTCCTTACTGCGTTATATGTTTTGCAAACTATGATTCTGAAGGAATGCTTTATCTCTGAAAAATTCTTTCGCCTTCCTTTCTGGAAAGAAGATAACTTTGCATGTCTTAATTCTTGTTGGATATCAGACCGTAGATGACTGTTGTTCTGTATACTAGCCCCCATGCCTTTTCGAAAAGCTGAATTGCTTTGATTTGCTGGCATAAATTAGACACTTTGACTCCATTGGTGTATTTCTTCATGCATCTTTGCTAGTGCTTGGGAGGAAGAGCATGTTTTGCATAATTAAAAATTCATTTAAAGTTGTTTTAAGCAATGAATGTCCCAAGGGAATGCCAATTGAGGAGTTGGGGTGGGGGAACTATGAAAGGCTGTATTTGTGTTGATGTTACAAAGTTGATGGAGTACAAACAGACTGCAAAATTTCAAGATGTATATCAAAGTGTACTGAGCTGTATATAATTGAAATAAACATATTTTATACTTTAAATTGCCTGTCCAGAGCACTGTTTATAAACCTGCATAAATATTTAAATTATATAATTTCAAAAACATTTTTCTACAGCTTTCTTTGTTAAATTTATTGCGTTGTGCTATGTAGCTAGAAGAGCTATCTTACTAGGAATGGGCAGCCTTGGTGTTTGAGGACATTTAATATGTGATGGCACCCGTAACTGTAAACTTATAACAGGACTGTAAACCTGTAACTCTTTTCATACGGCTTCTCTGCAGCTTACAACAGTTCCGGTATGGTTTCTGTAAGTATTAGCCGTTGTTCTTCTTAAGGGTTTACACTAAATGCTAATCTAAAAAGTAATAGATCTTAAAAGCATCTCTTCATACTATATAGCAGTGTTTGTTTAAAGATTTGTCTCTGCTATACTTGCAACTGTAATATACAGTTTAATGTTGAAAGTACTTTAAATGTATTTATATTTAAATGTTAAATACACTTAAATATATCATTAAATGTGCTTGCCAGGCTTCACCTATACTTGTGGATGGATCTATAGGCAACTCTGAGTTAAATTAGGCACATGCCAGCATTTCCTGTATTTTTCGTACGAGTTGGTTTCTAATAGAAATCCTTCTGGATGGTTGAGGGAATTAATGGTGAGCTGTTTTTAACTAGCTTTTCCACTTCAGAAAACAAAGCATCTCTAAGAGAAGTCCTTTTTAAAGCCAAGTCACAGGAGAAATAACAACAACTGTATTCTTAACTAACTGCCCATGTATCAGCTTTTATCCCACAGTAGATGTCCAGCTCTCAGTGAAACTAGGGTAGGAGCAGGAACATGGACAGGCAATGAAGAATAGCTGATGTACTGTAACTCCATTCTTGAACGTTAGCTGCTTGGTACCTGTGGCAGCTGGTCCCTGACTTCTGGAATTGGGCAAGTACCATGGAGGAGAAGGTCATGGTGTTCTTCACCTCTTTGGTTTTTGCTTGAGTGTGTGCACGTCAAGGGATAAATCATCTTGAAGATAAAAGGGCACTGCGAGATGTTACATTCCAAATTTAATAATTTAAATAGTATATGCCAGCTAGCATTTGAGTGAAATGTGTGCCATAAGAGGGGGGGCAGGGACAGTGTCTCAGGAGGAATTCCCTAGAAAATGCATCTTTTGTAAAGTTACACAATTGAAAACGGTTTTTGGCATTTTCCCTGTGATGCCTAACAGATACAAGGTAAGATCTAGCTTGTCCCTTTCATTGGTTTATACTTTCAAAGACAACAAAATGTCAAAATCAGTCTTTCCATGAAGTCTAACATGAAACTGAAATCATGAGATGAACTAACATCAGGATTCATATTTGCTGCTATTATGTTACCCGTTTTGTTTTGAGCAGGGACAGTCTGCTGATGTGTGCTGCAGTAAGCATCACTCTCGGTGTATAAGACTTTTTTTGTCTTTCTGAATAGCTCCAAATGCTCGCTGGATTTTCTGTTCAATATCTAGTGGCCTATGTAACCTGTAGCCCAGGTTTGTGCATTACTGCACTGTTACTCTGAATTCAGAGCTAGCCTGAAACGCTTTCAAAAGCAGTAGCTGAAGAAACTTCCCCCCCCTCCTTATTCAGCAAGTAATAGTGAAAGGCCTTAGTCAGTATTTCCTCTGTTGCGGAAAAGAACAGTCATCCTGCCCCCCTCAAAATCAGTATTGCAAGCTGGTGTCTTCTAAATCCTGTGTTTATTCACTGTCCCAACAGCCTGTCCCCAGCAGTACCCCTCTTCTGAGAAAGAGAGGAAGGTATTTCTCAGTATTGGTGGTTGTTGTGTTCTCATGATCCAAAATAAATTGACAGATCTGGAGGAGTGTTACCTGATCTGCTATTGATCTGACAGTTGGGTTCTTGCAAACTGCTCTGAATAGCTGCTTGGGGCTGCTGGTGTGATTTCATGGGATGCCTTCCCAGCCTCCAAGTACAGTTTACCCCTCTCATTTGCATCAGTATTAATTACTTGCTGGGCCACACATCCGTACAAATCATTCAGGTTAAAACCAGCTGCTTCCCACCCCATGCTCTCTTCCAAGTAGGAAGAGACATCAAGGGTCTGTGGCTGATAAGGGGATGTTAGGCCAACTGTTAAGCTCCTTTGTAAGTAAGCCATGAATTGGTGCAGTGAGTAGCCTGGGAATCATGTTACCACAGTTAAATTTAAGTGAGTTTTCTGTGTTAGTGTGGGGTTTTAAGAGAAGTGAAACCTAAGAGACCTTCATCTATACATGCAGAAAACTATTCCACATATATGGCAATTTTAGCAAACTGATTTCTTCTGCGGTCTTGTAAATCCTGCTGCCAGCGTGTCATCTGTCCCAGTGGGGTGCACAGATGTCCATAATGAGGGAAGAGAGAACTGATGGTGAGACTGGATTTGAAGGGTCGTCCCAAAATGCTAACGTCTGCTTTGCAGGGAAAGGGGTTGAGGGAAGCCGATGTGCTTCCTTACTGGAAACTGGAGGAGGTGTCCTTTCTTCAGACAGGCATATATCACCCCACAGCAGTGGTTGTGCTAATGAAAGTTACATAGCTGTGTGCATGACTAAGTTATTTTCAGGATCAAGGTGGATTATTTGGCCCCTTTGGCCCCAATAAGTTTGGGCTAATTTTGTAGTGACTTAGAGGCTTCTTTCTGCATCCGTCCTTGTTCTCTTTTCAATTCTTAGTAACTTCATTTCTTGATCTCTGCTGACCTGCGACTCCTAACCCTATCTCCAAGTCTGAATATCTCTGACCTTTTCTTTTACTGTTTGCTCTCCTTGCTTTCTTCACTGACCTTCATTTTTCTTCCCTTTCTTTCATTTTTTACAGAATTTCTGTCTTAAGCTTCCTTTCCTTCCCATACAGATATATGAATTTGTTTTATTATTTTGAAGGGGTTTATACTTGTAAACTTTTGTTACTCTTGATAGTTTACAAAAATGTGGTTTGTTTTTTGTTTTATTTTGTTTCTCCGTGTCAATGCTCAGGTGTAACAATGTTGAATGTGTTATAAAAAAAAAGGATAGGACTTGAGGAGGTTCAAAATGAATGCATAGAACTGCTGAACAGGGATGTCACATTAAGATCTGTATTTGGGTATTGCATCAGAAGCCAAGGTAAATGTTTTATTCTATGCTCTAGAATGACTGCTGGTATATGGGAACTTGTATACCCAGGAGGGGAATGACTTGCTAGACTGTAACTAGCTAATGGACTATACATGTCTGCCATATAGAGGGACTTCATTTGAAAACTTCAGTTTTCCCCACGATTTGATTCAATACAGACTCTTTATTCCCTTTACTGCGTGTGTTAGCAAGAAAAATGGTGAACCACAAGACTTTGGCCTGTTCGGGATTTAACAACAAATGGAGGACTTACAGTGTTGGTATTTTTAAAGCTTTTAAAAAATACTTAAATCTATCAACAGAATTTACCTGGTAAAAGCCCACCAGCGTTTCATCTGTAATTTGTCAATTGCTTTCCTTAAGTTTACAAAAAGACCTTTTTCTTGAGTGACCTTTGGATTTTAACCATTTAATTAACAGGCCAGCCCTTAGATGTGGAGTTGAGCTCTGAACACCCACTGGCTTGGTTCTGCACAGGTGGCCGCTTGCTGGCAAGGGAGGCAAGCTAAATAAAACTGCAATAAGCATACATGCCAAACTTGTGGAGTAAGACCTGCCTGAGGTCAATATATCCTCTTCTAATAAGAATATTTGAATGCTGTGTTGCGATGTACTTCTGTTGAGGGGTACCTGAACAAACTAGGGTTGTTAATTAATGAGGTAAAGTAATTATAGTGATAGAAAATTTGTGAGTTAAGATTTGTTGCATACAGTACCTGCTAAAATGCTTTCACATTTTGCACACCTTAATAGGGAAGAAAAAAAACAAGTGATTTGTTTACTTACTTCTAGTTGTGTTTTCCAGTTGTCTCATTCTGTAGTGTGTACTGTATTAATCAATGCCACACATATCCACCTGCTGATCTGTAGCACTTCCAAGTCCAAGTATAACACAACAGTTGGTCCAGGTTGCCCGTCGCCTACTTGGTGTTTGACCAGGAGAAATGACTATGAAGGATTAAAGAGAAAAGAATGTTTTACCAGACTGCTGCTTTTGAAACAAAAGTAATTTAACGGGCGAATGTTTTTTCTGGTTATAATAGTGGAGATAACACAAAATCTTATTGCCATGCTGTTTAGTAAAAGAGGTGAAGATTTAAAGTGCTGAGAATGTGCTTAGCTGTGATTATAGGTGTTTACAGTATTTTCATTATGTTAAACTGTAAAGATTTGTGAGATTTTGTGTTGCAGTTGTGTTTGACCCTAGAGTTCTTGCATGCTAACCTAACGTAGAAGATTAGCCTCTTTGCATGCAGCTGGGTGCTGCTACTGCCGTGACAAGCATGTTCTGTGAGAATGACATAACCTCCCCTGGCTGCAGCCCCTTCCCAGCCCTGTCTGTGGCCTCATTTTCTGTGGTACGTGCATAACTACTTTCATCATTAGTTTCACTAACCTTAATGGTTCGGTCTTATATCAGATGCACTCTGAAATGTGCAGCTTGATCAAATCGGCACTGAACTTTCAGTTTTCTCTTTCAGACAGGATGAAAAAACTCATTGATGAACGAGAATCCTTACTAGACCAGGTAATCACAGGAAAACTGAAATGCTGTGTGTTTACTAAATCTGTGATAAGAATAGTAGAGATTAAAAAAATCAAAATAGCCTTAACATAAGGTATAGAACAGCAGTGGCATTGCCTTTCAGAACATGTGCTGGGTTGCTTTTGCTGAGGACGTACTGCATTGCTTGCCACTTCATTCTGCCTCTGAAATGCTCCTCCTGCCTGTTAACTCAGAATACAGGGGAAGAAAGATATGACCCAGTGTGCCTGTCCCATGTTGCCAACCAGGCACATTCAGTGCTCAGAGCATTGCAGATCGCTGTCCTGATCGCAGCCACCTAAAACTCCTCCATGACTGTTTCTGAAAAATAATACTTCAGATTGGCCAAGCTCAAGGGGAAGAAAAATATGGTCCAGAAATTGTAGAAGCAAATTTTATTTCCAAGAGTAAGCCTTCCTGATTGCTGGGTCTGTGGGCAATGGGCCATTTGGAAAGAAATGCTGGAGGAATTACAGTAGATGGGTAAATAGCAATTAGAGTAATTATTGCTGGTACCGTGATATTCCATAGCAGATATAAAGCTTAGTCAAAAAATTTTAGCTGATGGGTTTCTCCGCAGGATGCTCTATGCTTTCATTTATGGATTTTATCCTTGGCCTTGAGACTTTATACACAACCAAAGACAGTTTTGGGTTTTTAAGAATGTTTTACATGAATGTGCCTACAGAACATTTGTGGGTTTTCTAATAAAAGTCATCTTCCACTTGTTAGATTTGGTGCTGAACTTATGCATAAGTGCTGATACTTAAAATATTAAGAGTCATTTGCCAAAAGAATTTCTAGGAAATTATTTTGTAACAAAAGATTTTTTTGAATTTAGGTTTAAAAAAATATAATTTGTTTTATAATACATGAGTGAATTTGAGTACTGAACCACAATTTTCCCTTACTGTTTTTAATGGCTAATTATTTTGTGTCCTTCAGATTAAAAAATTAAAGGGACAACTGGAAGAAAAGCAAAAGAATGGCAAGATCGAAAATACACAGTCAGAAGATGAAGTTCTAGAAAATGGGACAGATATGCACGTGATTGACCTCCAAAGTGAGCTACATTTTGATTTTAAGAGAACTTGTGTCCTGCATGTGAGCAAGAAAATGTATCTATACAATAACCACATGGCTCTAAGTAAAAATGAGCCTTCAGTTTTAAGGGAATTTCAAACTGGGAGCCAGCCATGCACCCCTCCTAGAGGTGAGGGAACAATTATCCTTTGTCTGAACAAGACTGCAATTGGAAATCTCCCTTACGTTCCCCAGGATCGCTGGGCTTGAGTTCCTGGTTAATTCTGCTTTCAGAGTGGTCAAAAGGGAACCAGGCAAGACTGGGAATAGCTCCTACCTGCTGGGCACTGAGTGGGGCTAGCTGTCAGCTCTGATGTAGAAGGAAGCTTTTTTGGCAGACAGCGTTTGCTGCTCTACCACTGCCCCAAGTAGATTCCTATGGCATGGCAATTTTATGACGGATGTGTTAGAAGACACCTGTTGACACTTGTTCTGACATCTCTGATAAATCTCCAATTCTTTTAGGAGATGCCAACAGACAGATCAGTGATCTCAAATTTAAACTAGCAAAGTCTGAGCAAGAGATAACAGCATTGGAGCAGAATGTAAGTTTCTGGGTTGTTCTGTTTGTTTAGGCATGGTGAGAATGCAAAGAGAAAGTAAAGTGTATTTTATTGTATGATAAATGAGATCATGATTACTGTAATTTTCCATTAAACTAAGAAGCAGGAGTGCTGGACCATCAGAGCTACTGCACTTACGTCATAAAGACTAAAATGCTTTCATTTATGTATGGGGAAGAGTGAATATATTATTCATCTTTACTGAAGGAAAAACATTTGAAGACAAAGGTATATTGAGAGCACTTACTGAACTCTTCAGAGTACTTTCTTATGCCTAGCTATCAACAATTTTTAAATGGCTCCTGGCATATGATGTAGTATATATGGATTTTCCACAAGACTGTTCAATTTTGACTGTTTGCTGTTGTCCAGAGTATGTCAGCGATACTCTTGCTAAGATAAATTTAGTCAATGGACTGTACTTTTTTGTTGCTGGAAGCATATTAAATATGGCTATGTATAAAAGGTCTGGAGTAAGTTACCATGGCCAGGCTTCCTTGGTATATTTATTTTTCCTCAAAATATGCCTTTATTTTATTAAAGAAAAGTGAGCATCTCTCTGGTTATTGCTTAACTACTAATGGAAGAGTGAAGCTTCAGAGTAACTTCTTGGTACAGCTTTTAATTCAGAAAATTTGCCTTCACCTTAGGTAATACGATTGGAAGGTCAGGTAGCCCGATACAAAACTGCTGCTGAAAATGCTGAAAGAGTAGAAGATGAACTGAAAGCAGAGAAACGCAAACTACAGAGGGAGGTAACTCTAAAGGCAAACTGTCATAGGCTAGCAGTCAGCCTGCACTGCATGAGGGGAGACCTGTCTGTCTGGTGCATTTTAGAGGAGGAACTACCCTTCTCAGTAGAGCAAAGGATAGATGTCTACTTTTTCTATTGCTTTAGTTATTTGTTCTAAATGTTTAACCAAACTTTCAGCATTCAAACTGGTGTAACAGTCACAACTGTGAACTCCCACTGCCTTTTCACCATTCCTTCCTAAACTGACTTGCAATACCTTGCTTTGTACCAGAGTCAGTTCTCTGGAGCAATTTCAAGTGCTACTTGTACAACTTGAATCTACAAGCAGCCTTCAAATGCTAAGATTTGCATGCTACTTTGCAGCTGTGAATGTTCACACGGTTTGACATGCATCAAGCTGAAGAATTCCTATTTCTACTTTGCTGTCCTTGTCCTTTGTTGCACCTGAAGACTCAGTACTTTGGGTGCTATAAATTCTGAGTTTGTAAATTCAAATCACTGGTCTTTTTAGAACATGTGATTCAGAAATTACAACAGTAGAAAGCTGGAAATCCTGCTGTAAGGTTAATTTGGGCGCTTTGTTATTTAAGCACAGTGCCACACCTTACCAGGAATGACAGTCTAAACTTTCAAGCTTCAGAGTCTGAACTTGAGTGCTAAATGGATCCAAATCGTTCTTATTGAGCCTGTTTTTCTTGCTCTGTCAATCTATTTATGCCTGTTTGCTTTAGTGTGTCCATCTGCAGACTCTGTCCATGTTTCTCTCTCTTAAGGCACTGCATCTTAAAGCTGTCTGTAATTTTGACCTTATTTGTCCTACCAAACTTCATGTTCTTTCTAAGTAGCTGCTACAACCAGCTTAAATATGTTCGTCAGCTTCTTTCACACCTGCCTCCTGACTTTTGTTCAGTGTGGCTCTTTGGTTTTTCTAAATACTCCTTCTGCTCTGCTGCCTATAAATATTGCTCTGGGCAGTCCACCTCCCTCTCCTTACCCCCATCCCATGGTGGATTTTATAGAAAGCTAAGGCAGCAAAGTCACGGCTGTGGCTGTAGTTCCAGGAACCAGAAACATGAAAGCCAGGCAGCGAGACAGGCATATGTCACCCAGCAGCTCTCTCTGAGCATCCGTGCCTCTGAAGCCGAGGCAAACTCTGAGCCATTTGTTCAAAATTCTGTAAATACCTTGGATTCCTGGAACTGCGCTTAGAAAATATCTCTGTTTGTGGCCTTCAAAGCAGTTAACACAACATTTACTTTTAACTCTGATAACAGGAATTTAACTGCTTTATCTTGTAAGGAAATTCCAGCAATATGATCAATTAGTGTTGATAACTAGAAACCTTGCTTTATCTTTGGAAAGAGAAAACGCTGCGAAAGTTATAGGGTGTTTTTTTTTTTTTTCTGCTTCCTTCCTTCAGCTTCGTTCAGCATTGGATAAAACTGAAGAGCTTGAAGTCAGCAATGGTCATCTAGTAAAACGCTTGGAGAAGATGAAAGCCAACCGGAGTGCTTTACTGTCTCAGCAATAACCACCACCTTTCGATGGAAACTACTACTACTACTTGACAGAATCAGAACAACGTTGCAGATGCTTCTGTCTCTTGCTGTCCGGGATGCTTTGTGTCATGCCTTCTGAGAACAGACAACCCCAACATTTGCTACGTGCCACCCAGTTGTGGTTCTCTCTACGCAGATTCAAACCTACTGCACTATATACATAGGAGTAGCTGATCCAAATGGCTGTGCCTGCGGGGGCCCTTCTACACCGCTCTTTGGGTACATTTGAAGTACAATATCCGCCTACTGTATAAGAAGCACATAGGGTGTCGCGTTAAGTTCTCCATCCAGAAGGCACAGCAGCCATTTATTGCCATTTAAAATGGCATTCAAAGAAAACACTTTAATGGGACTGGAATTTTGTGTCTTGCTGAAAATTTTAAAAAAAACACTAAGTTTCGGACTTTCTCATGACAGTATCTGTAATTTAGTGACTACGGTAGAGTTATTCATAGTAGGTTTTTCATTTACAAATCACTGTGGAACCACAAGCCATTACAAAGCAAAACTCCTTCAGTGGAAACCATGGAAGAAGATGGTCTTGGAAGCAAAAGTGACCTTAAATGACTTTGCCAATAAAACAAAGGTGTTTGGAGGGATTTTTGCACCAGTTGAATCATAAGACTATTTTATTTCAGGGTAAATAGGCAATAGCTTCATTGAGTTTTCAACTTTTATTTGTATTATTTAATCCCTGCTCTTGGAATTGAAGTAAACTACTTTTAAAGGATGTAAAGTTGCATTAATAAACCAGCATAAGGCCGTTGTTTTAAGAAATGGTGGGTTTTGCACTTATATCACTCACTTTGGTGCATTTGTCAAAGCAAGTGTCATTTGCTTAAAAAAAATATGTAATGGGTTTTTTACATCAGAAACTATCTACTGGTCCATGAACTACTAGGAAACTATGCCGCTACAAAATACAACTTTGATTTTTAAAAAAAGTAACTGATAAGTAAAGAAGCACTTTAGAAAATATTACTGCCTATGGTTTTTCTACAAATACAGAAGTAGCGAATTATTTCCTTCTAAGGTCATTGTAAAGGTTTTCCACTTTTCATGAAAAATAGCATAACCAACTGATATGTTGCAGGCAGTTTATTATACACAACTAGCACTACAGCTCTGGTTTATTAGAAATTATTCTGAATGTACTACTCAAAGGAGAACAGCAGTTACCTGAAGAATAAAGCTGTCCTTCCCCCTTCAGCCCTAACAGAAAAGCTTGTGAGTAAGGCAGGTCACCAGTCCCTTCGGAGCCTGCTCACGCTATGAAGCAGCATCTCCTCTTCGACAGGAGCAACCTTCTGTCGATGCTGACTGCCTCAGTAGATACGGTTCTATCAAGCCAAATCCAGACCCTTGGGAGACCGTTTTCTTCTTAACTTGGTCTTCAGACTCTCCGGTCCAGATCTTTCCCTAGCCTCTTCCTCGCAGACTGGAGGTTAGAGTATAAACCGCTGCTATTTTCAACCTTAAGGGGATCACTGGTATCCTCTTAGAGCACCTTCATAAATTAAATAAACCAAAAACAGTGTCTGAATGTGTTTCTCTGGTTTGGCTAGAAAATAACACCTTTCTCTTCATCTCTTCTGAGTGTACCCGGAAATTTAGGAATGAAGTACTGAAGTTAATACTCCAAGAAAAGGATGAAGAAGGCTTTTTGTGTGTCCCTGGGGAAATAAGTATGTCCTTGTTGATCAAATGTGGTGGAGCATGGGGATTAAAGGAATCTTCTAAATGAAATTTCCACTCCAGCTAGGGCTTCGGGTTCTTTTTCTTTTTTTTGGGTTTTGAGAGGAACATTCAGGTGCAGAGCCAGGTTTCTTGTGGAATACCTCAAAATCGCTGTGGATTACCAGTTTACAATATTCTGTGGTTAACTTGTGTAATTTCTGGTGTACAAAGCCTCTGGGGCCTAAAAAATAAACTAAGGGTTTTTCAGAATGCAAACAAACGTGCTAAATACATCATCCTACTACCTGATGATAAGGTGTGTGATTGCCACCAGTCATCTTTTTATTTGTGGTAGCGGTGAAGACTCTCTCTCCTGGCAAGATCCAAGAGAAACAACCTAGCAACTAAGTGTTGGTCCAAAAGGCTAAAAATAATACTTTGCTCATCAAGAAGTGATGTGTTTATTATTTTGAAGTAGATTGCATCTCGCACCCCATAAGCATTAACCTCATGACAGAAATCAGATGTGTATTTCAACCTGGATATGCTCTTGGTAGAAACCTTTGTGTGTGATAAAGTAGCTGAATGTTGAAGCCACATTTTTTTTTTCCCCCTAACTTTCAGTATGACTTAGCTTTAGAATAAGGGAAGAAAAAGTACTGGTTGTTTTACTGCAAACTGTTTTATGTTTTCCTGTGAAGAATGTACCACAACAGGGCTTTGAATGGTAATAATAGCACATGCCCCGGTCCTTTTAATTGAGCTCCAAACGGGAGGGCCTCGGTACCCAGCCCGCTGATTCAGAGCGGAACCGAGGTGGTGGCAGCCTGGCGAGGAACGGCTCCTGGGGGAACCACGATGGGTTTTCCTAGAATTCGTATTTAAAATTGCTATCCTTTGTTTTATTTTTAAATGTTAAATAATTTTATTGTTTGCAAATGGAATGTTACCCAAAATTTTTCGTTTTGTTTTTTTAAATCAAATCTGTTAGGAGATACAAGCGTGGAAAAGGAAATTCATTAGCAGAACTCGCCAATAAAAATGTCACTTATTTGGGTAGTTTTTATGGAGTGGTCTGTCATGATGATGTTACTGGTAAAAGTTCTCTTAAAAAATACAGACTTTTTCGATGATACTGGTGTAACGGGCTCATTTTCTTAATATATTACTGCATACAAACAACGTGAGCATCACTGGTTGTAAAATGTACAAAGGCCAAGGGCCTTCTGTGATTAAGGGCTCTGGTGTGAGACATACCCCCGGTATTAACACTTTTAATTGTGGGGTGTGCACTTGGGGGATTTGGGTGCAATTGTGGGGAGGCTGGGGGACAGGGAAGATGTCCCATCAGGAGAAATTTGAATGGTATTGCTAATAGTATTCATGCTCCGCTTATGTGAAGTATTTATGGTGAACGTAAAGGTGACCCACATAGTAACTTTCAATAGAAGAATCCTTAGAATAGGATGAAACAGGAAATGAAATAGGAATGAAACACATTTAATCAAAAACATGTCAATTTTAGTACGAAGTTTCCTCTTTCACTGATCGTGAGTGTTGTCACACAGCGATCACTTACATGAAATACACTGAGGAGGTTAGTGCTTTTCTCTGCTTTTTAAAATTACCTAGATAATGAATTATTTGGGTTTGGAGTTTAGTTTGGTTTAGGCAGCTAAGCAATGTTTTGCACGCTTTATTAAGAACTTTACATGTATGTGTTTAAAAGGAGGAGTAAGGGCCAGAACCAACCTTGTAAAAACAACGCGTACGTTTACGATTGGTAACCTGTGTAGCAGAAACTGGTATTTACAGGGTGACGTTCGCTGCATTCATCTCCACTGCCTGTAATATGCTCCTACGGACTGAAAGCCTTCCAGCTGCTGGTGGGTTTTAATAACCGTACAAGAGGTCACGCTGCTGTCCCCCGCCGGCGGCGGCTGGGGCGTTCCGTGCCAAGCGCTGGGAGAACCCCGCGCCGCCCTGAGGGAGGCGGAGGCCCAACCGCCCCTGAGGAGACATGGCCGAGACGGGCAGCACGCGACGGGCGCAGGCACCGCGCCGGCCAATCAGACGCTCGAGCGCCTGCCGTCGCAGCCAATGGGCTGGAGGCGCGGGCGGGGAGCGGCGGCTGGCGGCCGTTGAGCGCGTGCTCGGCGGGGCCGTTGTCGCCCGGCCGGGGCGGAAGCGCGGCTTCTCGGACGGGGGCTCGGCGGTGGTACGGGGGTATTACGGGCGGGCGGGCGGACGGGCAGGCTTCGTTTAGTCAGCAGGAAGGTTGCTCAGCCTTCCCTGGAGCCGGGGCGAGCGCTGTGAGCGGCGGTTCCCTGCCTGGGGGTTCCCCTTGCTCGAGCAGGGGCACTGGCTTGCTCTGAGGGCTCCCCACCGCTCCTCCCCGGGAGCTCAGTTGCGGCTCTCCGCGCTGCAGTGCGGAGCGGAGGCTGTGCTTTAATATCAGTGCTGGTTTCTAACCAGCTTCGGATGGTGTTAAGCATCTAGCTGCATCAGTAGTAGTAACAACAAGGTTATTATTTGTCTAGGGTATACCTAGAGCTATTACGGTTCTTGTTTCTTAACTCGTTCTTAAGGAAGAAAGTGGGAGGAAGAAAGTCACTTCTCTGATAATATGGTATAATTTGCGTATAGGCATCTGAGATGTGCTTTGGCAGCGTTACGGCAAGATTTTTAATTTCAAAGAATTGCTCAAAACTTCAGTTAGGAGATGGAGGTAAAGTTAGTGTAATAAGAAAGCTAACATTTGTGGGACAAAAATAACCGTAGAAGTGCATAATGAAATCATGGTAAGGGTTTTTTTTTTTTTGGCAGGTGACTGACTGCTATTGATGACTTCTGTTAAATGATGTAAATGATTTTTATTAAATGATTTTAAATGATGTCATTTTAATGCTGATCCTTAGCGGAGGAGAATGAGTGGATGCAGATTTGAGAGACAAGCCATTTTTCCCTGTGAAGAAGGGCTATCATGAAGTTATCTCTTAGGGCTCCATTCTGCAAACCTTCCTGTGCAGATCCGAGGCCTGGGTCACACTGTTTATATCTGGAGTGGACAGAGCTCATGTAACTTGCGTGCTAATCCCAGAACCGTGGCCAAGTAACAGGCCTGAGTTTCCAGTCTCCCCTCATGCTCCACCAGCAGCCTGTGTCTCGCTTCAGTACTTCACTTGGTTCCTGATGGACTGTGTTTAACCAAGCTGGAAACTTCCTCTGGAGGATGAACCAGTGACTTGTGCCTTTAGAAGGGTATGAAACCCAGCTCACAGGCCTGTTGGTTGGTCTGCATGCCCTTGCAGGCAGAAGAGGTACAGACAGGACTGTAATTTGCTGTGCTTTATGTAAGGTTATAGTCAGGTTAGAGACCTGTGACTATATTATAGTTATGTTTTGTTTCAGTAGTTTAGAAAGCATACCTAACTGAGAAATATGTCTAACGTTTCTGTGTATCCCTCTCTTCATTATGAGCTTTGGGGGAAGGCAGAGAAGAACTGACAACCATTTATAAGAAACAAGCTTCACAAAGCGCGTCTTCCATCCCTGTGTGCTTTTTCTCTGCTTTTCATTCACGTTTGCTGTAAAATTAGGTTTGTTGCAAGTCCAGAGCAGGTGTATTGTTTTGGTTTGGTGTATTGTCCAGCTTTCTTCTGTAGCTGAAAGAAGTGCTCTGATCAAAGAAACCATCTTCCTGTTTTCCCTTATGTCTTACACTTCTTGCTTGTAAAGATTCTCAGGTTTTCTTATGGTTCTGTGCTTGATGATAACCATTTCTTCTTGTTTCCCCGGAATTAAAAGGAATATGCTTCTGTTTCCCCCTTGTCCAACATCTGAAGGGTTTTTAGTTCTCAGAAAACACAGAGCTCTAAGTTCACCTCTTCACTCATTATGTAGTTTTTAATGTTTTGATAGTTCCTGGACTGGAGGATGTTCATACTGGTCTTGGATCAAGAAGCTGTAAGCTTTCTGTGGCAAGGACTGCTTACAGGCCAAGCGTACAATCGGGAATGACGCGAGGTCAGTTTGTGGTCACTGAGTCCAGGATAACGTCAGCATCCTGACTCTTGAGTCAGTACGTGCATCAAAATACCTTGTGTGCTGTCGTGAAGGTAGCATACGATGTAAATAGCTCGCTGTGTGTCGACAGGGATTCTGATTCAGCCAAGAAATGCTTCAGTGGTAAGAGGATGGAAACTTTGCCCAAGAGTTAAGAAAATAGGATTGACTGGTCTCTGAGAATGCTTTTACTCAATTGAAATCACACAAGCAAGAATGGCAAATTCTTTTAACAGCCTTCTGTGAGCTCTTAGGATTTCTTTGAGAATGTACTGTATAATTCCTAGCTTCTGTACTAGCATGCAATAGGTAAAAATAAGATGGATACTTTAACATTTTTTTAAACAGTAACGTCTTCTTGTATACCATGGAGTATCTCAAACTTCTCTTAATTTTTATTAAGGTGAGAAACTGACAGGAAGAGACAAGCTGATGACTTTGAGAGGTTGCAGTGGAAGCAAGTTGTGTGGATTACTTCTGAGGAGGACTTAAGTGTTTGTACCATGGAATTAGAAAAGAACAGTGATGTTAAAAGCAAAAGGAGATGCTTCAGTCAGACCTCCCATCTTTTTTCTTATTCTGAGGAAGCCGAGCACGCGCTTGTCAGAGACACTGCAGCAGGAGCTAACCACTCTGGTTTTGGCCAGGCACGTTCTGTCAATGTTTCAGAATTAAAGTTGTCAGAGGAAAGCTTACCTTATTTAAGTTCATCTTTAGATGCAGATATTGAAACGTATGATAAAAAGAGAATGAGAATTTGCTGTGCGCGGGTAGGTGAAAGCAAGAATGAAGCCGATATGTTGGGAAGGGCATGCGACAATACGCACTTTAATTGCGGAGTGTGTGATGATTGCAGACGAAGCCATTTAGGTGAAGATTCACAGCTGGAGTACCTCAGTGCTAATGAGCAAGATTTTGATGATAGGAATAGCTCAGGTGAGTTTTCTGAGCAAAGGGAAACTATAGGAATCGAAACCTTAAAGCTGATAGATCCAGTTCATGAAGTTCCAGGGGGTGGAGTCGCAAAGGAAGAAAATGTCGTTGATGTGTCGGAAGATTGTTCTGCTTCTGAGTACGGCGTAGGTGACCAGACCTGCCCAGAAGCAGCTATGTCAGGGCTTCCCCACCTGCTTCAGGACTGTCTGTCAGATTGTGATGGCGTGACTTGTGATCATCAGGAAGAGCAAACAGAGTATCATAGTGTTGTTTGTGGAAATATACTTGAAAGTCATGCTGATGGGAGTAAAGAAAGGGTCTATCCAAATCTGCTTGTATATGACAGTTCAGAAAACGGAGAGGTGAAAGACATCCCACTGGTTGATGGCACGCTGCCACTCCACATGGCTACAAGTGAAGAAGTGTCTGAAAACAATGACAGACACATTCACAGCATCTCAGTGAAGCAAGACAATCCTTTACTGTCACCAAGGGAGAGGGCCCCTGCAGTAGCCATGCAATTCTGTGAACGTGCAGGGGACTCTGCTTTCTATGGTTGTGAAGAATCTGGTGTGTGTGCACGTGGTGCCAGCTGCATTGGCTGCACTGCAAAGGATGTTAAAACCCAATTTCCAGTCTCTGCAATTCTCATTAGCGAGAATCCCTTTTTTGAGGTGGAAGTTGCAGATAAATCCTCCTGTGGAAACACCAGCTGTCTGAACTCGGAGTTGGAGCATCGTGAAAGCTTGAAAAATGTTACCAGTGATTCTGCAGTTAACCAGGCTGTTGATGTGAGTTCTGATTTTAGAGCTTGCTTTACAACAAGCAGAAGTACCAGTGCTCAGGTTTGTCTCTCGTCCAGGGCTATTAATACAGAGATAACAATGATGAACAAATCTCGACCCATGGGATGGCGCCGTGAAACCTGTGCAGACATTGCTTGCAATACAGACTGGTCATGTGGAGCCAGTAGTACAGAGGAAATTCGGCCACACCTTACTGAGATGCTGGAAAAATGCTCAGATGGCAATACTGCAACAGCTGAAAGAAGTTCACAAATTCAGGTAATTTAAAAAAAAAAAAAAAGAAAAACAAAACAAAAAACCCAAAAAACCCGAAACAACCAAATAATTTTGATATATAGAACTTAAAGTTGCTCAGAACTTGTCTATACAAATGTTAATCTGTAACTTTTTAAAATGTTTTTGTTTAGGAGCAATGTGAATCAAAAAATGAGCTTTGTAGCAGCGATTTAAAGATAAGCACTGACAGGTGGGTCATGAATTGTTCCTGGTTTGGAATTCTAGATGCTGGATAAGATTTTTTTCATGATGGAAAGGTTGTCCATGACTTAGCAAAACTGATGGTGCTAAAAGATTGCTGGGCAGCAGCTCCTACGCTGGAGGGTAGGGCTGCCTTTCAGAGGGACCTGAACAAGTGAGAAGAATGGGCTGAAGACCTGAAGTTGAACTAAGACCAAAGCAACCTTGGTCTGCAGTTGCAGGCCGGCCAAGAGCAAGTGGCATGTAAGTCAGCAGTGCTCCCATGTGGTGAAGAAGGGAAGCCACATCCTGGGGATGCATTAGCAGGAGTGCAGCCAGCGGATGGAGGGAAGTGTTGATGCTTCGCAGTTCGGTGCTTGTAAGGTTGCATCTGGAAAAGTCCAGCTGTGGGCCTTGTAGTGCAAGAAAGGGGTTGGCAGACTGGGGAAAGCCCACCAGAGGACCATGGAGATGGTGAGGGGAGCTGGTGGAGCACCTGATGAGTGGGGAGAGCTGAGGGAACTGGGTTTGGTCAGCCTGGAGAAGGGAAGGCTGGGGAGGTGGGGAACCTCCCTGCAGTTCTTGGCAATCTGGTGGTGGGTTGCTGAGAAGACAGAGTTAAATTCTTTGCAGGGGTGTGTTTTGAAAGGGCAAGAGCCAGCAGTTACAGTGAGGGGAATTCTAAGTGGGTGTAAGAAAAAGTTTCTTACAGTAAGAGTAGTATTGGAACAGTGTTGGAGGGATGGTACAGTCTCCTTTCTTGGAGATTTAAAACAAACGAAAAAAACCCCAAACCCAACAACAAAGCTGGACTGGATAAGGCCCCAAGCTAATTTTGAAGTTAGCCCTGCTTTGAACAGAGGTTCGTACTGCAGACCTCCGGAGATCCCTTCCAACCTAAATTATTCTGTGACTGTGGAAACAAAACAAGTGCATCTGTAGATCAACAGAGTTGCTAAGTTTCTTTTTGTTCTTATGACTGTACTTTTTGGGTAGAAATGATTATGATGCTTGTGCAGTTTCCACCTCTCAGTTAAGGCTGATTATAATGTGAAAGCTACTGTAAGACACATTTTTTTGTGTGTAGTAAATAGGAGGAACGGATTTAATTTTTCTTTTCTTTTATTCCTTAAATTGGATCAGAAATAGCTTCTGGAAAGCTACTTGTTTCAAAATAAAACAGTGAATGTAAAATATTGATTCAAGGGCTTCAAGATTTTGTTTATTATTATTTTAAAGGCCAGTACACCTCAACAAACAAGCTGTGAGGGATTCTGCATCAAGCTACTGTCAAAAGATCCTGCAGAGAGCAATTGAAGCAGAATTGCAGATTTTAAACACTCATTATCAGATGTGCTATCAGCACTGCTTGAAGATTTACAAACTGGCTTTGGAGGAAAACACATGTTTTAGCAGGCATGTACTTTAATGTCCTTCTAAATGAACTGGATGACTTGGTTAAAAGGCATTAATTGCTAAATGTTACTGATGTATTCCATCCATAGCTTCCAATAGTGTTTATAGTTAGCATTGTTGTCAGAAGAGCTTACATTCTCGTAACTGCCAAGTCTTATTTTCAGCCTAAAATTTTCTGTAGCATTCACAGACCCAGCAAAATACAGTTTGTTTCCAGGAATGTCTTTCTGTACAGGAGGAAAAGTACAGAAGGAATAGTACAGAGAATCCATTCAGGAGTGGATGAGATGCATAGAGGGGGAGCTGGGGAGGAGGTGGTAAAGGAGAAAGAGAGAGGAGGTGCAGGATTGTTAAGAGGTGAGGCAGGGGCAGGAAGGGGGTGGTGATTGCAGAGTCTCTAGCTGATAAGGCACACGCCCGGTAATGAACCTGGGATTCAACCAAGAAGTTCTGCCTCTGAACACTTTACTGTGCCATGGATAGCTACAAAACCTAGTAATGCCGTGAAACAGTACGGCTCCAGAGAGCCGCTCCGCGCATTAGAAGTGAGCTCCTGTTTTTGCAGGATGTGGAGGAATCTTTAAACACTGTAAAATGTTTGGGCAATTCTGGAAGCAGTAAAATAAATGAAATGTCTGTCTAAGTTGTTCTTATTTTCTTATATATACTTTAACAGGTGTAGTGGAAATACTGAATTAGGATCGTCTCTCATGTTGGTTTTGGAAGAACTAAAAAAGAATTACAGGAGCATGAGAACGAAAATAAAAATGGGCATACCTTTAAATGCACTTCCACCGCTGTCAGTTGAGATGAAGTTGTTCCCAATCTCCTCTTCTTATGTCCCATGCAAGGTAATTTCTTAATTCCTCTTTGTTTTGAATATAAAATTGTTTTCTTCAGAAAATTAAGACAAATCTTTTCTTTTTTGACAGTTGTTCAGAGAGGATCTTTGCTATGAGTAAGTAGTCCTCATTTGTGGTATTTATTCAAGTTCAAAATAAATGAGAAGTGAGTGAGTTTAAAAGATGTTAGACTTAGAATTTCTTTATTTCAGGATGTATCTTGTTGTTCCAAAATGTTTAGCTGAAAGACTAGCATAGCACTTCGGGTACAGTGATTTTATTTTAAGGAAATTTTTGTTCTGTAGTGTTCTAATATGCGAACTATGGAGTTGTATTTTTACTATCTTTATAGCAAAAGTTTTCAATTTACAGGTAACTTTCCTGGTTCCCTACTTGCACTACTAAAATCTTTGTCTCTAATCTTAATGCTACCTGTCTTAAAAGAAAAACAAAACCAAAAAAACCCAAACAAACAAAAAAACACCACAAAAAAACCCCACAAAACCAAAAAGACCTTGCTGCCAACAAAGATAATATTAGGCATATAAGCAGCTGTTCTGCTAAGATTATCATTCAGTTATGAAGAATGATAGAAAAACAACTTCATATTTCAGGCAGATATATGGTACTGCACGTTCAAGAATCATGTCCAGTTACTTTATGTAAGTGGAGATTAGAACAAATTCGGCAATAAGTTTTTACTGCATCAGGTAAACAACTAGAGATCTTTTTCAAATTTCTTCTTAAGCATTGTAAAATATATCAAAACTTGCACAGAGATTTCAGCTTGCAAAGGCATACATCGAACCATCACACAGAAAGCCATCTGAGTATAAAGGAAAAATAGCCTAACATAAACCTAGAACATAGCTTTATGTTTCAGATTGCAATCAACGCTTTTAAAAAATACAGGTATCAAAAAACTTTGGTTCTTATTTTAAGCTAAGATTTATTAAGCACATTTTATTTATTTTACTGTGAGCTTCTGGAAATATTTAAATTAATATTTCAGAGTATTTGGTATCATTGTAGAATTTAAAATTGTTGTGCCATATTTTGTATGATATTCTTGGATCTGTTTTAGTTCTGCTTCAGGCACAAGAAAAGCTGAGGCACCAAAACTGCAAGAAAGGAAGATTTCTGTCAACATGGTAGGGACTTCTTCATTACTGAGCTTCATAGACATTAATGTTGTGAAGCATAGTCTCCTTTTAGGTATATGCAAATATAGTCACAGTCTTCAGGGCTCAAGCTGGAATTCTCTGCCAGTAATTGCAAATGCAGCTGATGTGACCAGAATTCTGATTGTCCTTTCAAAATAAAATAACTTGGGGGTTCTTGAAGATGATTAGTAGGTTAACTTCTTGAAATTTACCTGTTTCATCAATTAATATTCTGAAGCTCAGAAAAATAACGTATAATCAGGTGCAAGTGCTATGACATAACTGAAACATGTTTGTAGGACAGTCCACAGACTGTGTGTTTAACTGATGGTGGTCAGCCAAGTGACTCTCCTTCCTTCATGACATTTGAAGAACAACATAAACATCAGGATGTGGAACGTGGTAAGTGATCTGCTTCTAATACAAATACTACATTATTTGTTAGTTAAGTTGTTGGAAAAAAAAACCCAAACCCTGTGTAAAACATATATATGGATACTCAACTGTCCTTTCTTTGATGGAATGCTTAACATTGTATCAGCTCTATATTATACTTTACATCTTGAAAAAAATTTTGCTACTTAAATAAGAAGTGCAAACTAGTATGTGTCATCTCTTCGTAATGAAGTACCAAGTCATGTAGGTAGCTGGAATCCTCTTAAGCACACAGAAATTTGATATTCATTCATATGATGTACCACGGTCTGCATTTTAACACACTGAAATTTATTTCAACTGTCAAGGCTGTGTGAAAAATGAAGAAGGGAATGAATATTGGTTTGATGCTAAAGAGGACTTGACAATAGCAGATTTTTCAGTAATACCTGAAGAAACAAAAAAGCAACAAGAAAAACAAGACACAGTTGATCTAAGAGGTGAGGTCGTGTGCTTTAAGCTGCCATACCTAATAATGGTGTTTGTTTATTATTCTGTATTCTGTTCCTTCTACAAGCATAAGTAAACTTGGAAAAAATGCTAGCTGGGTTTTCAAACTCACTTTTTCATTGACTTGCAGTGAATGCTTGTACAGATATTCACCTCTTTTCATCCACGTTTTCCCTTGAAAACTTTACCTACAGTGGTTAAACTCAATTTAGTAAACATCCAGCCAATCATGTAGCTGGAAATCTTTTCTTTTTTTCTCTTCCTCCTCTTTCTGCTTCCTTCCCTGTACTGGCTTCTTAAGAGTTAGCTGGGAATGGTCTGTGTTTGGAGACTTTGGTCCTAGCGACAGGCATGATTAGAAGTCCCAGTGTGTTGAAAGCAGAGAACTTGTGTGCTCCATGGTGGGGACTCACAGCATACTACCCGTGCTTTAGCACTGGTACCTGTTAGTTCAGACCAGCGTTTTCTCTGGTTGTACCTCTTCTGCCTCTTCAACTCTCAGGAAATACTCAGGGAAAAAAGATTTCACAAACTGAACTGTTCCGCTTCTCATGACACACTTGTTTTCTGTTAGAAGATACTCTTCATTCTTTCAGGTTTTTTTAAGGTTTTCTATCTATGCTTTCCAAAATCTACAGAGGAGATGTTAGCCTGAACTGAAACAAGAGTAGTAACACTTTGCTTTCTTACATTTATTATTAGAAGCAAAGATAATGGAGAGTGGAAATGAGTGTTCTTTTATTCGTGTTGGTGGCCTAAGTTCCTCAGTGTCAGAGGTACGTCTGGTTTTATTTACATAGTAGTAGTGATGTATTGCCTCTTTTCTGAATTCTTTCATACTATACATTTGCAACCAAATGTGCTTCTGTTTTGTAGGGTGATTTAAGATCACAATTCCAGAATTATCAGATTTCTGACACTCTTATCTCTGTGGATTCTAGTAACTACAGGTATATACAAGTTTTACAAATACAAGTTTTACTTCTTTGAGATTTTTTTTTTCTGTCAAATAGGCGAATCATGGGAGAGAAGAGGGAGTTGTTCATTAATTGGTTTCAGTAATTAATGTCGATACAGATAGGTTGACAAAAACTTGTCATTCCAGACAGCTTCTCACCTTACAAGAAGTTAAGGAGTCTGAAATTTTCTGTTGAGTTTAATGGAGATACAGTTAATATTCAAAAGATGAGAACCATCATGTGTTCTTACTGATAGTAATTTAATGTGTTTTACTTAGTTTCCTTTTTATATTTTATTCCTTAGATCTGCATTTCTTTCCTTTAAAGACACTAATAAAGCAAAGTTAGCTGTAGAGGAAATGAACCAGAAAAAAATAAAAGGAAAACCAGTAAGTGTTGAACTTGTAAATACTTCATCGGAGAATGAATATTTGGTTTCCCGAGTACTTAAAAATAAGCTTTGGCATGAAATCCAACCTGTTGATAACAGTCATAGAAATGATCAGGATAAAACACTCGCTTCAGCCTCCAATTCTGTGAAAGCACCTGATGCCACCTCTGCTTCTGAGAAAATGCATCTCCTTCCCATAACTTCTTCAAAAATTTCTTGCTCTACACAAGTACCTTCAGAAACAAAGTGCCCTGGTCTGAAATCATCTACTGAAGATTCAGTACATTATTTGCATGGAGTTAATCAAAAGGTAAATAATGATTACTAAGGTTCCTTTATATGGCAGATTAAGAGCTTTAAAACTTCTTGTCCCATAACATGTTATATTTAATATGTATAGAATGGTGTTAGGATAGGGAAACATGTTATGTGTCAGTAATAAATTCCTGGCATGCTGCAGAAGAGTGAGAGTGCCATTCATTTGCCCCTGCATCAAATTGTGATACTCCATCTTTTTTTCTTAATCCTAAGCCAGTTGGGAACCTAGCCATTTGCACTAGATTTTTCATCTTGCTTTTCTCCTCTTTTGAGTTTCAACTTGTAACACTTTTTTTATGTGAATATCTTGTGATTTTATACAGGAAAGATTTTGGGATACTGGAGGGGAAACTTGGGGTTTTTAATGTAAATATAAGAAACATCTATGTATACATATAGTATTTTGTATTTGCTCAGGTTGGTCCTTGGGAGGATAAGGCAGAGTTAGTAATTGCCCTCATAAACTATATAGATATGCTACCTTTGGGGATTTAACTTTAAACATGCTAGTCCTCTGGGAAATATAAACTGGAGCTACTTTAAAGTAGCAGGAATGTCAGTTACACATAAATGCATGTAGCAGTTTTATTTCTAATTTACAGATTGGATAATATGACTGGTTGTATTAGAATAACTTACTGATCTGAATGTGCATCTGTCATTCTTTCTTTTTCCATAACAGGAATATTTATTAGTAGCCAAGATTGTGTTACTTGTACAATACTTAACCCATTCACTTCCTGCTTGTTTTGATGCAATTCTAGGATACTGAAGGAAATTTCCTGCAGAAAACATCTGCTCCTTTCTCCACGAATTCATATGATGCCTTTATTTCTCCTAATACTTTGAACTTGAGCAGCTTTACCAAATTAATGAAGAAACTTCAAGAAATTCATCCAGAGGCTAGCAGGTGAGAGTATTTGGATTTCATTTCTGCCCTGATTTGTAATGGATCCAATATCCATGGTAACTAAGTGCTAAACGTATTGCACAAAATGTGATGTAAACAGTTCTTTCTTTTATTCATATAGAGACAAAATCGTGGATGCTCTGCTGGAGGTGAGGAAAAACAACAAAGGTATCCTAAGTGGTTTGTCCATCAATTCTATTGTGGAAAGGACCGCTGTCATTCTAAGGAAATCGATGCCCAGTTGTGGGTGGGAAAAGCAATGTAAATAAGTGAGTATTCTAGCCTACAGAAATGTATTGAAATAAAAACACTTGAATTTGTGTAGCTGTATAGCCTGACTAGATTAGTAAGTAACTTAGTATAAAGCTCCACAAGAAGTACCTGAATGAATCCACTGAAGCAATGGTTTGTAAGGATTGTTAGCTGTTTTGCAGAACATCTGGAAACAGATTGGCTTGCTAGCTGTAGGCACTCTATAAAACTTGGTATACTGGGGGTTTTATAGTGCAAACTGTTTTATTGATGAACTTGGTGGAGACCGTCATTATACATATTCCGTACAAAGGTGACACCTAATGGCCAGTCCTTGTGTAGCAGTTCCTAAAGAAATCCCAGCATAGGCTCAGTTTTGGTTTAAAAATTGATGATTTCTATCTGATGTATGAGATTCAGTTCTGGACTAGAAATCTTAACACAGTACGATTGTATGTATTCTAGTTTTTTGGGTTTTTTTCATGTTAAAGGACATCTTGCATGATGACACAGCACTGGATGCTGCAGGAAGCTACAGCAAGCTGAACATGCTAAAACCACAGCCCAGAATTCCAGGGATGTGTGTATATATATTCTCCTGTAGGAGACATCCTTGAGTTGGCGCTTGTTTCAGTCTCCTACTAAGCTTGGTATTCTGCTTGCTTTAGGGCTGCCAGCAGTGCCAGTACCAGGTTTCCTGCACTGTCCCATACGTTCTTAGCAATGCTCCAGCTTCACTTTTGCCCGCAAACACAATCTTTATTCTTCTGTAGTGTTTCTTCCCAAAACTGCACCAAATTCTTAATGCTCTGATTTTGGTCTCAAAGCTCCTGTTTCAGGGATGTCAAGGAGTCAGTCCGATTTTAATCGATACCACCTCTTCCAAGATGAGTAGTATTTATGCCGATAGTTTTATGTATCCAAGTATCTTTCCCACCCATTGAATGTTGCTTCTCAAACTAAATTCTCCTGGTCAGATGCCTGTGCACATGTTACTGTAGTGCACGAGTAAACCATAACACAGCTGTAACTTGAACAGAACTGCTGTGCGTTACATACTAAAACTGCAATAGAAGTAGAGTGATTCTGCCCAGTAAGACGAAGCAGAAGCCTGGGCTAGAAAAGCTTCTATAGATGCTTTAAATATACAAATAGGTGCTTATAGGTCATTCGTCTCAGTCCTTGTTCTGGGAGGTAATATCAGTGACCAGAAAAGTCCTTCAGAAAGGCTGATTATAGATTGTGTTAAATGCACAGAGACATAGGATAGGATTTTACATACAGCATAAGATTATACCTCCCATAGTGATGAAGCGCGTGAAAGAATCTCAACCAATACGCATGTTTGGCTGAGTTCCTTTTGAAAGGATTAGTGTAACATAAGTTTGTTAGTTTGGCATTTGACTGCCTTGTGAGCTTTTACAGTTGCCTTTATGAATCAAAATAAAATTAAAAAAAGAAAAGTCTTCATATTAATTTACTGACTGACTTCTGCAGGACTGCAGATATGGACATAAACTCACAAAAAAAAAATCTTACACTTGAAAGTATTTTTAATTATTAAGGTTTTAACAGCCTCAAATGTGTTGTGCTTTCCTTGTCAAGTGATTTTTTTTTTTTTTTTAAATGGTGTGTGGGCTTTACAGTCATAATTGTTCCTATGATATCTTTTTTTCCTGTTGCTTTGCTAAAGAGATGATGACCTATAACAATTTTACTTTTATCACGAGGGAGCTGTGAAATAGCCAAGTCATTAGTAAGTAATGGGGAAAAAGAATTCTCATCTTTCCGTAGTAAGAAACAAGCATGTACTATGTTTAATAAAAGATTATACTGCTCAAAGCTCATCTGTACTAATTCTGGTATGTGAATAGCTTCAAACTTTCCTGAAGGGTAAGTGTCCACTGAGAAATACCACCTTGGAGCCTTATGTTCTTGCAAGCTGATGAAACGTCCAGAGTTGTGCAGATAACGCTTTTACATCCAGCTGTATTACCTAGTATTTAATGTGTAACAACTTAAATTCAGCTTTAAAGTAAAGCATGATATAATCTTGCTTTTTTCTTTGGCTGACTTAGCCCAGAGTTGGACATCTGAATGTTTATAGATCTTGTATATTTGTTAATTTTGAAGGAGTAAATTCATGAGAAATGGGACGTTAGGTTTTGGACTGGAAAGTCCTTTTATTCTCATTAGTGAGCGGCTGTCATATTTACCTCAACAGCACGCTTAACCTTTTCTAAACCTAATGGTAGGCAGCAATTAACAGGAATCCTGATGCTATAAAAATTATTCAGTGCGGCATTAAAAGTGGCTGTTTCCTTAAATTTTATCAGTACCAAATGTCCACACTTGGAAGCTGTGAAATTAATAATCTGCATAGTAAAAATTTAAAAACAGACCAATGGATAGGGGTCTTATCAAAGCATAACTAAAACAGTGCTTTGAGAAACACAAAGAAATGCATAGACTCTACGTGCTCCTAAAGGATGATTTGATAACTTAATTTTGAATTAATTAAATTAATAAAAAATGGCCACTGGATATAATTTGCACAAAGATTATATATTTTATTTTACTGTACTAATTTCTTTTGTGTGGTTCTTGAAGCTAGGAAACCTCACTCTTCTGTGTACTTTTGCAGTACATAGCAAAATTATTATAGCTTCTAGTGGTTTTGTGGGGTATTAAAACTGCTGATGTTCCTTTTATTTCAGTTTGTACAGTTGAGTGTGTACATGCAAAATTTACCTGCTGCTTTTTTTAGTTTGTTTTTTGTTTTTTTTCTCTTTAAGTAGATGGCTTTCCAATTGTGAAGAATCAAGCATCTCCCTTTGGAAGATTTTTGCCAATTCTATACTCCAGCTTGTTCCGGGATCGTAGTGTATTGTTTCATTTGTTTCAGCAGATCTTAATGAAAACTCATGTAGCATCACTGTATGATATGCAGTCTTATCCAAGAGAATATAACCTGAAGGTCAGTTTGTTTTTCTGTTTATGCAGATACTAAATGATTCTTCCCAGTTTTGTTGTTCCCCATAGTTGGTTCAAGCATTTCAGCAGGTTTCTCTCAGGTAGGAAGATCACACTTCAGTGAAGCAAGACTCCTCTAATACCGGCAGGGCTTTTCTAGGCTGAAGTACACAACCCCCAGTTCTTGCCTGCCAGTTAATTTTAGGTGTGGTGGTAGCTGCTAAGATGTTAATAAATAGCCAACACGCTTGTGCTTTCCAGATAATCTGATTCTGAATAGTCTGTAGAAATTCCGTGTGTCCTTTGAATACCAGGGAGGCACGGGGGAGGCAGCGAGGGCTTCATTTGAGAAAACCAGGCTTGGGAGCTGGCAGCGCTGGTGGACGTGGTTACGTAATCCCGTGCTGCTGCAGCAGCAGCGCTTGCTCGGGAGCAGAGTCATCGCGTGCTCATTTTTGACTCAGAAGCGTGTTGCAGACTGCAGAATAGGGATACGGCCAAATGTTTCCTTCAGGATGAAGCCTAGATTTTAATTTTTATTTTTTTTTTCCGCCCACAACATGGCATTTTGTTGTCTCATATTCCACTTCTGTTGCTGCAAGCAGAGGATGGGCTTCTAAATCCTCTTTTTGTGTCCTATGGCCTGGTGTAGTGGAAAATACACGCTCCACGAGACTTTTGGTTTGGGTTGATACAGGGGGGAGGAGGAAAGCTGGGAGTATCCAGTCTTTCATGTTTGCGTGTGTCGTTACTGTACAGAAGGGGTCTAGATTTTAAATCCTCTTCTGGTAAACGAAGGAAAGGCAGCTTAGGTGTACGTGTCTGGTCAGGGGGTGAGGAGAATTATCCTTGATTGACGCGGACAGGCTCATGCTGTGATATTGTACGACAAGACTGTACATTGCTGTTGTCCATCTCTGTCTCTTTGTTGTACTTTGTTCTAGATCCTGGCTGCATTTGCTGCTGAAAATAGCAGCCTTACTTATCTGTGAATAAAGGTTAAAATTCCTTCTTCAAAAAGTTGTGCTAGTGTTCTGCTGTTTCCAGATCTCACCCGTTCCCTCTCCTCTTAGCAGAACGACTGTAGGTAACGCTTTCAGAGCCTTGTCTTCAACAGCCAGTACTGCAAACTTGGTCCTGAAGCTGCAGGTGGGGCCTCAACTTTGGTTTCTTCCCTGTTTGTATCAAGATGAAAGCAGGCGTAGGCTTTGTGCTACCACATTATTAATAGCAAATGCTGCCCTTTGTGATCCCCAGACTTGACTCTGTAATTAGGCAGGTGTTATTAATAGTTTAGGGTAGAACTGGCTGTCTGGCATGCAAGCAGTTCTGTTTCTGTTGGGAAAGCAGAAATGGGTATGATATGAAACACCAAAGTTAAGCACACTGTGGTGTTCAAGTTTTCTTGTTTCTTGTTCTCCCTTTGAAAGGAGGAGCTAACTTAAAATGTGAAAGAACCACTTTGTGGGGTGGTGGCCTCCCTGCAGCTGGAGCCTTTGCTCACGGGGATGATATGCTCCTAGTCGCATATCCTGATCCTAAACGTGCTCCTGAAGAGCCCGAGCAGGCACTCTTGTGCTCAGGCACAAATTCAGTTATCGGCTGCAGGTGGAGCTGTACTAGCTCAGTAATGATTTTCCACTTGGTAAAAAAACCCACAAAACATTTCTTTTCCTCCTAAAATTGCGTTACGCTCTCTGTGTTCATATTCAACACTGTAAAAAGAAAGGGAAGGTATGGTTTTTCGCCTCAGGCTAGAGAGATGGAGATGGAAGGAGGGCTAAGGAAAATGTGCGAGAGAAAAAAGCATTTCCCCGTGCTTTCCTCCTGAAGGGTGTCTCTGGGCTCCCACCTGCCCGTTCCGGGGCGAGGAGATGGAGATAACGCCGTCTTGCCCGGGCACGGCCATCTCGGCTGAAGCCTGCCGAAGCCCTCAGAAAGGTGACCTGCCTTCCGTCGTGCTTTCTACTGCACAACAAAAAGGCCGTGGAGCAGCGGCCCCGCCGAGGAGCGAAGCGGGGGAGGCGCAGGTGGCAGGCGGGGCGGCGGGGCGGCGGGGCGCGGGGCCGGCCTGGGCCCGCCCCTGCGCGCAGGGCCGGCGGCGCCGAGCCCACCCGGCCGCCCCGCTCCTTCCCCCACGGGCCGCCGGCAGCCCGCCGCGGCCGGGGAGGCGGCGCCCCGCAGGCGGGCCGGCTGCGCGGGGCAGGGCGCGGCGGCGGAGATGGCCCTGCTCCCCCGGCGGTTCCTCTGCTTCGTGCTGGGTGAGCGAGTGCGCGGCCCCGGGAGCAAACTTCCCCGGCCGCCGCTGCGGCGGGTGGGTGCCGGCGGCGTTGGCGGCGTTCCTGCGGGGCGGTGGCAGCGGCAGCGGCAGCGGGAGAGGCTCCCCTGGAAGCCCCGGCGCAGCCCGGCGGTGGCGGTGGTGGCTTGCGGGGCGGGCGCGGGAAGTCCTCTGCCCTCCGGAGCCGGGCCGCGGGGAGCAGCGGCGGGTCGGGAGGTGTGCGCTGCCTCTGCGCTGAGAAGGGGCGTGCAGCACCGGCCGCCCCCTCCCTCGCTTCACCAGCGCCCGCTGACCTGTTTAGTCCTCGAGTCTGTGAAGTCTCCAGCTGGGCTTTGCTGGCGACACAGAAAGCGGGTGGAAATTAAAAGGAGAAATCGTTAGGAAGCACGGGGAAATAGTAGAACATCTAACTTGGCCGCTAAATATGTCAGATAACCACGCTATCAGAGACAGCCTGTGTTGTGTGAGATTTACTGAGGCATGCTTGTGCCGGGAGACATCCTTTGCCATTTGTTTCAAAAGTAGAAATTAATTACTAAGAGACTGATTTAGGAGTCTCTGTTTTCCTATTTCTCAGCCACAGGGAGAGAATGCAGCCAGAAGTGCTCGTTCAAGCAGGCGTTTCTAAGCTGAGGTCGGGTGTTCTGGGTTTAGCAGATGATTGACTTAAAATTGGTTTGGAAATTCTTGTGTTGCCTGATTATTTTCACGGGGCGCAGCGTGCCCTTATTTCTTTGATGTCCCTAGCATTTCAGATGCAACAGGTGGAGACTTGTGCTGTGCTTGTAACCTGTGTATCTGCAGCAGAAAGCTCAGAAGGATCGCGTATTGGTACTTGGTGTAAGAAGTGTGTTTATTTACGGTTACTTAAAACGGGAACCATGTACCCTCATCCTAACGCTGATCTTCCGTGAAGTCAAAGTGCTCTTTGAGGAAGCATGGATTTCTCTTTCCTCCCCTTCCTTCTCTTGCCGCTTTTCTCCTCTAAACCCTGGTGAATAATGCATTGAGCTGTGCTGCATGTAATGGTCTTATCTGTACCACGTAATTAACTATTTACTACTCTTTAGCTGGAGGTCATTCACGGGGAGAAGGCCATGCTGTTACACAAATCACATTCTCCGGGCTCGCTTGCGGGGAAAGGCTCCCGGTCCCTGGCTGAGGAGGGAGCAGTCCCACGCAGAAACCTGTGGCTGATACTGCTGCCTGGGAGCGCTAATTCCTGCTTAGTTAGGATTTATCTCTGCTTTGTTTTCCCAGTCCCTTTCCCCTTTTCCTGCCCCTTCCTCCTCTTGGTTTGGGCACTGTAACTTTTGAAAGTGAAGAGAGCAGGATTTGGTGATACTCCAGGCTGCTCTTTTCCATCTCCAGGAGGCTCAGTTGCAGCAGGACGTCTGCCTCTGTGCAAGCCACTTAACCGTGATAGATGACAGATAATCGTGGTGTCGAGTGGTGGATGCGTTTGTCTTTTGCTGCATCTTCGTCCTGCGATTTTTTTTTTTTTTTGAGCACATTCTGCACTGTTTAAAAAAAAAACAAAGAAAAACAACAAAAAAACCTGTTTGTGTCTTTCTGCTTTATGGCCCCGCACACAGACAGGGCTGCGCTGCTCAACACCAGGTGTTAACACTCCCGTGGGGAGCATTGTCCCTGTTCCTGCAAATCGTGCCACGCACCGTTGCAGCCTGTGGACAGGCAGCAGGTAGGGAGGATCAGTTTTATGGCTGTGTGTTGGCGTTTTTACTGCTGGCTTGTGAACCCTGCCGCTGCCTTGGGACATGCTCTCAGTCAGCTGCCTTTGTCACTAAAGCACCTTGCTTCGCAAATTGTTGAGGGCTTTATGAACGATGAGTGTTGGGTGGTGGCTTATGATGCTCTCCTCCCCAGATCTGTACTTCTGGAGATGTGTCTGTAGGCAGCTCACCCTGAGCTCAGGGGCTTCACCAAGCCTGGTCCTGCCCCAGCTCCTCCTTGCTGTGTTTAGCTGCGGTCTGCTGCTGCAGCCCACAGCAGGTTGCAGAAGTGGTCTGGGGAGGCTATCTTTCTGTTTCAAAAGAAATAGATACTGTTCAAGATGCCCAGATGGCATCCAGAATAAAACAGGAGAAGCAAGGTTAAGGCTGATAGTGCATTGTTGTGCCTTTGTTGAGTTGGTCATTTCTGCTTCAAGTCAGAGTACAGCAACTTCTGCCACGGGTTGGGAGCATCCTCCCTGCCTTGTGACCGCAGCCTCTGCAGGACTTCTCGGTGGTGGGGACCCAGCCCCTGGCCTAAAGCTGTGAGAGCCGTACTGCCCGACTGGAGAGCTTTCCCCTGGCAGGTCAAAGCTGTTGACTCCCCGATTTGCACGCAGTCTGGGCCACGAGAGGATGGCACAGATCCTCTCCATGCCACTGGAACCCCCCAGCTGTACTGAAGCCGGGGTTCAGATCTTGGCAGGATCAGCTGAGCTTTCCTCGTATGCAAGGAAAGCCTCTTTCTTAAAGCTCAAGCCTTTCTCTTAAAGCTCAAGCTTTAAGCAACTTTGCAGCTGGCTGTGGAGTCCTAAAAAAGCAGTGATGGTCACAGTATCAACTGCCTAAAAATAACCCTGGTCTCATTCAGCAGGCCTGAGATCCAGCTGTATCACAAGGTAACCACTTCCATTAGAGGTAAAATTAGGCTTTTTCTGGTTTTTGGCTGCGGTTCCCTGCAGAGGCTGCTCAGAGATGAGGGAACAAGCCATGCTCTGCTCATCGTTACCGGGAGAGGTGATGATTAGCACCATGCTCTGCTCTGCAGCCTTACTTTGGTATTTAAGGGGTTACCTGAGGGCTGGGTTTCACAAGAAGACTCATTATTGCTGGTGATGATGGATGAAGCAGGATTATGGCTTGCGAGCCAGGTCAAGGTCGCGCAGCTGAGGGTTAACAGGCAAACCCTGTTAGTTCTGCTAAACCCCATGCAGGTTTGCAGAGAGATGGGCCCCCATCGATGGCACTTCTGCTGCACCTGTGTGCTATGGCCAGGGATGCTGGCTGGCGTGAGAAGGGCTGGCTGGTGCTTGATGCTGTTGCTCGCAGAGCTGCGGTGCCTCTCACAGACGTGCTAGCAGGTGGCTGGAGATCCCTCGGGGACGGATGTTCCCTACGCCGGCGTTTGCTGTCGCTTCCTGTGCCCATTTCTGCTGGCACGCAGTGCTGTGCTGCTTTGGTTTCTTTCAGGTTTAGATAGCTGTATTACTGAAAGAGATAAGAGGGAATTGCAAATAAGGCCAGTAAAACATTAATATCATATTGACTCCCTGCATCTTCTGTATGAGCTGTACAGCATTATGCTTGCATATTCTACAGAAAATGATGCTTTCTTAAAAAACAAAACGGTTATCGGCAGTTATTTATGATCTCTCCTTGAAAATACGAAATTACAAGTGCCTTTGTATCCTCTGTTCGGCTGCTGGGACCTCTGGAGTTGGGAGAAAACATAGCAACTTAAAACCTTTGGAGTTCTTCAGAGTGGTTTAAATTGTCTTAACTCCACATATAAACATCGTGACTTTGATCCTTTGACTTTGGTCCAAGATGCTTCCAGGAAAGGAGGCGGCCGTGAGAGGGGATGCTTTGGGTTTTCTGTACATACCTGGGTACCTCTATATTTCCTTTGCCCTGTAACCGTCCTTAAACCATTACGCCTTACACCTTAATACCATCAATCAGTGCTTTGCAGGCTGTAGTCAGCTGATCACTTGAATTTCCTGGACTCAAAAATAATAGTAATAAGTAAAAATTAACATTAAAAGTAACAAGAAAGAGAAACCTCTGCCTGTTGGTAGGAGCAGCTTTGCGACACAGGCAGCTGCACCACTATTGCAAAATTTTGCAGTGCGTTAGGATTATTTGTGTCTTCCTTCACCCCAAAACACACTCGGTAATGCCTGTGTGTTATTTGAGCTCGAGCACCTCTTTTAGCAAAATACTTAGTCTTGCTTTAAAGACTAATTGAAGGCTACCACGTCTCTGGGAAAAATCCTCCTAAATATTTAGAGCGTGTTGTGTTATAAATCCCTGACAATAAAGTAAAACGTTCCTCCTCCCTTTCAGAGCATCTCTGAGATGGAGAAGACTCAAGACTTCCTATACATTAAAAGAAAAACATGTGAGTAGTGCAAAAGAAATTACTTCCACTGTGTAATTTCACGTACTGCTCCCATATGTGCCAGCTCTATTCCTATAGAAACGAGTGGCATATGGGTTTGGTCGGCTGGATGCAGGCTGTGTTATCTGGTCAGGAAGCCACTTGGCTTTGAGAAATTGAATTGCATTTATTAACTCTGAAATGCTGTTGAATTAAACAGCCATTAAGCACCGACACTGTAATCTCATATTTGTAATGACCCTGGAGGTTGTGGGTAATGAAAATATAAATGCCATGACCTGGGATGAAATTAGAGACCTCATAATTGCTAAAAATGGGGTTGGCATCCTTCATGTTTTCAAAGGGCTGGAAATAAGTATCGGGTCATTACAGAGTTAAGCGAGGTCTTGGAAACCTGCAGGTGGAAATCCGGAGTTATTGCTCTGTGCTAGCAAGTTCGTTCTGCCTTCCTAACTGGCTGCAAAGTCTGGCTCTGTCAGTCTTAGCAGGCACGTTTGTGGAGGTTTTGGCCCCAAGGCGATGGTTGTGGTCGCAGCCCTTGCCGGTACAGACCGCACACTGAGCGAGGACTGAAAACACCATGGGGCAGCGCTGGGCTGGGGGAGAGGAGCATTAACTGCTTATGTAGGGGGTACGCAGTGTGTTTCAACTTGGTCAAATAGCTAAATACCTTTTTCTCTTCTAAAAGAAAATAATGGCTAGGGTTTGCTGTGTGCCTTCCCACTGTGGATAGGTGAGTACCGGGGAATCCTGAGCCCGGGGTGCTGTTGCTCTGCCATGGTGGTGCTATGGATGCTGCCTACGAGCTCAGTGCTTTTAATCAGCAAATCCAGTAATGAACCTGCTTAATGGTTTCAGTCCCTTGTCTCTGTGTTTCTACAGCTTAAGCTTTTGGGGATTTAAAACTACAGCCTTACACCTTGGGGAAGCATCTCAGTGGGGATCTGTGCCGGGAAACAGGCAGCAGCCTGGGTGAAAACCTCTGGCAGTGCTGAATTTCAACTGAGAGCGGGATGCAATCTGTCTGGGCTTCCCTGTATCCTTTAGGTAACGCTTGTTGGGAAAACGGCAGCGCTCTGTGTGGGTGAGTTGCAGAGAAGTGCCATCTCTGCACGTTATTCAGCTGGAAGAAAAGAAAACTGCATCAAGAAACCTCTGTTAAAAAGGAAAATAAATTGTTCCCGGGGTGCTCACGTGGCTCAGCAACAGATTTTAGTCTGGAAACTGTATGTTGAAAGTATTTAGTCAAGCTACTGTTCTTTGCAGCCTGTGATGAATGCACCAACAAGACGGTGCAGCTATTTATTTTGGTTTTCTCCCTAATGAGTTTTTATATTTATTTGTTGTGTGCTTCTTTATAGGTGATCTGTTTGAGTGAATAACATTTGCCTGGGAACCAATTTTTTAATCTCAAAGGTAGTTCGATAAAATGCTTCATAGACCCATGTACCAGAATAATCCGCGTTTAACGCACACAAACCTGTTGAAACCTGAACCAACAAGATCGAAGCGTGTTATCTCCAAACCGATGCCGGGCACTTTTAACCTTGGTGTTAGTTTCCCTGTTCTTATTATAGCCTCAATCAACTGAAATAGCTTAAGGAAAAAATAGTCTGGGGGCGGGGGGAGAAGAGTGTGTTTGCCTTTAGCACGTTCTTGAGATCTTGAGCGTGGTGGCTGCTCATTTCTCTGTGGCTTTCTGCAACAAGACCGGCCCAGCTTTGAGACCCAGCTGACATGTGGCCTCTTTTGGCATCCCATGCTTTGTTGATGTTTTAAAAATAACTCTAAAGCACGGGTCTAACACCGGGTTAAGGTGCTGGGGTGACGATGCTGGGAACCACTGTCCTCCCCTGGTAGGCAGGAGAGAGGCGGCTGGTTCCTGGGGGTGCCCTCCCTTCAGCCTCTGGAAGGTGCATCCAGCCGCGTGGGCTATTTGTAAAAGATGGGCACACAGAATTAAATGGGGATCCCTGATTCTGCTCATCTAGGTCAGCAAGCAGGTATTTGATGGTGATAATGGTCAGACCCGATTTGAACTAGGAGTGAGTGAAGCCAGCAAAGTCAGGGCTGTACCATCCCCCATCTCCAGTGAATGTCTAAAACCTGTGTTTTTCCTCCATTAATTTAATCAAGGCAAATTATTTTTTAAAAGACCCCGCTATTCATTAAGGATATAATTATAACTAACTGCTCATGGCAGATTTTTCCCTCTCCTGATTTGCAGTCAGCCAGAAGTTGGTTTTCAGCATGCCCACGTTTTGATTCCCATTCTCCTTCCTCCCTCCTCAGCTGGTTTTGATTTTATTTTACTTACTAAATGAATTTTTCAGGGGAAAGAAAAGTATTTGTCATTCTGCCCTGTGCAGAATCAAGTGTAAGGGACATGTAAGATAAGTCCCATTCCTGGAAATGTGCTTGGCAGCTGTTAACAGATAACGAGGACATGCCATAACTTGTGCTGATACCTCTGGGAAACTGAGGCGAGGAGAGAAACTGGACCAGGGTCCTGGCTCTTTGAACAGCCTATTTCAGTGTATTTAGTAGTTCGTATTATTTAACAGCAAAAAGTGAATATATGGCAAAAAGTGAATCCCCTGAGACCCAGCTAAGCAGGACTGTCCTGCGCTGGGCGATGTGTTGCAAAGTACCAGAGTTTATTTTGCATTTTAATCAAATATCCTGCATCTTACAAGAGCCGTTATGTGGCAACCTGTATCAGAATGATGTTAAATTATCCTTCGTTTGGGGAGGGGTCATCTGTTGTGTTGTAGGTGCAGGAAAGCTGCTTTCTGGGGTGCTCCGTAGAATATTGAATATGGAAGAGGAATAGCAGAGTGCAGCGGTATCTGTGCTACCTGAGCATCTCCTGAGCATGGCAGGGATCCAGCCAGAGGGGCTGGGGAAACCGTTTTCTGTGGGCTTGTTGAGGCAATCACTTGATACTTTTGTGAGTTGCTATATCTTCCAGTAATTTAGTGCGTTGGAAGCTTTACACCATTCCAAAGCATTTCCATGTTTCTCAAATCCTCAGAAAACTGATCACTTTGACGTTTAGGAGAACTGGAGTTGTCCTTTCCATGCAGAACCTAAATGCCTTTAATCTGATTTATTAACTCAGCATAGAAAAGGGGGACTTCACCTAGTAGGACCCCACTCCTGGAACAGTTATTCCCCTTCATTTTATTACACAAAGCAAAATAAATAGATAGCTTTTTTTCCAGCCAGCACTAATGAGATATTTTGCATACAGCTGAGCATAATCATGAAACCCAAAAGGATATCCGAGGTTTTAATTTTGGCATCCTGTTGTGCCTGAGAAGGAACACAGTGATTTATCCATCAAGCTGATACTTTGATGATTTGTAGTTATTTAGTTTTTTGCTAGGATGGGGGTGTTTGAGTTTTTGCTATCATTTTATAGTTATCCCAAACATCACAAGAGGGCACAAAATAAACCGTGTAAAAATAAGTGCCAGTGAATTATTTGTTGAAGCTGAGGTAGGAGCCAGCTGCCTGAAAGCAATGCCTGTTTGGGGGCTTTTTTCTTTTTTTTTTTATTTTTTTTTTTTAAGCAAGTGCCTTATTAAGCTGCTGAGGCAGGACACTTTCAACCAGTGGATTTGATGGTATTTTTGTTAATTGGTGGTCGGGGTTCCCACTCAGGCCAGGCTGTGTGTTGGGAGGAGCAGGGACAGGGCAGCACGGGTCACCCACGGGCAGGGGGGATGGCGAGGCAGGAGCTCTGCCGCACCAATGCCGGGCAGGAGGCGGGTGGCGTTATCGGCAGAGGTGGGCAGGTGAAATCCTGCGTGGACAGGCTGAAGGCCATAGTGGTGTTCATTTCAGTTTCCCAAATCGTTTTCCTCCCTACAGACCTCCCACCCCAGGTGCAGGGGACCCCGTCTCCGGCTGCAGGACCCCCCAATGCCCGGGGAGAAGCACGAGCGTCTCCAAAAGGCACTTCAGGCCAGGTCCCTTGCACCGTGGGAAAGCAGCTGCTGGGGCTGGCAGGGCAGGCGCAGGTCCCCGGGGGGGACAGGCACAGAAGTCCCTGTTATTGTGTGGTCCCTTTTGCAGGCAGCAAGAGCCGGGATGCAGCAAGGAGGTGTTGTGCTGGGAAGAGAGATGAGGGCAAAGGACTCCTGACCTGTTTACCAGCTTCGTTAGCCTGCCGCTCACAAAGCGGCCCTAATTAGGGACGTAGCTATGGAGCTGATTGCCGGGTGCAGCGGCGCGTACTGCAGCCCTGCTTTTTGTGGGGCGGCGGGGTCTGGGTGCTGGCTCCAGCGAATGGGGACCGGAGCTGCTCCGCTCACCTCTCGCTGGGGCCGGGGCAAAGCAATTACGGCGCTCGGGTGCAACATGCTTTGGTAAAAACGTGGTGCCTGGTATTGCTTCAGAGTGAGTCTTAGATGGCGTGTTTATTGAACAATCATCGGGCTGCCAAAAAAACAGGTAGGGATGTAGTCCTGGGCAGAAACAGTAGCACTTTGGTGCTGTGTGCCCTGTTTGCAGGTACAGGGAGGGGACTGGGAAACGCAGCATGCTGGTACAGGGCTGCTGCAGTCATTGGGCTGGCGTTCGTGCTGAGAGTTGTGTCCGGCTGCTGGTGTGCAGCTGAGCTGGAGCCGATGCTTATTTGCGATCCGCTTGTTTCCGTTTGACCTTCTCCTGTTACTGCCTTTTATCGTAAATAAGTCTTCATGCCTGGTGATGTTTATCCCCAGAAGTGTTTCTGGAGCATCGTTGCGCTGCCTCCAGCCTGGCTTTTGCAAGGCGCAGCCCTCGTGCTGGCTCCACTCCCACACTCATCTGGGCCACGGCCCCCGAGAAGTGGGACTTCTGGGGATGCTCCTCTGGAAGCGGTGGTGGGCCAGTGCTGGCAGGACCGCCGCGTGCTCTTCAGACCCGCCACTTCATTCCCAAAGACATGGAAGCCTTTGGCCTCTTTGGAGGGCATCTGCTACCCGCGCTTTCCATGTGGCCAGGTCCCTAACAGGGGACTGTCCCCAGCCTGGCCGAGCAGGGACTGACTTTGTCTACTGATTCTGCATTCAGGTACCCTCTGTCTCTCAAGGCAGCAAGGTTTTACACTGACCCTCGCCGCAGCCCCTAGCACAGCACTTATGCTATGGCACCTTCTGCCATGGTGATCTCATTTTGCTGGGACTTAATGGGATTAGCAGGCAAGTATGTATTCAGGATTGGGGGAGGCTGTTTTGTGAGCAAGCCCAGATGGAGGGAGATGCAGCGCACAGACCTGGGGAGCCCAGGGGAGGCCCACAGCGATGCTCTGCCCTGGGACTCCAGTGCCTGCAGCTCGCTCCCCAAAGCAGCACGAGCATAGCCAGAACCATATGTGTGTTTTTCAAAGGAATATCTGTTTTCCTAAAATTAAGCTTTCCTAGACCTGTCTCTTTTCATTTAACACTTTTTCCCCTGCTGCAAGGCTTACCCCCACCCCCTGCAGCCTGAGTGACTTCTCTCCCATCCAAGTTTCCCAAGCCCTCGAGCCCTTTGAAAGCTTTTGTGGCTTCACGACAGTGAAGCTGTCGGACAGATAAAATATGGGGCGAGCCCTCTGTCAGCAGACCTCGCTGGGGAGCTCCGGCCATGCTTCGTAACCGCATCAGTGCCGTGCTTACAGACCGCTCCGTTCAAGTAGTAGCTGGGTAGTTTCCTTCTGCTGCTCCATCTGCAGCCCCCCAGGGCAGAGGGGAGGCAGGGAGTGGGGGATGCTCCTTCTCTTCTCCAAAGTGAGCAGTGGCAGCATGTCCAGGACATCCTGGGATCAGCCTCCTGGGTGCTGGGCAGATGCTCCCCCCACCTTCCAGCATCTGCTCTGCCTCTGAAATCCTTGCGTAGTGACTCAGCAGCATGTTGAAAAATTCCTGCTCTTTTTCAGCACATGAAAACCCCCAAATCCCATGAATTCCCCCTTAATTTACATCCTGAATGGCTATGTTGGGAAGGAAAATCCTGTGGATTAAGGGACGATGTCACAACATGCCAAGTGAACAAGCAGGAGGCAGCATCTGCCTGGTTTGGGGACCCAAGGATGCTCCAGAAGCATCAGGGAGCGGGTTTGGGACAGAGCAACTCTCTGAATTAATGCTGCTGGGATCAGAAATACCCTTCTCACCTTAAACGAGATGGTGGGCAACTGCTTTGGGTGGCCAGTGAGTCCCTCTTTGTCCTGACGTCCCTGAGCCTGAATCCAGCTGCGTGCCTGTGAGTTGCTGGTGGAGGGGACAGGCTCTTCCCATGGGCTCGCCCGCTGCCTGCCAAGCACCTGCCATCCCTACAGCGATCGGGAAATAGGAGCATCTCTGCAAGGACTTCCAACACCTCCACGTATTTTTGAGGTCCCTAAACTGGATGTGGGGAGCCTTGTGCTTTTCTGTGGTGAAAGCAGCAGCAGCTCATCCAATCGTGCATGGATAAATGAAGTTTTTGAGATGCTTGAAGTGCTACGTATCATCCCTTTTCCTTGGTCAAATGTATTTGGTCGGAGGTGGTGGCAGGGTAGCTCTGGCAGCTGCAGGCCTGGTGGGTAGGTGGCCGTGGGCTCCTTTTCTGCCTGTTAAATAATAATTACGTCTTTTTTGCATCTCCAGGTGCTTTACAGAAGAGACTAAGATGATGGTCCTTGCCTGCAGTTGAGGAGAGGGAGGTGCCTTGAGTTAAAAGCTGTTTCTCGGGGCAGGAGAGTGCCTTGAGCAGGAGGACTGTTCCCCGGGAGGGCAGCGTGGAGAGCCGCGTGCTTTCCTCCCACCGTGTTTGCTGGGCTCAGGAGGAAAAGGTGTCCTGAGCTGTAATGCAATGCTTCTCTAATCTGGGCTTGGAAATCACCACGAAGGAGATGCTGAAAGCCTTCACAGATGTTCCCCTGCAGTGGGCTGGAAGCGAGAGGGAAAGATGCTGGAGATGAAATATTGCCAAGCTTGGAAGGGAGGAGGGGACCAGAGGAGCTGCCTGGGGAGAAGTTGGGCTCAGTCTTCATGGGATGGGATGGGATGATCCTGTGCTGGTGGTGGGGCTCAGGCAGGCTGCTTGAGGAGGGGACAGGTCTCTGTCTCCCCCATGATGGCCTGCAGAGTTTTGGTGCCTCCATCCATCTCGCTATTCCCAAGCCACTGCACAGCCCTGACAGCCTGAGGAGATGCTGCCGGATCCCAGCAGCCTGGGGCCTGACCCAGCTGGGCAGGGAGGAGAGGCTTTAAAAATACATTCCCCGTGCAAAATGGGGACAGAAATAGCATCCCCTACCAGGGCTCAGAGGTTTCGTTTGACTGCGGGGGCACATCCCAGGCTGTCAGCAAGCAGAGGTGTTAGCAGATAGCTCCCTCCTTTCTGACAGAGAAATAAATAGTGTTGAGCAAGCTACCCTGTTGTTCCCCGACACCAACATCTACATTTTTCTGCCCACCCAGCTCCAGCCGAAGGGTGTTACACGGTTGCTAAGCGCCAGCTTTGGTTTTTGCTGGTGAACCAATGGAGCATTTGCAAACTCTGCAGCCTTTGCTGAGCTGGCAGCTGCCCGAAGCAGCCCTGGCAGGAGGTATATTTTTAAGCAGGGGGTGCCAGCCCCTTCCTGGGGGTTATGGGGCTGCAGATGCTAGAAGGGGCAGTTGTGCCCTTCTTCCTGCTTCTCCCCAGCTGGCGTGCATTACTTCCCCTCTCTCTCATGTTTCTTGGCATGAGGTTTCTTGTGCAAGACCTGAGCTTCCTGCTAGGTTATGCAGTGGTTTGGTTTTTAAGCCCTATCCGGAGCTGTACCCCATGGGGGTCTTCAGAGCCTGGTGCAGAAGGTGCTCCTCGGATGGGTGAGCTGCAGAGGAGGTTGGTCCCCAGCGCCGGGCTTGTACCTCTGTTGGGGCTCAGCCTGCTTTTTGGAGAAAGCATCTGACTTCCTAATACCACCATGGGGGCCAGAGGCTACGTACAAAGTGGCAGGCTGGAAGTGCCCCCGTGCCCAATGTGGCTCTGTCTGGGGAGCACAAAATCAGGCTTAGGAGAAGGTGTGGGTAGGTACAGGCAGGCAGTCAGGGAGGTCCCCGGGGCAGGTTTGCAGTGACGCTGCCAGTTCCCATGTCAGCAGCTTGCGGGTGCCAGCCGGAGCCCAGCTCAGGCCTTTACGTGTGAGCACTGCTAGGAGCGGTGGGTTTATTTTTAGTCCTGCGAGCACTTGCTCTGTCCCCCGCAAAACCATCTGCTGCCTCCAGTGGGGCTGGTTTGTTGGCTTTGAGTCAACAAAGCAAAACCCCTCCCAGGTTTTCCATTTATTGGCCGCAAACCAGGATGTTTTTCATGCTCATCTTCTGCCTCCTGCCCCCATGTCCTCTCCCCACCCTCCCACGAGTCTTTTGGATGAGGAGTCTTGGGCCGAGTCTGATTCTTCCCTCAACTTCGTGCTTCAGTCGGGCAGAGCACCGGGGTGCCGGGAGGGGACTCGCTCTGATGCGACCTGGGGATGCTCCCAAGGGTGCCCAAGCCCCTTTGCAGGGAGTACCAGATGCTCACCAGGCTTAAGATGAAAACTGGAGCTTAATTATGTTGAGTTACTGATCAGCAGTGGACGTGGTGCCTCTGCTGAGTGAAAGCGAAGATGCTGAGAAATGCACTTGGTGAGGACCAGCTCAGCTGGTCTGTTTGTAAATGTGGGTACCAACATGAAGGGAAGGGTTGAAAAGCAAAATGAGGCAGCCTGAGGCTAATGAATGTGTGCTCCCCATGTACAGAGTGGCTTTCAAGGCTTCCCAAGGCTGTGCCTGCAAAATCCCCCCGCTCAAAACCTGGGGGCTGGGGTCCCCACTGGAGGTTTTTGTCACCAGGGTGAGTGGCCCAGCAAGAGAGAGCTGTGAGTCTGACGTGGCCAGGGGATGTTGGCCATGAGAGAGTGGGACAAAATGAGGTTTGGGTTTAGCCACAAGCGACCGTCTCCTTCCCAGCATCATTCCCAGCCAGTGAGTACCTGGTTTGGCAGCATGCAGTACGTCTGTCCGACTGGGCTTTATGTGGTTTAATCTCATACGTTTGTACCTGCTGGGGCAGGATTCATCCCGCTGGATGGCGACGTGGCAAAGGCAGGGCTCAAAGCGTGCTCAGCAAATGAGCTCCAGGTTTCCAGCTTTTGTTGGGTTTTGTTTTGCAACCAGGTCCAAACCACGAGGCTTGTTCTCAATAAAACAGAGCAAACAACCACACCAAAAAGGAGGGGAAAACAGACTGTTTTCATCTCAGGCTTGTTGAGAGAGCTAATCATTTCACAGGGGGGGTCACAGCATTTGGGAGAAGCCCAGGAGAAGATATTGGGATGTTTGTTCTTTGAGCCCAGAACTTTGCTGGTGCCCAGGTTTAGCTACGTGTGGCTTGTTCATTGCCAGCCCTGCTGTGAGTGTCATTTTGCAATTATCTGCGATCCTTTGGGGTTTAATGAGGCCTCTAAGCTTTCAGATGAATAACTAGCTATTTTCTGCTCTTTGCTATGAAGCCATGAATGGTTTCCACCAAAAAAATCCTGCCTGTCCAGCTATAGTCAGGATGGTCTGGGGACTACTCTGCACACAGAGTCAAATAGTTTCATCCTTCATCCAACACCATCAAGGAGTGTCGTGGGCTTGGGGGAGTCAAGCTCCTCTGTTTTGTAGCAGTGAGCTACAGCCGTGCTGGGTGGGACTGGCAGCCCCTCCAACAGCACCCAGTGGGTGCCACTGAAAGGGTTCACAAATTAGGGTGTCTCCAGTTCCCATCCTATATAAGAGCCTCCATCAAGGGCTTCCTTCTTGGATGAGACTGCAAACGGGGGGTACAGTCCAGGCGCTGGGTGAGGAGCCTTCATCTGCAGGAGCCACGTGGCCGATGGCTTGGGGCTGGCCCGGCTGTGTCTGGAGAAAGCCAGCAAGCCCAGAAGGACACAGCGTGTGAGTCCAGTTTGGTGGGATCTCCCCGAAAACCAGACTGCCTTACTTGGGACTCACTGCCCAAAACTCTCCGTATATTCCCAGCGCGCACGTGTGTCGGGCAGCATCCAGAGGTCGAATGGCAGAGGGCTGGGGCAGCAAGGCTTGCAAAAAATGCCAACAGGCTCTGTCATAATGCCTGGGAACCAGGTCCGTCAACACTGGCATCACTTTGACCTCCTGTGCCATGCCAGCCTGAAATGCTCATCTGTTCTCAGGCTCCGCGGTCCTGAGTGCCTCCACCTCCCCTTGGGGTTGGTTGCGTGTCCCAGCAAGACGAGCCTAAGAAGTCCCAGAAGACTGAGGAGAAAATGGCCGGAGACCAAATTACGCAGAGGGTACGGTGATGTGAAATGAAAAACTTTTCTTGTAGAGAAAGCTCAGGACTTTCTGCTGGTGAACCATCACTGTGGCAAGTGTGCGGACTCTGCAGCAGTGGCAGGAGGAGAAGGAGGAGGTGGTGTCCACCAAGTTGTTTTCTGGAGCTGTGAGCCCAGAGCTCTTGGCCCAGACTCCAGCTATAAGAAGTGCAACGGAAGAAAGTCCAGTTATTTTCCTGAAATTTTTTTAGCAATTCAGGGCCAACAACATTTTTCTGCTGAAGTACATGAATGATTTGGGGTTTTTTGCAGCTAACCCTCCCTCAGTAAGCTGAACCCTGGTAGGCGTTTTCTGGGACTCTCCAGGACATCAGTCCCAGGGCAATCAAGAGTATCTGGGATGCCTGAAAAAGCCTTCCCTCCAATCACTTCCTCACCGCTGCTCTCCGGGTGTTCCCTGTGAGGAGGCAAATTAAGGATCCTTAAAGTTATGTCTTTTAACAGGCAATCAGTGCTCCTCTCGGCAGGGAGGGGTGTTCATCAACAGTCACACAGGTCCTCACGGTGAGGTAAGCATCACATCGGATGGTGCTGCCTTCCAGCAGAAGACGTCTTTGCATGCAGAAGGCAGCGCGCACACAAGGATGAAATTTTGACAGCTCGCAGTGGTATCACCTATATGGATGCACAGGCTGGGGAGACAGGCGAAGACGGAGATAACCCCTTGCTCCGTGTCTAGGCGGCACCTAAAGACCAAGCAGGGCTTTGGAGGTACCACATGGCTCCAGTGGGATGTTCCCAGGGGACCACTGTGCTCCCGCAGCTCCCAATGCCGTTTTTCCCAAGGGAACGGGAGTGGCAGGGGCATGTAAGACGAGAGCTCTTGGAGGCAGCTCAGCCTTGGTATAGTGGGGTTTTGGAGCTCATTTATTCAGCAGCTCCTTACAGCCTTCACAAATGGATGCTGCTAAGTACAGAGACGTGACCGCTCCAGAGCTCAGTTATTTACAGCTCACTGCAGCTGACTTACGCCGCCTCTGTCAGCAGGGCTGTGAGGGGGGAAGGAAAACCTTCTGGAATGAGAGCCAGGAGATACAAAAATCCCTTCTTGCTTTTCTTCCTCTGTTGTTACAAACCCTGACCCCGTCCCAGCCTGACGTGTCAATAAATATGGGTTTGGGGGAAATCTGGGAAGCAGCAGGGAAATATCCGTGGGCTTAGGTGGGGACCATGTGGAAACGTGGCAGGAGCTTCTCCTCGCTTTGACCTTAAAATGTGCATTTAAAGCTAAAGCCAGTTCTCCTCAGCCAGCTGAAAACAAAAGAGCTTTTCGGCCTCGCTGTGGCCAGCTCCACCCTTGCAGCATTTACACGACGGGCTCTGTTGAGCCTTTTTCCTCTTGGATGCTCTTTGCCTCTGATGTATAAAACAAAAGAACCCTTCACGATGTTAAAAATCAAATGTCCTCATGAAATGTCTCAGTCATTGGCTGATGGGTCTGGTTTCCCCAGTCCCCCAGGGAAAAGGATTTGCAGACAGACTCCACGTGTAGGTATGGGAGATGTGGGAGAGACGTCTTCCAGGAGCGTGGTCTCTGCACTGCTCCTGGGGGTTACCAAGCCAAGCCTTGGCTGTCGGCATCTGCAGTGTTCACTGCTGCAGAAGGCAAGGCCTCACGGGGAAGGCAGAGCTCATGGAGAACATTGTGAAGAGCTGGCAGGGAGGAAAGAAAGGTGGTGCTGTGCCTGCAAAGGACCTTCAGAGCTGAGACAAGAGGCAGGAAGAAAGTGCAAGCATACAAGTCACACGCTCGGGGATGACGAAGCCTGTGCTCTGGCTCTCTCCTGGCTGCCCACACCTGTACTCAGCCCACGGCCACGTCCAACCCAGCAGCATCTTTTGAGCTGCTTTGATTGGCAAGTGCTTGAAGCTCCGTGGGTTTTTGTTTTCACTTGGTTTGGGTTGTTTTTTTTCTTTTTCTTTTAATAGTAGGGCTCATTTTCATGCTGACTACCAGATATATGTGGCTTGCAGCTACTCAAGCAGGTGTTCCAGCCCGTTTGTGGTTCTCAGTTGCTTCATCCCCATGGTTTATTTAGTGTTGCTCCTTTTTCCACCCAAGGTAGAGCTGCCTGTTAAGGTGTTTTCCTCTAGGTCCGTTCTGCAGGAGAGCTGCGTGGTCATCAGGAAATGTCTGGGCATCTCTAAGGATAGTTGTTTTTGTGATACAAGTGATGATTTGTCTCTAGGCTCATCCCTGCTGGGGATGCAGGGGAGGAGCAAAGCCAGGCAAAGGGCAGCCTGGCCATGCTCAGTTAACTTCTCTTTCTTCGTGTGCTGTATGGCTGTTGAATTTCTTAAAGCAGTTTTGTCTTCCTCCATTTCTCTCCATGCTTTCCATCTCTCACTCATTTCTGCCTGGCTCTGTTGCTTCCTTTGCTCCTCAACCCCCTTGGCCACTTGTCCAGCTGCTTTTTAATCTGTTTGCCTCCCCTGCCCTCCTTTCTACCCTTATGCAGCTCTCTCCTGCTCCACACTCGATGTGTTTGCCAGCGGCGTTTTCTCTGCAAGCTGTTTGTCTGGCTGCGTAATGTTTGCAGGGTGCTTGTCCTTCGCAGTCTGGTGCACGGTCTTCACTGAGGGGTGACCCCGCGGGGTGGCACCTGAACCTCCCTTGGATGCTGGTGCTCACTCAGCCATGTCACTTGTTCACTTGATTCATCTGAATTTGAAGGGATGAGACGGGGAGAAAAGCCTCCCAGCCATCAAATGTCCTGAGTTCCCACCCGTTACCATAGGATGCTGGTACCTAAGCGCTCCAAGGATTTGGGGGCTGCAGAGGGACCGCTCAAGGAGGGCATCCCCCAGGCAGGAGCTGCTGGTAATGTCCCATGGCTTTCATATGCAGACTACTAAATAAGTAGCTAAATTCTGTTTTGTTAAAAAATAAGATAAAAATAAAGCCCCACTCTTTTGCGCAGAGTTATTCGTGCGTAGCAAAAAATAGAGCTGGTATGCGATGCCTGCCTGCAATGTACTCCAGGAGCTGCAAAGGCACTAGCTGGCACTTTGGGACCAAGGGAAAGATATTATTTATAGCTAGGCTCAGTAAATCATTCCACCGAAGGTTTTCTTTCTTCGAGCCCGCTCCCTCTTCCCTTTGCAGCATTACTGTCCTTTTCCCTTACCACTTGCTAGCAACATTGCACTAATTGTGCACAAACTTGTAGGGAAGTAAGCGGCATCTCTTCCTTCTCTGGTCCCAAACCAGAAGGCACTGGGTGACAGGGGCTCATACCCAGAGGTGAATTAAATCAGCGCCATGAAGCCAGAGATGAATCTCACCACACTTGTCCCTGCGCTCCATCAGAGATGGATATTTGTTTCCAAGTGTGGCACCATGCAGATAATTTTTAGAGGGTCCTTTGCTCACCAGCAGGGATCTGGTTGGGAGCCGTGGGGTTATTCCCCAACTTCCCCCACACCCTTACTCTTTTTGTAAACTGAAAAACTGGGAATTTAAAGTCCAAAGACGTGTGTCAAGTGATCATCAGAGAATAAATCTGCGTCCTTAACTTACTTATGACTTACCTGGCATATTTTGAATAATTGATTTATCTAGCGTCAGGCACTTGGGAGGGTAATGGAGGATGATGCTGCAGGGTCAGAGGCATGTGAAGAGGGAAATAAAACCCTGAGAAGGCTGTTTTGAAGAAGCTGGTTGAGATTGGGGTTGCTTTGATGTCCAGCTTTGCTTTGGCAGATGCCCTCTGTGTGAAAAGCTGCGGAGGGACCACGTGGTGGGGGGCAAGGGGCTGTCATTGGGCCATGACGTGCTGCAGCAGAGCCTAACCCCGCTCGCCCCTTGCCTGTCTTCCAGCCCATCACTTCATTGCGGCGACGGCGTGCCAGGAGGCGGACTACGGCTGGATGATCCGGCACTACTGCCTGAAGCAGTTCCAGCTCAGCATGGAGGGAATCGGGCAGCGGCTCTGGTGCGACTGGGACGAGACCGTGGGGTAAGTGAGGTCTCTCTGCTCGCCCCTCCCTTCCCAGCGTCCCAGGACCACCTGCACCCATCTTTGATTTTCGAGTGTGAGGAGGGCAGTGGTGGGTTTTATTTCATGGAGGGGAACAAATGTGCTGTTTCACTCCACTTTGCAAGTGCTGATGCCACCCTCGCTCCACCCCTGCTGGGTCCAGCTGAAGGGTCTTCCCTGTCCCAGTTGCTTGTGGAGGCGCCATGAGGTGGCCTTGGAGGGGGGAGCAGTGGGTGTTGTCTACCTGGACTTCAGTGAGGCTTTTGACCCTGTCTCCCATAAGATCCGCACAGACAAGCTGATGAAGCGTGGGCTGGATGAAAACTGGCAGAATAGCCAGGCCCAGAGGGTGGTGATTGTTGGACAAAGACTGGTTGGAGACCAGCAACTAGTGGTGTGCCCCAGGGGTCACTGCTGGGTCCAGTCCTACTTAACCTCTTAATTAATGGTGTGGGTGATGGGCCAGAGTGTACCCTCAGCAAGTTTGCAGATGACACCAGACTGGGAGGAGTGGGTGACACACCAGAGGGTGGTGCTGCTGTCCAGAGAAATGGGCTGATGGGAACCTCATGAAGTTCAACAAGGGGAAGTGCAAAGTCCTGCACCTGGGGAGGAACAACTCCAGGTCCCAGGACGTGCTGGGGATCATCCAGCTGGAAAGCAGCTTTTCAGAAAAGGCCCCAGGGGGCCTGGTGGGCACCAGGTTGAACATGAGCCAGCAATGTGCCCTTGCAGCAAAGAAGATGCATGGTGTCTGGGGCTGCATTAGAAGTGTCTCCAGCAGGTCGAGGGAGGTGATCCTTCCCCTGTACTCAGCACTGGAGAGGCTGCCCCTGGAGTGCTGGGTCCAGTTCTGGGCTCCCCAGTGCGAGAGAGACATGGACATACTGGAGAGAGTCCAACGAAGGGCCATGGAGATGATGAAGGGACTGGAGTATGTCTCCTATGAAGAAAGGCTGAGAGAGCTGGGGCTGTTCAGCCTGGAGAAGAGAAGGCTCAGGGGGATCTTATTAAGGTATATAAATATCTGAAGGGAGGGTGCAAAGAGGACGGAGCCAAGCTCTTGTCAGTGGTGCCCAGTGACAGGACCAGAGGCAATGGGCACAAACTGAAGCACAGGAGGTTCCCTCTGAACATCAGGAAATGCTTCTTCACTGTGAGGGTGACCAAGCCCTGGCACAGGTCACCCAGGGAGGTTGTGGGGTCTCCATCTTTGAGTATCTTGGAGATACTCAAAAGCCATCTGGACATGGTCATGAGCAACCAGCTCTAGGTGGCCCTGCTTGAGCAGGGGCATTTGGACAAGATGAGGTGAACCTCCAGAGGTTCTCCCCAGCATCATCCATTCTGTGATTAAATGGGCTTTCAAGGAGCCCAACCTAAGCAGTGTTTGGAAATCAGGATGGCAGTCTTGCTCAATACAATTATGTACCTATGAAGACATAGGTACACACACGCCCCAGTGGGGGAGCTTCAACGGGAAAAGACCACTCTTCTCACTGTCTGCTACATGCTGGGTATGTACATGTGTTAATAAGGCAGTAGATTGGGATCCCCATCACAGCTCAATTACCTCTTCTGGTGACTCACTGCTTGATGGACATATTTTCCATGAGATTTTTCTTTTTTCTCAGCACTCAGGTTCTCCAGACAGTCCAAAATGCCCTAACTCAGCTTGAAAACTCCATAATCCACTGAAATGCTCTCAGACCCTATAAGAAAATCCCAGGCTGTCCCGCTGGACCTGCTGGCTCGCCTGCTAGTTCCAAAAGTTGTGTGTTGATTTTTCTTAGCAACTAGAGGGAGAGGCTGGCATGGTACGGCATGGCAGTCTTCTGCTAAGCCTCCTGTTTGTAATCAGTGTCAAGGAATTAGCGGTGATTTATGACTTAGGAGTACTGGAGATGTGGTCTGCTTTCCTGGCGGAGTGCTCGGAGGCATCCTTTGGGGGAATAATGAGGGTGTTAAGGGAACCCTACTTAATGCAGCAGCATCAGGGAGAGCAGGGATGTTGCATCTGGGGAACGTGCTGCTCTGTGGGGTTCTTTTTTGTCTTTTTTGGGCATTTTTTTTTTTTATTGCAAACTATCTGAACGATGCTTTCTTTGGATTAGCTCTTTCCTATTTATAATCAGCAGAGCTGATTTTTTCGGCGCTGCCATGGCGTAAATCATTCTCCTGGTGAGATGGTTTTGATTAACGTTGTAAAGACTGGTTAGGGGTGTCTGTATATTGGTGTGAGGGCCTGAAAAGAGAAAATAAAAACCCGTTCTCCACGCTGAGCTGGCTTTCCACATCATACAGCGTTGTTGTGCCGTGGCCTTTCTCTGGGAAAATGAAGCGGTGAACAAAAGTGAGCTCTTGCAGCACCAGGCAGGGATTGAGGTCAGTTGGAAATGGTGAGCAGATGTTGCCATATGCCATGAGTGTTTTGCACAAAAATTAGAGTTTTTGTAAGATTTTGGTTGATTTCCTGCTTCATGCCCCTTTCTTCTGTACCAAATTAAAATCTCTGTATATATGTGTGTATGTAAACATACATACATACATACATACAGATAGATAGATAGCTTTTGAAAAGGAGAGCTTGGGTTTTCCTTCCCCTTTATTGGTGACAAAATGGAGGGGAAGAAAAGAGAGTGGAAAGACTGTGGGAGGTTTTCTGGTGCTGAGAAACCTCACCTGGTCCTCAAAAATGTCCAGGGCTGCTGCCGTTGCTCCAGCCCCCAGCTGCCGTGGGGGTCACTGGGGGACCTGTCCCCCTCTGTCAACACCTTTGGAGGCAGCATCCAGATGTGGTGAGCAGCAGGAGAAGGGGATAACCACGTCCCTGGGTCTCCTGGCTGCACTGGAGCCACCGGCTGCGCTGCTCCCGCCCCTGGGGCCATCCCAGCAGAGCTGTCCCAACCTGGGCTGCCCCCATGCAGGGGCTGAGTGTGTCCCAGGGGCAGGACTTTGCTTTTGGCCCTGGTTTGGTGCTATGTGCAAGGTTGATGAGATGCAATCCATCTCCTCCTCCAGACCTTCAGTGAAGCCATTACACAGGAAGCAGAGGTGTATTAAAGAGCTTGTTCTTTATCTCCGACATCCTGTTTTTCTTCTAAATAGCTTCTACTAAACTTGTTATCCTTGAGGCACTTGGAGGAAATGTTGATAAACTTGCAGTGTTTAATTTGATTGCATGAGTCCATTTGGTCCGTGCAAACACAGGGCTCAGGTTATTTAAGAGATGACATTCCTCTGATCCTTCTGTGCCCTCAGGACACTGGGAAAATCAGGTAGAAACAGCTCAGCTACTGCTGTAAATAAGCTGCTCTGCAAGGATATGGGGTTCGGGTGGCCACCTTGCTCGACACCCCTGCTCCCTGGGTGTGCGTGGGATGCACCATCCCCTTTTAGGAGAAAAAGTACTGTTAGGAGATGTCACAGCAGGAGTGGGCAGGGGGTGGCATAGGCTGGCTGGTCACCCCTCTGGCTTTAGGGGGAAGGGCTTGACTTCCACCAGATGTGAGATGAAAAAATGGAAATAAAACACCTGCCTAGAGCCTCATCTCCTCTCTATATCTTCCTTCAAACCGAGGAATTTTGATGCTTGAAACCTGTCCAAAACAAGAATGAGAAATACTTGAAGTTTTTGCCTCTGACAGGTCCCGTACCATCAGCAGCATTGGGTTTGGAGTTGTGATTTCTCATATGCAGCATTTAGCGGGGAAATGCCCGTTAGGCCTATCATTTACTGCTCAATTGAGAATGACATGATGGGAACATCTGGATAAATGAATTGTCTCAGCAGAGTTTGTAATTGTGGTTTATTGGTCCTATTTATAGGCTGCAGATTATCCTCCCATCTTACCTCAGAACCGAGCTCTTGCATCGCTGGTACTGCTGTGTCCAGCTGTAACGGAGGGGTCTCTCGGGACCAGGAGTGGTTGCTGAGGTTGGGCTTGGACCACGTGAACAAGCACCAACTCTCTGAGAAGGTTTGTCCAACACCGTTGAGCTCTGCTGGCTTTCGTAGCCATGCTTATTTGGGGAAAGTTGATAGTTTTCGATATGCAAAATCACGTACCAGGGAAACTTGTGTAAGCTGTTAAATGCTTCAGGAATGGGATGCTAGGTGGTTTGTAATAAAATAATTAGTTCCAGAAGCTGGCCATGAACGCTGTCTCCTGGGAAGGAAGAAGGACTGCTCTGAGAGGTGTTTTCCCTCGAGTCATCTGGTTTCCTTCCCTCTCTTCCTCCCCAAAGGACGAGCGATCCGGTGTGGCCTTGGATGCTCCTGCTGGAGCCGTGCGTGCCGGTGCCTGCTGGGTCGGCCGCCTGCCTGCCCACTCACGTGCTGCAAGCTGCCCTCTCCGGCCCCTCTGTGGCATTGCCCCGTGGATCCCTGGCCTGAGACCAATTTAGACCAAGGACCCTGGTGTTTTGTTATCCAGGGCTTGCAGCCACCCCATTATTTAAAGCTGGAGGTGCATCATAGTCTTCTCTGCTTCATGGTGGTGGCCAAGCTGCTTTGACCGGGAGCTCAGCTGTGCATGACCAGTTATCCCGAAGATCAACTTGGCTATTTTGGTTCCAGGTCCGGATTCATCAGCACAGCGACTGAGATGGGGGATTAGCTGTGGTCTCCCTCGGGGCAGCTATTTTGGGGAGGCGGAGCACTGCTGGCAGAGCAGGAGCTGCTAGAGGGGTCGGGCTGCCAGCTGCTCACCCATGAATGCATCAGAAGGAGCTGATGACTTGTAGATATTTTTCCTGCACGGTTTTAGCTCGCCAGCGAGCTGCGGCCAGGGGACAGCTTGGCAGGATGGTTTTTGCACGGCGTTGGTGCATCAGGCAGCAGCAAGCAGGACGGGAGGATGCTCGCTGTGCTGAGTGGTGCCGCAGCTGCGGGTGTCACTCCAGCCGAGCCAGGCGCCTTCATCCAAAATATACCCGCCCTGTGTGGCGTGCCTAAAAATCTCTGGGGAATGCAGTCCCATCGTTGTGGGCATCCTGCGGGGAAGGAGCTCACCAGCGTGGTGTTTCGCCTGCCGGTCTGACAGCTGCAGCTGGGTCCAGAAACGTGCCGATGCTGCCAGCTCCTGGCACGCCTTGTACCCTGCCCCACTCCTACCCCTGCTGCGAGGCTGCTCTCACAGCTGTGAATACGCTCACAGTGTGTCTTCAGGTTATTTATCCATTTTCTTATAGACAGCAGATTGATCTATTATCTTACTATCTCATTACCTACTTATTTATCTTCAGGTTGCCAGGTCCCTTCTGGATACCCCTTTACCATGTCTCCAGGCTCACCCTGCAACCTTGCAGAGGAAGAAATCAATTTTTTCTTTTAATTTACAAAGCAAAAGGAAAGCCTCGTGGGGTTTTTTTGTTGTTGTTGTTTCTTCTCAAGCAAGGGATTTGGGGAGGACAGGAAAAAATCCTGATACTCATGGCAAAAGGGAGAGTTGGCGATCCTATGAACCCTAACCGGTATCCGTAGTGTAACACCGTCCGCACCAAGGCGCTGGCAAGGAATAAGTGGCAGATCGAATTCCACTCTCGGTTGCAGTGGTAAAAAACCAGAGGCGTTGCTTAGGATTTACAGCGCTGTAAGCATTCGGGTCCCATCAAACCATAAATCAGTCCTCGATTGCTTCCCACCAGTGGCCCAGCCCTGTCCCCGTCCTGCCCATGGGCGTTCGTCCCCGCATGGTCCCCGTGCTGGCGGCCTCTTCCTGCCGCAGCATCCTTTAAACCCAAACTGTTTCCATGGTGATGAGGAAAACAGTTTTAATTGCAGTTCACATTAGGTAGGGAAAAAAAATATTTAGAACTAAGCAAAGCCATACTTTTCAGGGCAAGCTGCCTGTCTCCCTGCCCGCAGCCTGTGGTGGTGGGATGGCGTGGGAAAACCTGCCCTGTTCCCAGTGCTATCCTACATCAGCTCAATAATCACAATTTGCAATATTTTTTTTTAGTAATTAAAGCTAGTCTTTTAAGGCATTTTTAAGGATTTTGAATTAAGATGCTGGTATTTAAGGCAAAACTGAGGGAGAGGAGGGGGGGCAGGAGAAGGTGGCCTGGGCGCAGACCGCTTCTTCTTTCCCTCTCCCCATGTGTCGAGTGGTCTCTGGGGACACGCTGACCATCATGGGGAGCTAAAGACGTCCTCCATACTCAGCGCTCCTCCAGCTGTGGGCATCCCTCCATCCCTCCATCTCAAACCACTGGCGAGCCCCTGAGAGCTGCTGTTCCCAGGGCAGCCCTCACTGGGCTGCAGGTGATTTTTGGCAATGGGAAAGATCCCAGACAAGCCCAAGCCCGGTTGGGAACAGGGAGCGTGACTTGGGGACACTTCTCCTTGAAGCCACCGAGCTCTCCTCGGGGTTGGGGGAAGCAGGCACAGGGGAAGCACTGGCCCAAGTGCTCTGACCAGGATTTTTTCTGCACGTGCAACCAGACAGTCCTTGCGAGAGGCAAGAAGAGATTTTAAATACCTTCCTGTGGGGGCAGAGGTGCCCAATGGACAAGGTTTTGTCACATCCTCTAATTCCAAATGTCATCTTAACTAAAACTCCTCCGTTGCCAGCCAGGTTTTGCAGCCTGGCTTGCAGCTGTTATGAACAGCACACGGCGCATAGCTTCGGGCTGCGCCGGCTATTCGTAGACCCCGGCAAACAGTGTTGAAAACACCTGCTCCTTTGGTTACTTGTTGCTCCCTGGCAGGTTGGGAAGTCGGGGACAACCATCCTTAGATGTTGCATCCTTAGATCTCTTGGCCGCTCTGCAAAGCCGCAGGGACGTGCCACAGTGCAGGTCTGTGGTCTGGTGGCTTCTCTACCTCCTTATTTACCCTGACCGAACTGAGCCATCACGGAGCTTGTTGGAAGCCCAGCCAGGGCTCAGCCCTGTGGTTAATCCCCTGCTTTCTGTAATGGCCATAAGGCCCTGCTCAGCTGGTTTTAGAGGGCAGCCAGCCCCTGGTCTGCGGGGTGAGGGAGGAGAGGACATGGGGTGTGGGCATTTCTCTGCACACCGCCGCCTCGGGTCTGATGTGGGGTCAGTGGCATTCAGGTCTCTTAGGTCCTCCCCAAAACATTGTCTGGGTGTTTTGCCAGGCATTGCAATCCCCAGACACCCCTGATGCTGCCACCTTGGGTTTCCGTCCTCATCATCATCTCCAAGGTGGTCCCAGCTGCTCCCCGGGGGCTCCCTAAACACCCGGCCCCTCTCTTCCCCCAGCCGCCTGCCCTGGCAGCGGGTGACAGCCTGAGCCCTGCCCCATCCAGGGCCGCAGCAGCAGAGCCGGTGGCATGCCGTGCTGCTCTATTTCTGCAGCTGCATCAGCCACCGGCGTCGTGTTTTGCTTCAGCTGCAGCAGCAGTGGGGTCCCTCCCTGGGCCATAGCTGGCAGCAGCAGCCCAGCCCTGGCAGCATCCCTGGAACAGCAGGGCATGGCATGCGGTCCTCCATAGTGTGGGACATGGGGCTGAGATTTGGCGATGCCTGTCTCCTGCTTGCAAGGATATCATCTCTGGAGGCTTTGTTTCGGAAGGTCTGTGCCCTCACTCAGCTGGAGGAGATGGTGTTTTGGGTGATGGAGGCTTGCAAATGAGCTGTGGGGTTGTCTGAAAGCCAAAAGCTTGAGCCTATCTTATCTTCTCCGCAAAGAGAGTTTTCACCCTGTGACTGAGGATTGCCCTCTTTCTGGACACCAGAAATAGTATGGTCACCCCTGCAGCTCCCGGAGCTCAGCTCAGCTTTGCCTGGCAGAGTGTGGCAGGGGGATGTCGCCCTCCTGGGCTGGGCTGTGGGGCGGGAGGTGGGTGGCAAGGGGAGGGCAGAGCAATCGTACTGGGCAGCAAAACACCACCACCCCCCCCCGCGACCCGCCCCCCCCCCCCCAAGAGGTTTCACCATCAGCACGGGCTGAATTCCCCAGTGGGACCATGCTGGTGTGGTGCTAATGTAATAACACGGCTCTGCTTGTTGGGAGAGAGAGAGAGAACCAGATGCTGCTTTGGAAATGCAATGGGATGAACGTTTGCCATGGCTGTGGCAAGGCAGAGCACACTCAGCCCGGGGCATCAACACTGCTGCTTTCCAGTGGGATCATGATCCCTTCCGACAAGACACCGCAAGCAGCAGCCTGGGTCCGACCGGTCTGGTTTATCCGTATCCCAGCAAATGGATCCCTTTGGTAGCCCTCTGCGGTAGCTGGCAGCACACCTGTAAGGAGAAGGCCCTCCATGCCACATGTGTTGGTGCTCTGCATGTGAGGACAGAAGCCGGACGGAGTCTTGCAGGATCGTTCTCCGAACGCTGTGAGACACGGCAGCTCAGGACCCGTGCAGCTGGAGGGGATGGACTCAGCTGGTGGGTGACAGCTCGTGTCTACGGATGGCCAAGGGTCTGTGAGATAAAGTGGAAGAAATTAAAGCACTCAGCTACAGCTGAGAGTTCGGCTCTGCTTTTAGTTGGCTGTTCATAAAACTATCATGGTCAAGTAGTGCTTTGTGTACGCAAAGGGCAGAAAATCATCTCTTGAAGAGCATCCAGACTTGCTTTCCCTTGGCCAAGAGCTCAGCAGCCCTCGTTGTCACTTCTACACCTCTAGCTGTTGCTGAAAATGTTTTGGTTTCCCTCCAGGTCCCTCCTGCTCGCTCCCCGCTGGGCTCTGGGGGTGTGCGGGGCTGGCAGGTGGCCCGCGATGCCACCCTGCTCCTGCTGAGGACGCGATCCCACCCAGAGCAGGGTGGCTTTAACAAAGTCAGGGGACTTGAAAGTAAAAGGGACAAGCGACTTAGGGTATCTTAAGCTGCAGCTGCAGTCCCCCATCAGGATGGAAGGACCTCCTTCCACACCTGGACAGATGGCCATAGCCCCATGGCCACCTCCTTGCCCCTGCTACACTGCTCATAGAGTGGGTCATAGCCCCGCAACCACAACCACAACCACCTCCTCGCCCCCCCCATCCTGTTGGCGGGGCTGTAGCCGCTCGGCTCCTCTCCTCGGCTCCATCCTCTCCCCCGCCGGCGTGCATGGAGACATCCGAGTGCTGCAACACAGATGCTGCCTAAGTGCAAAGTGTAATTACAATTTAGCCTTTTATTTGCTGACACCATTTTGCTTTTGTTACTTGCATGTTTTCACGTACAATGATGGGAGCAGCTATTTATCAGCACGGAAGTACGGTCTGAGCCGGGGAAGGGCTAAGCCAGCTGCTGTAAGGCCCTTCGGTTTTAAAAATAGCTTTTATTCACTTCTTTTTGTTAACTCTTTCCCTCTGGTTCCTGAAGATGGTTTAGCTCCTGAGATCTGCTAAGGCTGCTGCTGAACGGGAAATGGTAATTTTGCACATTGAGATGCTGAGCAGAAGCTGCTCTTAGTAGCGCCAGGCGCCCCATTAATTAAATCACCGGACTCCGCAGGGCCTCCCTCTGGCGCTGCCATGTGCCGATGGGCACGGCGAGGCAAGCGCCGCCTGCCCGAAATCCCAGCCGATGAGATGCAGAGAGGCTGCGGCAAGTAGCTGGGGAGCTGCTTATAAAATATTTCTTCCCCCAAGCGGATTTTTAATTGGCTAGCTAGGTTTTGGTTAGCTCTGCTTCTCTAGGCTTAGATGTGAATAACTGGGATGAGGAAAAAAAAATATATATACACACACCCCCATATATTTTTTTTTTAATGCATAGCCAATTTTAAAGCAGGTAACATTTGAAACCCACGGTAATACCTGTCCTTCCAGAGTGTGGCTGGTGGGACCAGCACAGGGGCTGTCCTCGCTCTGCGGTGCCTTGCGCTCAGGGCTGCTCCTTTTTTCCCAAATAGTTGGGAAAAAAAAAAAAAAAACAACAAAACCTAAAGCTCAAAAAATGGACTTGCTGGCCATTGAGAGGTGGGATGGGTCGTGGTCCTGCGGCCCCACAAAGCGGGGTTCTGCAGAGAGATGAGCTTCCGAAGCATGCTGTTGGTTCATATGCACCGCCCCATTTTTAGGCAATTAAAAGGAGAATTTCAAGTACTGTGCTTCTAGTAATTTCCTTCTGTAAATGAAAACTCCTTATGCTTTTGGCTGTGGGTGAGCACTTGAAGTGCACTCAAAGTGGCAGAACCTGATGAGAATTAAGAAAACCCCACATATATTTTTATACCTACTACCTACAATCTCAAAAAAAAAAACCACAAACCACCAAAAAAAAATTCAACTCACTCAGATGATAACAACCTCAAATACCATCTCAAATAACATATACATTCATCTACAGCAGAAAGTATATAATATTTTATATTTTAATATAAATATTTTAATACCGGGTGGGGGAGGTGGCGTGCTGATGGCTGTGTGCTGGTCCCTGGTGCCACCCCGGCGCCCTTGTCTGTGTTGCAGCACCTACGGGGAGCTGACGAACTGCACAGCGCTGATCGCCGAGAGGCTCAACTGCTACTGGCCCAACCGGCTGGTGGACGAGTTCTTCGTGGCCGTCCACAAGCAGTACTTCAGGAACTGCTCCCCCTCCGGACGGGCGCTGCACGACCCCCCCAACGGCGTCCTCTGCCCCTTCATCGTGCTGCCCATCCTCGTCACCCTGCTGATGACCGTGCTGGTGGTCTGGAGGAGCAAACGCAGTGAGGGCATCGTGTAGGGACGCTCTGCCGCCGGCACAGGGGAGGGGGGGGGCCCCCACCCTGAAAGCACCCATTTTTTTGGGAAGACCCTGGCAGAAGAGCATCCTGGGGGGGGTACCAAGTCCAGGAGGCAGAGGCGGTAATGCCACTGCTCTTCCCTCGCTGGTACCCTCCGCACCGCTCATGTACGGCTCGCTGGACGGTTTCCAAATAAATACATCATTTAAGATTCGGTTGGTTGGCAATACGGGGTGCCAGTGGCCAGCGAGGCTGCCGCGGGCTGCCCCAGCAGCGGGGAGCCCTCTCAGGGTACTGGGGAGCACTGACGCATCTTTCCCACCTGCTTCCCTCCCGGCACCCCACAGCATCGCGTTTTGCCAAAAGAGGAATGTTTTTAAAAAATAAGAAGGGGGGGGGTTGAAATCCTGCCAGAACAGCGTCGGGAGGTGCCAGTGGGCGTAACCATGAGGCCGGCGGGTCTGGGTGCAACCCCTGGTGATGAAAAGTCACAGCTTTCTCTTTTTGTCTTTTTTTTTTTTTTTTTTTTTTTTTTTTGACACCAGGAAAGGCATCTCAAGTCCGAGGCCTGCGTGGGGTGGGTTTTGCCTGGGAGATGGGGAGAAATGGGTGAAAATCGGTGGTGGGAGCTGGTGGCACCGGTGGTGGCCTTGGCGGTGTCCTGGGCTAATGAGCAACGGGACTAAGGCGCTTTTCCTACTTAAGCAAATAAATACATAAATAAACCGTGTGCCTGTCTCCGGTGCGAATCTTCAGTGCTTGCCCTCTCCGTGGAGGCTGGGGTCCAGGTGGGTCAAGGGGTCCCCCCAGACTCCCCCCTCACTGCCCTGAAGGAGCCGCTGTGATCCTGGAGCCCCCCGGTAGCGTTGACCCTCACCCCATGGGAACCTTTGGGTGGCACTGGTGGCACTGGGGGCCCTGGGGTCAGGCTGGTGGGTGGGAGGGCTGGCTAGCGGGGTCTGTCCCTCCAAGGCAGCAGGGTCCCTGCGGGGTCCCTCGGGGGTCCCTGGGTGTGGGTGGGCAGGTGGGGGGCCCGCCCCTTTGGCAGGGTCCAGGAGTGGGGTTGGGTGCCTCGGGGCGGGGGGGGACTGGGAAGAGGGGAGGGACCCCCGACCCCACCGCTGGTCTCTCGTCCCCAACAGCTCCAGAGCCCTCCAGATCCCCTCCAGGGAGTCGCCAGCTCAGGGAGGGGTCCCTCGGGGAGACCCAGCTGCTGTCCCCACCTTGGCCTTCACGTTTCCAAAAAAAAACCCCAAAATTGCACATGCCAGGCAGCGGGATGCCCAGCCACCTGCCTGGCCCACCCCGGGCTGCCCGGTCCTGGCGCTGCAGCGTTTTTTTTCCTTTGCCACTTTTTTCAGGGGCAGTTGAACAATTAAGAAAAAAAACCAATCACCATTATTTGACAGGGAGCACCCAGGGCTCCAGAGACTATGGCCCCTGCAGCCACGAAGCGCTGAAGAGGCTTTCTGCTGAAGTATTTTGGCCACGTGCAGCGAACCGTGCCCTGACGCGGCCCCCCAGCTTAGGGCTTCAGTGAGAGGCAGAAACTGAGTGTGGTTGGGTAGAGTATAGATTAGTTGCATCTATACCAATATATATGTAAATAATTCAGTTTATTTTCCCAGACTGTGAGCTGATGGTCTCTCCCAGGATGGGGATAAGGTGTAACATTTTTTCCCCTGTGTATTCTGGATGGGAAGAAACTGATGCTTGAGCCTTCTTGTACAGTATTGAATACCATACCAACTTGAATCTTCTGCTCATCTTCTCTAGGTAAGTAAAAACAGGGTGAGGGGAGGACACAGCACCGTACCGGGAGGTGGGGATTGGCTTTCATGACTGCAGCTCTCTCTAGCTCTGCGCTCACACAGGCTGCTGGTACCCCAAACCCGCTGCACGCTCACAGCTTCTCCCGGCTCACTGTGGCAGGACCCTGCACTCTGCCCTGGCTGCACCTGCAGCGGCTTCCAGGCAAGAGCGGGGAGCCAGGCGTGGGTGAGCGCCCAAGAAACGGGGACTTTTACCCCTTTTGCTGAAGGATGGAAGGTGATAAACAGTACCAGGGTGCCGATACAGCAGGGAGCGCTCACCTTCGTTAAGGCAAACTGGTTCAGCGTTTTCACCTTGAAAATCCTTCTGACTCAATATGCAAAAACTGGACATATTTTCCAATCTTTCTATTTTTGAGTGCTTTATTCCTTACCTTCCCTGACATTACTATTTTGGCAGCAAAGATCTCTCACCGCAGTTACCTGCTTAAAATAATATGCTGATCCATGTTTCATTTTAAATAGACACAGTGGCAATATTACCCAAAGATGAAGCTCACGGTAAGGCTCTCCTCCTGCATACCGATCTCTGCATTTCACCTCCCTGCTTTCTCAGACCTCCAGTAACACATACAGGAGCCTGGGGAGCTGTGAGGGAAAAGGCACAGGGAAAACTTAACAAGCAAGGCTGCACCACGCTTAAAATTTGCAAGCCAGCTCTGCCACACTAACGATGGAGACAATGTTGGTTTCCTTCAGCGTCTGCAGAGGAAAGAACGAGGCATAATCATTCGGGGGACAAAAAAACCCCACAGTCAACACCCAAACGTCACACGCACACTTGCTCCGTATGAAACCACACGAACATTTATTTCTATGGTTTATCTATTTATAAAAGCTTGAATCGGTTCCATTGCACCTCCTCTGCGTGATCCCACGAGCGAAATGCGGTTCGGTCTCTGAGGCTACGCCAATGCCCCCCGGCTCGGCCGCCCCGGGCACCGCCTGGGTCGGCGGGCGAGCAGTGGGGAGCTCTGGCACACGACAGGCAGCAGACTTCTCACAGCATTTACCCTGAAGCACATGCTGCTCTCTTCAGAAGGATCCCTGCTTGCACATACTATGTGTTTGATACACAGCTGCTTACAGAAAAGGCAATTATAGCATCATATCCTTTTAAATCGCCAAAAAAGCCAGGAGCGCACAAGTGTTTAAAAGAGGGTGCAGTGCGTTATTATTCTGAGCTGCATTATTAGTCATTCACTTTCAGTGCAGAAGTTTGAAGAACACAATTAGGTGTCCTCCAAGTAACGGTGCTTGAGTTTACTTTCATCAGATCGAACGGCGTCCGATGCTCCCTCACCACATCCAGATCGGAAAGCCAAAGGCAGATTTCTTAAAAAAAAAAATCTCCCTTTCATTAAATTTTCACAGAAATATATAATATATATATATAATTTTACTAATACTACACATTTACTTAAGTTATGGATTAGCCTATATTTCTTTTTAACTACTTCACACAATGAATAGAAACAAAAAAAATACTGTAGCCCAAACAGGAGCTGAAAATAACAATGTAAAAATTCCAAACATGTGACAAAAATGTACTTACATTAAATATCATCAAGAATTTCAATATCAGAAGTAGAATTTCATTTAGCACTTGCATTCTGGCAAGCTCTAAGCCTTAGTTGAATGACTCTTGGAAAAAGCTTGTATTGTTTCTGCTCATCAAAGGCAACAGTATTGTGATTTGGTTCACAGGAGACCATTTTATTGCCAACTTGAAGTGTTCCAAAAACACGCCACCTTTACGGTTTGGTTTTTTTTTTTTCCTTCCCCCCTCCAAACTAGGCAAGTGTTAAAAAAAAGTGTAATTACAATTTCAATAGTGATTTCTTTTAACTTCTCAAGCATATCTCATCAACAGGATATACAGTACAGTTCAGAAGAGTAAACATTTTTAAAAGTAAGCAAACAACTTTTTCAATCAACATACACAATTTCTTGCTGTATTTATGCTGAACTCGCCTTTTAACATGGACAAGTTATGAAGTTAGTTTTCTTCTTCAGTACAACATGGACACAGGACTAGTACAATCCGGGCTGGTTTTGTTGTTGTTGTTGTTAAAGTTAAGGACAACTCTAGTGTGGAAGCCATGGTCCTGCCATCCATCTCCCTTCATCATCTCGCATAGCGCTTAATGTAATCTTCAACTTTATTCCGAAAGTCCTCCTAGAGGAAAGCACAGTCAGAATTACCCCACGCACATCAGAGAGGGACTCACGTAGGACTACAGCGGTGGTGGACTCCCACGTTAGCACCAGTAGGGTCAAATCTCCATCACGCCAAAGGCCCGCCGCTCTCCCCAGTACATGTTTCCGACATGGTGTACGAGAACTGAGGCGAGTCCTTGCAAGCAGACGTCCGTGCTCCGCCGGGGATCTCCTCTGGGGACTGAACTGAGCAGAGTTTGCCATCGCCAGCTATCAACACAGCTACAAACAGACTGCGTGTGACAGGTCACCAGTGCTGGGAGGCCAGGTCCCAGCTAGCGGCACAGCGAAGAGCTGGCCATGGTTTTAGGGAAGGAAGCGACGCTGTCCTTACTGGATAAGAGAGGCAAGGCTACAGCAGGAACTGTTACAAAGGCCGCAGCTCTGCCCCAAATACTCATTCTGGCCTCCCCCTGGTAACTGCACAGTACCACAGCTAGCACAAAATTAAGCACGTGATCAATCACTGCTTTTTTTTTTTGTCATATGTTATAGCCTAGAGAATTAAAAATTCATCATCCAAGTCACTCATTTGTTAAAGTGGTTCGGAGGGAACACGTTTTACACCTGTAGCCCTCCACAGAAAACCTACAGAATTATTATATAGCCTCTGCATCGATGGAAAAGCACACATTTCTGGTAGTTTATCTTTATAAAGCATGGAGATGCCGAGCGGGAGAAATTCTGACATACTTTCCTCATTTGATACTTATCCAAGCCGGGATGTCAGACAGATGCTACATTCCTGTAATGTTATTCGGAGTCTGAACCTTGCCTCGCACGCTTACAGCCTGTTATTAAATATGTTCAACACAAACACACCGAGTGGCCCGTGCTCCAGATTCAAGTGGGGGCTTCACAGCAAAGTGCTGCTTTTTTGATTTCCAGCCCCAGTTTTGCGTGCTGGCCAGAATATAAAACACCAACAGAGACAACAGATGAGGAGGCTTTGAAGGCAGCGGCCTGGAGAGCAGGGGCCACAGAAGCACTGAAATCCTCTGCCCGCCAAATCAAGGCTCTGCTTTTACTAGAAAGGGGGCAAAGTCTTGCTGCCGTGACCTGAGGTATCGCAGCAAGGCACGCTCCTGCTTTAAACAACGTACCTCGTCAAAGAGAGCGGCTCCAGGTTTGCCAATACATAAAGCGATGCCCTTCAAACACACATTGAGTGTTCTGGTACAGTCCACTCAGCAAAGTGCTGAATAAAATGAAGTTTACAGACAGAGCAGCAGTTCATGAATTTAATGCGCATGTAAATAATGGCCGTTCATTGTTTGAGGACTTCAGTATCGGGTCTTTTTTACTTTTTTGTTAACAGCAGATAAAAGCTGAGCACCGCAATATGCACCATTACTCATAGTAATACTGCTAAGAAGGTCTGAAAAGTAGGGAGCAGGTGCTTTTAACTGTGAAGCTTGTTTTAAAAATGGGGAGAGCGCTGTTTTCCCTTGCAGGGGCACACAGTAACCCATTCTGAAATCTGAAAGATATCATAAGATACTTAAAATAGAAACAGAAATTATCAAAGCTAAAATGTCCCCTCCCCAAGCTAACTTTGCCTGCTTCTAGCTTAACTACATCAGCTGTGTCTCCCCCTTTTTTTAAAAAAATTGGATTTTCCTCCATGTCTTGATCAGCATTTAGCTATACACTGCCACTAAAATTTTTGCTAGACATCACATCACCCCAGAATAAAGCAGTGATATAGCCTTTTTGCTACAGCTAGCCTTGCAATGCATTGGTATTTCCTTGGCCTCAACACCACGCTTCAAACACTTCCTGATCAGCTCCCTTTACGATGGCTTGGTTTTCTGCTGGGGAGTTTTTCTATCAGCAAAAGGAGAAAGGTAATCTCATGGTTAAAGTCCCAAATCAAAGTATCAAAGAAGAACTACAATCCATCAGCAACCTTGTCCATGATTTCGTTTTCCAACTGATAAAGTGCATGACAGAGATGTCCATGAACTATATGCAAAGTGCTCTGAATCTCAAAGAAGTCTGAAACACGGTTTAAGGCCAAAAATATCATAGGTGTGGAAATAAAAAGTATAAATGCACTTCAGGAAAAAAACACCCACCACTAATGGGTCTTCTCAAGAGAGGTACAGGTTTGTGCTTTGGAAGAAATAAAAGGAGAGAGCATAAATTACAAGCATCCATTACATGAAATCACTGTAAGATGCTTGACACCTTGGTATCAGGCAGTACGAGCCCAGGTGCGGAGAGGAACCCTGCAAGGACTGACTACTAAAAGAAACCAGTTCTTTAGGGCTGCAGAAATTCCCTTCCTCCTTAGAGACAGGCTGCCTGCACTTCTTGGGAGAAAGGAGCAGCTATTTTGGTACGATACGGCACCTGCTAAAGGCAACATTCTGCGTAGCGACTTTTAACTCTGCTGCAAGCACACCTCTTTCCACGTTCATACAATCATACATTAAGCATGCTAAGAAACTAATGCTACAGAGCTAATGCTGTTTTCATTTTAAATAAGATTTCAGATACCAGGCAACTTCAATCCTGTGATGACAGTTATGATAGCCAAGTATCACGTGAAAGCATTTTTAAAGTAACTACTTGTAAACAACACATCTATTACGAGTGTTCCCCAGATCTCAGGCTGCCGCAAGCAAGAACAATCTCTAGGTACCTTGAGTCTGTTAAAATATCACACAAACAAAAGAAAAGTGACCTTTTGAATTTGTTTTCAGCTCTGACACATTGATGCAAACTAGAACAATTACTCATAATGGCAAACGATGCTGGAAACCTCTCATTTACTGGTTATGATGGCTGTTCTCAGTATTATGGACTGATCGCTCGCAGCAGCAACACTTGCTGTCCGCCTGTTCTTGGGCACTCACAACATTAGAGCACGTTGGTCACAACGCTGCACCTGATACGTGAAGCCTCCTGGACTCTCCTCCTCTTGCGATTCTCCAAGAGACAGGTCACTAAAAGAAACTGGGCAAAGACATACCACTGGACGTGCAATAGGGCCAACTGCATCTTCACCGTATCTACAATATCTAAGAGCAGTGCGGTACAGGCAGCTCAGAGCATCCTCTGCTTTTTCACCCATACCTTTACGAAGTTTTTACATGGGAAGACAAGCTCTCGGCACTGACTTAACAGAAGCAGGACCTCAGCAGAGAAGGAACGCTCCAGAAATCCACGCCGTCACTTAGGCTGACTTGCCAGATGATGGAACTGACAGCGTTAACAAGAATACATTAACATGGTACTCGCTGCATGTGAACCTGGTTGCTGAACAGGAGGTTCTCATCCCATAGCTGTAATATTCTATCCTCACATGCCATATGGCTTAACAGTTCCTGATTAACAGGGGGCACTTTTCTATGTGCACATCTGTTTATGTGCAGTACTGAATAATCAGAAGTAAAAAAAATTGATCAGAGCAGCACATATTCTGCATTATAAGGAGGAGCGTACAAAATCCTGCTAGGAATGCTCAGGGAAAGAGGGGGGACTCGTTTCATGGGGAGGGGAGCTGGAGATGCTTTATTCACCTGGCACATGGACACCGCGTGTGCAAGCACCCATCGCCATGCAGTACGTATCTGCCCTGATACTCTCTGCGACACAAAGCAGTGCATTTTACCCTTTCTTAACTTGCCTTCAAGGACAGACCCTAAGCGTAGGACTACTAGAAAGATGGGCTAGAAGGCAGGTTGTGCAAAACACCTACTCTTATTAAAAAAAAACAAAGCCTACCCACTTGAATACAGCTTCTTTCTCCGATTCTTTCTGCAGGAGACTCCAAGGAACTGTACCCAACCCCAAGTCTGCATTACTGCCCTGAGCCCCAACTGTCCTTCAATGCCAAGACACTGACGAGAAAAGCATACCACATCCCATAGTCTCAATGTTGAGGGGGAAAAGAGTCAAGAGGTTTGCTGCTGGAAATCCCCCACCATCAAAGCAGTTCATGTCAATGCCCATTTATCTGCCTGCCAGAACACTCATCCAGCTGATGGCAGTGGTTGCTTTGCCCGGTGGGGCTCAGGCCACGTCCCTCTGGACCTGGACCACATCCCACTGCTAGCCTGGCCAGAGGCACAGCTGCCTGCCTCTACGCTGAAGTAGTTTCCCATGTCATCAGAGTTGTCAGGCCAAAGACTGATGAAGGGGGAGACTGCTTCTGTGACGTTTTACTACAGAAGCACTGATGCTATAACACGTGAAACATCATCAGAAACAACTCAGCCAGTCATTCAGCCCTGACAGGCCATCAGTGAGTCCACGAAATACCACCTGGAAGAGCTGTCCAAAGGGGAAATCTAATTTTAAAGATCCTTTGCCCTTCACCAACCTCACTGTACAGTATTACCTTCACAGATTTTGAGACAGAAGATAAATGGAGTGAGAGGCGGACAAAACTGCCCTTGGGCTCTCTGGAGATGTGCTGGGTGGTAGGGAGGAACGAGGCTTGGGTTCCTATCTGTGAGCAGTACCTGCTGCCTTGCCTAGGGTGGAAGGACACGCAGATGCGACCGGAGAGGTCTGTGCCTCGTGCTAAGCCAGGCGATAGACCTCCTCTGTGCAAAGTAAGAGTGACACGATTCAGGGACCTAAATTAGGCACTGGCCTTGAGGTAAGTACGGGAAACTGAAGCTCAGACAATGCCAGTATCCCTTTAGCACAATGGCCATCCCGTCGCACAGCACAGTAACAGGATGGACTGTACAAGTATCACATTATACGAGTCAACAAATGCCTTCCCCATACCTTTTAAAGGAAAAAGGTATAAAATGATCAGCTGGGAATAGAAAACTAATAAAAATGTAAACAAATCAAAACATCGTAACTCTAAGCATACTCCAAAAGAGCACAGCAGGTCCTCTCCCAGCTCCAGCTGGATACTAAGAGGCACAGATGAGCCCGGACGCAGCTCCGTGGGGAGCGAGGGCCTCGCCGCCCTGCCCCACATGCCACCCCTACAGCTCCCAGGCACCAGCGTGTCCCCCCTGCCCCACCTCCAGCTCCCTGTCCTATCCCAGCCCTCACCCTGGATAAGCAAGACCCTGGTGGAAGTCCAGCCCTGAAGGTGCTCAGTTCTCAAATCCACGTACGAGAAGAGACCATCTAAAACGGGAGAGGTTATACAATTTTAAGGCAGACCCAAAGCAGTTTTGCCCTGAGCTGTGGGGAGGTGAGAAGGAGAGAAGAGCGATACGTGAGTAGCCCTGTGGGAATTATTTGGTGCGTGGGTAATGCTGGCCAAATCACCACTTCATTTGATGAACATCATATGGAGACAATCAATCAAAGGGAAATACAAAATCCATCAGTGGATGAAGAGTATGGAATATAAGCCACGACATATTTCACTGCATCATTAGCTGAAAACTGGGTTACAGAACAAACCATAAAGTTAAAATGAAACAAAGAAGTTTTGTTTATACAAAGAAGTTCAACAAATAACCTTAAAGCAGATAAATATATAGAGATATATATATTTATATATTTTAGTAAGAACTCTGGCCAAAGACATCAATTTCAAACAACTTAACTGATTTCATTATTTTCATTTGTACTGTATGTTCTTAACAGACAGCATATGTGCCATGATTTGCACTAAGAAAATATTAAAAAGCAAATCCTTATGTAATTAGCTTTAGATAAAAAAAAAATACCGATTGATGTAATATTAAAACAATTCACTTAAGTCTCAACTGATGAGCTGCTCGTCTTAAAAACGTGCCACACTGCAATGAGATTAAAAATACGGCAGTCTAAGAAGTTGTTACTACAAGGTATTTTCCACTGAAGGCATACACACAACCCCAGTACCTGGCCAGCGTGGTAATTTATCACAAATTATGTATCTTTGAGGAGCACTTGGGAGAGGATATCTAGACAATTATGGAAACAAAAGGAAAACAGCCACCCCAAAACCCCAGAAGAGAAGCACGGTCTACAATTTGTAAAAGCATATTGAAGCACACACTCAAGAACTAGGTACCTTTTTGAAAACGGGGTTTGACCTGATTTGGCACCTCCAAGAGAGAAGGCTTTATTTTTTCAACAATTTATACTGCACTGAGTTGTACTGATAAAAGCTTAATAATAGAAAATCAGTTTAATTTGAAAAAGAAAGAAGATCTGCTCAGTTATCCAAAGCAAACACAACACTTCTCTGTCACAGCTACCAGAAGAGTCTGGAAAAGTTGTAATGGAAACTTTATCTCAGGAACCTTTTTTTTTATTTATTTAAAACAATGTATACCTGAGAATTACACAATAAAAAAAACAAACACCACCACAAAGCAGATTTAGCTCGTTATCCTTAATATACACACTACTGGTGCCACTCCACACACTGCAGTATTTGGCAGAATTTTTCTTCTTCCTGCTCATAATACGGACCTCAGTTTCTGCCCTCAAGTACGTTAGAGACCAGAGCCTATTCCCCCCTCTCTGGGGGCTGTGTTCACAAGGCTGAAGGCCATACTGGCCAGTCCCCGCAGGAAAACATGCAGCATACCGCATCTGTCCCTCGATCGTGACTACAACCACCCAGATACTGTCACAAACTCTGATCCACCTTCACATCATTTGGATTTACAATTCTGTAAAATTCAAATGGAGACAAAAAAAGATCACAAAAATACTCAATTGCTCCTGCCCTTCCCTCCTTTGTGTTGAAGAAAACAACGAAATAAATAATAATAATAATAATAGCAGCAGCACTGTTTTAACAGAACACTGTTTTAGTCCAAAGTTTATCACAAGGTTAAATTCCAAACAATTTCTGTTACTTGCGGTTTTACTTCAAGTGCAGTGTAGTAAAGGGGTCTTCCGAGCACCGGGAACATGACATTACTCAGCTCCAGCCAAAGCTTTAGGAGGAGGATATAATAACCAGGTAGATTTACCCATTAGCCCTATGAACTATATTTAAAGCGACCTTTTCTTTCTTTTCCATCTTGTAAGAAATAATGAGTATTCACACCCATCAACCCCCACACACCCACTCCCATTTAAAAAGGAGCTGAATGAAACCTTTGAGCAATACAAAAATCTTAAGTATGAGGTGTTTTTCCAATTCATGTTCCTGCCTTGCTATCATTTCCCTGTCATTGTTTTATTTAGCTCAGCCTTTACACCATCTGAAGAATTTTCCAAGCTCTGTAATTAAATTTTAGTTCTACAAAGAAAGAGAAGAGCGGAGAGTGAAAAACCTATACATAGGTATCTCCCACAGGCTCCCGTGGGAGCATCGATTTTCACGGCCCATGTTCGCTACTTCAGATTTTAAACACCGTTTCTAGACATCAAGCAATTCTGATTTTGCAAAATTATAAGAAAATGCTTTAGTAGATCTCTTTGGTGGCTAAGTCCTAAAGGGAAAAAATGGTGGAATTTTTACTGGAGGGGGAAAAAACCAAACGAAAACAAAACATAACCCCATGCCAGTGCTGTTTTTACTGTGACTATTTGGAAAAAAGCAGCATTGTGGGGAAGAAGAGAAACACTAAGTTTCAAACCTTTTTTTGAAAAATATCTGTACGTGTTTGTACATTACAGAATTTGTATGGTTACAGAGTTGATGTGAAAAGTAGTGACCTGCCTGCCAGGACACTGCTCTGGGGAGAAGTCAAAGACGCGTTGCAAAGAGAGAGTGAAGCATTAGGACACTGAACACAGAGCAGCACGTCCATTTGTTTGAGATTCTCAGATCTTAAGTAGGAACCATTTCCCTCATGCTTCCGCAAACTTTCTGTTGTTTGCCAGTGAAGCAAAGATAAAGGAAAAAAAAAAAGCACTCTCTGAAGTTACGGGAAGAGAAAAGGGCTACGGATTAGGAGGCAGAGTGTGAAAGGTGCCGTGGTAGCCAGGGATAACTACATCTAAATCCCATTTGTGCAAAGGCGAGGGAACCAAGCCAGCTGAAGAGGGCAAACCAGCTTCCCAAAGAAAAACATTCCCTGGATCAAATGGGATGCAGGTCCTGACAGCTTTTGCCAATCTGCCCCTGGGCTTACGGAGCAGCACGGCTGGAGGCAGATGGTGGAGACTTTTGCGAGTCCTCTGGTCATATGGCCACAGTGCAAAATGCCTTGCAATTTGCCCTGACTGTGACTGATTTGCTTATCACCATTTATGATTTCGCCCAGGTTGCTGAAAACAAAGAAAACCTCCTATGAGTTAAACCAGGGAGCACGGAGATTGCTCCGTCACTCAGTGCCTGATGTCAGGCGCTTGTCTCCCTGCTCCTCCAATGCCACCGGGGTCAGCCCGAGGCTGGCGCCGGGCACGCCGGCTGTCTTGTCGATACAGTTGTTGGAGAGAGTTAATAGAGAGAGCCCTTCCAGAAAATTACCTGAATCATCCCAATTACACTGATGTTAAACCTCCTCTGTGCTGCAAACGCACTTCCACCCATGAGGATGCCACTCATTCCCAAGAGAGGATGTGTCCTCAGGATCTCAGATCTTAATGGCTAAATTACAAGCACAGAGGAAAAGGGAGCTGCCTGGATCTGGCAAGAGGGTTTTTGCACGTCATACTCTACTCAAGTCAAATCGATGTTCAAACAAACATGACTGGGCAGGTGAGGCACATGGGGAACTCAGCTCAAAGAGGTCAGACTCCTTATTTGCATTCAACAACCCTCCTGTATGTTTCTGTTTTAAAGCCATGCATTTTTATGAAGGCGGCAAAGCAAAAGCTTTCCTTTTAAGCCACTTATTTGCCTAAAGGACATAAAACAAAAGCTTTAAAACATCTGCATTTCTTCCACATTTCTATCATTACCTCAGCAAGTCAAACCATCTCCAAAAGCTTAATCAACTTTACCAAACCTGAAGGAGGCTCCATCCATAATCAAAGTGTTCTAAAAAAAATGGATAATGGTTTCTATAAATACTTTTAGCATTAGAAAAGTAATGTTTTTCCTATTTACATCTGTTAGCACAATTGGCGGCTGTTGCACAGCTCATTTGCACATGCCATTTAATGTACTTTATGCTCACCGGGAAAAGGCTTCAAAGGCTGTAACACGGACGCAGCACATAAAATGAGGAGACCATCCAAGAAAAACCCCAGTGCAGTTCTCTAAATGCAGGAATATTGCAGAAAACCAAATATATATTCTACTGTGGCTGCCACAATTTCAGTGAGAACAACAAACACCAAACAGGGTGGTTGGATATGCAGAGGAAGTGAAGGATTTACTGCAATAAATATGGAGATAAATAAATGCAATGACTCACAGGGAGAATTCTTATGGAAAGATGTTTTTGGACTGGAATGGTACTGTTGTTCTTAATAAGACAGTTAAGCTGTAATCAAAGAGTAATAAAAACCCCACAACAAAAATTAAACAGCTTCCAAAAAAAAGAAAAACCACATCAAGCTTGAAATCCTTTTAGGGCTAAATTCTTTTCCAGTGTGGTAAAAGCTTGAAAAGCTAAGGTTAGCCTTTAACACAATAGATGGAGTTCTTCCCTCGAGAAGCTCCTTCTGCCGCTTACTGACTGATAAACCATAAACGCGGTGTCCACAGGTACTTGTACCAGCTGGAGACCCATGGTCTGAAACAAACTGCTTGAAGAGAATTTCAGGACAATGAAGATGCTGGGGCTCCAGCTCTGATTTCTTCCCTAGCCCTCCAAATCCACAGATCTGGAGGGCTAGGGAAGGCAAAGGCAATGACGCACACGCTGTCTGCTATTGCCCTGCTGACGTCTTCGCATGTCACGGTGACAGGCGCACATCCCCATCATCGGCACGAAATCAGATCGGTGCGTGGAGCAGCTGACGTCTGAGCAGTGGCAGCATACGTCATGAAAGCAAGGTCACGCATTCTGGATCGGTTACAAGTACTGTGGGATTCATTACAAATAAGGGGAAAAAAAAGTTTGCTTACACAGAGATGACAGGTTTGTCCGGCCAAAGGTGAATATATACTTCAATTCCTCAGATACACCTTATGGGTGCATTTAATTAGAACAATTCTTCAATGTTTCATGACCCTTTTTAGAAGAAATCAGGAAACAGATACTCGATTCAGTATCCAGGAATAAATGCAAGTTTCTTATTTTACTTGAAGAAGGTTAAAAAAAACAACCCTCACACTTTCATCACGTCACAGTTTTGTACTGTTAAAAATAAAGAGCAGTGTTCTTGAAGAAAATGTTCAGAACCAGCTACTTTCTATTAGCAAGAGAGACTTCAGGATGTCAAGGGCTGGTGCAGGGCTATCAATTTAAACAAGGGAATGAGGTTAAGTGGAAAACCTCATACTAGGCAACAGACAAAGACAGATCCCAGTCCATCAGAAACTCAAACATGAGTAAGTAAAACAGCACAACAAGGATGAGACTATGCGAATTTAAGCGACGCACTGACTCAAACATTCTACAATGCAAACAACCTCAAAAATGAGGGTCTGATAAAGCCAGCCTGAAGCAAACATAATGAGAGCAAGATCTGGGCATGCCTGCCCTTGTCAGCTCTAACGATATCCCTGTCTTGACTAATACTAAACAGCCTTTCTCTTGCCTACCCTTCCTTGAGCTAAGAGCCAACTGCATCAAGCGAGTTGTTGACAAAGTCCAACACCCGAACAAGTTGAAGATGAAAACATACTAATTTGCATCCTAAATTCTTGGACCCAGATCACAAATCAAAAGCCTGAGGAGTTCCTGGAGGCCCAGATCTATCCTCGTAGTTCTTTCTGAGTCTCTCTGGAAGAGCAGTGGGAGAAAACACACACAGGATGGGTCAAAGGAACGGAGACGACTGCCCTGGGTGGAGAAATCTGCTGCGCGTTTACAGTACAAAAGGTAGCACAGAAAAGAAAGCTGAGGTCAGCGCTCCAGTCTGGAACATCGCAAGTCTTAGAAAGACCATTTGTAACGATGACCCCACAAAGCAATTACTCAGAAGTATGATGTATCAGTGTTAAAAGCTGTGGGACAACCAGCTGAGATCCCTGGTAAAATAAACAGACACCAAGAAGAAACAAAACACTTAAGAAGAAAAATAGTAAAGAGGTCAAGTAATGTCTTACCTATGTCTTTACGCATTTCTTTTGCAAAGATTAAATTGGATCATCCTGTAGAACGAACTGTCTGGAAAGCTGTCCTGAAATCTCCTGACATACCACAACTGGAGATGAAGCATCAGGAAACCCAGCAAAGACCAATGGATTGCTGAAGTACTGTGGCAATCACCACGTTTGGCAAAACATTTCTTACCCTACTAAGTTTTAAAAACAATATCTTCTTACTGTTTCTACGGGTATAGAAGTAGCTGTATCGCCTCAAACTCTTTCTGCCATAGCCCTTGATCCCACAGTGAACTCTTGGAAACTTTCACTATAATTTCTTGCCAAGAAAGACTGTGACCTCACAAACTTCACATCAGAATAATTCCAAGATCATAGGGAAGAGTGAAAGTAGAGAAGGAGAAATGCAGTTTACAGACGAATTGAAACAACTAAAAATGATAAGAGGTAACCCAACGAGATGTTCCAACATTATGAAAAGGATAGCAGAATGCACGCAAGCAGAGCGCATGATACAGTGTACAATGGGTTTTACAATGCCACTCTTTCTGTAAGCCTTGAGAATTAATAATGCAAGATGAAGCAGCAGTAGCTTCAAAGCCTTGACCTCAATTACTTCTTAAGCAATCTTAATAGCATATATCTTTCTATTGTTGGGGTAAGAGCCAGCAGTACTGAAAAAAATGAGAGGTTGTGCAATAATCTCCTAAAAGTTAACATATACAGTAGTCTGATTGCTGATTACTTCAAATGTGGCTAAATACAGAAGAGGAAAAAAGACAAATGTGAGTAAAAACATGCAGATCTCGCAATCAGTATGAAGTACTGGGCCTCCCCATGGCATCTGAATAGCTTGCGGGTAGTTCTCGTTACCAGAATAAAGCCTCAGTGTGCAAGAGTCTATTTGCAGCCCACACATTTTTTACCCATGCAGCTAGGGAATATCTAGCAAAATCAAGAAAGGGCTTTTAAAGACACATTCAGCAAAGATAGCAAAATCTGATGACCTACAGATTTGCAGACTATCATTACTGCTCTCCTCCCCCCACCCCCGCCACTATACAGCTTTTCCTTGTACTCTTTACAACCTCCTCTCTCCAGTTCCCTCACCCTCCTGCAGCCCTCTTGGGTTGCACCCAGGTCTCCTTGCCACCAGCTGGGAGAAAGGCAAAGCGCGTGGTCTGCTCCGAGCTGCACATGTCCACACGAGCCTGTCAACAGCCCACCCAGAGTGGGTTCCTGGCTGAGCTTGCACGGGAGACTTTCCTGGTGGCTCACTCATGGACCATCCTCTCTTTGCTGCTGCTGACAATTTTTGTGACAGCTGTGGGAACTGGATGTAAAGACTCTGCTGCTCTGTCAAATTTGATGGAAACTGATGTGTGTGTTCAAAAGCTACAGGGATTGAGGGGGAGGCTGGGATGAGGGAAGGGGACAGATGGATGGCATTACTGTGTAAACCTTATTCCTTTACAAAAAAAAGACTAAAAAGCAAAGCAATTGCTAAAGATTCACTTCAGTGAAGCTCCAAGACAAACTGATTACATATGGACTAGATAAATGGACAGTGAGGTGGACCGAACCAGCTGAACAGCTGGGCTCAGGGGGTTGTGATCAGTGGCACAAAGTCCTACTGCGGTACTCAAGGGGTTGATATCGGGGCCAACACTGTTTAACCTCTTCGTTAATGACCTGGATGAAGAGGCAGAGTTTGCTGATGATATAAAACTGTGAGGAGTGGCTGATACACCAGATAGGTGTGCTGCCATTCAAAAGGACCTCGACAGGCTGGAGAACTGGACAGAGAGGAACCTCATGAAGTTCAACAAGGGGAAATGCAAAGTCTTGCCCATGAATAACGCCATCCACCATTACATGCCGGGGGCTGGTGGGTGGCAAGCAGCTTTGCAGAGAAAGACCTTGGGGTCCTGGTGGTTACCAAGCTGACCATGAACCACCAAAGACGACCACTAGCATCCTGGGCTGTACTATGAAGAGGACTGGCAACAGGTCAAGGCAGGTGATCCTTTCGCTCCACTCAGGCCTGATGAGACATATCTGGAGTGCTGCGCCCAGTTCCAGGCTCCCCAGAACTAGAGAGACAGGAACTTACTGGAGTGAGCCTAGCAAAGGGCCACAAAGACGATTAATGAATTGGAGCATCTGTCATACGAGGAGAGACCGAGTGACTGACCAGGACTGTTCAGTCTGGAGAAGAGAAGGCTTGGGGGGACCTCCATGGATATAAATACCTGATGGGAGGGTGCAAAGAAGACAGAGTGAGACTCTTCTCAGTGGTGCAGTGTGACAGGGCGAGAGGCAATGGGAAGAAACTAAAATACAGGAAATTTCTTTTAAACATTAGAAAAAGTTTTTTTTACTGTAACGGTGGCAGAACATGGTAACAGGTTGCCCAGAATGGTTGCGGAGTCTCTGTCCTTGGAGATACTCAAAATCTGGACACGGTCCTAGGCAACCTGCTCCAGCTGACTCTACCATCAGCACAGGGGCTGGACTAGAATACCTCCAGAGGTCCCTGCCCACCTCAGCAACTTCGTGATTCTGTGAAATACCTTCTGAAAATGTCTCAAGCATGAAAACCTACGGTTACAGAACAAACAGTCCTCCTAATGTGATTCAGAATCACTGTTTACTTGGTTATGCTGGACATAAGCAAGAAAGAACAAATAAATGTTTCCATCAAGGCCTTTAACTTGCAGTTACATTAAAAACACAAGCTTATTTTCATGTAACCTCCCAGCTGCCTAGCAAAGTTTTCCAGTGTCTCCTTACTCAATTTCATCATTATCCATCATTTTGTATTTCTTCAAATTATTCTGCTGCTGTTACAAGAATATTAGACTGACAGTCTCCAAAACAATATCCAACTTTTATCAGAGAAGTGAAAGGATAGAAAACAGAAATCCTTCAAAAACTACAGTGGCACTGAGGTTGACACATCTATCCATACCGGAGTGATGCACCAAACATAAGAACATTTTGTTGAAAGTATAATTTTTAGTCTTGAGAACAGAGGAGGAATGTCGGGCTTGTCAACTCCGTAATTCCCTTACTCTCAGCTCCACAGAAACTCTTTTGTTCTACACCTAATTACTATTATCTCATATTCCAGTATGCTTCAGACCAGATTGTTTAGTTTATAATATAGGGATGGATTCCCCTCCTTCCCCTACCCAATTACAGTTTTACAGCCTAGGAAACTTTAATCAAAAAATTACTTTAAACCTGCAGTGCCCTGCAGTTCTGTATCTCTCCCCACTTACAATAATTTACATTAATTATGTTAAATTAATTGCTTCTAATGATTAAGGCAAAAACTTTCTTTTCCTTTCCACCTATTTTAGGAGCTATCTGTACTGTGCTACCTTGTTCAGGAAATTAGCCTTCTGATGGCAGCCCTTATTTTTATTTTTAAAAAGATGGCCACCGACTTTAATCACACAAGAGAGAATTTCCTTTTAGCCAAGGAATTAGAGCTGGGACTGCCTGTAGAATATAGTAATTTATATCACGGATGAGTAACCACTCATCATAAGGATGAGTGAATGGTGTGGAGCTACTGCCAAGTCATTAAGAGCAACTCTCCGTTCAGCAGCACAGGAGAACAGTTTCAAAAACCAGGTGAAGCCTTTTTGTCAGTGGTAGGCAGTGCCAAAGAGGCACTTCCCAAGGGAGAATGGCTACCTGAACCAACTCTCAAGACAGGAGAGTTATTTACTGTTAGGGACTCAGTCTTAAGACTCATACTGATTTCTTTGCCAAACATGCTCTACTCTGTATCACAAACATGGGCTGATTGTAGGGTTGAAGTTTCTAAGAAGTAAGAAAGAAAACCCCCAGGCCAAGAGTCTCAGGTGTCACCGCACGCAGTCAGGGCAGTGCAGTGCTGATTTAAACCACAATCTCAGTTCTGAAAACCAGAAAAGGGATTTATTTTGCAGGGAGATAAAAAAAGTAGAACATCAAGCTTAGATTACAAAATTGGTTGCTTCTTCCTTTGTGCCTTTTAGCTTTCCTATATAACGGGAACCTTTGGCGCCTACAAGTAAGAAGGCTAGCACAGCAGAGAAAAGTGGTCTGTCTTCAAAACTCCTTCAAAACTGAACTTGCCAGAGCAGAGATAAAATAGGTGAGAATGGCTGTCTGTGTAGGAACATTACAGGAAGACTGAGACACATTCAAGTCAAAATTAAGGAAAAGATAAGAAACGGAATGCAATTTAAATGCCGGGGTATTAATCCAGGACTAAAAGCATCCAAATGAATGCCCAGGCCCCCCCTGCTTTATTGTCCAACCCAGGGTGAATAATTTTCCTCTCTACGCCACTACATTCCCACCTGCAAAGTGGCAAAAATGCCATGAGCTCTCCATTGGTGTGCTTTGTTTCCACGGATGAAATGCCCTCAATAAGATCTAGGCATTAGATCTCAAATTTAGCAGTGACTTAGAGTGAACTGAGAATGCCCGAACATCTATGGCCCCTTGCTACCTAGGCAGTGAGAGGAGGCAACTACGTCCTCTTACCATGATAATGTCTCCTCATTTGCTTCAGGGCTCCAGCCATTTGTATAACTACGTCCCATCTACAAGAAACTGTGCTCAAAATTGTGATGCTGGATGATCAAACTAAATTTGTAGACATCAGATTCTATTCTACTCACACAAAAATAAGTATCAAAGATATCTATAAATTCTACTGTAAACCAACATTAACCAGCTTCCTGATACTGAAAGTAAAAAAACCACCACCAAACCTATTTTTCTTTAAATCTGTTTCTTCAGTTTATTATTAAAGATGCAAAAATGAAATCACTTACAATTACTAATCATTGTAAGAACAATCAAGACAAGGTGAAAAGCTTGGCTTGACTGCAGCCAATGGAGAAAAAAAACAAATCTGCAGTGGTGAAACATTAATTTTCATTCCTGATGAAGCAAAAAAGACTCTTAAACCAAAGGATCATCTTTGTTGTTGTCTGTTAAATTTTCAGGGTTATCTACCTATTTAAACTTTGTAGACAGACATCTGTGAATTTTCAGACAATATGAAATAAATAGAATATTCAATATACATCCAAACCTGGTTTACTGCCTCTCCCTCCTATTAAATATAATTCCTATTTTTTTTCAAGAGGGATTTCAGCTCATGGGTTCATATGCTCAATGATACTAAGGAATCAAAAGCAGCTGTTTTCTACAACAAGCACTGTAAGTACTTTGGAAGTTATAAAGGACTTATTTTTAGTTGAGTGATATACTAACATCCCAGCAGTGTTAGATCAGTGCTTCACTGTGGTAATGCAAGAAACCCAGCCACCTACAGCTACAGCAATTGTTGGGTATCTTGTCCCTACACATTTCCCTGCTGGTGAGTATATAACCCATCAGGTTCTTTTGGCCAGCAGCACCGTTCGAAGTTGCTTCTGTTGTCGCAGTCAAATACAACACAGTAAAAGCAATTGCCCAGTCCTCCAGGATAAATATCTGTAATCTAAGCACAAACTTAGAGCACCTGACCATAAGCTGACATAGTGGAGAGTACTACCTCCATCAGAGAAGTCATGTAATAACCAGCATCCTTACGATATCCTCAGATGAGAAAAATCCAGTGGGATTCTTGATTAAAGGGCTCTAGATAGACATGGCTTTTGAATTGTTCCTATGAAACTCATAGAAAGCCTGATTGTTTTCCCAGTGCTAAAAATAAGTACAAAATCTGCTGAAATTGCTGTCAATGTTAACAACTGCTGACTCCAACGAACAGGGCTGGCCACACAATCACATACGTGTAAGAATGGGGGCTATGATCAATCCATACACTCAACAGAAGGCCACAGGCTCAAAAGTACTAACTTATTTGTAGGTTCTGCTGAGTAATAAAATATATTACATGGAAAGTAATTTGCAAGTTACATGGCAAATGTTTTACTATTGAAATAAAGCTCTTTTTAGACACCAGAAAAAATATTCTAGCTTTATAGATTTTGTTACTGAATATTCACACTACTGACAAGGTAGTCAGTACACAATGACAAGCTGAAGTTTTCAGATAGTTTCCTCCTAAGTCTGCCAACACAGGGCTGGAATCCATAGAAAAGACCCACTCCCTGACAACACTTCCTTTGGCAGCTGTAACCAACCCACTTCTCTCCATTTACTTTGCCAAAATGAATGCGAGGCTAAACAAGGTAATACTTAAGTCAGGACCGGCATGGTGCTGGAAAGAGATTCCAGAAAAAATTGTTTATTGCTGATTTACCACTTTCTTATGCCACGTTCAACAGGTCATCAAGTGAAATTTTAGACTATTTTGACAAACATTCAGTGTGCTACTCTCCCTTGACTGACATGTGTGCAAACTTGGTTTCAAAGCTAAGAACACAACAAGCAAGATGCTGTCAGGCATTATCCCTTCACACTGTGTCAAGTGAGCCGTCAGCCACCATACCCATAAGTGCTGGCAGAGGCTTATGCTGTGGATGCGGAAGAGTCTGACTAAGGAACCTCTGCCTTTAATCAAGAAACAGCCAGCACCACCAGGTACTCTGCACAAGGTGGACGACGTTGCTTGACTCCATTTTTTGACGATTTCATACCAAAATTCTCTGGCCTTGCTTCTGCATGACAGGTGTGCCTACAGCTGTCGCTCCTTGAGTTGTTTTAGAGCAGGAAGCTACTCTGTCTCAATAAATTACAAAATAAATTGGATGAAGGCAGAAATTCAAGCAAGCGGCGCAGAGCTGTCAGTCACAAATTTGAGGTTTCTGACAAGCACGCAGCAGGAAACAGGCCGGTAACGTGACATGCCAGATCTCATAACTCTGCACAATTGCGAAATACCAGGCTACCTACATCACCTTGGCGCTGGATATTATATTACATCCTTCCAGTAACAGCAAAGTTACATTTTGCTTTTATCTCCATGCATTTATGCAAGATTACATTAGGGTATGTTAACCCAGCATGTCACTAACAGCTTGCGATCCCTCTCCATACTGCGATCAGCCTTTGTTCTTGCATGCAGGAGACAGGAATGAATGGCAGGTAATCCATATTTGTACTTCATTACACCCCTGGGTCTTGTAGGAATAGTTAATACATTTTCACGTGCCATGCTGAAACGGAGGAAGGACAGTTAGCTAAAGATACTTTGAGGAACAGAAGATCAGTGCAAAACTGAAGACCCATCCTGAAAAACTTTAAATGTTCTCAATTCTTTCTTAATTGAAGGAGAAACTGAGGGCATCCAGCACTTTGCACGTTTAGATGCACAGTATGACTTACTCGTGTTTTCCAAGCTACCACAAAGTGTCAAACTCCAATCTGATCCTTCTGCCCTGCCAATAATTGATAAAGATGCTTTCCCAATATTTTGAAGAGGCTGTCAAATAATACTTTGATCGTCTACATTCTCTATTTAGGTGCCTTGACAGATGAAAGCAGGGGTTTATTATTAAAACATTTCCAGCTTTCAGTTTCTTACAACATTATGTTATTCGCCAAGATTTAGGGAACAAACTTTGAAAATGATACAAGAATGTGCCCAGTTTTTAACCCCTTAAAAATAATTTAGTAAAACTTCAAAGGATCTAACAGTTGAATGTTTTCAGTGAGGTACTACAGGACAGAGCCTGGCATTCAACTAAGAGGACAAGACAGACGCACCTTGAAAGATGGACTCCAATGTATTCTGACCTGCATAGGTAAGGTTGTAAAGGCGGAGGGAGGATCACAGAAACATACTGACCTTTTAAATCCCCACTTATGTCCCACAAGTAGGAAAAAGCCTGTGCAGTACTAAAAGAGGCAGTAGTTGTGGACTCCAAACTCTCAGAGCACTCCACTTGCAAACACACATGCTGTAGTGATGATTTCCAGATTTAACATAGGGTCATTGTACATGCTTTCTTCTAAACATGAGTACCTAGCCAGATGTTCCCACAACACCTAGTGGGCCGCACTTGGACCGCATATGCAGGAAACGCTACTTCGTGAAAAAGCGGCGAGTGCAACACAGAAGAGAGCTACCAAGAAACACAACTGCCTCTTTAGCCAAGCTGCAAACTCAAAAATTTCCATTTTAATCAAAAGCATTTCCACCCAAGAGAACCGTCAAGCTTATTACAATGAAGTGTAAAAGATAATTTAGTGAGAAGGCTCTTCAGTAAAATCTGGTAGAAAGGACTGAAGAGCCTCCTGCATCAAACAGAAAGAAGAGCCATGATGTGATGTCTAGTTAGATCTACTGCTTCCCCATGGCAACTCTTCCAGTTGCTGCAGTGGGGGAAGAGTACTGCCAGCTCTGGGGAAGCTTTCACTCAAAGGAGCATCTTCCCTGCTCCCTGTGACTTGAAGCCTCGGGGAAGTAGTGCAAAGAAAAACCAGTCAGACTCCAGTACACTACCTTCAGAAACATGCAAAGCAAAGGTTTTCCCTCTGTGCTGTTTTACCAATGTGACAACACAAGTCACTTCTGCATGCTCCATCACTTGTCCCCACCATGTTCCCCTGCAGTTAAACAGGCAGGGTGCAGCTGAGAAACTGCTCCCCGTCATTTGAGCATCGAGCACAACCAACCTCATGCATGGTTCCTCCTCTAGCACCAGCTCAAACACATTAATAATAAAATATATTTTTTTAAAGACCACCTGAAATAAACTTCAAGTAAATGATTTCAAAATAATTTCTCTGTTCTAAGGCTAATTTTCCAGTTGTTTTGAGTCATCACTAAACTTCAGGCATCCGAGCTTAAAAATGAAACTAGTAATGATCAGAATTCTTCAAATATCACTAGCACTGTTTGCATACAAAATTTTATAGGGATATATTTGGGAAACTGGAAAAATTTAACAAAGTGTATGGCTGCGATGGGAAACTGTTGGCAAGGGCAACAAATTTGACAAAGATAATTGGGCTAAAAAGAATGTAGTAATGAATTAAATGAGCATTATTTTTAAAAAAATTCCTTGGGGAAGGCATTTGAAAAAACAGTTTGCCAGTAAAAACCTTTGGAGTGCATTGCCCAGACCCAATCCAATAAAGAAACAAGCATTCAGATAGAAACAGGATATAAACTTAGGTAATACAGAGCTGGTATTTGACTTTTGACTTACCCATACGCTTTTGACTACTTTGCTAAATAAAACCATTTCAACTGTTTTCAGTTATTTCACATAACTTCACATAATATTTCAATTATTATATCACATAATTCATAATTATCTGGAAAATAAAATGCTTGTTTAGAGCTATTTCTAGTGCTTTTTACAGCAAATAATATCTCCTCTGAAATGTACAGTGACAAGATGCAGCATCCGTGGACCATGAAATTTTATTCATAATATTTTATATAGTATAAATGTTTTATATGGAAATACCTTTTACAGAATCTTGGACAATTTTGGTGAATACTATCCAAACAAACTCGTTTGCACCCAAATTGGCCAACAGTCACTATAGATCAGTGGATAATATTTCTAATTCTCAGACAGATTTACTTCAAGATATTTAACTGCTAACTATTAAATCTAGCAAGCAGAAAACCCAGTGAAGAACATCCACAGGAAAGCTTTTGCTGCCAGCCACACAAACCCAATTAACTCAAAGCTGGAAGAAATGTTCTTGCAGGTCATTCAGTCTCCATTTATGAAGAGGTGAACCAACCCAAATGCTTCAAGCAAGAAAAGTTAATGCACTAAATGATGCATTCCCTGCAATGGTCATGGTACCTCTGCTCTTGGGCTCTGCAGCCTAAGTCTCAAAGAACTAAGCCACTCTGTCCTTGAGTTTTACATAAGGCCAAAGATAAAAACCAAAAAAGTAGAGTCTAAGCAGTTTGGAGGTAAGGAAAAAATAAGAAAGTTACTTATTAGAATCCTCCTGCAGATGCTTCATTCACTTCCAACGCAGATGTGAGCTAGTGCCTCAACTGAACGGTAATAGTTGTTTTAATACTCAGTTGTTCCAATAAGCAGAAGTGTTGATAGGCACCGAAGATGCCGATCTGTAAAGGAGCCTGCACTGGCTGGCAGTCACTGCCAGCTGATCTTTCTGTTTCTGTCAAGTCTAGGATGGTTCTGGAGAAGTGGCAAGGGAGAAGACCTGATCTCTTCTGAACAGGAGGAATCACTGCAGGAGCTAAGCCAGCTAATTACTCAAATGTATACTCAAATGCCTTTGATATAAAAATGATAACAAAACAAAGAGCAGGTATGACAGAGAAACAGAGAAGTTACTGTTAAGATCAGTTAAATTAATTCCTTTAAACCAGAAGACCTGAGGAAGAATCTGCTGGAGGGCAGGAAGGCCTACAGAGGGACCTGGACAGGCTGGATCGCTGGGCCAGGGCCAACTGTATGAGGTTCAACAAGGCTCAGTGCCAGGTCCTGCACTTGGGTCACAACAACCCCATGCAATGCTACAGGCTGGGGGAGGAGTGGCTGGAGAGCTGCCTGGCAGAAAAGGACCTGGGGGTGCTGGTTGACAGCTGCCTGAAGATGAGCCAGCAGTGTGCTCAGGTGGCCAAGAAGGCCAATGGCATCCTGGTTGTATCAGCAATAGTGTGGCCAGCAGGACCAGGGAGGTGATAGTGGCCCTGTACTCAGCACCGGTGAGGCCGCACCTTGAGTACCGTGTTCAGTTTTGGGCCCCTCACTACAAGAAGGACATCGAGGTGCTGGAGGCAGAGAGAAGGGCAATGGAGCTGGTGAAGGGTCTAGAGCACAAGTCTTGTGAGGAGCGGCTGAAGGAACTGGGGTTTTTTAGTTTGGAGAGAGGAGGCTGAGGGGAGACCTTATCGCTCTCTACAACTACCTGAAAGGAGGCTGTAGCAAGGTGGGGGTCGGTCTCTTCTCCCAAGTAACAAGTGATAGGATGAGAGAAAACAGCCTCAAGCTGCACCAGGGGAGGTTTAGGTTGGATATTAGGGGAAACTTCTTCACCAAAAGGGCAGTCAGGCACTGGAACAGGCTGCCCAGGGAAGTGGTTGAGTCTCCACCCCTGGAGGTATTTAAAAGACAGGCAGACATGGTGCTTAGGGACATGGTTTAGTGTTGGACATGGCACTGCTAGGTTAACAGTTGGACTCGATCTTAAGGGTCTTTTCCAACCTAAACGATTCTATGATTCTAAGAAGTATAGATAATGATTTTTTTTTCCCAAACTTCCAAGTTTCAATTCTGTTTTCTGTTTCACTGTTTGTCTGCTTAGAGGATCCAACACACCTGCGGCATGCTAGCATTTATATCATGCTTTTCATTCAGATGCATCAAATAACATTTCAAACAGACTAATCTTCTGATATATGAAATTACATTAATAGAAGAAAACTAACTTCAAAGTGATCAATGACAAGAGATCAAGAAGAATCCAAATTTGAAGAGACTATTTAGTTTCAAATGCATTTCTTCAGCTACACAGGAAAATGGATTTCAAGGTAGACTTAAATCTAAATGTAATTATGCCCTTATTATGTATAAGCACAGAAATGAAAAGCCAAGAGTATAAAAGTACAGCTGGCCATAACATTATTTTGGAAGTCTTCAGAAGGATCAAATCTGAAGTGATATACAGAGGCAGTGAGCTCTGGAACTTTTTAACTGTCTGAAGGCATTATCAGTCTGAGGACAAAATTACTCTAAACTTCAGCAGAGATGAAAGATCCCAAATCTGCCAGCTTCTGTATTTAGCACCCTGCAGGGTAGCTTGGAAAGGAAAGCACAGGGCTTGCGGTCTGTGTGGCAGATCAGTTTATAGCGTTTGATGAAACCTGAGGTGAGACAGAAGAACGGTAACTCCTTTCCACTTTGAGAACATGCTTCACAAGCCAGACTTCCTAAGTTTCTGATGTAAAAAAAACCCCAAACACAACAACAACAAAAAAACAAACAAAAAAAAAAGCCACACAAGCAAAAAAACTCAGCAAGAATGAAATAGTGAAAAAAGTTCTACAATTTCAAGTTGTTGCTGGTTCTTGGTGACTCCAGAACTAAAGAGGCTATGCTAGGCGATGACAGTTTTTGATGCAGAGGGACAATTCTGGGGGAAATTCAGCTTACTATATTTCCAAAGGGATGCCTAAAGATCTTCTACAGACATATATGTATTTGTTTCTTACTTATGATTGTTACCAACAGGCAGACCTCTTGCTGACAACTTTCTCTTTCAATGACTTACCTGTTTTCAGAAGATATATTACTACCCTCTCCAGAATCTGGCCCAGGCACTGGCATTTTGTCAGGTGATGCTGGTTCTTGCCCAAGCTGACCAAGGAAGGGTTTGAGAAATTAAGATTATTCTATAAAAATCCTAAACTGTGTGCTATTTAAGGACCTAAAAAAAGGGCACAGAATTATGAAAGGTTATAAAAGCTCTTCAGTGAAATACGTAGTCGGCAACTGTTCCTAATTATCAATGGAATTTCTAATAGAATTAGATTAGTGGTCTCACTTGTAAAGACAAGACAGTCCTCAAGTAATTCAAGGAAAATGTTCATCCCAGGAGACTCATTAGAACAACCTCCAAAGACTGCAAGCAATTGAGAGGAGAGATGATTTTTTTTTAAGCCTAGTTTCCTACGGAACTGAGGCTATGTAGGGAAATTAAAATCCTTAAGAGGCAGCTTCAGATGCCATAACATCATCAACATTATATATCCATCTTCACAGAAACAATCCTGAAATAAAAACCTTCTTTTCTTTATTACCAAGAGAAGTCTTGAATAAAAAAGAATAGCAAAAGCCAAGCAGTAATGTATTTTCTTATGTAAAAAAAAAAAAGGGAAAAAAGATTCAAGAGCTGTCACAGCTGCAAGCAACACAAGGAAAAGTCTGCCCCAACACTCCTCTTCCCCAATAGCTTCTCCTATCACTGGTGCCAACACTGTCTGATTTATCTGAGGGTGCAGGACATGAAAATATGGCATTATCCCAGGTGAAATGAGGCTGGCAATACTGTCCTTGGTGTCTTCTGGAGGATCTTTGCTAGTGTGCTAGTTATTACTGTGGTGAGGAATCAGAACAACATGATTTCAGCAGGACTAGAAACCACAGCTGTAAGGATGATCTAATAAAGACTAAAGACAGCCGTAAAAACATTATGAATTGTCCAGAGTCATGTTTAACTGCAGCATGTTATATACAAATTCCCACTCATGAATTTTCCCCTTAATATTCTTGTTGTACAACCCTCCTCTCCCTTAGAGTGAAAACACAATGTCTATGGAAAACATCATAATAGCGTATAAATCTACCTGAAAACAGATGGATTAGAAATATAGTCAGTGACAACCAGAGCTGCTAAAATTCGGCAGCTATAGTTAAAACACTTGCTTTCTAAAACCTGGGCCAGAACCAAACTCCCCCCCACAAACCTATGCAAAATAATTCATCATTAAAGTATGAAAACAACAGCTACTAGCTTTGCTACTGCTCTAGCCATGGAAAAGGCAGGGAAACAAAACTCCCTTTGCTGACAGCAGCAGAAGATAGCTAGGGCAAAAAAAGGCAAAACCAAGACCCCTTTTACATAGGGTTGTTGTGCTGCATGTTCTTTAAAACCAGGCAGACAACTGGGAAATACAACAGTGCAGGTACATATCAGGAAGATCAGCACCTGGAGTGCCTGTGGGAAGCAGCATGCCGACCCATCCACATCCAGGAGCAACTGGGTGTTTCCAGCAATAACGACACTGAGTCTGACAACAGCCCTCATTCCTCTGGCTGGGGCAAGCAAAGAGAAGGCCACGAAAGCAGGGCATTAATGATCTCCTTTTGACACAATCGCCAGCTACCTGGAGGCAGCGAAGAGAGGTGATGCTCCAACTGTTCAGTGCATTCCTGTGCTCTGTAATCGGAAACATACAATGCTGCCTTCCAAGGAAGATGCAAATAAAATCAGGCCTTGCTGAATTAAGTAAAAAGTTTGTGTTTAAGATGGATCCTTGGCAAACACACACTTATTCCGACTAGATTTCTCCGCTTTGGCACTTCAGAGCTGCTGGTAAAAGTCCCATGAAAGACAACATGCTAGATTTTCACAAGGGGGGGAAAAAATCCCTCCCAGAGTGCTATCTATCTTACTCTTTCACAATGACACAGCAGGAAGCATTTCCATGCACTGAATACTGACAGATGAGTTTCACTGAGAAGATGGAAAGATTGTGCAGGAAAATAACACAGGGTGATGTTACTCAGCTTCTATTAAAACAACTCAAGACTGCATGGATGAGCAAGTAAACGAGTGTTTGCTAATCTCCAGGATGACAAAAATTGCTTTAGCCTTTTAAACTGCACCAAATACAACAGGCAAATACAATTAAAATAGGACACAGCATTAGCATTCTTGATACGGCAGGCCTTGGCAAGGAAGAAAGCTAAGGAATATTTGGAAAAACATTTCTACTTTAAGCCACATGAATGGCATAATGAATTTTCTTGTTGTGTACTGCACATATGGCTTTGAAATGTTTTGGGTTGGTTGGGTTTTTTGTTTTGGTTTTGTTGTTTGTTTTTGTGTTTTTTTTTTGTGAAGGCAACCACTACTAGGAAACATTAGGGTTTTTAAGGAACCCAGTGAATTGTTATGTCCTGAGATAGTATCTCAAAACAACCATGACAGATATACCTATGGAAAGTATTTTCCAGATTTCAGGTAACAAATAGCAGACACAGCACCCATAGCACCTCTGGCTGAGGAATACACAAGTCCTGAACTACTAAGCTGATTTGGGTTTGTATTACCAAGGTATATCCCTATTCTTTCAGTATTCAGCCCACCTGGCTGCCACAGAAAGCAAATCAAGAGAGCCCCATTTGCTCACTGTACAAAACAGCAAATCTTACAATTTTTAGCACATCATTTTTAAGTAAGTAGTCATTAAAACTTGAACACTTGCTCATTGCTTAGGAATCCATGGAATCAATTCTATTGACAATGGCTCTGGCCATCCACATAATTCCTGACAGGCTAACTTCTCTGCTAAATCCAAAGCAGTCCCAGCTAATTAACTAGTAAGCAGTTCTTTAAATTCCACAAGAAAACTCATACTACCCAACGGATGAGATTGTATCAGTGTAAGACGACTGAATGTTGGGAAACACCTTACTTAGTTTACATAGACACATCAATCACCTTTTTGTTCTGATTTATTGAGCTCCAAACCAAGAGAGGATGGTTGCTTATCTTCCAGTGATTGTGACCTAACTGCAGTGCAATGCGGGCACCAGGAATGTTCTACAAAGTGACACTACAAAAATGAACAATGCAAACTTTCCCTAAGCTGGAAACAATTATGAGTTAAACGAAGGCAGAGGGGGAAAAAAAGACGACCGAAAGGAAACTACAATTTTATCCGAATGCTTTATTAAATGCTGAAAGCCACAGTCGACAAGCTTGCAAGAAGGTTTGAGTTTAAAAACTGGCTGAGTGTGGAAGTTGGCACCAGTTCTACGGAAACACAGTCACTACAGAGGATGCAGTCAACATGCCAGAGGGCAAATCCACCCTCCAGAGGGACCTGCGTGGGCTGGAGGAAAGGCTGACAGCAACCTCAGGAGGCTCAGCAAGGCCAAATGCAAAGCCCTGCCCCTAGGACACACTCCGCCCCTGCATGGGGACAGCCCCAGATGGGCTGGGGACAGCTCTACTGGGAAGGCCTCAGGGCAGGGAGAGGCTGAGGAACAGGGCTTGTTGGTGGAGAGGAGAAGGCTTGGGGGGGGACCTAAAAGCAGCCCCCCAATACTGATGAGGAGGTTACCAAGAGAACAGAGCCTTCTCAGAGGTGCACAGCAAGAGAACATGAGGTTGAGCTCATAAGCTGAAAGGGGGGATGTCTGACTGCGTATATGGAAAAAGATCACCATGTGGGTAACTAAGCTTTGGAGGATCCAACATCACCTGATGACAATCATAAGATAAACTCATGATTGGCAAAACTGAAGCCTTACAAAATTTATCGCAATGACGGTGAAATCACAGTACCATTTAATGCAGGCAAATACAAGGGCCCTATCTCTGAAAAATTAATTAAAGTCACAAGGTGGCAGAGAGCGTCCTCTGTCACTGAAAAGGTCTTTTGATGAAAACAACCAATTCCAACATAGGTCTCCAGATCAATTCTGTAGCTGATAAGAAAGTAGGTTTTGGATACATAAGTAAAGGGCTAGCAAGTCTGAATATTGAGATAATCTCTTTATCTAGCATTTGTGAAAATGGATGTTTGATGACACTGCCCAAATTTATTGTACAATCTTCCAAAAAGCTACCGATATCTTGCAAAGAATATAGGAAAGAGCTGTAAACTTACTCAAGCTATATAAACAATTGTATATAATTTAAAAAAATAATTTGTTTAAAAGTGACTTGATGATCACTGGCTGAAGGAAGCTGCAAGGGAAGAGGTTCAGTAATTGACAGCTCGTTCCTCGAGCTGAAGGAGGCCCCGAGGGCCAGAAGCTGAAGCTGCACTAACTCAGATCTCAGATAAAATACAGGGTTTTTTTAAAGCAATTAATTGAACAACTTGAGCTCTGAATTTTGTATCGTTTTACATCCTAGAACAAGGCTGCTTTCACAAAAAACTACAACTACGTGCTCAGGTATAAGCCATAGATTTGATGCAAAACTTAAGAGGTTCCTTATGCAGGAAGAGATCATAACTGTCCCTCGCAGCGTGATCTGTAACACAAACATTCACAGCACAACTGTTTTCCAAGAATCAATAATAAGGATTTGATATCTACGATGTGGCTTCTTCCAGCATCTGCAAGGCGGCAGTCATTTTTGATGACTTAACTGAACAAACTTCAGTTTCACATTTTCAGTAACCAGAGGCAGGCTTCAGATTAGCTGTTAACCTCTCAGGCAGCCACGCTTAGCCTGGAATGTCACCAAAGGATTTGAAATCTGAAATGACATCAGTGAAATACTGAGTCATCTCCTCCAGAAGAACCACAGAAGACAGCTTGAGGTACATTTGTTTTGGCTGTTACAAGCCATATACTCCCACACTGTCAAATGACCAAAGGCATTCTCTTACAGTATCTGTTAGACACAGATGTCTGTATACAAACTATTTGTATATAGATACATTTGCACATCTGTTTGTGTACAGACTGTGCATGCAGGCACATATTTTACATATACACTATCTGTATAATTGTATTACACATGTAAAAAATGTCTCAGGAAAAATTCATTAGCATTCCCATATTTATCATATCTTGCATTGCAAGAATTTTCTTAAGAGACAGGACAGGACCACAGCAGTTTGACTTCACAACAACGTGCTTATACACTACATGGCACCTATACCTGAGAGAGACAAAAACTCATGCTGCAATTGCGTCCTTTGAGACTAATTGTAAAAGCAGCCACTTCTCTGCCTTGCATAATTGATTCTCTCCGGACTAGCATTTCTGGTTTTGGCTTGATATTGCTGTAAGACATACTATGGAAAATCCAGCACTACCTGGTGCTGTCAACTATGCATATACCTAATACCTAAACTAAATTCAGATAAGCTCCAAAAAGAGTTAAAATGGCAGAATATGAATTTTAGATAGCTGTGGAGTCTAGAGTTTACTAAGTAATAAGTGTTTGTTCCAAAAGTATTTTTAATTTAGAAGAAATTAAAAAAACCCACTCGATTTCCCCTTCACTTCTTCCACAGCTGCTTTTATCTGAAAAAAAAAAAAACAAACCTTCCATGCTCTTAGTACAGCAGTATGTATTTTGAGTGCTCACCTCTCCATTTTTGAGGGAAGTGTGTTTTTTAAAAGCAGGGAAGGTTCTTCCTTTCTGTGGATTCCGAAGATTTCCAATTTCTGAACGAGGTTGAGAGATGCAGGACAGCGATTTCTGAGCACATCATCACTCTTTGGGAAGAGGACATTACTGTCTGGCTGGTCTGAGGCCGAACAAAGCACTGGTAAGGCTCACCTACCACAGCCTCAGCACATCTGACACAAGACTGTACTAGTACCATGGGAGTACGTCTCCTTACAAAAACCTACTCAGACACCAGACAAACTGCTTTCCCTCTGGTGGTTAGAAGAAATCAAGAGCCAAATTCAAAACTCAGCAATAGGTGTGTAGCCTCATCATTCCCAAAGAGCTACAAATTTCCCTGGCAAGATATTAGAGAATAATTCAGTCTAACAATGCAAACAAAGAAAATTATTCAGTCTGCGCCAGTGACTTTGCATTTTCAACGAACTCTTCAAATCAACATTTACCTGGAAACTTTCTTCAATCTTTAACTTCAACAAAAGTATTGGAAGAATTTAATTAAAGCAAGAGATCCTGAACATGTGAAGTGTAACTTTTATATGCTTGAGGTATGCATCTGTATAAAGTAACGTGACACAACTTCAGAGATCCATACAAGGGGGAAGTTAGCACTTTGTTCACCTCTACCTCCATGCTCAATCTCAGTTGAAAGGTACACCTCACAGATGTACATCAGGCCACTAATCAATACCATGTCTTGCTTGCCCCACCCATAATACACAGAACAAATAGGATCAGTAAAAAGAAAATAAAGTTTGAACTCCTGTCTTTCAAACGTGCCCAGATTTCTCCTGGCTTAATAAAAGCATAAAACATGTTAAGAGCTGTGAAGAAAAAAGTTGCATTTTGAAAGAGACAGAAGGATGAGATCTTTTTGCAGGCCTTTTAAGGTAAAGGCTACTCACGTAACTGCACCAAATCGATTCACTATCATTTGTTGCACAGAACATGTACAACTTCAGGGAAAATCTCAGAAACAAGGAAAAGATCATCTGTTTTGGGGATACGACTACATTATGGCCAACAATTCTAGCATATGGTGAATAACGCTACTGTGTTGAGTTTACTTTCCCAGATAAAACACATTTTGTTTGAATTACTGGTTGCTGATACAATGAGTCACTCGACTGCCTGAAGTACCAGCTCAAATGCTTTAAAAGGACTGACCGGGAATCGCCGAGTACAGTACATGTATTTGTTTAGGAACAACATGCTTCAAAAACTGTTGACTCACCTTGTCACGCAAATGATGCTCTGCAGCCTCAATATTCAAAGGATCGTCAAAATTCAAAAGATCCTGGAAAAGAAACAGAGAACATTATAGGGTTCCCACTCACTGTGTCATACAAGGAATCCAAAGGCCTAATGAACAAGATAATGAAACAAAGCAAACAAGACCAGCACGTGTAGTGCCATTTTCTCACTACCTTGACAGGTATCCTTGTCAAAGGTAGATGGAAACGAGTTTGATGATTGCAAACCAAATCACAAGTCAATTAAAGGACAACAGCAGCAAGGCATTCACCACACACAGCCCCATGACACCTCTCTCTGGCAGTGATGTATTTCTATTTGAAAACTGAGACAGTTTAAAATAAAATTTTGAAGGAACATTCAGTTTCAGAAGGCACAATTCCTGTTGATCTTTGTTCAAGGGTAAAGTAAACCCTTAAAGAAAACCTGCAAGCAGCCTGATGATAAAGCAGGAAGAGCTTCCTTAATATCATTTCCATAGCAAAGCAACTTAATTCCCTCTGTGAAGAAACTACATAACATGGAACCTGAGAAAGTTTTAGTGCAATGTAAAAAACAGGGCCGAGAGGAAAGGGAGTGCAAAGACACCAAGAGCTAATGGCACGTGAGGCCAGGGAGCAGAAATAATTAAAAATAAATCTCAAGTCTGTCAGTTTAATCTCAATAAACATTAACTTCGAAGGGAGAAAGGGTCTAGGGTTAAAACCAAAGGAAACCAAGATGCTGATAAAAGAGGAATTATCATAAAAAATAACACTGAATCACAAAACCCCCTATTCTGCCTGCAGCCTAGATCACTTTCCCCAGTTTAAGGTTAGCCTGTGACAGCAGTGAAATGCCACTGTTTCACAAGTGTGAAAGGCTCATGTCACTCTCCGGCTCGTTTTCAAGCAGCAAACCTCCCATTTTATTCAAACCAGGACATCAATCCACCTCATTTTCACTCACTTTCTTCAAGAAAACCCCAAAAGAATCTGTAAGGCCAGTACAATCCAATGCCAGCTTTTCAAAGCCTAATTATTTACAAGAGGCTGGGTGTGAGGGAAATCCAAGACGCAAGCTGGGAAGCACAGCTCTTACCAGCCACGACAAATCCCCATGGTCTCCGATGCATGACCATCGCTCTTTGCAGCTGTTTGCTCAACAGATTATTTTTACATGCAGTTCTGCCTCTGAAGGCACTTCTTTGTACCTCCAGTGGATTTCGCTTTCTCCCAGTTACTTAGCATGCAGTGGGAAACTAACTGTGAAATGCAATTACTCTTTGATGAAAAGGCAAATACTCTCCAATCCTCTAAATCAATTTACCAAAGAAGCTGTCAAAACAAATCAAGCCTTTGGATGCCAGGAAAGCTTAGGAGATTGTAGCCAGTCCCTGGCTTGGTCTATGCTAGAGGTTTTACAAACGCACCGTGATCCTGGTGATAGCGCTGGGAGCACAGTCACTGCTCTGCCCCTCCTCCTGCAGGTAGCGGTGGAAGGAATTCCTCTCTCTGAAAACCGGCTGGAGCTAGCAAAGCCCACAGCGATGCTCCTCATCCAAAGCTTTTCACAGCCTCCTCTGTACGCCCTGGAGTGGCTGAGGCAGTTCTCTCCAGAGTCGATGACAAACATAGCAACCACGGTAGCGCCTTTCTTTGCTTTCTCCTGACCTTCCTATCCAGCAGCAATAGCTGTGGAAGGGGACCATAACCCTGGACTCCCTAAAAAAGGCAGCTTTTATACAGTAAAGACTTAGCCTCTCTCCACTGTTAGGGCAAAAGCAGCTGTTGCATCCTGCCTGCCTCTCGCAGCTTCCTGCCCTCTCCGCCATTTTCAAGTTGCTCCTGTAATTACGAGACACAGGTTTCTTGCTCCTGCCAATCTAAGGAAAAGGCAGAAAATGGGATCCCTGAACAAAATCATACCATTTCTATGACAAGTTGGGGTTTGTGCAAATTCTGCAGGTGGGTACCAAGGCCCTTGAATAGGAATATAAGTGTTCAAAATAGGAATGTGACTGCAGGGCAGTCATTAATTCCTAAACATAATTTTTTAAAAACATAACACCAACACAATTCCTTCTCAGAGAAGAATGAACTTCTATTTCGTGCAAAACAGCAGAAGGAATTTCATACTGTGTGGAAGATCCCAAGTAACTTGTTACCAAAATATCCCATAATAGATTTGTAACCAAAAGTAAAAACGATGTACGACAAAGCTGGCATTTCAGACCATCTGTATGAGTCTTGCACTTATACAAACAAAAGCACAAACTGATTTCATACTTGTACAACACCCACTGAAGCCAAAGGAAATAATGACCTTAATTTTAAGCGACAACGGTAGGGTTTGCATTAGGCAATGCTGAAACCAAATCAGGCAGGAAAAAGGGAAGTGGATATGCAAAATATTCATTTACTTACAGTAAATAAAGAGTTTAACCCCCAGACAACATCCTGCAAAGGAAAAGCACAGTCAGTTAGGCAGGCATTTCAGGTGTTTTGAACATGCTTACATACTTTATTTTTCTATTCATCCATGAAATTACTGGAAATCAAATCTAGATTAAGGGTGATGTTTTACTAATTTAAACCAAAATATTGAAAAAGCTTTCCCATTTCATGGATGTTTGATATTTAGAAGTCACCAAAAAACAAATAGTGCATATTCAAATACAAGTTCAGATCTTCCTGTGTGTATAGGAGCCTTATTTGTGTTGCTTCTCTGCTCAAGGAGAGGAATAATACCTTAGTATATGCCACCAACTGACCGCACTGCTTAGTTCAAAGGGTGCGTATAAAACTTAATTCAGCAATCCATTCTTAACATTAAAAAATTAAAATGTGTCAGACAAATATTTGAAACTGTGTCAAAATATCAGAGAAAAGATTTAGGTGTAGCCTGAGTACAGAGAAATACCATTCTTATATGAGCATATGTCTCAAATGATTTTACTGCCTTTCGGTATCTATTTAAACACAGCTGAATAGAGAGGGCTTGCAATTCCTGCAAACAGGAAGCTTCAGGGGAATCTGCCTCCAAATGCTCTCAAACACAGCTTATTTTGGGGCGGACATCTCCAAAAGGTTTCCACTAGCTCTGAGCTAAGAGTCCACATCCTCAGTTACAACCTTCAGAGAATAAGAAAATGCAGAAGACCCAAATATTACAGAAAGACTTAAAAGCATCACCTACCACCAACTCTGAGGCTAAGCTTTTCAACCTAGAGGAAAGACTATTTTCTTTAGTAGCAGCATAACTAAGCTACCCTACTGCAAAATCCCACTCGAGTCTGGGCACTGGAGCTCACACCTACCAGACAATTAAGCAAGATCAGCATTGCACCTCCTGCCCTTACAGCCTGCTAGCACTTGACTGCCTACCCATGAAAACCACACTGCCTGATTTCCAGTAGCGGGACAAACACCGCATATTAATCATTTCATGGCTAAAATGTACCTTTCACAATAAAGATAAAGCCTCAAAGTAAAAACTTCCTATCCACAGCAAAGAACTTGAATAAACGGGCGTATTTCAGTTTGTTTCCTGTTCCAGGCCCTCTGCTGAGGGTGGTGGACCACAGAATCCATACCCCTTAAGAACACTATCTAATTATGCCCTAATGAAAAAGACATGATGTCAGCATTATCCAGACAACAACCTCTCACGATCCAATTTTCCTTTGATCTTGCACAACCAACCTACTCAGTTTATCTGCTTTTAATAACATGAATCTGACCAGCAAAGCTGATACTGTCATACACAGTTTTCAGTTTCAGCATCTTCTCCTAATGGAGCTTCTGAAATCATCAGGTGTGGCAAAGACAGCAGCTCTTTCAAATGTACTCATCTTCAGTGGCAGCACAGACACATAAACTGCAAAAAAGGACACACCCGAGACACCTAAGAATTACAGTTATCCATACATTAAGAATATAGTGCTGAGCAGTCATCCCCACTCCCAAATGACCATACTGTCAGTTGCTTGGCAAGTACAAGAAAATGGACTATTTCAAATAACGGACGAAAGCCATCATTTTACGCTTTAAGTTCTGTGCTTGTTCAACTACAAACTTCAACTTCTGTCACAGAAACTGGGCAGCAGTGGTTAGCAAAACATGGTATTAAGGAAATCTGTATTAAGCAATCCTGGGGATAAGCTATTGGTACAGTGCAGCGGTGCTAGAGAAAAAATAGTCAAAGTCACTGATGAAAGGATGATTTCAGCGGTATGGAGAGGCTGGAGTGTAGGAACAGGCACGAAAGTCTCAGCTTCCACTTCACTCTCCTGCACTCAGGCACGAGAGGGTGCACAGCACGGCACAAGCTGCCAGGGTCACTGCTCTCGGGGGGCTGCTCCGCTCCGGTGCCCCTGGGTACCCCTGGCATGGATGCAGCCCAAGGACTGACCGATGCAGGCTGTGTCACCAGGGACGGCTGACAGCGCCTCTGTCTCCAGCCCACCACTCTGCCCCAGCAGATGCTCTGACCCCTGCAGGGCAGGAGCCCCTTCCACTGCTGCCCTGAAAGGCTGTATTGTCCTTCAGGGAGGCAGAGTGAATGTCTCAGGGGTGTTAAGAATTTCTTCCGTCTGATTTTAACCCACTGTGTGTTTCTCACAGCGTTTTGATAATGGGACCTTAATAAAGCACGGTAATTTGCTTTCTTCCACTCGAAGAAGCAGGAATAAATTAACTTTTTACGGGTCGTATTTCATCTACACTATGTGACAACAGACTGTAGCTGGAGAATGCGATGCAGAATTACAACACCGAGCATTAAAAAACATCCTAAAGAGGTATGAGGAGCTCACACCAGCACATTGGGGTCTGTCCGTTTCTAAATCCTGCCTCAACACCAAAACAGCATTCACAGGGTTGCAAACTGTTCACAACTGTTCAGCTATACCAGCATTGCTAAAAAGTAACAAACAAAGGAGCAACTTGGTCACATTGATTCTGAAATCCTGAGGAGCTCGCCTCTTTGCATTTAACAGTGCCGAAGCCCCCAGCCTCCCAGAGCCTCCCCACCAGGACACTCGCAGGTTGTCTCTCCAGACGGAACAGATTCTGCTCCCATACAGGCAGCCACGAGCCATGCCTTACATAAGTCAATGTTGCAACTCCAAACAGAAATGAAAACTATATCAAATTATTTTCCCATTCCATAAATACCTGCTTTTGAAGTTTATCTAAATTGCTCCCAAATTCTCATTTGCTGACCCCTGGTTTTAAGACTTTGGGACACTTGACTCATTCAGGCTGGCTTTGCACAGAGCTCTACAAAAAAAAGACCCACAAAAAACCCCAGCAAAAACCTCTGTAAGGCTGTGAGCTTTCACAGTGCTATACATTTTTACAGCCATTCTAGACACCAAAAAGCATAAAAGGATTATTATTATTACTGAATAACTTATGTGTGAAATTCTTAACCTCATTTCTGATGTTTCCACCTCTTCAAGTTTTATGATTTGCTGGGTTCATTTCATACCCTTGCATGGCTCCATAAAAAATAATGCTAAATTACTACCAGAGGGCAACACTTTTTGTAATAAGTTTGAGGCTAGCCTGGATTTAAATCTAGGATATTGAGAAAGGGAAGTGGGATGGAACAGATGAGCAAGAGTGAAGCAAGTAGTTCATGTTTGAAAAACTTGACACTGTTGCATTGAAAAAATAATCAGCTTGCATTATTGATTTCAGCAGAGCTGCTTGCTGCACACAGATAAGCACTTGCCTGAACACTTGCTTCATATTTTCCTGATGAACTAAAAGGATTTGCAAGCCACCAAAGATCCTGTCAGATTTAACAGTTCTGTTTTCTTTGAATGTAATAAAGCATAATCCTTGGCTTCAAACATTTACTGAACTTCTGGCTTAAATACTCTGAAAACAGAAAGTTAACCCTACGTACAAGAATTTTTAAAGGTTATCTTCACACATAAGAGCAGGGCAGATGTCACCTTAAAACGTTAATACTGCACGCCTTTATGCTGCTCCACTTCAATGAGAGAATCTACTTGCAAAAGGAGATTCACATGGCGAATACTTGACAAGGCTGTTTCCTTTACAGTGCTTCTTTTTGTCTACTTACTTCGACATGCTTAACATCAAAGTTACAGAGTAAAAGTAAACCCACTACTAGAGTAACCTCAGAGCAAAACCGAGGACCTCTTGTACTTTTTGGAAAAAAGCAGCATGGTCTGCTCAGGATGGACCCTGCAGAAAAGGCTGCAGAATTCCCCAAAATGCTTTATCTGCTTTCTGCTCCAGCTGTGCCCAGGCAGGCCCTCGCCCTGCCCCCCTGGTCCCCCTGAGGCTTTGCGTCAGCACGGACGTCCCCAACGAGGTTAGACACCTTCGCGAGCCAACTGCAGGTCTCAGGTAAGCAAGTGTTTTTAATTCTCCTCTACTGTGTTAGTTCAGAAGATTCAAGTATCCCACTTGAACTAAAGAGCAGTACCTGGTTAAATCCACAGTGAAAGAGGGGATAAGGCAGGAAACACACTCTGCTCCTTGGAACTATCCCTATTTTGAAACCAAGCATGAGGAAGTCATAGAATCGTAGAATTGTGAAGGTTGGAAGAGACCCTTAAGATCATCGAGTCCAACCGTTAACCTAGCACTGCCAAGTCCACCACTAAACCATGTCCTCGAGCACCACATCTATCTGTTCTTTAAATACCTCCAGGGATGGAGATTGAGATTCAACCACTTCCCTGGGCAGCCTGTTCCAATGCTTGACCACCCTTTCGGTGAAAGGTCAACACAAGCAAGTCAGAAGTTCAACAGACTGTTAGAAATAACCCTTTATAATCGTCCCTTTTCATTCTTGAGTATTTTTGTGTTGCATTTGAGCAAAAAGTTACATTAAACCCCTGACCACAGATTTATTTACAGCATGTCAAATGAGGAAAAAAAAATCTGCCACTGCAGCTATGTTTAAAGTTCAAGAGCAATGAATCAAAATACTAAATACAGCTTTTGAAATACCCTCTCCTGAGGCTAAGGAGTCTCAAAGCGTTACATTTGTAGGAGGTCCTAATTCAGTTAGTCACCAAATCTTCCCAAGTGGCAGCTCTCACAAGCACTCCACAAAAGCGATGCCATTGAAACCATGCAAGAGACAAGTGTTTAGCTGTGCTGGCCGATGTTTGGAAATGTAACCACACAGCACTTCTTTTGCAGAGAGAGTAAACACATAAATTGTAAATGAAGATTTTCCTTTAACAGGCAAAGTATATTTAATACATTAATTTAAGCAGAGAACAAGCCAGACAAAAGCAGCTAATGAACCTCCAATCAAAGAAACTTCTTTAGAGATCCAAGGAGCATTTCTGATCTAATAGACTGATTAAATTAAAGCTCATTGCTAAACCATTTTTTATATACAGACAATTTAACCCATTCAGATCAATGAAAGGAGCTGAAGTCATTTATACAAGCAAATATCAAGCTTTTTTTTTTTTTTAAACAAACTGAAGCAGTAACTTTAATAAAACAAGTGCCAAGCTTTGTACCTCACAGTTTGGAGAAGGGCTTGAAATTACACCCAAAAACTCAGCATGCTGAAAGTCAGGCCACTGCATGGCTGTCTCCTGGGGCAGCTCTCTGCTGTCCTGTCTGCCTACGCACCAGGTCAAGATGGTTTCCACTTCCATTCACCTTCTTCCATAGTTTCTTAGGAACAAGCCCAGCTTCTTTCTTTCTTCATTGCAGCCTAGAAAATCACGCATCCTTCATCCCACCCAGCTCCACCTTCCCCAGGCTCTGATGGATTTCTCTTTCTACCTCCCCAACACACCTCCAGAAACATCTCTGATTTCTCCCCACAGACTCACCACCTGTTTGCAACCACTACAATGTAATTGACTGCACAAAACTTACACTGGTCCAAGGGGTTAAAAAAAAAAGTATGTTTTCATGCCAGAAATGGTAGGCACCGTTTAGCTTATGAAAAAACTGCTTCCCTCCTAAACAGTCCTCTCCCAAACAAAATGTTCTCTTTTACATTTCCTCTCCCTGTCCTGCTCCTCTCTAATCTTGCATGTAACATTGCCACAGTATCTTGCACCGTTTCCACCTGGAATAAGGTGATGAAGAGAATGTCAGCTTTCTTTAATCAACCACAAAGGCCATCTCAATTCTCATATGCCTGCAATCCCAGCTCATGCTTCCCACCCAAACACAACAAGAGTAGTTTATTTAGAGGGCTTTGGGTAATTTAAATGGCATGAACTGCTCCAGTTAGCAAACACAAAAAAAGGGAGGAAGGCTGAAAAACGATTTCTTCTGTGCTCAAATATACTAGAGGGAAGAAAACAGGAACAATTATAGGCTGTTCTTCTCCCAGACCAAGACAGTTGTGAATTGCCAAGTATGCAGGAACGCTCGACTAAAACCCCTTACTTTTGTTACTGACTCCTTGACATTTGTCCCCCAGGTTACTTCAGAGCAGGCAGATAATCTTTTATAAATTGGTCCCAGGGGAATTCTGTGATAGCTTCTTAATGAACTACACTACAGTGATTATGAACACTAAAGCAATCGCCCTCCAGAGACCAGTCTACTCAACTGATTAAAGTTGACACAAATTGCATATTCAGAAATCAACAATTTGGGGAAAACAAGCATGGTTTAATTAGACTTACTGATGTATTGCACTGTTCTACTGAGTCACTTTTTAAAAACCTCCTAGTAATAACAGCTACTGTATTTAAAACAAAGATTAGGCTTTGTCAGAAGCCATTAAAGAGAGAAAAAGAAAGTTTTCGCAAATCATTTATGAAGCAAAAGTTATTAAAAGACATTGATTTTTGTAAGTATTTTCACCAGCATGGGCATGTACAGAGTGGGGCAGGGGGGGATCACTTCTTACAAAACTGATAAAGCTGATTTATAAAATCAAAATACAACATATCCCTGCAGAAAGACTTCCTGACATTTATTTTAAGAAAAATAGAATAATGTCAGATATACATAGAAGATTGTATTCAGTGGCTTATAGCTTCTCTTTACCAAATACTGGGTCTGAAGTTTTTTTGTCTGCTGCTTATTCAATTTTTAGAGGCAGAGAAGAAAGGCTAAGAAATGAAAGCAGTAACAATGGACATTTTAACCACTTTAGAAAGCAAAGGTATTGAATATAAATCTTTTGCACTGCACTTTTCTTCAGATTACTTCCTTTACAGAGGGAGACTTGAACCATGGAAAGGTACCTCGTGGTAAAGCTGTGCCTTTTGCAACAGCCACAAATACCTATCTAAATTGTGACCAACCAGGACATTCAGAAACCCCTCTGACTGGGACAACTAAATCTCCCTCGCTTGGTTTTCGCTGAACACGCACAGGCTCTCCCCAGTCCCTGGTGCCCCTCGTGAGAACCGCCCCAGGCCAGACACTTGCAGAGCGAGCAGGGCACCAATGAACCACTCCGCGTTCGGTTCAGAGCAGCAGTGCCACCCTGAAGCAGAACCTGCCCCTGTCCCCGCTCTCTGTGGGGTCAGAGCAGTTGTGGTATGTGTGAAAAACTTCTAGATAAAGTCAGGCCAGACGTCCTGCTGCAGATGCGTATCACATGGGCTCCAGCATCAAGCAGGGATGCAGAGATCTGGACCAAAGCAGACACTACCCTCCAAACCATACTGAAAAGTACGGGAGCTCCTACTCCCTGAAGTACTTCCTACGTTATGGAAAGAGACACACAGTGCACATCCTTTCATGCTTTCTGACAACCAACAGCCCTCAAATGGTTGTGACTCTTCTGTCCTCCTTCATCTACCTCTTTACTGCTTCAAAATCTCTTCCATACCTGCCTCTACCTTCTGCTGCCACTCCCTACCCCCTTGCTACATTACTGTTTCATCTGTATTTATCCCCTTGTGTTTCACTGCTTCCCTAGAGCTGTCTTCTGCAATGCCGATATCCCCTTTAGTATCCCAAAAAAATACAAGAAAGCATGCAGCTTAGGCCCCGATTTTTGGGTTGTTTTGGTTTTTGTTGTTGTTTTAGGTTTGGTTGGTTGGGGGGGGGGGGGCCAGTTCTGCTCCTGCTGCACTGACAAGAACAGAGTAGCACTTTGAAGGAGTCCGCTTTACTTGCAACATAAAGCAGTTTGCAGGAGATCAGTGCCCATACCTTCAGGGACACGCGATGGCCAACAGGCTTGCTTTTCTGTCCTTCACAGATACCTTTGATTAAGACCCACAGTACTCATATCATGCCCTTTCAGCAAATAAAGACTAAGTCTTCAGGAAATAAAGTATAAGACTAAACACTTGCACTGACCCGTTTCTGTTAAGCTGCAGGTTATAGCTCCCTGCTGCTGTGGTGGCCTTTCCCTAAAGTTGTTTGCTTGCAACCATATGTTGTATTTGTTACTCACTGTGTTGAGTGAGGGAAAAAGTAAAGATGTTGGCAGGAGACATTGTGCTATGTGGTCCTGCGAGCCTCCATGAGATCAACACGCAGAGCTGGACCTCTAAGTGCTCTCTGCATGCGAGGGAGGAAGGCAGCTCTGCAAATGAAGATGATGAGCTGGATGTGACCCCAGAGGGAGTACTGAGAGGTGAGCAGGCACAGTCCTCCTCTGAACAGTGTTTCAGACAGAAGGTCACCCATAAAACCTACAGCCAGCCAAGCGCAGCACAGGTGAGGAGGTGAGAACTCCCAGAAAGTTATTCTGCCCATCATGCTCTTCAGACAAAAGAAAGCCCACATGCCTGGGTGTCAGCTTATTCAGGGTGTCCTTCTGCAATAACTGCTGCAGGCACAGAATTAAGTTCACCCCTCTCCTTCCTTCCCACTATGCTGAACACAGCTCCAGGTGGGGAGCAGGCTTAGGTGAGATGCACCACCAGACCTCTTGGAAATGACACAAGGAGAAATAAGGTGGTGCAAGAAGTCTACCATGCAGGAGGCATGGACGCATTGCCTGAAACACCTCCCACCTGATTCAATTCCTGTATAATACCAAAGAAGACATGTGAAGGTATACTGCCTGAAAAAAACAGGTAATTTTCTGCTTAATGCAGTATTTGAAACTGGTATGCAGTGAATAATAGAAGCATACTGGGTGATGTTTTTCTTCCCAGCCCTCAGAGGCTCTATATTGGTCCATACCAGGAAGCAGCAGGCACCCTGACAGAGTCCATCTCCCCCTGGAGATCGCACATACAGTTTCTCAGGAGCTCAGTTTTTATAATCTTGGTGATCATGACCAAGATCCCAGGAGATAGCTGTAAAATTCATATTAGATCAAGAATCTCCTTGCTAAGCTATGTTGACTTCCCGGTAATTTCCCCTCCTCTACAGTAAGAGCTGGCATTTGTGCTCTTTGCCACTGCTATGAAGCCTTTTGTTTTCTTCTTTTGATGACTTTCTCCTCCTTACTTTACCAATGTGGAGGATAAACATATGCCATCCAGGAAGGCAGCTTTTACAAGCACATGCTTTGACATTTCTACATACAATACAAGGACTCATTCCAAAATGGGATTTGGATAAATCAATAGCAGAACAATGTTACCATAATGCTGGCTGAGAAAAATAGTATCAGCAGCAAGAGTTAACAAGAACAACACAGAACATACAGGTTTACTTTTTTCTCTTCATCCTGAAGACGGTGACAGTTATTGTCTGTTCAAAATACTCCTCTACACTAATTACATATCATTTTGACAGCCGACCACCTGTTTTCATTAAGACTATTAATGAAAGTTTTGTGCTTTTACTGAAGCTTTTAAAACTACTCAGGTTTATGCTTAAACGTTGAAGTAAAGGTAACCAGAAAAATTAAGTCAAGACCCTCTGATTTATTTCTCCAAGAGATTACAGTTTGACATTTGCTTGATTTCAAATAATTTTACTGCCTGAAGACAACAGCAGAACCAACACAACAAATAGGGCATATTTTCCCATTTAGTATTAAATGCTAATTAAATAAGCAAGCCTTTTATAGATAAACTCCAAATAGCAATAATTTATCATAAACGAGTCTTAATTCCTTTTAGAGTAGATTATCTAATAACAGACATATTTCTTAACCAATATCTGAAGTTATGGGAAAGGAATTCCTGGAAAAAAAAAATACTATTTTCCTATAGGTGGGTATAAAAAGCTGTCTGCATATCTATAGTTTAAGAATAACTTGATGTTTCCCATTCCTGCTCCTGTCTCTCCTGACAGCAGTAACACAAAAATGACAAAAACCAGCTCTTTAAAATACCTCAGTGAAGAACTGAAATGCACATACAACATGAAAATGCTACAGAAAATAGTTCTCCAATTACCTGAAACCAACTGTAGCTCTATCAGAACAGGGTTACAAAAAAGAAAAAAAAGACCAAATATTCCTTATGAATATTCATCATACATTTTAAAATACTGGTTTTAACATTACTATGCTCAGCCCTCCAGAGTCAGTCAGCAGAGTTGCACAAGTGTGCTTTGATTATTTTTATGGTTCATAAATCAGTCACTGACCAATTTCCAGTTGTAGTTTGTTAGAGAGAATTGCAGAAAGAACAGCTTGACTTTTAAAACCAATCAGGCAATCACAATACACAGATTCACTTCTTCCTTTGTTTTTTAAAATCAATCACCCAAGATAATTTTATAGCAAAGTGAAAACAAGCATTTGAGAGAAAGCTGAGGAATACTAGGGAGGCCTATCTTAACTAGGCAGATGATACTCATGGCGAATTAGGTACAAGGAAGTGCATGTTGAGGACTAACAGGAGCTACTGAAGCACTTTTGAGTTTGAAATTGGAATTACTGAGGGGGAAGAAGCAGGGTATCAGAGCAACAGCAGCATTATTTCATACTAGGTATTTAAAAGCTGGTACTGTCAGTGAAATAAAAATCTGGGAACAGAACGGAATTAAAACCACCTATTTGCTTTCTGCCTGGAAAACTTCAGTTTTGACCATCAGACCTAAAAGCAGGAGAAAAGCAAGTTCAGACAGCCTCAGCAGAAGCCCAAAATAACTTCAGCAATCTTTCGCTTTATGAATACTGTTTTAGAAAGAAATATGCAATAAAATGATGCAGAACATAACAGAACAGAGATTAAAATATAAATAAGTTCCTGTTGCTAACTCACAGCTAGCTATAAAGAAGTGAAAGATTACACAAAGATCAGTTAGAAACCATTGCATCAGTTTTTACACAACCCATAAGCAAACTGCTACCAGAAACTATCTAAGAATTTAGGATTCAGGAGTCGTTCTATGAATAAAGAAAACATTTACAATGGCATCAGCAATGATTTAAAAAGTACATGCAGATTGTTTTAAAACATTAACCTACCAATGATCTGTTTCAGGGTTAAAGCCCAACTTTAATAACCCGATTTTAAAAGTATCTAATGCAGGAATTCAGAAACAGCACCTTCTTTAGTGCCTTCACTAGTACACAGACTGCTCTTAACAGTGGTCCATGGAAATGCGTTTAGTAGCAGGAAGAAGTAAAGTGGAATAAAGTTAATGCTCAACACTTAGTAACTTAAAGAGAATTCAATCATGGATTAGATGACACTGAGTGCAACAAAATGCTAGAAAATAAAAATTGAGTTAGCTTTTTTTTCCCCTTAAGAATTCTCTACGCTGTTAAAACACATTTTATCAGATAACTTTATAAAGTATTTAGGAGATTTTATTTTTTATTTCTGAAAGTTAGAAGGCATAATTTAAATGCCTCCTCAAGTTTCTACCCATTTGATACTAAAGAAAGTGTTAAAAAGGTCACAGCAGTTTGTTTTGAAGGATTTTTATATGTAAGAGCTCTGCTGCCACCACAAGGATACAGAAGATGAGACAATCTAAAACTTCTAAAACTTAAGCCTTCTAAAAGGTTAAGCACATAACATGAATGCATGCAGTAGCATACAGCAGAGCTGGCTTGTGCATGTGGCTTTTGAGATTTTGCATCATCTGTTTGAATGGTTTTACTAATGCACTCAGAATGGCTGCATTAGTAATGCCTGCCAATTTTTGTCCCAGAAATACAGTACATCCCCATTCTCAAATTAAATATCTGTGTTTTAGAGTGCCTTATTGGACAAATTTGGGTACTATTCCTCCAGAAAGCCAGGCTGCCTTCATATTATTGATGAGTGGAATATGAAATACTGACTTTCAAGTCCATCATTGGCCAAGACTGGATACTATCCGTAGCGCTACTGTGCAAATTCACACAATATCTGCTTGTGGAGATGAGCAGCTTCTTGAAACAATGGTGTCCAAGTGTTGGAAACAAAGGATTTGGGAAGGCCGGATTAGTGGGTGCAGGTGGAGTGTTAAGAGATAAAAGTAACCTGGGTCACATCTTAAGGCTCTCGTTTGCTACCGGTCACTCACTGTTTCATGTAATTCTGTGGTCTATAGTTAACACGTACCTACCACAATTATTAATGCACACTGACAAATAACTTGACTGTGTGGCCATATTGTCAACAAATCAGCACAATTCCATATCTTCCATCTCAGAAGCACGTGTAGCCTGGAATCTAAGCACATGGACACTAATCAAGCTTCAAAACACATAGAAAGGCATGCATGAAGCTTCACAGGTGACAGGCAGCCAAAGATCTAAAAGAGCACCTGATAAGAGCAGCCATTAGGAACCCTGGCTCTGACCAAGACCCACCTTTCCCATGTTTTAGTCCTTTCAAAGGGCACAATTAGAATCGATGAAGAATATCTTCGACAAAGAACAGACTCAGTCCAGATGCTAGTTACCATCTAATTACAATCTGTATCCCAAGCAAACACGCAGTTTGGGGAACAGTACTTGCAGCTTACCAACATCCCCATGGCTACTTATGCTCAATTGTTTTTAAGCTCCTTTTGTACTAGAGGCACAGTGTAACAATGGCATTTCGACAGAAGCACAACTTGCAAGTTAGGACCAACATGTGGTACTTATTTTTTGTGATGACACTTCAAATCACATGAAGTGACAACGTGACAAGTGAGAACACTTACTGAAACTGCACATTTAAAATAGAGACTCTGCAGACAAAAAGTAAGGAATGAAACTTTGCAATTTGGGTTTTTTTTTTTTTTAAAGCTATAAAATATGAGCTTGGAATTGTGCTTCAATGCCCATGGTGAAAAAAAAACCCAAAATCCAAGAAGGATGTTGGATTTTATTTTTTCTTTTTGAAGTTAAGCTACTAGCTCCTTTTCTCATGCTGAATCTTTCAACACCCATAGGCAAAGTTCCCAGGTTTTTTTGTTTGGGGTTGTGGAGGTTTTTTCCCCTCTTTAACTTATTGACAGTAAAAACACCCCAAAATGCTTCATAATATTCAGTAACTTGAGTCTCCTGGTAGTTGACATTCCAGGATGTTTAATCTATAAAATTAATCACATGCAATTAGCAAACTGATGCAAGAATAAAATGGAAAAGAAGATTAATACACATCATCCACATCCCTGAGAATAGGAAGCTAAGTACACATAATATCAGCAGTTATTCCCATCCATAGTCTTAACGTTGCAGTATTTTTATCTATATGAGAAAGATACCATGAACAAAGCTAGGAGAGCAGATAAAAATATATGCACATTCTTGTCCAGTTGCAATATTGGTGTACAAATTTTCTAATGGCTGAAGCTTAAAACTTGCAGTCCAAAAACTTTCTCTGGGAATGAAATACAGGGACAGGAACAGACCCAGTTAACTTAATTACCCAGTCAGTGTCTTGATTTAACCTAATATGAAAACAGAAACACAAGGGCAAAACAAAATCATACTAGATGATGAAAAAGAAATAGGGAAAGAGTGTTTAGGAAAACCCACAAACCACCACACACAGATTCTACTTCACTTTCCAGAAAGTCAGATGCTCATGAAGAATTTTACAGACAATGAGAGTCACAGATCCCATTCATAGTGCCAAAAAGGAAATAAAGTATTAGATAAAACTATTTTCAATTTCAAATTTTCAATTTGGCTTTTGAAAAGAAGCAAACACCTGACATGTGTACCCTTTATCTACCTAATGTAGCTAACATTCTTTAAGAACCAATTCTGGCAGGGTTCCTGGTAAAAGCAAAAGGGAGATTATTGCTTGGTGCTCTGCAAGATCCTTCTGACAGCAAGGTCATGCAACAGTAAATGGACAACCAGCCGCTTCCCATAGCAAGACAAGAGTAGTCACTGCGCTAAAGCCCATGTCATTTGTGACAATCTCCCTAAGAGTTTTTCATACAAGAACTGTGACTCTGAATTTGTTAACAGTGCCCAGCTGTGGTGGGACCAACCTCTGAAGTCATTCTGCAATCAGTGGCACAACTACCAGCAAAATTTTACAGGGGCCAGATTTCACTTACATTTTAGTGACTCAGGTAGAATGACATTTGAGGCAAGGTTAAAGGGCAGAGGCAGTTAGTTCCCTACTGGAGTGACTAAAACAGCCAAGAGTGCCCTGCTTTATGCAATACCTAAGTGCAGATGCGCTGCTCCCTGCTTTGGACACTGGGGATGAAACAATTCAAGGCAGTGCAGTAACTACACTCTGATTCTGTTCCACATGGCACTTCTCCCAAATGCAAATAACCTTTCCCTTTTCCAAGTTCCTCTACCGAGAGGAGCTTGAGGAAGGGGAAAAAGGACAGACTATTGATTCATCAGGAATGTCAATACAATAGAAATCACAAGGGTTATGGATTACTGTTAGTCCTGCTCACATCATGCTCTTGTATTTGTTGCCTGGGTAAAAACAAAACAGACCACCCTTACCAAGCATGATTTCCCAGGGTCACCTGCAGTCATACTGTTCTACAAAACCTTTTATCAGTCAAAGCAGTACTCGTGCAGCTATGCTAAACTAGCCAACATTTCTGTAATCAGTTAGCACCATACTTGTTGTTTCAGTATTGCCACCAACACTTGTTGAAAGACAAAAAACTCAGTTGTTTCTAGAGCAAACTGCATTATCTGTCTCCTTCCAAGCCCATAAAAGTATTTCAAAAGATATATCTAGTTCGATGTACGTATCTAAAAGGAAATAGTACCTTTAATGTTCTAGTTGGAGCCCAGCCAGTGCCATCAATTGAATGTTCTCTCAATAAACTGGAAAAAAGACACATATATTATACAGTGCAACTTCTTGTTAAACAACCTTTGTCAGAAATCTCGGAAAACATTAAGAACTTGGGAAGTAATTGCAACATAAGAATTACCTCTTGCACTATATCTATGTACTGGGATTTTAAAGCACAAGAACTGGTATGTCTTCCTAGAATTACATTCCACATAGTGTCATTACAGGTCTCCCAATGTGAGCTCAACCTTTGACAAACACACCTGAATTATTTTCCTCAAGCAAAATAAGTGTGACAGAAATCCTTGTGACACAGTCTCAACATTGAACCTTTATTTTCCCCTGAGCACACAGACGCATGTTCAGAACACGTTCATCTTTGGTGAAGAGACAGACTTGCAGAAGGACCCATCTCTCACCAAACCTGCCACAATTCAATCCAGAAAGGGTATTTTTGTTGGGATATCTAATTAGCAAGAAAGAGGATTATCATCCTTTCTTTGTGCTAGGACTTTGCATTCTTAGAGCCAGGGACAGGAAAGTGAAACAGTTTTGGTCTGTCTGCTCAGGAAGGTTCTGCAACAGCCATAACATGAGCAGATGCACCTCCAGCCTGCAGGAACACAGCATGGACAATCTAGCAGGAGAGTCTTACAGTCCTCTTCCAGCAGGTGAGCTACATTGCATGAGCAATGTTTTAAGGCTTTACACGCAGACTCAGCATCATACATCCCCAACTGGAAATCATGAAGACTACTTCAGCAAGAGAGATCGCTTATAGGAGGAAAGAGTTCCTTATAAACTATAATACATGCTCCTGAATTTTAATATAAATACATAGGAATGTAAATAACTGAGATACAGACTTTCCTATATACACACATCCCATATAGAAATTTTATATGACCTGCATTTTATGTTACATATTAAGTCCAGTGAAGCTGTTGACCTATTTACCAGTTGAAAGCATTGAGGTGTATTCAGTTTGTTAGGCATTCCTGGACCTTTCAGGTCAAAACATCAGCAGTTATGAGAAGTAAAAAATATTGGAGACCAGAGCATAATTGAGAAATGAGCTGAAGTCTTGCTCGCATTCATGAAAGCAAAATTAATAATCTGAACGAGAAAGTCTGGAAAACTCCTTGGAGCATCATTTCACAATCGTGTCTTCCTCTTTTTAAGGAGTAATGTAAAACTGAAAACTCATACAGCAAAGTAGAAAAGCACAAAAATTCATCACCACCAGCAGCTTCTACTACTGAAATGATAGGGTTAAAGTGAAATAGTCTGAAACTATTAGGTTTTACCAACTTTCAGGATGACATGTATTGAGTAATTTTTAAATTAAAGCAGATGACTGGACAATACAAGCTATCCGTACAGTTATTTATTGAATACTCTGAGTTTTTAATCCAAGGAAATACACTACAACTAGCATTACTCCTTGTTCAATGCAGAGAGGCTAGGAACAGGATGATGATACTGGATAAGACTATTCCATCTTAACTGTGCTGCTAATCTCAATTCTGTGTCTTTAAAAAGATAAAATATACCATTACCACTACTGCAACTCAAAACGAATTTCAAGAACATTAAAAACAGCATCTTGTGGCTGCGATTTTTGTTCATATTACAAAAGTAAAAGCAAAAATGCAAGAGACAGAATTTTCAGGTTTTAAGCAAATAACTGACTTTTTAGCTTGCTTTCTGTCTGCTCCTCATAAAATTTTGCTATAGTACTCCCCTTTACCTCTACATATATCTCACTGAACTTCAGAGTTAGGAATGAGTTAACGCACACAAAAAAAGCATAAAAATATCCACTGATAGAGCTCAAAGTGCCTGAGCATATCAGCTAAGCCCCATAATACCCTTCCAGCTTCCCAAAGCCTCAGAGCTCTCTCTTAGCATATCTCCAGCTGCGGGCATCAGCAGCCAGGACTTGAGAAAAGACACTCATACCCCTCATAGTGCTCTGGCAGAAAACCAATGAAGATAGAGAAGTGTACCTTTGTCTCATATATCTAATTTACTGATGTAATTTATTTTTAGAGCAGCAGCATCTTTCTTCCTACAGATTGGGAATCATCATTAGGCCCCTAATCAAAACCTTTTCCCAGCACAGGGTGTCTAGAGGAACCGCATCTTGTGCTCTCCACGGGGATGACCTAGATATAACTGCCAGACAGTTGGAAGGTCTGAATGGTGATCTGCTCTCAGAGCGTCATAGACGCAAAGAGCAAAATGAACCCCTAAATGAGTAGAAATACATAAAATACATCATGAGCTAGTTTAGTGGATGAACAAGCATCTGCATGTAGCTTCTGTTCAAAGACCTGTCATCCATGGGTCCTGCTGCCAGAGAGGAGCTGGGCTACTAGGAAGCTCTCAAATGGGACAACCAGTAGTTTTTCTCTCCCACTCAATGCTTCAAGAGGCTGCTTTTGATGAGCTGACAGATACACCACAAAAGCCACCTGTTCTACCAGGGTTTCAGGACACCTGATGGGCAGGAAAACCTGTTTACTTGAAGTGCCTATTCTAAAGCTGCCAGGACTTTGCTGTCTCATACAGGAATGCCAGAAAACTCATCTAGTATTATCTAGATTGAATAAACATTCGGAAGCTTCCCTTGTGATGCTTGAGAATGAATTTGCAAGAGTAAAGAGAAAGGTAAACCAACTGTGCAATTTCTGCAGCATTTCAGATCACTAAAGCTGGTGAGTGAGTGCATGCCTTGGGGAAGAAACGGGAGGGCTGACAGGAGGGGGAGTGTTGTGCCACAAGCAGGAGTTTGTCAGGCAGGGAACTTCACCAGGAACGGGGAAGGACAGTAAAACACCATTTCCATTTGCTTTCTTTTCAGCTGCAGTAGGGTCTGAGAAAAGCCAAGCGTGTCCTCAGTCATGGAGTGACTGGAACCAACAAACACCAGATGTTAAGGTGTGGTTATATCTAAGGAGACCTCCTAGAACATGATTTCAAATCCTTATATCCAAGTTCCTATGAGAAGACTGCAAAATCACTATTTTTGAAGCTGTAGCAACCAAAACAGCCACTGATGTGACCAGCCAGCTGCTTAGCTTTCACTTCCACAAATATCTTCTTACTCTGTAATTCCCACATGGAAAAAAGCTTTGAGGAATTTTTTCTTTTTAAATACAGAGCATCCTAAAGAGATGTTGCAAAAACATCTACGGAACTGGGAATCGCACGGCTCTAGCAAGCTTAAAACTTTCTGAAACTTCAGCTGACATGATTTACAGCTTAAGGGACTAAAAATTACTGTAATTGGGAGATCAGTCCAGGAAAAAAAATCTGCTTTACATAAAGATCTCAGATGAAGATATTTATCAACACAAAATGTCAGTTCCAACAAAACTTTTGCCCTCCTTTTGCGAACAGAAAGTATCATTTAGGTAAGTTTAAATTAAAAAGCTGTAAATCCAATTCAGAAACCCTCCGCTGGCAGGGACGCATTGTAGAGGTTATCCTCTTGCTCACCTCCCACTGCCCACCTCCCTGCTCAACCCAGCACCACCAGTGCACCATTCTGGAGGCCATGCTATATACTGGATAAGTGGAGCAACTGCTGTAGAAAGTCTTTCTAAAGAGCTTTTTGTTTCCACATTGGCACAGCTGAAGAGACTGGGAACAGCACTGGGGAACAGAAACAATCAACTTAATCAGCTTTTATAACTGCAGAAATTGCAACACTGAGCGATACTAGATGATACAATTAATCAGTCTTCAAACACTTCTCCATTCAGCACCCTTCAATATTGCATCATGAAGGGACCAAACCTTAACTAACACCACCTATTGCTGAAAAAGATACATCCAACAACATTGACCACCTCACCACATAGCAGAAAAGCAGTGAAATTTCTGAGTGATTAAACTATTCTAAAAGCTTATGTGGTCAAGGAGGAAAAAACCACCTCAGGCATAGATCACATTAATGGGGGAGGGGGGAAGTAGTCAGTGACATGCATTACACATTGCCAAGAAAGTACTCAAATGGTGTGTGTAGTAAGCAAAGCATATCCTTTCTAGATATCTTGACGTTTTCTATCCACGTGTGCAGTGGAGGCAATATCCACAAGTACGGTCCAGACCTAATTAATACGGTCTACTATTAATATGGTCCAGAGTAACTGCAATCCATAAAGCACAGAGAAACAACACTTTTCCTACCCAAAACTATTACACTTGACTACAAGTTTAATCATTTGGTATGTTTTAATTCAGGGATGATTATCAAACCAACACATACCATAGTGTGTGGGATGTAAAAGACAGGAAAAATACTGATAAGGATTTTTTTTCTGCTTTTAAAAATAACTGAAGCTATTTTAATGTAAAAACTTGTATAAGTTGATTGCAGGTACTATATATAGAGTGCATTCTCCATTATAACAGGCATAAAGCAATCTAAGTTATTTTAGTTTTTCCATCTAAATGGTAAGACATTTCAAAGGTTTGATATGTTAAAGTATCTGACAATCAAATAAAGCTGATGTTTCAGGGCAGATGCTGAAAAAATTACTTCATGAAGTAGAATTATGATGTTCCAACACTACATTCATCTTTCATAATTAAAACCATTTAAAGACAAGAAATGGTGAAATATCCTCAAGAATGTGAGGAGGCTTTATTTAACCTCAGAAGATGCAGCACTGTAGTCAGAGCTTAAACTTTTAGCTATCGTTTTGTGTCTAGTATTTCTTGTTCCCTGACTCCAAACAGCTCACATTCCTTTACTTACACTATTTGACTCAAGTGTCTAAGCTTTCTCCAGTGACTAAGCCACAAGAACTCTGGTGGAATTTAAACTGTAAAAACATGATCCTTAAATCAGTCTTCCCTACTGTCAAGTGACAAGTTCAGCTGTGTAAAATGCAACACTCCTAGGAGGCACTGAGAAATACCACAGGTCTGGCAAATTTGCTAAAAGTAGCAATATGTATTTGCCAAAACAACTTTCCTGTATCACCTACATACAGCTCCAAATAACTGTAGACAACCAGGTTTTTTTAGGTAATCTCAGATGATTTAGTTTTCCACTGCTTTTAAATCCTCCAATCCCAAAGTGAGGTAAAGTCTACGGATGCCAGCCCTCGCTGCCTGTACTCCTGCTGCAGTCTGGCACTGTCGAGCACCAGGAACATCCTACAGCCTCCAGAGGCTGGTTTCTATCAGCCTTTGATGATAGGAGCTTCTCAGAAGCATGGAGCAGACCACTGTGGCTAAAAAGCATGATATCAACTCTTTAGCTGTTATCAGCTGATGAGCCTGACCTGCCTATGAAGTGTGACAGATTACCCTGTGAAAAGCTAATTTTCACCAGGACCTTGAACACAGCATTAAAATGATTTTTAAATCTAGAGGAAAAACATAGCTTTTTTTTAAGCACCAATTTGCTACACGTGGTGGCAACCATTTTGGATTTTTCAGAACAGCTTTCAATCTCGCTTTATTCATTGCTTCTGCTTCATCTACTTTTTCTTTTATGCCCCATTAACTTGAAAAATTACAGTCATGCTTCTCACTTCTGTTTATGTTTGGTTTCTGGCCAATTTCACTACCAGGTACTCATGATGAAACACTGAAATGACACAGTTTCAGAAACTGATTTTGAAGCAAAACCACCCAGCAACATAAACCTCTCACTTTGGTAAAGTAAAGCTTTTGGGCTTTGTATTTTGACTTACACACCCCCAACTCTGTTTTGTTACAACTGGCACATATGCCTTATAGTGGATATTAAATGTTAAAATAAACAAAGAGTAAATATAGAATAGTTACTGCCAAAGTTTAAGGAACACTTTTTCCTTCCTTTTTGAAATATAAATGGTTTCCAAGCACTTAACACATTCAGGCATTAAACAAGTAAAGCCTTAAGCCCTCTCAGGGCCTGGGGACTATCCATCTATGGAAGATGAAACAAAAAAAACCAAACAAAAAACACAACTAAGTTTTTTCCAAGTTGGAGTTTACATTTTTACCCTAAGTAGAACAAAACTAAGTCTGAACCTGAAGAGCCAAGGTCTACATGGTTTTAACACACAGCAAGAACAATACTTTTAGTAGATTTCTAAGTTCCTAAGGGTCACATGCCACTGATTTGCAGAATCTGTTGAAAAAAATATTGGCATGAAAATTACATGCAATGTTTTATTACCCAGAAAAATCTCCAAGGTAAAAAAAAAAAAAGAGAATGCTGTTGCTACCTTAGGCAGATTTCTCCAGTCTCTGTAATGTTCGGATGCCAGATCCTTGTCAAGCATTTTACCTTTGGAGGCTGCCAGGAGAGAAAACAAGTTACGATGTTATCCTTTAAATTAAAACTGTATCACTGGTACAAGTCATAGAACTGAAAAAGGCAAATACATTTGATATTCACAGCCTATGTTTGAATGTTAAATACCCTGATAATATAACCTACAGGAGTTACATCAGGTTTTTTTGCCCTTTTAGTTTCTCTCAACTCTTTACAAAAGCTGGGCTGGTATTAGGCTTTTTCTTAGAAAAACATACTTTAAAGAAAGCCAAGAAAATTTACTCTCTTCTGTCTGCTTCAGGGGAAATAAAACATTCCATGTCATTCAGTTTCTTAACCCTTAACCAGTAAGACAACAATTTAAAAATGGAAAACTACCAAGTATTTTCACCCAAGGCTTATCCAAGTCAGGGGTTTGTTAAAAACTGGCAGAGGATGCAGTGATAACAACTGTCAAAAGAACAGCTTCTTTTAAATGCAGACCTTCCTGATCACAATTGAATAGGAAGCATCAGAAGAAGCATCAAGAAAGCACATCATATCCGAACTTAAGACACTAACATAAAAAAGCCGCCAAACTTATTTTCAGGCAAGATCACCAGATTTCTGAATTCCATAGCGGGTTTTGAAATACAGATTCTTAAAATACAGTCTCATTTGCTCTAGTTTTGTGAAGTAAATAAAGAGCCGGTCATAAAAATTCTGGTAGCTTAGCAACAGCACGTTGTTCCATCCATGCTCTCCAAATTACAATTTGCAGCTTTCAATCAAGCAGAGGATTTCTTATAGTAAGTGTACTGGAATACATCAGCACAGACCAGTACCTTTCATAACTTCAATTAAATCACATATTATAGATGTGGAGCTATTTTCCTCTGCTGCTTCTCATGAAGTCTTCAGTCAAGAGACAAAACAGCTCAAATGCCACTATGCAAATAGAGTTATGATGTGTTTTGTCTCATCGCTTTGTTCTGAACTTCTCAATTATCTTTTTAGTAATTTTTTTTTTTTGTTTAACTAAGACTCCTTGGAGAAGGAGATAAGAATATATGCATGGCACTGAACTACCAATAATATACCTGTCCGGCACTAACAGAAGAAAGACCTATCACCACAACACATCTGCAATTTATAATGTAGACATTGACTTTTCTCCACTCTTATTTCATGTTTGTCCAATAACTCAAGGGACACTGACTGCCCCAGTGCTGGATCACAGCATTATTGAAAATTAAGTGGCATGCAGAAAACAGTCTCAAACTTTTTACCTTCAAAACAAATGTTCTTCTAAGAAGTTTTCTAAAGCAGAGCTTTTCATTAGCTACACCTTCACATTGTTTTGAAAGATTACATCTAGTTCTCAAGAAAGGGAAAGAGCAGTATTTATTCCATGCTGGTAGATCAAGACAAAGAGTAAATTTCTACCCTATGCACCTTCAAACAGGGAATGTATTGATGAGTAGAAAAAACTAGGCTTTGTACAAACTAAATAAAAAAATCCCCAAATCCTCACAGTCAGAGTGAATTAACCGGTGTCTCTTTTTTTGTATCATGGAAACAAAAGAATTCCTTTATCCTTTCATCAGTGTTTTTCATCACTGACCACTCCTGACAGTAAGACAAAGGTTTTCTCTTACTCTCTCCTCGTTCCTCTGTTAGATCGACAGGACAACTGCAGCACTATCACAAAATTTATCTTCAGACAGAACTTCTCCTTCGAGCTTGTTCCAAGTCTTCTTTGAGTCTTCCTTAGATCAACAAATCCACACAAGATTTCCTCGAAACGATGTTTCACTTTAATATCTCCAACCATCTCCAGGTCATATACACAAAACGTCGCAGAACAAAGCGTACATCGCTCAAACTCATCCATCGCCTCAGATACTGAAAGCTGCGCAGGTAGATCCAACCTCAACTGGGGGTCGCAACAGTGAACAGCTTGATTTTCTTCTCCTTTTCTAAGCAGCCACTTAGCTTTTAGGGTCTCTCATTAGTTTTGATAATGGAAACTGTCTGACTTTCACATCCATTCTCAGTGCACTTCAACATATCGGTGAATATGTACAGATGGTACAAGAAAGCATTGCAAGCATTTGAGAACCACGCATATACTGACTTTAGTTTTGGTAGAAGTTTTGCAGGACAAGCTCCAGATCAAGTCTGTCTTGTTTCTTCAAAAAATGCAGCAAATAATCTCTCCCCTCCATTATTCTCACCAAATAAGAGACTGGATATAAAGTGATCATCAATAAATGAACTTAATTAACAGTTTCAGATCTTGATCAATTTGGCAAGCCAATCACTCTAACATAACAAGTGTACTAACACAGACATGTTTTACCTGTCCCGTAACTGTAGTTTTTCATTTCACAACCTTTTCCCTACAGAAGGGATGGGGTTCCCAGCAGAAATTTGGAATTAATGTTATTTGAAATGTTTTCTCTAGACTCTAGATAGTCTCAAAGCATTCTCGTGAATTGCCATGCAACTACAACTATAGGGTTTTTCTGTATAGTTTCTACAAAACAGAACTCCCAAAAGAGGCATTAACAGGAATATGAATTCCAGAGACCACACTACAGCGCAGCCCTAAGTACCAGTCACTCTTCCCCCTACCAGTTCCTGACAAATTTATTGAGATTGGCTGAAATTGAACACCAAACACAGCTAAACACATAGTACAAAGAAATGAATTGAGGAAAATGAAACCACACTGCCCTCTGCTTTTGATGGAGTGGGTTGCCCAGCTCAACAAGTGGAAGAGACATTGCCTTACAGTAGGAGTGGGCCTTGACACAAGGTGTGCACTTCAGGTCCCCAGGCTTCCTTGCACCACCTCAAAATCTCTGGACAGAGGCATGATGAAGCATAAGCCCACTTCCCATTTCATTGGTTCCAACCCAAGACCTGTATAAAGTAGGGTCACCAAAGAGGTAGATGGAAGCCCCTTAATTGTGGCATCTGATCCTTCAGGAACCAAATCCCTTTCTTTCCACAACTAACACATTGGCCAGAAAAAGGATGAAGATTGCAGGTCTGCTGTTAAATTCCTGGCTTTTGACCACTGCCTAAGGCACCCCATGTCATAAAAACCTTGCTAGACTGGAGAGTCCCTAAGACTACATACTCCGACAACACAATACGTCAGAACCACGGGAGCTGCAAACAAGGCCTGGCTTGCAGTGGCACACAGTTTAGTTTTATGTGAACATTAAACCCAGATCTGTACTGTTAACCAGGTTCCATTCCTTAAAGCATCAGGTTCCTAGTCTTGTAGCACCCATTATTTCGTGGGCTGCACCTCAAGGCATGTTTGTGTTGGGAGTAAAAATACTGGACAAGACTGGCAAGTCATAGCCCTGCCCCAGAGCCTGAATCCATTTTCTAACTAATCCTTTCAGCCTACAGAAAAAAAGAACATCTGTTTTTAAACATACGTATACATTGTCATTAATAACTTGACCATAACGCAACATTCAATCCACTGCATTTTCGTCTAAATTGCACAAAGGCAAACTTTTTACTTTAGTGTTGAATGAGAGGTGCTCACAATTTAAAAATATCTAATTAATATTTGCTGTAGATTTTCTGCCAGTGCTAGGCAGGGAAGTGTAACAAAACAGAAGATTTTTTAATTATAGCAATTGAGAATCAAAAAAACCCAGATGAAAATTAACATTCAGCTCTCCTGTTAACAGATAGGAGATGCTTTCCTGCAGCAGTGTTGTTAGGACAGTTGTTAACAGCATTGTTAACAAAAAGTTAAGAAATTAAAATGAGTATATATTGTGTACGTTCCCCTGTGCCCAGCATTGCCACAGTGGTTAAACTGCTATTACTGAAGATGACTAAAAAGTTAGACAGCAGAAAACACGACAGGGTTTCCCCCTTTATACTGAAGGCCATGTTTCTCAGGTATGCAATGGCACAATTTATTCAAGTTAGAACAAGGATGTAGTCAACTTCAAACGACCCGCTTTGTCTTTATAGTGTGTGCGTAACCTCACACAAGCTAGTAAAAGTGGTCTGTATTACAGTATGAAATTCTTTGGCAAGATTAAGGGGAACTTAAAAACACAACCAAAACCATACAACTGCAAACACTATTAGTGTATGTAAGTGTTTTAGATAGAAGTATATCAAAGACAGCCAGGATCCTAAACACTTAAAAAAAAAATAACTTGAGCAGATAATCCTTGACCAATATTACTATGAAAGGAGAGCACAACTATCTAAAAAGGAGGAAAATTCAAAGCTCTTTTAGAAGCGTTATGGTCCTCTACAAGCATGAGCTTTTTATAAGATATAGTGCATGTCCCATGTATTCATAGATTATAAATAAAGGAATATTAGGAAACTTTTGAAGGGTTCATGTTCCAGAAGATACCAACTCCTCTGCTTTCAGAAACATAACCTTTCTACTCTACTAGCAGTGTTAATGCGCCATTCTCCAAGCTCAGTCTGGGAATTCAAGCTATTACATTCCAAACCACCGCACCTCCTTCGTATGTGTATATCAACAATGCTGTGACTGCAACTACTACGTATATACGATGCTGAATTTAAGCCTGGCACATCTGGACACAAAAGCCAACGGTCTTCCCAGACACATTTCTCTAGTATCCTCCCCTACACATTCTTCAGCCTCCCTGAAAGAGCTCTGAACTATCAACACCAAAAGTAAGAAAACAGAAAGCAGAAGGATGGGGAAAAAGTTACAAAAGCAAGCAAGATTATCAAAACCATTCAAACTAAAAAACAAAAGGCTTCCTTATTCCTGCAATTCACATACTTAAACGCAAATATGGCAACTCAAATGCTCAAATTATTCTAGTTTCCTTACATATCAAACTATCAGAACACAGAATGGCAGGTTTCATTCCTGAGAACCAGATGTATGCCCCAATTATTTCCCACTTTTTGGAGTCAATCTTGTTCTTTTGACAGCTAAACTCTGAAAACAACGTCTGAAGTTATTTTTATTGCAATTGCATCTCCCTTCCCTTGTAAGGTTCTGCAATTTCAGTAAGGTACAATAATACCAACATTTCTCATGCTTGAAAAGGCCAAGTTGTCTGGAGCTTTCTGTTTATCTACAATAAGATACCACAATCATTTGCGGGTTCTCTGGAAAGCTGTTTGCTTAGTAACCATTGAAATTGTTGGTTTTTAATGATACTTAACTAAACAGACTGGGAGACAACCAGTAGAACTGGCAGAATGCACTAAAGGAGGCCACTTGCCACCATATCTGTGCTTTCATGTCCTCCACTGCATGCCCTCAAAAGAGATTAAACACCTACGTCCAATATCAAAACTGTAACCACCAGTTTGAAGGTCCCAGAGAAACAAAAAAAAATTTTCCTTTCTGTTCACCTATTTTATTCTTTCTCTTAGATATACCATTTTTTGTTAGAATAATCATTAAGTGCAGGTCTCAAGAATAATTAACAGGAGAGAACAGATGAGAGTGGAACCTCAGCCAGAAGGGAGACTCTCAGGTCTGACTCATCTGTGCTTCTGAGCAGCCTCTGCCAGACAGTTGCAAATACTTATTTTTTCTTTAAGGAACAATATCATTGAGGCAATAAAAGTCTTAAGGCTGTTTTGGTTACAAACACTGGACTGCAAAAGAGTAGCCAGAGAAATGATTATTCCCACTCCCTGAGACTCAGGACACTGCATCTGGAATATTGTATCCCATTTTGAACTCCCCAGTACTGGATATATTGACAAACCGGAGTGAGCCCAGCAGCCTGCCACAGCAATGCTGATGACACCGGAGCACGTGCAGTACAAGGGAAGTTGAGGGACCTGGATTTGTTCAGCCTGGAGAAAAGAAGGCTGAAGGCGGTGACCCTACTGCTGTCTACAGCTACCTAATGGGAGGGTATAGAGGAGATGGAGTCAGGCTCTTCTTAGATGTGCACAGTGATAAAGCAAGAGGCAGCAGACAAGCTGCAAAAAGGGAAATTCTGACCTGATATAGGAAAAAAATTCACAACAAAAGGTAATTAAACATTGGAACACAGGCCCAGAGAGGCAATAGAATCTCCATCCTAAGAGATTCTGAAATGCCAATTGTGCCAGGCCTTAAGCAACCACATCTCACTTTAACACTATGCCAGCTTTGAGCAGGAGTTTAGATGACCTCCAAAAATTCCAGACAACCAAGATTTTTCTACAACCCCATAATACTTTTGTAACAAACAGAAGATCCTTTCTTAGTCTCAATGCCAAGTTCCACACTGAAGTCCTATTACCTGGAAAGCAAATCTAAAGTGACAACTACTAGATTAATGACAAATACTCACCACCATATTGTAGGCATCAGGAACTTCAATTTCAAACTGAAACTTTCCACCTTGGTAATAGCCCTCATCTAGCAAAGAAAAAACAACAACAATAGTTAACTAAGAGAAAATAATGCATGCCACATAATACAAAATACTTGTCATTACAAACAAAGTAACAGCACGGGATTACCATCAAATACTTAACCTAGTTACACCACAACCCTAGCTGCATCCCAGTCCAAAGAGAGTGTGAACATAGTGTCTTTCCCCACTCCCAAAACCTTTATAGCAGAAATTGATTTAAGTCAGAAGAGTCAACAGTCCCAGAGTGACCCTGGAAAAAAACACATTCCTGATCAGAGTATCAGGCAATACCAAGCCAGATGAACCTTTGATTGAACTTTTCTTGTCTGTATAAACAAAATTCTGCAACACATCAGCCATATGGCATGCAGTACCACAACACCGACCCTTGGAATGAGCTGGATACATAGCTCACTTGCTAATGCATGCTAAATCCTGGAGCAGGATTTAGCATATCTTCCCAGACTTGTGCTAGCAATCACATATCGTGACTAGTATGAATAATGGCGTGCAAGAGCATGCTTCAGTGTACTACAATAAAACAGCAAGTTAGGTCTTCTGTTGTAATTATCTTAGGATGATATATCAGTTAGGAAAATCTGCCTGCCTCTCTGTCATCCTCAGACTCAATACTGAATTATTAAAATGGCTAAATTTTAAAATATGAAATCTGAAAATATCTAGTTGCATTTAACCAGAGATAATATAATACGATAATAGTCAGCCTGCAACTCTTGAGATGGCTGTGCTTGGAAGCTGAAATGCTTACAAGTGATCTGAAACATGTCTGTCTGGCATTGACATTATTGAGTTTTTTCATTAAGAAAGGAAAACAGACAGGTACTCAAGCCCACACTGGGGGTTTGGGACACCTGAGGAATGCTCAGGCTCAAGCTACCTCAAGTACTCTAGCTCTCTGTATCACACAGTATAGCCATGGTGAAGGCTTGAAGGTCAGAAAGGCTGGTTATTGTATGAAACGGGGTTTTTTTTATATTTTTTTAAACCAACATTGCAAAGGAAAGTTCTGTGAAACAATCCATAGTTTACAGAAAGATTAAGAAGAGTTTTCTTATTATCTAGCTTGTTCCAAACCACAAAAAGCTAGCTCCTCTACTATAGGTCATCAAAATCCTCTTTCAGGATGCTGTCTTCTGAACCTGCTGCCTTCCCAGGCCTAGCACAACCTTCTATTTTCTCCTAACAACCAATGCACCACATCCACTTGCTCAGGTTTCACTCCATGCTACAATCTCACCACTATCAGCACAAGCCTGTAGCTTCCACACTGTAACTGCCATAATCACAAGAGAGCAGTCAGCTCCTACCCTCCTCCTCCTTGCAATCTCTTAGCTGACTTACTGAAAAGGAGAGGGCATCACCCTGCTAAATAACACAAACCCTTGGTTGTAGAAGTGAGCCAGCAACAGCTGATGCTGCCAAAGACAAGACTCAACTGCACACTACGGCCAGCACACCACTCCAAAAGGCCTGTGCCTGCAGAGTTGCAAAGGAGTTGCTGGGAAGTACATCATGGTCTAGCTTCTCCCAAGAGTCTGTGTAGACCACTGACAGGTTCAGCACATGAACAGCATCAAAAATTTTGGACTGCAACAGCAGCAGAGGCACGGAATATGAAAACAGAACACGGCTGGTCTTCCCCACCCCATGCAGTAATGTTTATAGCTGCCTCCACACTGAACTGTGCAGCACAAAGCTGCAAGCCTTAGCCATTGCAAATCTCATTTTAATAACCTGTCGAAAACACATGCTTTTCAAATACATTCTGCATTTCCATTCCAATTCAATTTTGAAGTGTGTTTGATTTATTAAGCAGTCTTCTCAGGCACGCTACGCTTTACCAGAAAGTAAATGCACATGCACTAATTTTTATGGGGAAAAAAGCAAGATAAAAGCATTCCTCTTTTGTTTTCAAATATATTGAGATAAAAAAATCAGTAAAGCAAGCCATTTCTACAGATTGAGATGCAAAAGATGAGTTATACCAATATCTTTTTGATGAAACTGCTCCCTGTCAAATGTGCAAAACACTCAAAGCAAGACACAGACTGTTCCAGAAAGCAATGGTTAGGAAAATGGTCCAATATCCCCCTGGGAGCGCAAACAGCTCAAGCACCACCAGGTTATGCTACAGGACACAGCTAACTCTACTTTATCCACCATCTAGCACGTTATAACAGCTTTTTAACAGAGTCTCATGAATCCTCACAACTTCCATGTATGATACCATGCCTTGTACAAAACATGCTCAAAAGAATCAGACACACAGGTCTTTCAGTGATCGTACCAAAACAAGCAACACCATACAGGAATTCAGCATTTGTTATAGTGCAAGCCATGTACCTCAAAGCCTTCCACAGGCCTCCCCACTGCCCTCTGGCTTACGAGCACTTACCAAGCCATCACTTCCTAATATAAGCAATCACATGAAATGCCCACATGCATTTGTGCAGGGAGATGCCTGCTGCCAGTAGAGCAAGGTAAAGGAAAAACACCAACACTGATAAGGTTGCTCAGGAAGTCCAGCAGCAGAAAGTTATTTTCCTTGGCTTAAATTCAATAGTTCCTTGATTTCATGGACTTGGAGCAAACTGTGCAGCAGCTCTTCGTATTCCACCCCTGCTGATGTGAAACCGAAACGGCTCCAAGGGAGGAGAGCTTGCCAGAAGACTGTCAAATTCCTGCCAGTCAAGCAGCAGGAGAAAAGCCACGCTCCACACCTCTCCGCACACTGAAAACACCAGGCCCACAGACCCTGCAGTGCGCAGGAACATTATGGCAGGCCCTGAACTCCAAGCACAGACAGCAAGATCACTCTGACATTGCTCAAGAGATGCACAGGGCAGGGGTGGAAAGGCCGAACAGTTGTTCACTTTCTCTGCTCTTCCTCACCACGCAGACCTAGCTCAGGATAGCTCCACTTCCACCCAGCCATGGGAGAAACTCCTAGTGTCCACATGCAGGATGAAATCAGACAAGGCGAGCTCAGCTGAAGGGGGCAAACCCTTTCTTACTATATAAAACCACCACGGCAAAAAGACTGCAGAGTTTCCTGCAGGATTAGAGATGAACTGGTGTGCAGAGGGGTTAAACTACCACCAGTGTCAGCAGAAGAGAAGTAACAGGACCAAACAGTGAAAGAACACCCCTTTTTCTCTGCAAAAACATTTTAGATTAGCTCAAGAACTTTCTAACCACATATTAACACCTCCACAGGACATTAAGAGATTCCTCATGTGTTACTTCCATTTTCTTTTATTTCTTTCTTTTATATTCTACATAAGGCCGAGAAATCTCTGGAGCACTTCAGACATTGTACCTCGCGCTGCAGGTCACTTCCACATACTGACGATTGAGTCTCCCTCAAAGATAAAACAATATCATCACTGTCTTGCATTACAATTTCTCATTTTATGTTTCAGGTTTACCTTGGCATCAGTCCATGCTAGCAGTAACCAGAAAGTGCACTGGGTACCCTACTGGTTCTGTTATAAAATAAGCAAGGACATATTTACCAAATCAGAACAGTAAAGCATCTCTCCTCCACCTTTTTTTTTTTTTTTTACAATTCTCCCTGTATGTTCGTAATTATTTTCACTAAGCAACAATAAAGCATGCTACTCATTATCACTCACTCAAACGTATATTAAAAATTCATGTCTCTGGAAGGCCTCAGTACCCAGTCAGAGATCTTGCAATGCATTAACAAGATAAACCGTTATGATGAAGTCACCTTACAGCATCCCAAGAAAGTAAACAGGTTCTCCCACATGGTAGTTTCCTTCCCTGTGTCCCACAACACCCATACAGACTGAGACAAAGACCCTCAATATTTTTTAGGCATGTAACAGTGGTGAGAAAAACTGAAGTTCTGACAAAGTTAATAGTGAGGAAAGTACTATAAATAAAACAGTCAAAATAGCTTTAGCACATAACTTAGGAAATTGGCCACTGACAAGACTTTTGCAAAAACGGAATATATCTAAGCTCCCGTTTTCCTCCTACTGCTTAAATTTGTGTCTTCAAGCATCCCTCCCACTTAAGTCTCAAGTTTCATTATCAGCAACCTGACTCTAATCTTAGTTTGCATTTGTAAGATGTTTTGATGGCTGAAAGTGCTGTGAAAATACTAAACTAAATTATTTTATTGCTTTAAAAGAAAATGCAAGATAATTAGGACAGGCCATAAAGGATATGCTTTTGATAGTAGCTCCTTGAATCAGCAGCGTTGAAATGCTCAGCCACGCTCACCAACATTTGTCATTTTATGGCATGCAAAACAGAAAACAGGCTCTTTATTAATTCCCTGAAGAACGGGACTCTCAAATAATCACACTAACCCCAAACTACCCTAAATGCCTGGGAGCTGCAGGAAAATTACGTTAACTCTACATATTCCGCTAGTTTTCTTCATGTGCAAGCTACCTAAACTCACCTTTTTTTTTTTCCAGGTCATTACCATGTTTTAGCCTCAGCTTCCAATTTTGTGCTCCAAATACCAGTGCAGCAGGCAGGACTCTGCCCGCATTATAAGCGCCTATCTCCTTATTTTTCCTAGCTTTTGATCCAATAAGGTACGGGCACAAAAATAAGAAGAGAGGCAATTGGTGGCATGAGGGCATTTTTCAATGACAGAACGATTGTTTTAGATGACAAAAGGAAAAAGAAGCTTCAGACAGCAGAGAAAGCCAGCAGTTGTCTGCCTCAGGAACACACAGTTTGTCCATTGCGGCAGTAAAATCTGATCTTATCCATTTTCTAGCACGTGCTACTATATATCCACTCATGGTACGCTGCAAAAAACTATAGCAAAGGAATCAGAATTTCTTGAGGACAAGTAACTTTAAGTGAAATCAGCCGTCACCCTCATCAAGATTTTCTACAAATTCATTTTAATTTAAAACTCACTGTCACCAGGATAATTTTGTGATGTTAAATGCATACTAAGAAAGGTTATTATGAGAAGTGCAGAGCAAGGGAGCTGAAAGTATTTCTGCTTGGTGGTAAAGTTTTTTTTCCTTATTCAAATTAGTCTTTTTGTGAGAACCTAAAGAAGCTTCTTTCACTATCCTTTCAAGACCAGCCACATTCAAAATGACTGCGTAAAACAAACCACCCGAGAACAAGCTTTGTCAACAACACAAGGCTAGAACATTGACCGCAAAAGGCATTTCTGTGTTAAAAAACATGTTGAATCAGTACCTTCATGGTACTCTGACAGCCAGTTACTTGCAGAAACTGTCTTGGTGTAAGATTCCTTATAAAACATGGTTACAAAATTCAAGCTCTAGCATTAACCAGAATATAAGGGAAATAAAACATAAAATATGAATATAAAATAATTAGCACCCCGTAACAGATCTGTCACAGAAGGATGCAACCTCTGTAACTGCAGATAAGCAAACTGAGAACCCTAAAAAGTGAGCCAGCAAGAACCTCTTCACTGTGCAGACTACCAACCCTGGCTTATGCACACTTACTGTATAGGTCCTAACAGTGAGAACTGCAAGGTGGCATTAGATATTCCTTGGCACCCGTAGCTGTGCTGAGCCCTTGTTCCACAATTGGAAAGCTGCAGAGATATTTGCAAAGCACTCCCTTAAGAGCCAGATGTATGAGCAGGATTTCTAGAGTAACTCAGCTCCTCAGTGCAAGAGACAGTTCCAGGCAGAAGGAAAACTAGCTCTTACTCCAGACTGTCAAGATCCATGCAACATTGTTTAGACACTGCAAAAACAGTTGCCTCAAGCAAAGATTTTGTCCCATTTGAGCCAGAAAAACTCTGTGGCAGCCATTTAGCTGCCTCGCTGCTATTCTAAAGAACACTAAGATTTAGCATACTCTAAAGAAAAACCTCAATAATGAAGGGAATCAGAAAGCTACAAAGATTTTTTGTTTTGGCATGTGTTACATTCTGCCTTTAGAGAGCTGTGCTAAGCTGCAGCTGATCACAAGATTCTGTACCTGAATTATGCACAGCTGAAAATAGATGTTTACTTCAGTCAGACTGCTACTGCAGAGACTTCAGCTGTGCAGCTATATTTAGAGTAACAAAATGTTAATTAAGATCATCTCATTCCCAAGATCATTTCAGCAATGAAGCTAGCACAAAAACCATGCTCTGCACTCAACGACCGTCTTCTGACTGCAACATCTTGCTGCACAGCAGTTAACAGACAAAAAAATGACTAAGTATTTAGGCACCTTCGAATTAGTGTGAAGAAGCTATCATTGCTTCATATTCCAGACATCCCTAACTCACATGGTGATGATATTGTAAAGTCAACTCATTTCCAAAATATAATAAAGCAATATCATATAAACTGAAGGACATTTGGTTCAAGCAGACTAACACTCACCAAGTAAACACGAATACATCTCCCACACAGAACCAGAGGTTAAAAGTTCTATAATAGCACTTGCATTTATTTTTGATTACACTGACTTGGGCAGTCTTACTCATTTTTCCCATCACAAAAAGGAGTCACATGAATGGACACGTTAACAAAGACCACCCAAGATTTCTACAGCTGAGGAAGTGCTAGTTGATTTTGGCTAATAAGCAGCAACAGCGACATCTAGCGCCCGTTTGACTTCAGATACTGGATTATCAGAAAAATTCCTGTCACCCTGTTAAGTGGAAACTTTTATTTGCATAGGTAAGACATCAGGATGACTGCCATACTGCATCCGAATGCTGTTGTCGATAAGCATCTACAGAAAACGTAGGTCTACAAGAATTAGCTGGCAGGAAGATCCTGATCCCAGCACGTCTAACTCAAACAATTCAGTGTACTGAACACATTGACGTTCTCATTTAAATAGTTGCGCAGAGTCTCAGAGGTAACACACAGCAAAAATAAGAAGCGCGTATGAAATTTAAATAATCTTCCATGCAGATTCATCCATAAAACACAAACACAACTTCTCTTCTAAAATGGATAGTCATGAGAGCAAATTCTGCCATTTCAGATGGCTATTAAGAAACTTATATTGAAATGATAAATTCTGAAAATGTAGTCCTGAGGTTTTGTTTCATTGAACAGTATGACAGTGGAAGCTTCACAGCATATTTACATTAGCTTTATTAATAATAAAAGATGTAATTTCCACATACTTGAATATTCAAAGACTAAGAGACTTATTGTTAAGCGTCTTCAGACACGCAGAGATTTCAAGTTTTCCATAATGTTACATCTGTCATCCACCTTTTCAACTCCGCAGACTCAAGCAATCAGTAGAAAAGAATAACATGCAACAGGGCTGTAATAGAGTAATTTCTCTAGACATAGTCCAAGATTTTTCTCAGCAAATAAAACACAGTGGTTTGAAATTGGCTGAGAGAAAAAAATGTTAAAGTGAGCAAACAAGACCTGAATACTTCCTAATCCTGCTCGATTTTGATGGCCTTTTTATTGGAATCGAGTTCTCAAAATCCAGCCCAATTTCTCCATTGTCTCTATAAAATAATCACTGTATTACAGCCAGTCTTTCTTTGACTAAAAAGCTTATTGGATTCTTGAGTAAACTCTTGGAATTACTTTTCCTGAACACCAACACACACAGAAGCAAGAGTAACATGTTTAAAAAAATTACCTGGGATTACAGTTAACTGAAAGTAATGAAGCTTGTTTGGGTCGGGAAAATTCACTTTACATGTACCTGCGAAGCAAAGGAATAATTTACATCAGACAATTGTTTTTCCCACTGTTGGGAAAGCAAGTATATCATCTTTCATGCTCTCCAAATTGACTCTCTGATTAATCCTTCCAGTCAAGTGATTTCCTCCTATACTTTGTCTCTAAGCACCTCTTCCCTATATAGTTACAGGTCACCTGCAGTAAAGGAACTTCACTTCTTTGAGCTGCGAGGAAGCTTATTTCCTTTCAGTAAACAATGCTGTCTCAAAGACCTTAAAATGCCAAAGGATTTGGTCTTCTGTATATATACTAGCTACATGTTAAGATGACAGCATACATAATAAGCACCTCTTCCTTACAAGTTCTTTAATGGTAACGTGTGTATCTTGATATTTGATCATACACTGCAGTCTGGAAGAAGTCGTGCCACCGCAGCCCTATGCTAACGAAGGATTATTTATACCTGTAAGGTATAATGAGATAGAAGCTTCACTGAAAACCTCATCCAAAAGCCAGTGAGGTCTCCGTTCAGCTGTCATATTGAACAAGTTTCTTCTGCGTAACCAGTTACACATATTAACAGCAAAGGTTATGGAGCATCATTACAAACCAAACATTATGTTTTTATTCTCAGACTAGATGAATTTAAGGAGAACAGTGAGAATGAAGAACAAGTTTGGGGAAAAAAAAAAGGTAAAACATCAGTCTGGTAAAACCAGTCAGTGGTTTCAGTTCAACAGATGCAAGTTCACAGCATAACAGCCCTTTGTTCACATTTGATGACACAAACTAAGTTGCCTGCCCATGCACAAAACTGGACTCTCTTGACTATGGCAGAGACAAGCTGTCAAGCTGGCACGAGAAGATGCATATATCCACAGATGCATTACTATCCATGCTATGCAGCCTTTAGCTTCTTAATCCCTCAAGTTGGCTGTTCTTTTACTATTTAGTTCTTTGACTACAGAATCAGAGATATAGACCCTATTTGCCTGAAAAGGTAACTAGAACTGTAACACAAACCCTAATAATGCATTTTTATTGTAGTAACTACAAACTCCAATACACGTTTCTCAGGTGTTTGTTATTCTATAGAAGAGTCTACACAAAAAAGTTTAACAGAAGTTAAAATTACTCTGTGTAAAATCTCTATAATTGCCTTTAAGAAAGAAGAGCCTACAGAAAGGAAGAGTTAAATAATGCCTCTTCCTGCCCTCCCTTTTTGCTGCTTCTGTTCTGTATTTTCCCCCCCATCAAGCAGTCTGTACACTGAAAAGCCTGATTTTTGAGCTCTGAGCATTGATCTGGATTTAGAATCGTTAGCAAATAGAAGATGCTCATCAGAAGCAGCACTCAGAAGTTTAACCTGGAGAGAAAAAAATATGGTCAAAGCTCCCCTTAGATGGGGAAAGACTAGAAACATCACGAGCTACCTGCCAGTGTAATCAGAGAGAATATTCACTGCTTTTTCTTTGTAAGATAAGTGTATGGGCAAGACAGTGTAAACGCACAGCACAGTAATAACCTGCATGTATACTCTTGGTCTGCTGCAAGCAGCTCACGCCTCTTTCCCTGCAGGGAAAACATCTTACATTACTCTGAAACAGGAATGTCCACCACAGGAAGTCATGCAGAGCAAGTGATGGGCTCTGAATGTACCTCTGAGCTTCCCAGGCAATAACTTGTTGTGCTTGCCTGTCGTCCAAGAACTCATGGCAGAATGATGCTGTTCTGGTCAACACTTGAAGGGAAAAGGAGCTCAGCAACAACTCAGCTTCGCTGTCAACACCCACCCTCAGCAACAAACACAGAGCAGTAGGAACTTCACTCCCCTTTATAAAAGGGTTTTGTGTTTTGCTGTCCATTACAGAACTAGGCTTTCTAAAGCTAAACAGCAGAAAATATTATTTGACTTAACTATCTATCCTCAGCTTTAGAAGCAACAAGCCACTTACCCTGTGCTCTTAAAAGCCTATTTTAAAGTGGCCATTAATATTTTCAGCTTTTAACATAGCACACAAGTCAGATTCCAGGGCTAAAACCACATTATCTTGCCCTTTTTTTAAGGAATATGGATTACTTCTTTAAAAAAAAAAACTTTTCATTAGTATTTTCACTATTAACAAACCCATCAGCTTACAGCTTGCATGTGAAGTGAAAAAGCACTAGGTTTCTGGAGAACTGAGCTATTTGGTCTGCCCCTAAAACAGCATCTCCTGTTTTGAAAGTGAGAGAATGGAAGAAAAACAGGAGTGAGGCAGTAAATGCACTCTTTGGTTCCAGGTACCTTTTGGGTATTTTACAAGAGAAGCTCCCACTCCACCACCAATCAAATTCTAGAGCCAAATGATCAATACTGCTTCCAAAGGACACTAATAAGGGATCCACCTCTCTGCAACACCTTAAGAGGGAGCAACAAAAGAAAACCTGTTCAAGCCTGAGTGGCAGTTTTGCACAGCTTTCCCTACAGTTAACAAATATCATCAGCATTCATACTTCAGTCAAAACATTTAGTTCAATGGCCCTTTTCCCCTTAAAATGCATACCATTAAATGCTATACTTACAAGGTAAATTAGCTTCAAGTTCTGCAACCTCTGTTGAAAGAAAAAAAAATAGTTATTTATGCAAGCATAAAGCCATTCTTGAAGTCCAAATTGGCAGATATAATTTAAACCATCCTGTAAATCAAATTTCACTTAAATGTAATTATGCTGCACTGGAGGTTTATCTTGAAATTTCTCTTTAAGCCATGCAATTCATTACTAAAAATGCTCAGCTGCCTTACCAACAATGCAAACATATCCTACTGCGATTAGGAGGTTCAGCTCTGCCAAGACTGAAGCGCCAGGGCTTCTAATACACAGAGCGGTGGCATTTCAAAAGGTGGCATTATATAAACCTCCAAAGTTGTCTACATAAAGCACTAAAATACAGAAAGCCATAACTCTACAGCTTGCAAAACACAAGAACAGGAAAACCTCAAGAATCGGGGTGTCAGTCCAATAATAAAAACAAGCACAGGAGGTTCACAGCCTGCATAAGCATCACCACTCTCCAGCATCTAACTGCTAATGTTCCTCCACCATCAGCTACAGGCTCCCTCAGGTTACGCACTGCTTTTGGGGAGAAGCCTCCGAGCACAATACCACATACTGCATGCTTGGAAACAGCATGTCATACTAGATGTTCTGCGTGCAGAAGCCAGCATTAAGAGCACTGAAAGAACAGAGAAAGACAAACCTTCACTTCAAGCGCCCGGCACAGCAATGTGCACAGGGAAGTGATAAAAACAACTGCATCCATTGCACTACTCCCTCCCCCTCAAAACCTCTGCACTGTTGAACAAACTCAGAGTGTTAAGATTTTTTTCTCCTGTCCCTATTGGATATTTCCCCCTGGAGCAGTTTGCTATAGATATGCACTCTTGTTCAATTAAGACTTCTTTTTATTTATTGTATTTCCCATGCATAAAACTTAAGTTATTCATAAAAGAAAGGAAGATAAGCTAATTCAGTTGCATAGCTCCTAGGAACGTAAGTTTACTCCTAAGTCCTTTCCCTGCCATGCTACTTTCTCTGGAAGATCCTCTGCTTTCTCCTTCTTTTGTGTATTTTATTGAAGTCTTACCTTCAACTACCTGTATTTCACAGAAGTACGAATGAGATGCATCAAGATCCCTTTTACTTCTAAAGTTCAAGGAAACCTAATCAAACGTATTTTTGCATTTCCTGTAGTGTTTTTCTCCACTTGATTTCTAACTTCGCTTTCTGGTCTGCACAGACGCAGCTCATTTATTTGGGCTAACAACAACGTGTAAGGGATTTCAACACCAACTCTCAAAAACATACGTCTAAAGAAAACTGTAATTCAGTTTAAGACATGGGGAGCGATTTCTTGGCACAGAATCCAAACTGATATCATCACAATTAAGAGCTCACTAACTCCCCAGAACTTTTCTTGCACCCATGCTTACCAAACCTAGCTGGTGTCTGCAACGAGCATGATGCTTATTTGACTCCCACCTTCCATTTGCTTGGCACAGCCCTGGTATCCCTCCATCTGCAGCCTACTATACCAAGAGAGAAAACACCACCAAAACAGAAGCACTGTTTTTCACACTTTCCTAAAAAGTTCACAATTGCACTCTTTAAAATCCCACACTCTGCAGCACTCGAGCAGCCACAGCTGATTTAACCAAAGTTGTGCACTGAAAGACACACGACACTGGGGGCATACTTTTGCTAGAAGTTTTCGAAGAGGACTGTCTTTATAATATACAAAAAATGTAATTTCAGCTATAATTAAGTACTTTATTTTTATTTTCCTTTTCTGGTTAAAAAAAAGACGAGACATAACCAGCTACTGAAGGCTGCAGCTATACAAGCCCATCGTAAGAGTATTCCGCCACCCCTTTCTCTTTAAACTCACCAGCCTTTCATAGTGGCAGGCACTATCAGTCTCCACTAGACGGCAGAGTTTAGGACCTGGCTTATTTTAAGGTGTTGACTGCCTGCCTTATTGCTTTCTGTGCTTGTGTGTTGTTCAGCTTAATGAATCCTGCCTGCCCTTTGCTTCAATTCTGAGAAAAGGGCAGGCAGAGAAAAGAGAGACACCAAAGGACAGAGCATGTTCAAACCCAGCAATGGCCAGGCTGCAGCAGCACTGCTGAGCCGGAGTCTCACTTCTGCCTCCTGCAAGGTTCAGTAGAGTTTACTGATCACCATAGCTCCTTTGAAGTGTGAAAAATTTCCTGTAATGCATTCACGCTTCTGTGTTTCCCTTTGTCTTGGCACAAGAACGAGCAGATTTTTCTGTGAAAACATGAAAACTAAGATGCTCACACCCATGAGTACAGAACCAGTGCTCGCTCTTTGAAGGTGTGCAAACATACGGGAAGGCTATGGTAGCTAATCCACACAAAAGCTTTGTAAACAAAGGCAAGTTCCCCAAAATTAAGGTTTCTAATCAACTCTGCAACAAACCACTGAAACTAAGAACAAAACAACTTTTTATAAAGATAAAAAAAAGCAGGTAAAGACCTGCTTCGATACTCTCCACTTTTAAAGTAACATCAAGTAATGAAACAGATGTTACTATCAACTGTGCGATATAAACATTGGTGATTAACAACAACTAGCACATTTAATGGGCCAAACCTACAGCATCTGTGAGTCTTCTGAATTCTAAGACTCTTTGGTAGTGACAGTCTTGACATGGAAATAATTTTTGTATTTTGCTGCTCAGAAAGCAAACATTTTGACCATGTCATTGCAACTCCATTAAGATTCTGATATTTTAAGTTACGTATTTTCTACATAAAGCAATACCACTGACAAGAATGTTCTCCGTAAGAAAATGCTCCTGTGCAGTCTGCCAACTTATTGGCATGGTTTAACAGATTTGTAAATAAGCAAAATGTAGAAGCAGCAATTAAAGCTCCAATGCACTGAGCTTCCAAGAGCTCCAAAAGCCTCACTAAATTAAAGAACAAACTTAATCTCACAATCTTTCTGACCTCCTCTTTCAAAAAATGACTGTAACTACAGCTGAACAGTATAGAAAATCCAATTTGACTGCTTTTCATAATGTTTTGTGGATAATCAGTATCTGTGTCTCAATTCACAGCCAGGTACCTCATCATTCCTTAAGACGCAGAGACAAACAACTGGATAACCCACGTCTCAGGAAATATTTTGCAAAAGCACTCCAGAACTTCCATGGGAAACCAGTGCTCCTCACTGCCTGCTCAGTGCTGGCTTCGCAGAGGTACAGAAACACTGCAGCCCATCTGAATTCCTCTCGCAGTCAAGAGCACTGATTGCCAAGAAGCAGCAAACCCAGGAGCACTGCAAGGCCCTGCGCCCATGCTGATAAGCCCTCCCGGGTAGGTCCAAAAGGCTGTAGTGTAAGTGCAGACACATGCCAGAGCTTCTGCAGGCAACAAACTCTGGTGCGTTCAGCCCAGACCCAGACTAGCTCCCGACCAGCCAGTCTGGTGTTCCTGAAACCTTATTTTATCTGGTGCAGGAGTACACCCAAGTGGCAGGTATATTTGCAGAGTTCTGCTCTTGACCCAGTATACACTTGCTTGAACAGTTCCAAATGCTATTTTAAACCATAAAAAGAGTAAAAAGGCAAGGGTTAAAACTTCAACCTGCCACAGACTTTGGAAGAGTTGAATGCAAACTGGTTGTGTCTCAGAAGCAGAACAGGGGAAAGCTAAGCCTAACACTAGCAACCAGAGCTATTTATAAATTATTTCACAAACAATAACTCTCCCTACCCATGACAATTCTCAGGACACAAATAGGAACACACGCTCCTGACGTGTGTACAGGCATATGGTTTATGAGAGACCCACGTGAATGTTATATTCAGTAACGCACAGACTATAATCACGCTGTTCTGCTCCCTCCCCTTCCCCCACCCCAACAAGTCAGAATATAGAAGTGCTTTGTTTACTAGCCTTGCCACAAAAAGTCAGACCATATGCTTCCCCCTGGAGTTAGTTTTTAAGTACAAAAAATGAAAGCATTATTTCCTCAACTGAAATGAATGTTCTCATCCACAACAACACTTACTTCTCTCTGGTTTTGTCCAAAAAGCCTCCCTCTCCTGTTTAGGTCCCCTGTTTAAAGTGCATCTTTAAGACTGCTAGATATTAAGATAAATACCTTGACACTCTAACAAAAACTCCATTTTCTAAGTATTAATTCTAGCAGTATAATGCTGTTTGCCTCCTAAATCTATCCATCTATCTTTATAGCTTTCCCTACTTAGCTCCTCTGAACTGTACAACCATACGTACACGTATTAGAAGTCAAACAAGCTGCCTAATACTGCCAGATTTTCAATGGAGTAAGAGATGTGTATTTCCTTTCCACTTCCAAATGTTTATTTTGAACAAGATACTATCAAATCACATGCATCAGCTTCTATACACTATTACAAAACTTTTTAGTGTGATATCAAAAACCAGAAAAAGCGACTGTGGTTGGAAATCTCTAACACTATAATATAACAACTCATACTTCAGGTATGCTAAAAATAAGAGGCCTAAGAATCAAAGTAATACATTGAACCAGGCCTCCGTTTGTCAGTGAAATCCTAGAAAGTCTCAGTAATTTTTCAAATTAGCTTCAATTCTTGTTGTGTCTTTTTTGCTTTACATTACCTATCACAGTTCAGCTGCAAGCATTTTAGTGTAAACTATTAGTTTCCTCTTTAATAAATATAAATCACTCATTCATCAAACAGTTTTCCACTGTCTTCTTCCAAAATAAAGGATTTCATTTTGGGGAGGTTAAGAAGCATCGCTGAAAAGGAAAAGCTTTTGTGATTCAAGTTGTGCAATGTACATAAGTTAATGCAGCATTTTCAAAACAATGCCTCAAGTAATTTCAAGACTGTTTATGAAGGAAGGTTTTTATTAATTCTCAAAAAAAAAGTATTTTTCCCCTCTCAATTTTCCTCACCTGCTATTTTGAGGAGGGATATTACCATACCCAAAGAAAGCAAATACATGGATTCGCATTTTTACTTACAATGCACATTTACCTCATTTTTATGATCAGTTTCCAACTTCCTTCTACACATGCACACCTGAAACATTTTCCAGTTAAATAAATCTGGTTGTAAAACCCACAAATGTTGCAGACAACTGAGGAATAAACCATGCTAACTCATTTTCTTAGATATTAAGTTATTTCAAGCTGTCACTTACAATCAAACTAAGCAGCACTGGTAATACAAAACTGAATTATGTTTAGGTGCAGTATAAAAAAGCCTTTCAAGAGATAACCCTTGTGATCAATAAGCACATACATCGGTGCTACTTCTGACATCCTGGCATGTTCTTTATCTTTAATTCAATTTAGTAGTCATGTTCATTATACAATGTTAAACTTAATAGTACTTTGACTTGTCCTCAGCTCCTTTCAAATTTTCAGAAAGGATTTGCCTTTCAAGTTCAGCACTGCATGGCTCAGAGCATCCTTCAGGAGCAGTCATGCGGCCCGTATTCCTAACTTAATGAAGTTCCCCCTTAGAGATGAATTCAACATCAAAAATTTCCTCTGCAGCACAGAACAAACTGAAAGCTGCTAAAGTGTACGGCTTGTTCTATTTTGAGTACTAGGTCTACAGAATCAGGGCCTTACTCTTCAACTAAGCCTATGTTGAAAATTCAGTGAAAATAGAGATGCAAGAATAAGTCACACTGAACTTTTAACAAAGTGGTGCTTTATTAGAGCCTCTCTCCCTGCCAGAGAGGCAGCAAAGCCCCTTCAAGCACCTTTTCTGTCTGCTCCTCCTTCCCACATCAGTATTTGCTTTCTGCCTTCTCCAGTTTTTCACATTTCCTCCGTTTGATTTGTCTTAAAACATATTAGTCACTGCTTGGTCTCTCTCCAGTCTGCTCCTCCTTGGCCAGAAAGCCCCTCTCCAAGAACTGCCAGCCTGAATTACTAGTCATGGCCCTCCCACACCCTCAGACACTTCTGCCCTCAGTGATTTTGAAGTGGTGGATGTTTTCCACTGACTTCCCAGGGTTTCAGATCAGAACTATCACTGTGCTCCTCACCCCAGACACATGTGCCCTGCTAACCTCCCAGATGTGCTCCACTAGTTGCTGAGATAATCAGCACAGGACAGGCTGCCACCAAATCCTGTTTAGCAGCCATGACTTTTAACACTCCAGAGGAAAAACAGCTGGAAGAGAATATCCAGCTGTCTCAGAGTGAATTACTTCCCCACATAAAACTTCAGGGACAGAGGTTTTTCCTTTCATAATATGTCCATGAAATAACCAAACAAAACAGCACCCTGAGCCATGATTGATATTTGAATATATAACAATACTGGACACGTAAGCAATCAAAGGCACAGCTTAGAAAAACTAATGAAGGGCACCAGTATTTTAATAGCAATTTTTTGCATAGAAGTGGGAAAAAAAACCTGCACCCATCACTAAAGCCGAGGACAGCACTTGACAACACTCAGCTGATAGCTCGCACACTCCAGTTTTACTAAAAGTATTTCAAATGCCAAATTTGAATTTTCTTCTCATTCATATGGTGCAAATAACTAACATCATACCTAAATTATCACTTATTGTTCCTACTTTAAGGCAGTATCAGTTAGCAGATACATGTAGTTGGTCTATGCCAGATTTTTAAAATTTTGTAAGCATTGTCTACACTTATCAGTGGCTGGAGTCACAGTTATCTACCCCATAATCAAAATGTCATTGATCTATTTACCAGTTAGTGTACACAATACATTTGAAGACTGCAGGGTTATCAATGTGACAACAGATCCTTCAAAGAGATCCTATAATGCCTCCATGGACAGGACTCTATCAACACAAACAAGGCTGTCTTTAATTTACCTCCAGATAAAAAAACAGACACTGTCTGTGTCTGGGCAATACCTCTAGTAAAACTGGCAGACATCTGCCTGCAGAATTTGTGAGACTATCACCAATTCACTGTGGATCAGGAATAGGAGAGTATCTCTTCAGCACATCATCGTCATCACTCAAGCAAGCAAACAGCCATCCGACCTTGGTTCATACACTATCGCCAGCTCCCAGGGCCAGGCAGGATTTAAGGTACTGTGCCAAAAATCACTCTCAACTAAGCTTCCAGGACAGCCTACCATGTGTCTAAGCTGCTGTGGAGGACGCTGCATGGACCAGCTGCCCACTGTTCTCCTACTGACTCGGAAGCTATAGACTTACTTGAGGCCAAAAAGGATCCAGATGTGCTATGGGAAGAGCATAGCTATCGCTGAGCTTTCTAATGTACGTGACCACAGCTCCTTGTTCTTTCAACTCAGAGGCTTTACACAGTAGAATAAAACCACCACCACTAACACCGTTAAGAGGTACAACTGAACCAGCACTAATCTCAGCACAACTGCTGGGGCAAATAAGGACAGAACATGCCAGGCCTTTTCTCATCTCCTCTTCCACCTTCCTTACTGATCGCCAGCATTTCTTTTCTTTTTTGTAGAACAGATTATTTTTTAATTCACAATTGCCAGGAGATAGACCTGATTGAGCCTTTCACCCATTCTGCAACTGTTATCTGTTTGCTTGATAACTCCAGCCTAAACAAACTTCAGTAACAACTTCTACTTACAACTACTCCTACAGGCTCCCACCAACTTTGTCCAATACAACAGCCTATCACAGTTTCATACAGTCAAGCAGCAAAAGGCATCCTCACTGTACACACGCCTTTAGCAGGCAGTTCTCTACTCCCTATCAAACTCATTTCTGCAGATCTAGATGACCTGACCTAAAAAAACTGTCAACTTCAGAAGTCCATCTTCACTCAGGCTCTCAACACTGTAGATGCTGCTTCAGCTGATCTAGCTTTAAGAGCTGGAGTAAGTTCTAGACACTTTTGTAATTGAATGGTCTACATTCAGTTTAAAGTGTAGGTTAGAAGAGAATATCACCAAGAAGTCTTTCTCAGACTAACTATTAGATTTTTCCCTCACTTTCAGTGTAGTTATACCGAAGTGATCTACTTCTACTGTCAGTTCCCATTTTGGTCCAGAAACCATTCTAACCAGACTGACAGCCGCTCCTACAACTCTTTTTGGAGAGCCACGTGATACAACTTTCACACACAATCAGATCACGGTCCAACACTCACACTTGTCAGAAGGATGCTGGCAGTGACCTGCTTTTAACATTTGTCAGTTTGGGACTCAACTCATTCAATACTTAGTCTGCACTGGTTTGCTAATGGTAGCCGTAGCAATTACAATGTCAATACTAATTTTCTATAGCTTACCTTCTTTTCTTCCCCTGCAGACATAGGTTAATGTTTTAGTCATAAAAGTGAAAAATACTATTACTCTAAGGGTACAGTAAAATTTCTTATGGCACTTCACACTATACCAGGCATTGTAGTTGAAGTGTATTTATATTACACTGCTATTTTCCCCTCAAGTCTACACTTGCAGGTTAATAAAAATCTCAGATTATATATATTTAGTAATTTGGCTTTGTAGCTTAGCCTGGTTAAAGAGCTTATTCCTCCTGCCTGATATCTTTCCCCCTCAGAATAGGAGTTAACCAAGGATTTCCAAACTGGAAGTCTAAAGTAAGCTCTTCGCTAGCATTATCACATCAGGGTTTACAGTGAATTAAAACTCCCTGTCCTTAGAACAATGCAGAGAGAGACAATTGTGACCATAATGTTCCTACAGTTTAGCTGAGGCACTTCCCAGTGCACTGAGGCAGCAGCATTTGCAGTGGAACCTTGCTCCAGTATATAGTTATACGGCAGAACCTACCCTAATTCGAAAAAGCCGTATGTAACATTATGGTTAAGCAATGTCATTCAGGTAGTGTCAGTCTCAAGCCATTCTGAAATAAGACCAGGAAACGAGCACGCTTCATTTGACTGGCATGAATCCTAACCACGACAGCTTACACATCAACAGCAGTATATTTGCTATCAATCATTTTTAGTAGAAACATCAACCTAAACAACATATTCCTTGCCACTAGATCAAGCTGCACAGCTCGAGCATTACAACACTCAACTATTACCAGAGGGAGTAAACCTGAGCTTAAGCCCATAGTAACTACAAAGTGTCAGCACCTATGGATTTTTAAATATAACGTTATGTCAGCTACAGAAAAAATTAAGAGCAAGAAAGAGCTGTCCCTCATTTTACTATAAAATAGTTTAATTATTGTCTCACAAACTACCTCATTTACCCAGAACTGCCACAAAGTAAAAGTTTGGGGTTTTTTTTACCACCAATGGGGACCCAGCTAATAACAACCTACAGTAGCCTTCCTAGAACAAACCATATTGTACTACAAAAATGAGAGCTGGTTTTTTTTATTCACTACTTCATATTCAACTTCCACTGACTCCAGGCCTACAAAAAATATCTCTTTGCATTGCTTATTTAAGCTTTTTATAGTTTGTTGCCTCTGATCTATACAATTAAAGACCACCGGAACACTGATGTTACTTTTCGGACTTTCTTTCCTGTCACATGTTGTTACGTTTTTGCTCAAAAAATACCTTCCTATCAAGTCAATTCTAATATTCTTCTTCTATGTATTTAGTAACACTTAAGTGACAATTTTTTATCATAATGTTTTAACTGATGACACAGTTCCCAATGATGGATTAAGCTTTCAGCAAAGTAAGGAGGAGGCTTTTTATGTTTTCTATTATTCAGTGAAAATAAGCATCCTACAGGCAAAGAGCTGTTGGAGATGCAATGTATGCCAATATATACCCTACAGTATAAACCCTGAGGTAAGTCACAAGCAGTTTTAAAAATACTTCTGGAAATCATTTTATATGCAATTTAGTACTCTTTACTGGCAACACACCTGCAAACTGTAAATCCCAAAATATCTAAATATAAGTTCCTTTCACCTTTAACAAGTAATTTATCTCGAACAGAAACCCTCCGAGTTGAATCAGAAGCTGGATTGGATGCACGGGGTCCTCTGACACCATCATCCCGCTTCAACTTGCTTGCCAGAGTTAGCATTACTGCTGTCTTCAATCTAGAACACAAACATCAGAACAAAGTCAATTACCAAAACTAAAGTCCTAGGAGGGGGAAAAAAAGTACAAAACCAAGTTACAGTTAGGTCCTATCCAACAGCTATCACCATATTCTTAGCAGTCAAAGAATGTGATATATACAGTTAACATGACTGCAATCAAAGACAAGGATGGCCTAGAGTACTTGAAGAATGAGAGTCTGTTTCAGATGTGAATACTGAGAGAGTTACAGTACGTTAAGCCAAGAGGAACTTCAATTTTGCTGGAGAAAGGTCAGACTTTCATCATTGTTTATAATCCAATTTCACTGCACCATCTAGTGAAGTATACCACTGCTTGACATTGCTCCTTCGAAAGAATTGATGTGAAAATACCCGTGCCAGATCCTCGGCCAGACAACCTGCTATGACCATTCTCATCCATGCTTCAAGTGACAATATTCAGAGCTACTTTTTGGCTGGTCAAAAAAAAAAAGAGAGAGAGAAAGGGGTTACTGGAACAATTCTCTAACACTAGAAAGTGAGCTTTGAGTCAGCTACCAGGAAAGGAAACAGATTTAAACTGCAAATAGTGCAATTACCTATGCAGCTGCACAACAGTAACTCTTCACAGTGCAAAGCAACAGTGGAGAAAGTTACATATGGAGATTTGACAACTTAAGAGATTTTTTTGCTGTGTCAGTCCTCTGCTACAGAAGATAACTGCACTGATAAATAAATTACAATACAAGGTGGATAGAATGCCAAAGTCATAAAACCAAAACATTCAGTCTGTCATGGCTTAATAAATTTTTGACACTACTCCCAGTTGAAGGCAACTCATTCTTCTTAACGGTTTGGCCAAAACCAACATAATGCTGGCAAGATCCATACCCTTTAGGCCCCACCTCCATCACTAAAATGGTAGGAGGATTGTTTATCCTTTAGCAATACGAGTTAATTAAACAAAAGAAAGGCAAAAAACTAGTAAGAAGTCAGCATATAGTCTTTACATGAGCTAGTTTGCATAGAATACCAGACAGGTATGATGCAGCAGTTACCAAGACATGAAACAGACGCTCAGGTAACATCAGCTCCCAGAGTATAAAATGGAGAATCAGGCAAGACATTCATAAGGCAAACGATAAAGTCCCGTAAATCACTAAGATGAAGACAATCACACTATAAAATAACAAGACTTGATACAAGATTTATCTCTGTCAGCTTCAGCTCTATGTGACTTGATGTTTCCTTCTTGTAAGCAAGCCTGAAGCAGGTCCACTGCAACAGCAGTTACTTCGCTTGTTTGTTCTTGCCCCAGAGAAAACGAGATAAAGCCTCTGGCCTGCCAATCTAGTCACTACATCTGTAAAGACAGCCCTGTTGCTTTCCCAAGGTTGTGAGAAAGCTGACAGATTTATACCAAACATCAAGCCAACACCAAAATACTGGTGAAGGGGCAAGAAGGAGAAATGAAACAACTGACAACACTTGGATGTTGAGAAGAGCATATCAGATAAGTAACAAGTTTTTTAAAAAAGGAAAGCATATATTTCACAATAGTACCTAACAATATGAAACTCTGGGAAGATCTACAAGAAGGTCAAGTTCTCTAAAGTTGGTAAGTATATGTGTTAGCTTCAAGATACAGATTTTAAAAAAAAAAAAAAAGTAAAATTCAGGGCAAATGTAAATCCCATTTGCTCAACCAAAAGATTCACTGGGGTTTTTTTTGATCCCACTACCCCAGAGAAAGAAAGACTAAGCAGACAAAACAGTCCTTTTTACCTTGGAGAAGAGAAAGACAACAGCTGGTTTAAAAAATAAATAAATAAAAAGGAGGGGGAGTAAGGGAGTCTGGGAAGTAGTGACACAGGGCCCTAAAAGAAAAAAAAAAAAAAAAAGAAAAACCATAAACTGCAGGCAACTCTCCCCCCCCCCCCCCAAAAAAAAACCTTTTAGGTGCCAAGTCCAAATGAAATCAACTTCAATGGGAATTAAATACCTTTATAGATCTGTTTCCTCACTGCTTATCCTAGAAAACTAGAAAAGAGAGGGGAAAAGAGATGATTCGCTCCAGCTACACCCCAGGTTTCATCAACGGAGCACCGGGGGAAGCACCCAAAACTTGCTCACCGCACGGGGAAAGTCAGACGTTACCACTGCGCGACACCGCGGGGACAGCGGGAGGGAGAGGTGCTGGGCTTATGTACAGGGAAGGGCAAGGGAGCCCCGGGATTTCTCCAGCCCCCTTCAGAGCGGAGGCAGCGGGGCCGCCCCGCCGCGCACCGCCGGTGCCCGCTCCCCGCGCCGCCGCCGCTACCGGGAAGCCCCTCCGCAGGGTCAGGGAGGATCGCTGGGCCTCTGTGGAAGCGATACGACCCTGCCAGGCCAGGGGAGCAGCTCCGAGGGTCCAGCGAGGTCCCCCCGCGGTGCCGCCGGGGCCCCGAGGCCTGGCGGGCCGGGGCCGCCCGGGAGATGTGGGGGCACCGGGTGGGGGAGGGAAGGGGCCGGGCCTGAGGCGGGGCGGGAGGGGCCGGGGCTGAGCTGAGGGGGCTAGCCCCGGCTCGGGGGGGGAGGGGGGCGGCCCCCACTTACCTGAACGCGGCGTCAGGGCCCGGCTCCCGCGGCCAACACCATCCCCGGGGCTGGCCCGGGGCAGGGGGGGGCGGCAGCGCGGCTCCTCCCTCCCTCCGCGGCGGCGGCGCCGGAAGCGGGCAGCGCCGGGGGCGGGGCTGGAGCCGCCGCGAGGCGCGCGCCCTTCAACGACAGCTTTATCGGCAGCGCGCGGGGATCTCGCGAGAGTTAGGGGGGAGGGTGCCCGTCGAGTTCTCGCGAGAGTTGCGGGCGGGGGCGGGTGTTGGCCCCCGGCAGGGCGGCGCCATTTTGGGGCGCAGCGGCTGCCGGGGAGCGGCGGTGCGGCCCTGTCAGCGGAGGGGGCTGGTGGATCCTGGCCCCGTCCCTCCTGGGCGAGGGGTCTCGCTGTGCCTGAGGGAATCAGCCCCCTGCCAGCGGGAAGGGCCGAGCCCCGGCCCAGAGCACAGCCTTCCCCCGGCCCCAGTGTTGCCTTCTGCCATCCCCTTGCAGGGCCGTGGAAATGTGGATTGATACAGCTACAGTATTAATTACACTGAGTCACCGGGGAGATGTGATAAATGGCAACATCACGAGAGGGGAAAAAACAACAGTCATCAGCGTGATGTCAGAAAGGGACCTTAAATGCCTGCTTGCTGTAGACTTTGCATTAGTGCCTGCTTAAATTAATTCACTTAATCTGTACATCCCAGCACCAGATTAGTGGAAGCAATGGTCATTCAGATTAAATGAGCGTACAAAACTGATTGTAAGAGTGCATTCAATGCTGGAGAATAAATGACTTACGTATCATGACTCCAGACTAACTTGACCAGTTGAATCTTCAGAAACTCTTTTTCACGATCAGATTAGATCAGACCCTCAACCTGTAGAACTTAAATATGTGCATACCTTTATCGAGGTCTTCTGTGCATTAACTTCCGATGAATAAGGGAGCCGAAGTTAACCCGTTAGAGAAGCATCCAGCCTAGAAGGTTTGATAAAGCAAAGCTAGAGACCAGACACAAAGAAAGTTTGGCAGACAGCTATTGAAATATGCACTGCATCCTAAGCATTCACTGGAATGATACTGCTTCCCCTTCACCACAAAAAGACCGGAATTTATCTTGGTCGAATCCAGTTAAGCCAGTGCAGAATCGCAACTCGGAGGACTTAAATTGCCTTAACCCTTTCACAAGCTTAATGCAAGAGATGAGCACCCAGTTGAATTCGATGAAAAACATTTGCCTTTTCCACAGTTCTTTGTAGTAGCAGCCTGTCCACTGCAAATTGCTCATGCTTTGGGTTTCAGCTGGAAAAAAATGTAACTGAAAGATGAAGAAACAAACAAACCCAATGCATGTATATATGCAGAAACAGTGAACATGGCAGTCCTCCTTCTCCTGCTCTGGCTCCATGGCTACGCCACACGGACACACCAGCTGGGATATTTAAAAATTCACAACCTTAAGAGGAAAATAATCTCAAAAATTATCCGAAACACTAAATCCTAGGGGTTTTTTTCTGATTACAGATTAATCCAAGTGCAAATTGATCCAAAATGAGCCGATCAGCTAGCTGTAGAGATGCAGGAGACAGCCAGAACCCTGACAGGGCACCTCACACCAGAGGGTACGTCTGTTCAGACCTCACCGCCTGCTTCCTCCCTGGCTGTGCCACGGCAGCGGGTCCCTTCTCCTTTCCCAGGCAGATGGGCACTGTGTTTGTGAGCGACTCAGACACCAAGCGTCTTAGAAAAGCCTCTGTGTGATTCTGCTTCCAGATTCCCATGCCGGTGCAGCTTGGAACTGAGAAGGTGGCCTGAGGATAGCTGTACTTCCAACAGCAATAAGCCGAAGCTGTTTCACACTCTGCAGCAGACTAAAGACCCTACGACACAATTTCGTGATCCCATCATAAAGCTTGTTGGGGCATACAGGGGTAAACAAAGGTTGCAAAGTCAACCTCAGCACTGGTATTTCCCAGCTCATTTGCCTTTTAATAGCAACGTCCTGGAAATACACGTTTGAATATTCAAGATACTGATGTATCTTCTGCTTTTGTTGATATTTTTTTTCTCTCCTGAAGGGCACTGCCCACTATCAAAGTCCAAAATTCAGTGAGCAGGCCAGAGTCACAACAGCGTTACTGTTAGTTAGGCTTAAAATGCCCTACCTTCACAACAGCTAAGATGCTCTTTAGACCAGTCAAGAAATCTGCTTCTATTTTATCTTCAGGTATCACCAGCCACCCTTCCTTTTGCTGCGGTACAGCAGTCCGGTTAATATCTGGTGACTGTGGCCTATGCTGGGATTAATAAAATGTTTTTATGAGCCAATTCATAAAGGTGCTGTCAACAAACTGCTGCCTCCTCTAAAGACTAATTAAAGCCGAGCCAATGCTGCCCGGCACAGGCTGTAACGGTGTTAGGACTCCGTGCACCCTCTGCCAGTTCCTGTTATTAGTGATGAACAAAATGCAGCATCCGATGTTCAGTGACCTTCTGCAACTACTTAACGATTTTAGTTTATAATGGCATGAAGAAAAGTCCTTGAAAATCAGATTAATCTAAACCCGTGGCCCGGTTATTCTTTTTCTTCAGACAGTGTTGTTGTAAGTCTAGACAGAGAGACAGCAGTGCTGTTTGCTGGAAGCAAGAGTCTCCTCTTTTACTGTGATCCCTCTCTACCCACACAACATCTAGTCTGGGAAAAATGAAGTGAACAAGTTGTATATACACAAAATGTGTATCATAAGGCATACATGCACGCACGCTTCCCACTGCCATGTTTTCTCAACTCATGTTTATTCATTCTTTTGTTTCGTGTTTGACAAGATGTTTTTCTCATTCTCTCACCTCCTTTTATCACTTAGGCTCGAGGAGTGTGGTGTAAGCTACTCCTGAAGCTGATTCTCAGACATCCATGAGTGAGGAGACCACGATGTCGAGAAATACTATGCGCTTACAGAGAGTTGCACAAGCACCAGCTGATCTGGGGCAAATTCAAACTGCTCCAGTGAAAACTTTCCTGGTGGTTACCTGAAATCAGGCACTACACTGCATGTTCGAGGCATCAAAACAAGATATTTCCGAAGGTCCTGCTGAAGAGGCGAGAGTCTCAAAGGTTCAGCACCTAAGGAAATAACCACTGGCGAGGGTAGTTTGTAATTTCATAATGTTATATCTATACCTCTGTATCAGTTAGTACTTAAAAACACTAATGACTGGTTGAAAATTGTTAATAGTTAAACCCCACTTTCAGTCGATGCAGACAGGATGGAGTATTTTGTTTTCCCATCGCTGTGTCTCTGTCCTGGCAAGTATTTAATGTTTCATATAGCAAGAATTTGAGCAGTTGCAGACATCACCTGGTGCAGCAAACAAAACCAAGATTTCTTCTCTGTTGGATTTCAGGCAATTGCCCAGCCATTTTCCATTACCCAGCTGTGACTGTTTTTAAAGCTGAAGAAGATGAAACAAGCATCTTAGATTTAAACTATGCCACCATTTAAAGAGTATTTATGTCTTCTTGTGTCCTTTTCTCATGCTTTTATTTAACACGTACGTCTCTCCACTGGGAGTGAAGCAGAGGAAGTCTGCTTTTTGTTAAAGTATCAGCTCCTGCCTTAATGAGCAATTTTGGAAGTTCTCATATTGTCAGGAACACAGAGAACCAATCATTATCCTAACAACTCCCTCGTGGGCTCTCTAAACACAGCTTTTCTGTGCTCTTACTTTAAAAATGCTGGCTCTATATCCAGACACATTCCATCTAAGTCCCTGCTGCTCACGTTTCGGTCCCAGAGTTTGTGATCTCTGAAGAGATGCTAGTTCTGCTTTTGTACTCAAGTACTCAGCAAGCCAGGACAGCTGGGATCACGCATTTTGCCTTCAGGAAAGCAAGAGAGAAGACCTTAATGGAGCAGGCCACACAGTTTTAGGCCTTAGAACAGGGGCAGGTTAAGGATATATCTGGTTTTTAAGATTCTTTTTAGATAAGGGATCTGATTTCAAGTACAAGGATAAAAGCAACGTGGTATGGCACAATTTGCAGTGTTTAAACAGCGGAGGAAGCCAGTGAGCGAACAGGACTTTCTGGTCTGGCAGAAAATGTGCTCGCTAACAGTCTTTGCTTTCCATCCCTTGTTTGATTCTTCGGGTTTAACCTGTGTTGGCTTTTTCCCCTCCCTCTCTTAAACAAGAGCGTTCCGCTTTTAGGCTGAAATCATTAGAGACTGACCTGCCACACCAGACCTGAAACTGGCTTTGGAGTATCAGAAGGAAGAGGATGTTGTGCGACAGTAACTATAGCAATGGCACTCGCAGTAACTTAGCTGCTAGTGCATATCCATGTAGCCAAGAAAAAGTAAATATCACTGATGTGAGGCATGTGAGATTGTTGCCACGTGTAACACTTTGCCTCCCGCACACTTCAACGCGCGTCTGCTGCAAGCCATTTGGAAGAAGAGCAGATCGCTGTAATTTCGTTGTGGTCACAATGGCAATATCGGAGCATTTTTTCACCTACAGCTTTATTAAAGTCATATGAAAAGGGGCTCTCAAGAGTTCTTGCAGTAACAACTGGCTTCCCGTTAGTCGATAATTGTGCATCACTGTGGACAGTTTGTAAGCAGAGCTCTGAAGGAGGAACATGCCAAGAGAAGAGCAAGACAGCCCCATGGGCTCTGTCTCATGATGATTACCAAGCGGCTGAGATTTGATGTATACTTTATGACAAACAATCACACAACCCTCTGATGAAAATCAGTGTACATGTTTGACTGCTGATACCTATCAGAGACTGCATTGACCTGGAATTCCGCTGCTGCTTCCCCCAGGCACTGCTAAAACCAGAGAACAACACACCAGACCAATACTCAAAATCAGATTAGAAAGCCAGGTTTTGCCTGCGGGTCTAGGAAAAAAAAAAAAAAAAAGCCAAAAGCCCCACACTGATTTTGTTTGTTTATTTGGAGGCCTGGGTTTCTTGCCTAGACAGTCCTAATCTTGACTTTTTTTCTTGGACAGAGTAATCCTCTCTTTCCATCTCCTGAAGCATAGTCTTCCTGCAGGACTTCACATCCATGGTGGTCACAGCCCCGAGTGACAACCTGGACTCTGTGGAGCAGACAGCCCAGCACCATGAGAGGGTGTTACGTTTTCAGCTTTTGGCTTGCTTGATGATTAACCCAGAACCTTTTTTGTCCTTTCAAAAAGAGATTCTGGTTTGTTCTCAGCAGGGTATGCCGACCCCTAACTGTCTATGAAGCAGACCTTAAGGTTTTTAGTCCATCCCCTAATCTGCTACCCGTAAACATCCTAATGGCCCACATCTACCTACTGATGTGGTGTGACACATTGCCTACAGCTGTGAATCCATTAGGATGGTCAAAACAGGTGACTGACACTGCACACTTATTCCTTACGTATTATCCACCTGCATTCTGGTCAGAGGGTTTGGAGCAGAAGTAGTTTATGACCCGGGAGCTTATAACACGATTCATCAATAAAACTCAGCTGTCGGTTTTCTTGACTTGCGGGCAGAAATGTCATCTGCAACGTGTTGGGCAACGCTCCCTGTGAAGCTGCAGAGTTTTTGCCACTCGGGACCGGTGTAAAGAAGGCTGAATCGAAAAACTCCCAAACTCCACTGTCCTTTCTGTAATTTGGTAAACATTTCCCCTGCTTATTCCATAGAAGCACAAAACTGTGTATATACATGAAATAAAAACAACCCCGCCAAAATAAAACACAATTTCATAAACGGTTCTTGGAGAGAGAAAATGAAACAGATCTCACCAGTACATCTTAGCCACGCCACTCATTGCAGGACCAGGATAGTTAGGTAATGTTGAAAGCGGCACAGAAACCTCAGCAGAAAAGAGCAGCAGTCGGGTAGTTTGTTATTGCCTGACCTTAGCCACACATCTGCCAAATCCCACAGGACCTTATCCTATTTTATTTACATTCTGTGGGATTACAGGAGGTCTCCTAAGCCAGCATAGGCACCCAGGCTTGAGGCAGTGGGAGCAGAGATTTAATGCAAACAAGATCCTGACGCCTTCTGCTCATCGATCACTAGAAGGGAGCCACAATCACCGCTGCCACAAGGTGTTTTGTGCTCTTCAGCCACAGAGCTGTCTTCTCACGATGGCCTTTACGTTTCACCCTCCGACAGTTCAGTCTCTTCCATGACACCAGTGTTTTCCCCGTGATGCAACAAATCGCAAACAAGCAGCTGGCTCGGGGCAACCTTTCCAGGAGTTGCAGCCTTGCCCTCGCCCTCCTTTTCCAACTGCTTGACCTACCTCGATGCTTTCCCCATCATTTTCCAGCAGAGCTTGGCACAGAAAGCTCCCCTCCACCGCAGGTTAAACGTGCGCCTGTCTACCCACCTTTTTGGGTTTCCTTCCGGTAAATTTTGCCCTTGGGGCCAGAGATCAGTGTCCGCGTGGGAACTACAATAGGTACCTGGCAAGCACCAGGGCTGTACGGAGACACAGCAAAGCCAAGGCTTTCTGCCTGTCCTTCTGCTGCTTCTGTGTCTGAACTAACCCTAATGCAGGGAAGAGCACACCTCTCTCCTTTTCCCTGGGGACCCGCCATTAACACTCCTCTGCGTTAATGAACCACGTGCTCGGCGATGCTCAGAAAGGCTCCAACTCCCTAGCGTTGCCCTCCCAGCATCCCTCATCTGAACCTGGAGGGAAAGTGAAAGCACATCTTGCCCACATGCAAGCACCCTCCAGGAGAAGCAGGGGGGCTCATCCTGAGCTACAGAAAGCTGGCAGGGGCATTAGGCTAACGCTGGCCAGCTGTGGCACTTGCAGCTCCATCCCTGTCCACATCAGCCCTGCTCCCAGCACCGCGAGGCGCCTGGCCACCCCCTCGCTGAAGCCTGGCCCATCTGGCAAAGGAACAACAAAAGTCTCCCCAGTCTTAATTTGCAGTGAACTTGCTTTGCATGGGAGGTACCGGGAGGTTAACCCACCAGAGGCAGCCATGCGGGGGAGCGGGGAATGTGTTGGCACGTCTTTTATTTCCTGCCCCCACAGGACACGCAAAGCGAGGAGCGACATGACGGACATGGTGCCTCGTGAGCTCAGCGGAGAGATATAGAGGGACTGCTGTTCCCGGGGGTGATTTCTGCCCTCGCCTTCTGCTCAGGAGACCTGTGCTGCGACCCTGCTGCTGCTCGGGGAATAGAGGTAATTTCCTTCCCCAGAGGTGGATACGCGGGCAGCCCTGCGCCTTCCTCCTGGGCACCCGCAGCAGCATCACATATCGTTCTGTGGCAGCAGCATTTTGCAGTGGCTTGGTAGATACCTTAATGAGGGCAGGATGGTCTAAATACATCTATTTTGCGGGATGAATAAACACCTTCTGCCCTCGTTAGGCTTTCCTCTCGAGATCCATGTGTTGTTTCAATATTGCCATGTAGCCAGAAATGTTTTAAAAACAACCTCCCCACATAGATGTTGGCTATGCGTAGGCCCCGTTAGCGAGGGATTTCTTGCAAGACTTCAAAACTGAGGGGTGACGCTGCGGGCAGGGCTGGGAGGAGGGGTCGCTGGGGCGGACCCCTCCGACGCAGGCACTGACGGCATCTGCTGGCAGCAGGTGGGTGGCACCTGGGGCACGGCCGGATGACAAATTCTATTAAAGCTCCCCAAAGAGCCAGGCCAGGCACCCGGTCTCTGGCTTCTCCCTGTCCCGGCGAAGCTGCTCCATGTAGCGTGGAAATGCCTCTTGCCCAGGGTTTCTGGTTTTGGGGTGGCATGCGTTCGCGTGCTTGCAGCAGGATGGGCTTCCCTCTGCCCTCGGGGTGTGCTTTCCTCCCCCTTTCAAGTCAATACGGCCCAAGCGTGCTGGTGTCTGCTTGAAGGCACGTTTTTTTATTATTTTATAAAAAAAATAATTTATGCAGCCTGTCTTGAGCGACCAGGGCCCATCACTCTGGCAGAAGCAGGTTAAGGCCAGCTGCAAAAGACAAGGACGACAACATTTCCCCACTTTTATGCCTTAGTATGAAGCACAGTTTGGAAACAGAAGGGAAAAGGAAGCTTTTTATCCTCCCCATCAGCAACGAGGTTTCCTTTTGACAGCGCCCTTGCAAAGCCCGAGCAGGATGGGCGGGCGGTGCCTGGGACGTACTTTGTGACAAGTGTTTATGGCTCACGTCCCTGGCTGTCTCTTTGTGGGAAGCCATGGCCGTGCTGCAGCTTGGCCGCTGATAGCTCACTCCCCAACCCTGCAACCTAAAAGCAGCAACCTTAAAATCACCCCAGCCCGAAGTGCCTGAGGGCTCCCCTGCGCTCCTCTCCTTCCTACCACCAAAAGCTGCGCCTTTTGGGTCCCCAGGCCTTGGCTAGGCCCTGGGTTAGGGTGCTCGCTCACCCCAGGTGTGGCCGTCACACATACACGTGGCCACTGTTGCCAGTTCCCCTCCCCGGCGAAACATCTCCCTGACCTGAGAAGACAGAGATTGAATGAGGTTTGGGTCTGCTCACAGGTCCTTTTCCTCCTCTCCCCGCTGGGTGCCTGCCTTCCCCAGCTCCTCGCTCGTCCTGACCTCTAGTTTGGTGGTTAAATCATTCAGGGATCTTCTGAGAGTCCCCAGGATGCCCAAACCCAGAGGCTCGCCCAGCCCGTACCGGGATGCGAGCATCACATTAGGCTGTAGGCTCCTCCAGGCTTCGTGCCCTGGTGTGCACCACCCAGCACGGGCATCCGTCCTGGAAGAGGGTGGCCAGCAGGCTCCTGTCCCCCAGCAGACAGGGACAGCCCTGGCCACAAGACCATCCCTCTGTCCCCAAAGGCAAACCCCGGGGGGGCAGTCAGGGTGCACCCCCAGACAGCTGGAGATGGACATGAGTGCCAAAGGCTTGCTAATTTTCAAATGCTCAACATTCACCTTGATGTCCTCCCTCACCCCTCCCACTAACTCCCTTTTCTGAAGGAATGAAATAACAAAACGTAGTAAAAACATATGATGGCAGCTTGTCTGTTTATGGTATCTGTTTTATTTCTCTTATTAAATAGCACATAAAAAAATAATTTATGCAGGAAAATATACATAATATACTCTGTAATAAATAGCAGGTAAAAAAATAGATTTCCTTAAAAACAGTCAGTGTTTTGAAAACCAGCAAAACAAAAATATCCAATAAATACAGTCATCCCCATTGAACAGCATCTTTCAGGAAAGGCATTTCTTTACCTCCTCCCAAGTCATATATAAATACACAATAAACCCCAATAATTTAAAAGACTGTGAAAGAAAAATTGCTCCTTGAGCTCACATAAATAAGAAAAACGCTTAAATAGGAAATACAGTCCAGTGATGCAATAAAAATCATTTTTCCCGGTCCTCGGGGCATCCTTCGGGGCCGGTGAGCACGGTGCTGTGCCAGCCGCGCTGCCGGCAGGGGCTAAGAGCATTGCTCCTGGAGGGCCGCGCACTTCAGGTCATCCAGCACTTGGAAGACGTGGATGATGGCAGAGGCCTCCAGGCAGCTGGTGGTCTCCTGCGGTGGGGAGAAGGGATGGGTTAGCGCCAGAGATGGTGCAGCGGCCCCATGCAGCCGTGCGGTCACTAACACCCCGAAACCCCCTCGCCCTGCTGGCCCGACTTACTGTTTCCTTGGCCATCTGCAGCTTCTGCAGCCAGCGCCTCAGTTTCCCGGAGGGCTGATCCGTGGCCATCTGCAGGGAAAGCAGCTGCATAAGGACCGGCGCTGCCTCGCGGCGCTGCCACCAGCACCGGGGCCGCTGAGCCAGCACTGGGCCGGCAGGTTTTTGGGGGGCACTCACGCAGCCTCGCAGGTCCTCCCGGGCTTGGGTGAAGAAGGTGAGGGACCGCTGGCGCACCTCGGCGAACCCGGGGGCGGCGGGGAGCCCCAGCATTTTGGTGATGAAGTCCAGCTCGGCTTCCACCAGCTTCAGTCGGTCGGGCACCTGCGGGCGGGAGCATCCTGGTTAGGGACCCAAAGCGCCAGGGCTGGCCGGGGGTCTGGAAGACCGGCCCGGGGGTGTGGGTGGAGGTGGGACCCACTAATGGGAGGTCCTGGCTGGTAGGGGGTTGTACCCCCTTTTTACAGCATCGCCTCGCCCTTACCGACAGGTCTGCCGCCTTCCATCTCCGATGGAAGAGCCTGATGTTGCATTTGTGGTCCGAATGCGGCATGCTGTCATCCTGCAAGCATAAACCAAGAGAGAGACTGAAAAACCGTCATCTTGACTTTTGGTGATGTTGTGCAACCCCAATCAGCCTTGAGGAGTTTGAAACCAGGATGAAATTTGGCCCAGCATCCTCCTTGTCCCCAAATGCCCTTGGAAAACATCCTCCTTGTCCCCAAACTGCTGCAGAAAACATCCACCTTGTCACTGGGGGTCTCGAATTCAGCATCCCCTCTGCCTTGCCCCCTGCCAGCCCACAGCCCCCCACTGCCAGCGGTACTCACAAATTGAGACTTCATCTTCTGCACAGGCTTCAGCTCGTGGGGCACGAGGGACTCGTACTTGGACAGACCGCAGCCCTTCTTCAGGGCGTGCTGGGGCACAGCAGCCACGAGGCTGGCCCCCAGCGCTAGCACAAGCAGCGGGGTGAAGCCAAGGCACAGCATTTTGTCGACGAGAACCTGGCGGTGAGTGGGCTACGATGGGGCCAGGGGGCTGCGATGCAAGAAGCTGGAGAGGACAAACCGGAGTGCTCCAGGCCAGATCCGCTAAATCCCTGATGTAGTGTTGCCTGGCGGTGTTGCGGCGGGTGGCTCCTCGGCTGCAGGGCTGCTGGGCTGGCGGATGGTCCCGACGAGCTGCTTTTCTTGCTTCGCCTGCTTCGTCGTGGCTGCCCCATCTCCCCAGCTTTTATGCTGCCTGCCCGGCATGATTACGCTTTCAGATTGGCAGGAAAATCCGCGGCCTGGAAAGAGGAAAGCGAAAGCGGCGGCAGAGGGAATCCCGCTGCCGCAGGTGCGGCAGGTGTGGGCAGCACCCGCCTCCTGCTGCCTGCGCTGCTGCCTGCTCCGCCGCCCGCCTCGATGGGGTGAGCACAGCCAGCGGCCCGGGATGCCGGGGGATGCTCGGGCTGCCCTCGGCGTGCACCCCTCCAAGGGAGCCCGGCGGGGGGATGCTGCTGCCGCCGCATCGAGCGGCAGAGAGGTGCTGGCAAGTGCGGGGAAGCCTGGGCATGACGCAGTCCAGCACCGCACCGAAAGCTGTGGGAGACCCCCAGGCACGCAGCCCCATGCGGGGCTCGGGGTGGCGGGGAGGGTTTTGGTGCCTCCTGAGCGGTGGCAGTTCGTGCCTCAGTTTCCCCACAGGAAGCACAGCGCAACGGCAGTGGCAGGAAGGGGGCAAAAGCAGCAGCCGGGTGCAGGCACTCCTCAGTGCGGGCTGTGCGCACTATCATTATGTGTGTATTATCCTCGGGGACCAGACTCGCTACAAAAGCCGGAAAAAGGGTGAAAGCAGAAGCAGTTCCCCCCAGCATTTTCCAAGTGGGACGTAGGGTGGTGCAGGGAGGCTGCCGGAGATGAGTGGGGCTGCCACCCCTGCCAGCCACTGCAGAGGTGGCCGGGGCTTCCTCCCTGTTTAGCCTGGAAACGCAAATACCATATATTGACATCCCTCCCCTGACAGCTGGAATGGTGCCCTCGTGCCCCAATTCAGCAAAACCCGTCCTTCCCCTGAGGTAACCTCCTGCGACGTGAAGCCATCATCGCCGTGCTTTTAGTTTTATGCATTTATCGAGCATTAAATATAGAAAATTAGGACAATACCTGTGTCTAAAAACCAAATACAAAGTAAGGCAGCAACAGGCATAAATGCAGTTTGCAGTGCCTCACATGGTGGCCATAGAAGAACACTGCTCCAGAAGGACCTGATTTTTAATGTTCATATTTGTAAATAAACTGCTGACTTCAAGGAATCCAAGGAAATGAGAAAAGTTCTTGCACAAGGCTGTGCAAAGATACACCTATGGGTGGGCAAGCCAGCATGGATGTGCTGTGCCGAGTTGTGGAGGTGGGCCGGACCTCTGGACATCGTCCAGTCCAACCCCTGCTCAAGCAGGGTCAGCCTGCGCAGGTTGCCCAGGACATTGTCCCGTTCTGAGTATCTCCAAGGATGGTGACTCCACAGCCTCTCTGGGCAACCTGTTCCAGTGTTTGACCACCCTCATAGTAAAAAAGTGTTTTCTTGCAGTCAGATGGACTTTCACATGTTTCAGGTTGTGCCCGTTGTCTGCTGTCCTGTCAGTAGGCACCACCAAGAGCCCCTGAACCTTCTCCAGGCTGAACAGCCCCAGCTCTCTCAGCCTTTCCTCATAGGAGAGATGCTCTAGACCCTTCACCATCTCCGTGGCCCTTCGTTGGACTCTCTCCAGTATGTCCATGTCTCTCTCGCACTGGGGAGCCCAGAACTGGACCCAGCACTCCAGGGGCAGCCTCTCCAGTGCTGAGTACAGGGGAAGGATCACCTCCCTCGACCTGCTGGAGACACTTCTCCTAATGCAGCCCCAGACACCATGCATCCTCTTTGCTGCAAGGGCACATTGCTGGCTCATGTTCAACCTGGTGCCCACCAGGCCCCCTGGGGCCTTTTCTGAAAACCTGCTTTCCAGCTGGATGATCCCCAGCACGTCCTGGGACCTGGAGTTGTTCCTCCCCAGGTGCAGGACTTTGCACTTCCCCTTGTTGAACTTCATGAGGTTCCCATCAGCCCATTTCTCCAGCCTGTTGAGGTCCCTCTGGATGGCAGGACGACCCTCTGGTGTGTCACCCACTGCTCCCAGTTTGGTGTCTGGTACACTGCTGGTACACTCTGCCTCATCATCCAGATCATTAATGAAGAGGTTAAACAGGACCGGTTGTTGACCTGCAGGATCTGTTCAGCCTTCCTTGAGCCCTTCCTCCACCCCAGCAGCATCTTGGAGGGCTCAGGTCTTTCCTGGAAAACCACAGTGCAGGTGAAGAGGAGCAGAGACTGGGAGCAGCATGGCTTGGGCAGTGGCTAGCTCAGCTTTGGCCAAACCAGATGGAGACAGAGCTGGGAGAAGAGCCAGGACAGCAAAACACAGTGCTCAAGCCCAATGGCACGGTGGACACTGGGCTTCCCTCCGCAGCAAGTCACCAGCGTCACTGCCAGACCAGGCTCCTGTGCCAGCCTCCCCTGCTGCAGCAGGGTGTGCGAGGTCTGTAGTTAAAAGGCTGAGCCCCGGCCAGGGCTCAGGTCCTCTATCTGTGCTCTCAGTGAACAGGACAAGAGCACTGTCTTTCCTTTCTCTCCCAGTAAACAAATGTACAGATTTAAAAGAATAATTTTTATTCAATGTAACAACTATGAAATAAAAGCCCAAGCCAGCACAAATAACTTCACGTACATTGCCCAAGCAAGGCACAGCTCAGCTGGAATAGACAGCACCTTAGCAGAAAATGCCAACAGATGTGAAAATAAATGTGGCCCCTGGTGAGAAGGGGAGGGAGCGGGGGTCCCGGTGCTGCCTTGAGCTGGAGCCCGGCCAGTCGACGGGACAGGCACCGCAGGGCGTCTCCTTCAGACCAAGATATGAGCCAGGCTGGGGTGTTTCAGCACCCAGGTTGGGATCTCCAGCAGCTGCCAGCAGTGCTGGAGCAGGGTCCCCAGCACCCAGACAGCGACACACAGCACCGAGATAGTGATGTCCGGTGCCTGCTGTGCCAGAACAGCCCCATCTGCAGCCTGTGCTCCCAGAGTGGGGCTGGAAGACTGCCCCACATGAGGCTGGCCCCAGCCAAGGACAGTGTTGGGGACACTCTCCAGTCACCCGTCAGGTCCGAGAGGAGCATCACATCCCTGCGGGGCCCAGCTCCTTTGGCTCCTCTTCTCTGTCGCTGCAGCTTTTATCTCCAGGTGTCATTTCTGGTTGAAGAAGTAAAGCGAAACCTCATCTCTTTGCGCAGGCGAAAGGAGACCTCAAGGCACCAAAGGAAAAGCGAAAGCCGAGCAGGGAAGCCGGGGCCACCAGCACAGCGCCCGCAGCACTTAGGGCGGCCACGATGAAGCCTTGGAAGATCTCATGGGTGCTTTGCTCAGATGTTCGTGCCTTACTTGCCACCAGCCATAGCCGAGCCTGTCGGTGCCTGGCTGAGCAGCAGCAAGGGCTTTTCCCTGACGGGACATGGTCTTGCCATCCTGCGAATCAGCATGCTAGCAAGCGTCTTGCACAGCGATGCCATGCTCCACCCTATCCCAGTCCCCAGCCAGACCAGGAAAACCTGGCTGCGTTCAGCACGGCTCCTCCTAACTGGGCTAGTGCCGGCTTCCTGCCACGACAGCGGAGGGTCCCCCAAAGCCGGCGTGGGCTGGGGATGCCACGCCAGCAGGGTCTGCAGGGCGCTGGGGATCCATGGCAGTCATCGCTCCAGCCCCAGTGGGTCCCAGCCCCAACTGCAGACAGTACCACGCCGGGAATGCGGTACAGGCGGAGCCCCCTCCTCGGATCCATGCGGGCCAGTGAGCTGGAGCCACTCACACTTGCTTAGAGCAAGAAATCCCAGGTGTGCAGGAGGTCCCACGTGCGAGAAGGAAAGCGAAAATGGGCAGGGCTGCGGGCAGGGTTGGCACGGGGTGAGGCAATCACCCCATGACTCATCAGCTACTGCATGGCAGGAGCGTGGAAAAGCCTTGGCCACAAGCCATGCCGCTGGAGCGGGTGGCAAGGAGGAGCCCAGATCACTCCTTCCTGACCCCTTTTGGAGCCAGTTGGCTTGTTGGGGAGGAACCAGCTCATGCTCAAGTCACTGGTCTTAGAAAAGAAACGGGGGGAAAAAAAGAAAAGAAAAAAAAACCCAACAAAAGTGTGCCCCAAAAAGCCAGCTTTAAAGGAAAACAAAAGAAAATCAAACGTACACCAGCCTGGGTAATGTGCAGGAGCCCTGCCCATAGCCCAGTGGCAGCAGGGCAGGGGACATCAGGTGGCCTCTGCTAGGCAGCCATCACTGGACCCATCCCCACCAGCCTGGGGTGTCAGTGCCACCAAAGTGCTGCCAGCCCCACTACGCACCCCATAACCCTTCATTGCCTCTCAGCACATGCGATCCACAGCAGCCGTCGCAGCATCGGACTGGTTTGCGCCACTCCGCTTGCCTCACACTGCCAACACCGTGCCTAAGCCTGTTGGTGATGCAATCCCTGGTGTTAGATCGTGGCCAGTCACCCACTGCATCATCCTGGGGGATGTGCCAAGTGCCCTGCAGATGCTGGGGAGGGAAGGTCTGTTAATTGCAAAGTTCATTCATGAACAGATTTAAACAGACTGTTTTAAATTTAAAGCAAGTAAAAAACCCCAAACAAGCACTTTTTTCCCCCAGAGCCTTTGTGCCAGCACTGTAGGGGCACACGGGGACATCTCCCCGCCCAGGCAGGGCTGCAGGGATGCACCTCCCCAGGACAAGCCCTGCCAGCCCAGCTGGGGCTTCCCCAGCCAAGGCAGCCCTACCAGCCACCTGCCTCCCAGTAGCTATGTTGTCCAGTGCAGTCCTGGGCAGGGAGAGACCTCTAGTGCTTCTTCAGGAGAAGACAAGCCACCAGCCCCATCCTCACCCAGCAAGGGAGGTTTTTTACAAGTGCCACTCACCCAACTCAGCTGCACCCAGCGCAGCCTCTCCACCAGCGACCTGCAGCAGAGCTTGATTCAGCATCACCACTCAACGAGGTCTTTTCCAGCACATGGACACAAGACCAGCCTAGCATCAGCACTAGGCTTCCCTCCCCATAGCTGTCCTCCTGGGACCCCGCCACCCTCCCGGGAGCCACCAATTGGGGTCAGCACTCAGTGACCCCCATGGAGATATACCCAGGGTCAAGCACCTTCACCAGGTTAGAGGAGGCTCAGTCCCTGCACCCATGGCAGGGCCATACCCAAGAGCCCCAGGACCCCAGCAGAAGCACCTCCAGCCCCTATAAGCCTCCCTCCAGGTGCTCTCAGAGGGGACAGACAGAGGCATTGCTTCCATCTTCCTTAACAAGGCACCAAGGTGTAACAGAGTGAGGCCACAGCCTTGCCCACGGCATCAAGGCAGCCTTCTTGCCAGGGGCAGGAATTACAAGAAAGGGAAAAGGCCCCTGCAGAGGCTGTGCCTGGACAAAGCCTCCAGAAAACAAACAGGAGGGGACTTGTGCTGGGCTGCGTCTGGCTTTGAACCCCTTTGCCTCTATCTGCCCCTCCCCGAAACACAGATACGAATCTTGCCTTTGCAGTGTGAATAAGCAATAGCAGGCCAGGACTGAGCAGAGCACAAACCTGCTCCCCTGTGGCAGCCATCCCAGAAAGGCTCCCGAGCTGTGGCTGGGGACAAGTAACCTCATGAGGACCAAAGCAGCAGCAATGGGCAAACCTGGAGTAGATAAGCTGTTGATAGGCCTGCATCAGCCAGCAATACAGTCATGCAGTGGGCGAGAACAGCCCCTTGCCAGCCTGGCCTTCAAAGACAGCACACAGCTCCTAGTTTAGCCTGGGCAGGGTAAGGGGCAAGTGGCCCTTTTACCCAAAACCCATCGCCCCACGAAACCAAAGGCCACTCAGGGCCTAGGTAAGCAACACCCATGAAGTACAGTTATTTCGACTGCAGCAGGCACTCTACAGCCTCTCAAAAAGAAGAGCCACATGCAACTTTTCATCAATTTTTTTATTACTATTAATTGTGTAAGAAATGCAGCAAGTTTCTCAGCTGTTACTGTGATTCTCACACCCACGTGCAATCCAGCCACCATAGTCTGAAACCAGATCCTTCCGGTGCCAACAGAGCAGCACTGGGCAGACTGGAGGACCAACATGGACAGGAGACAGAGCAGGCAGAAACCCACATCTGCCTTCCACAGAAGATCAAAATTTTAATCACCAAAATCAGCACTGATCTTCCCAAGGAAGAAGGGTGGTTACAAGTGGGGTATTAAGAGACAACCCACTTTTTCCATCCCTTCCAGCACCAGATCAGAAGGGTTTTTCCTCTCACCGTCCCTTGCACCCCAGCACACAGATGTGCCTCACCCAGAACTCCACTGGGGTTTCACGAGAAGAAACTCCCATTGTCTCCAGCATCCTGAAACAAGAAGCAGAAGAAGGGTCTCACTCTGTCCAGCCAGCTCCCACCTGACACAGCGTGACATCCACAACCAGAGATAGGTCTCTTCCACCCAAAGCAGAGAGGTCTTTATGGCAGATGCAGGAGGCAGCAACGCATCCAGCACACGCATGAGGGTTGTTCTGGTCAATGAGCAAATCAGAGGCCCATGGATGCCTGCCCTTCCCTTCCCAGCTTTGCAGCAGGCCCTTGCTACACATCAGTTAAGATGCAACTGTCAAGGTCTTGTCCTCTGCTAATCAACAGCAAGGCAAAGAAACCCCAGATACCTCTGATGCGAGATGTACACACAGATACATCAGTGCAAAACCACCATCAGCTACATAGACAAACTTTTAAGTCAACTGACTCAAACTGTGGTCAATCATGCTGTGACCAGCTGAGGATCTGCTGTTTAACCTCTGACAAGTATCCATCCACACCCAGGGGGAAGGAGGGAAAAATATTGCTGCACAGCTCACTTCTAGCTTTGAAGGGGTCCCCACAACCTTACTCTTCATTCATGGTGTGAGAGGGGTCTTCCATGTCCTGCCTGTTTTCCCAAGCAGTTCTCACCTCTTTTCAGTCTCTTGGAGGAGGGATTTTGCAGCTTCGGGGTCATTCTTCATAAAGGCTTGATATGGAGAGACAGACTCCAGGTAACCAACCACACCAGCAACCGTCATGGGAATTTTGTCAAAGATATCAGTGATTCTAAAAGGGAGACAGGGAAGAAAAGAGCATTGGCAAGTTAAATCTCAAAGACAGTGGAACAAGAACAACTGATTGAGGTGGTGGTGAATAAAATACCTGACACCAAAGGTCCCACAGATGGAAACATCCGATTGTGTCATTTGGTGGGTCAGGAGCTCTAACTGATGCACTACAGGAGAAGCAGAGATGGTCCCAGGAACCATCTAACATAGTCTGTGACTTGAAAGCCCTTTCAGCACAGGCCTACCCCCAGAGCCCATTCCCCTCCAGCAGCCAGGACACCAACACCTCCGCAACGCCACTGCCAACACATCCTTTTTGCCTGCAGAGTCAGTCCCTGCCCCATGCCTTGGTGGGGAGGCAGGTGCCAGCTCCCTGGAGGTCTGGGGCAGGTTTGTTCTCTCCCTCCATTTTTCCCCCTTCATCCATTAAGTGATCTTCCCAGAAGCCTCAAATTATCATAAACCAACAAAAAATAAACTAACACAGTTTTGCCTTGAGCAGGAAGGGTCCTTGCAGCCCTTAGACGACACTTGCCAGCCCAGCATAGAGCTGCATTAAATCCAGTGGAGTGGAAATGCAGCCGCATGGCTCTGCCACAATGCAAAGGCATTTGCTGGGACCCAGCAGGTACCTGCTCCAGCAAACCCAGCTCCCCGTGTTGTCCCCAGGCCGGCAGCAGACCAGCCCCACAGAGGAGCAGAGACACTACCTCTATCCACTCCTGGTGCAGTGCCAAGGAGTTTCTACTTACCTCTTCTTATCTGGAAATGGCAAGGCCTCAAAAATCTCTTTGTAGTCTTCCAAGACAAGTTTTATCCTATTATGTGAGTATTTTAGAAGCAGGTCCCAGGCCTGTAAAGACAGCAAATTAAAAAACAAAACACAAAACCACTTGAAGCTCTCAGTTTCCACTTAACTCAGGCTTGCTTGGCCCTAGGTCTGATGCATCCATGCATGTACTTTTAAATACACCTTGCATTAAAATTCACAAAATCTTGCTCAGAGTCAAGAACTCAAGGATCTTATTTTATTAGAGATAAAGGTCCTGTCCTCTGCACTGCTATTTCTAAAAGGAGACTTTCCACTATGAGTTATTAAAACTCTTTGTCAAGAAAGATCACCAAGAAAGCCTCTTTCCAAACAGTTTCTACTTCCCATTCTTTTCATTGTGATCAGGGCAACAGAAGTCTTTGATGATACCAGCATCCCCAGATTTGCTCCGTAGCCCTTCTCACCACACCAAAGTCTGCCCTATTAGTCCTAATGTCCCTCTTCCCATCCAGCCAGCTCCAGCACTGTGTGGGAACCACTAACACCCCATCTCAACCTTGTCCTTTTATTTAACCATCCCTCTGCCCCATCCTCCAGTAGGACTCCTCTAGTTGTACCCCCCCAAGCCCATGGCTTTCCTCTCTGCATTTAAGTACTAACACATTTTCCCCTGTCCACATCAGGAGGGGAAGCCCCGAGGTTTAAATTTCATCACCTCACCTCCCTGAAGACTTTGGTCAGCTTTTCGGAGCAGTTTCCATAGCGCAGACTCATGTCCACAGTGTAGGTGCTGATGGCAACACAACCACCTGGCTTAACCACGCGGTTTGCTTCTCTCATGAACTTCTCAATATCGAACCAGTGCGCAGCTGTAAATGAAGTCAGGAGATCCACCGAGGCATCCTCGAATGGCAGCTCCTCTGCAGGGCACACGCTGGAAGGGGGAAGGAAAAAAAGGTAGCGTACAATATGGGAATTCAGGAGTAGGACATTAAGTCAGTGAGCATTTTTTGGAGTCAATGATGACCATTTGGGATGCAAGACCATGGCTACTGTAAGTCTAGGATAATATCCATTCATCCCAGGAATCCCATCAAGTGGGATTTTGTATGGTGCTGGCTGGCTCTTACAACAATCATACTCACAAAACACCACCTCCGTGTGAGGACCTGAATTTTGCCTTCGGCTGAGCTCGCTGCCCCGACACTCACAGGTAGGAGACACTGGGCAGGGAGGGGGCATCCCTGGCCTCCTGGATCTGCGCTGCACTGATGTCTGTTCCCACCACCTTCTTGAAGTGCTCCGCAAGGAAGCGGGTGCCTTGTCCGGACCCGCAGCCGACATCCACCACCAGCTCAGCAGGGTTTGCCCTCTGCGGGGAGGAGCAGACGCGTCTCAGCAGGCAGCCACCCAATTTCTGTGCTTTTACCCCGTTCCTCCCCCCAGCGTCCACACAGGAAGGGCCTCGGCATGACACAAGCCCTGGGAAGGCTCTTCTCTGCCCACATCTCGCCTTGACCCCAACCGATTTATTCTTCCCCACGGCACCAACCAAGGTAACGCTCCCAGGAGGGTAAATACTACTACCTTGTTTTTTCCCTACAGCCTGGCCATACCCCACTCACCTTTTCCTGCAGGTAGGCGAGGATGGTTTGTTGCAGCTCTCTGCCTGGCGCAAACCTGTATTTCTGGTAGACGGCCGCGTGCCCTCTCCCCTCAAACATCTGGGTGGCCATGCTTGGGTGACCTGGCACCTGGGAGGAGGCAGCAAGCTGGGTTTGTCACCACAGGATCAGACTCCTCCTGCCTCCTTAGCGTGTGACCACAGGCACTAAAGTCTCCAGTTCCTGGCAGGGGCCCAGGGAGGACTTTGCCCATGAGGCTCCAGCAAGGGACCATGAACCTGCTCGCCAAGCATCCCTCCCACAGGTATAAGCTAATTGCAGAAGCAAAAGAGCAGCATCTTACAAGGAAAAGCTTTTAGGTTTTTAAACTCTTCGTCTTACTCCTTTGCTTCCCCCACCCACCTGGGTGCCTTCTGAAATAAAGCACCATTACAGCTAGAATATCTGTGAATCTGGGGGGACTGAGCATCAGAAAGACTAACAGCAGAAAAGCTTGGTTTTTTTTTTTTTTTAAACAAAATCCATGTTTTAGTATTTGCAACACAACCACAGCAACTCCACCCTGCTCCTTCTGAACCGTGTGATTTTTTTTGCACCTTCCTGCCCCAGAAGGGCTCAAAGTCTCCTTTAAATCCAGAGCCCCATTAACCCCGTCACCCAGAACCACAGGCGGAGGCGAGCCCAGCCTCGCCGCGGGGCCCCTCGGGCCTCCCGCCAGCCCAGCCCCGCCATCGAAGCGGCTTTCACAGACACGGCGCACAGCGCTCCCCGGCTCACCCGCGGGTTTGGCCGCCCCAGCTGCGATAAACCCGACGGTCCCCGCGCCCACCGGGCAGGGCCCCGGCCGGCGAGGCCCAGCGGCGGCTGGGTGCCGCTCTTCGCCCATCGCGCCGGAAGGCTCTCGGCCCTCATCTCGGGTTTATCATCTCCGGTTTATCTCGGTGCCCGAGCAGGCGCAGCAGCGGCTCCGACGCTCCGCGGCCTGACGGCAGAGACCCGCCAGAAGGACTCCCCGCCTCGCTTCGCCAGCCACCGCACCTTCTCGCACGCTCGCAGCGAGCGAGCGGAAGGAGGCAACAGCAGCGAGGTTCCCGAGCGACACGCAAATATCCCACACCAGGCACGAAAGGGTTATTGCATCGCGTGACGCAAGAAGAGATGCCGAGCTGGGTGGCGGCTTACCCAGCTCCGGGCCAGCCGCCGCCAGCCGGGAACGGCGGCCCCGCCAAAGCCCCGTTGGGAGGGGAGCCCCCCAGCTGCCTCCCGTGCGCTCGGAGAAGCCTGCGACCCCCCCCGCCGCCCCCGGGCGGCCGCGCCGCTCCTCTCACCGCCCGCACCTGCTGCCAGCGCCTCCCGCTTCCGAGCTCCGGGCCGCTCCAGGGGCCGGGACGAGGGGGAGGGCAGGGGAGGGGAGGGGAGGCCGGCGCCGCCCCCGTACCGCCCGCCCCGGCGGGGGAGCGGGGCCGCCCCGGGCAGCGAGGCCCCGGCAGCTTCCCCCTGCTGCCCGGCCGGAGCGGGGGCAAGAACGGGAAAGCAGCTTCCCGTCTCCCATCCCACCGAGGTCCTGGGGCCCGAGAGGCGAGCCGAGCCTTCACAGAGTTTCTGCGGGTATTAAAGACAGCTCGCAAAACGCCCGCGCACTGGGGGGATGCTAAGCAGCCCCGTGCCTGTCAAGAAGCAGCTGTGAAGGCCAGCAGATGCTGCGAGGTAGCAGGAGAACAGGATTCAAACGCTGCAGGCACCCAAAGCCGTACTTACAGAGGTCTGGCTGTACTGGCGGTCCCCTCCTGTTGTCCAGCAGAAAGAGAAAAGGCATAAATAGAGCCCATGTAACCCCACCACCAACTTTAAGAGCACAGAGCACCGGTATTTAAGGATTAGGCAAAGCCCCTCCCCTGACTTGGGGCAGGATTTTACCCCTTCACACACTAGAGTAATGCTTATTACATACAGCTGAAGCTAGCAGAGCCGTGGTTCGCTTGAAGCACATTCAATTCAGTTTGTATTTTGCACAGCGCTTGTGAATCTTTGCTAATTAGCACAGCCTTTAAGCCCCTCCTAATTTGAAGAGAAATCAGTGAAACTTTTCCAGGGGCTGAAGATGGAGGCCACCTGGAAGCAGTCTGCTGAATCAAAGTGTGGATTGAAGTCAGTGGGCTTGTGTCCTGAGTATTTCATTTGGGCCACCTGCTGCTTAATTGTACCAGGGGTACATCGCTGCACGAGGAGAAAATACAACACGAGCACCGAAGGCCCCTGTGTTTTCATGACCCTCAGTGTCCTGCAGCATCTGGCGAGAGTCTGGCCTATTTGGGGTTTAGATACCCTAATTTTGCCTGTACTTTGCTGAGAGGCAGGAAGGGATGATGTCCCAGGCTTCAGTCACCTGCCCTCTTCCTAACTCTGAGGTCCCCGTAGCACAGGCCGCTCTCATGGGTGACGTACAGATGATGTTTATCTGATTATCCTCTGGCTACAGCTGAGATCAAACACCTACAGTAAAAGAAAATGTGAGCCAGGCACGGGCTGCAAATGGCACCAGTCCTTTTCTAAGCTCTCCCAGCCTTTGGTGCACTGGATTCAGCTGCCTTTGACTCCCTACCCCAACTCTGTTATATTCCCCAAGTGAAAGCTAATCCCTGATGGCCCTGCACCATGCAGCAATAAATTGGCCTCCTCGACCTTTAGATTGCTGAGCCTTAGCCCAAATGTGAGTTATACCCCAGGTATAGAGAATCAGATGCTGTCCATCATCCCTACCAGCCCACTCACTAAGTCTGGGGGCTTTAAGGAATGCCGAAGCACCCAGGGATCTTCCCACCAGCTCCTTCCCCAGACCTACAGACCCTGAGGACTTAAATTATATAGCAGGGTCCTGAACCAATAGACCTCCAAACCCTAACCTTAATGCAGAAAAGGAGAAGGTAAGATACCGGCATCCCTCCACACCTACTCTCTTAAAGTCTTGCCTCCTGCCCACCTTTGTGCCTCTGCAGAATGCAGCAGCAAACTGGCTCCCAGAGCTTTGCTTTTCCAAACAGCACCAGCGAGCTAAGCCCTAGCCTCATCTATGGCCAGGAGATCAATTCCTGCCCTTGGGAAACAGAGAGGTACTCACTTGAGTGTGAGCACTCACTTGAGTGCTTCTGACACCTCTCTGTGCTCCTCTGCCACCGCCAGTCCCAGCCCGCGCCGCGTCCTCACCTTCCCGCGGCGGTCCGGAAGCTCGGCCGCTGGGGTTTCACTGCAGCCGCTGGGACCATTTTCAGAGATATATTTGGGTTTTTTTTCATTGGGAATGCATCTCACACTGAAAATTATTAAAAAAAAAAAATCAATCTATTTTGGCGAAAAAAGCCCAAATGAGACTCCTGTCAGTCTTCCTGCATCACTTGTCAGTATTTTTCACCAATGGCACTGTCATTTCCGCAGCACTGAAATGTCTCATCTTGATATGGAAAAAGCCATTTTGTTTCTATTATTGTGGTTCATTTCATTGCACATCAGTAAATATTGTACTGGATTCTTTTTCTCAGTGTAATGACCTGACATCCAAGGGAAACAGTGCTGCCTCGTGAAAACAAAACATCTGACGTCACCTTAGCCAGACGCTTTGATATTTCTGAAGATTTCCTTTCCCCTCCTACTTTGTTTTGGTGCCAGTGGGGAAGAGCTGCTCTGTTTTATCCCGAATACAAATGTCACTCTCGGCCAAGCCTGGCTCTGTAATTGCATTCACGCCATCCCCAGCAATAACTTTCTGGCAGAAGAATCTTCCCTGATTTCACTTGGAGAACTCTTAACCGGCTGCTTTTCCTGCAGCTACACAACACATTACAAAACTCATAAACACCTTCTAATTAATTATACCTATTTCTCAAATGGAAAATGAATTCTCATTTATTTTCTCCATGACTGTATTTTAAGCCCAGACATTGCAGCTCTGGGCCGCTTAAAAAATCGTAATGAGTTTTCTCTTTTGCTTAACGATGTGTCATTCACCCTCCTTCCACCCTCCTTCTCTCCAAGCAAGCCAGTGTCCCACTGGCCCCCAGGTTATGCCCCTCCTACGCCAGCCTCTGCCCATAGAATCCTGCATGGAGCTCAAACGCTGACAGATACACCAAGCTGCATCTTTCGGAGGATCTCCCAATTTTGGAGGCTCCAAGTACCAAAAGAATGACAAACGTCTTGCTCAGAGGGTTCAATTCTCCACTTTTTCCATGGATAATCCCCTACCTGGAAAACACTCCAGGTCACCTTCCCACACCTGTGTAGAGGAATCTGAGGGAAAACCCAGTTCTGGCCAGCTGCATCTTCATGAGTGGATTTTGTTGTAGTTGCTACTAGGTACGGATGGAGAGGAACACCACTTAATCGCATCTCGCTAAACTCAAGGTGCCGAGAAGATGTGTGGCACCTGAAGGGGTCTGCGATACTCATAGTTTTTGTGTTCCCCTCCTTTTCTCAGGCTGGATGTCTCTGCCCGCTGCTGCTGGAAGCTGTGTAGAGGCAATGCTGCAGGACACATGAAATAAGTGGCCTCATTTTTAGAGATTTTGAACACTGGGCAATTCCCCAAAAGCAACTGGCACAAGTAGGGTCACAACGCACGTGCTGGCACCATCATTACTGCTTGTAATGAGCTCCAAGATCTTATGCTGGGAAAAGAAATCCAGACCCAGTGCACATATCGAGGAACGTGCTGTGCCCGCCCTGGTGATGTCTGGGCCGTATTTCACCCGACGTTGCTCTGACTGCTCAGCACGACCTGTGGAAGATGCCCAGCCCCATCCTCCGCAGCGCTGGCCTGCTGGCACTGAACCCTGCAAATGGATTGCATGTGGCATGGAGGTAAAGGAAGAGGCGGCAAATCACCCTGTTGCGGTGCTGCATTTCATTTACAAATTTAATTGTTTTAAATTTCATTTCAGCTTCAATTGACTCGGCAGCTCTTTGCCAGACCGCACTGGAGGGAGGATACCCACGGGGTAGGCAAAAAGGGTGAACAGCCGCCACGGGAGGGCTGGGCGGGCTGGGGCCAACCTCCCCATCACGAGGATCCTGATCCAGGATGGGGCTGGCACTGTCCTCCTTGCTACGCGACAGCCTTGGAGCTTGGGGGTCGTGTATTTAGGTGGTAACTACACCGAGGAGTCAAAAGAGTTTGTAACCAGCAGGCTCTTGCTCACTAGGAACAAATAAATACGGTGCCAATGTCTCCACTCCGGAGTCCCTCCCCACCAAGAAGGTAGCGGTGATATGAAGATGTAATGGGACCACAGTGCCCGAGGGGGAATGGGCGAAACGCTCAGGGCACGCTGCTCCCCGGAGCATCGCTTCTGGCTCTATTGCCTGGGTTATTTACACTGTGAAGAAACCAGTGATATTTCTCTTACCTTGTCAAGAAAATTATGTGCTTTTAAGACCCCAGTAAGGCTTTGGCTCTCAGGAGACTTTCCCCTGTTTATTTATTCTCTGATGGAAAAGGAACAAGATTTATTATCGCAACGAGGAATAAAGGAATCAGAAAATACTTGTATTTCTACAAGGCTCTTTTTAAACCTAGAGGGCTCAGACTTTAAACTAATGAAGAACATAATTCTCTTGGCTTATGAGCAGCAGGGCATGGGATAAAATCTTCTTGTAGGAAAGGCAGTTACCTGCAAATCAAGGATGTCTCAGCTGATCGCATGGCTGTGTGTGTTATAGCCGTGCCTCGAGGTCTCAGCTGGGATTGGGGCTGTCCCTGCCCGCTCTCCAGCATCTGCAACCCAGAAAAAATCAGTGCTCATGTGAAAAAAGCCCAGATGAAAGAGAGACCCAGGGGACCAGCCAGCGAGGGAGAGGGAAGGGAGGAAGGAATCTCTGCAGTAGTGACTATTTTGGGGAACGTGCATCCGCACCCATGCAAGTAAGCATCACGGCCAATTGCCGGATCCTTTTAATAGCAGCCAGCACACTGGCTGGTTATTCTTGTGCTCAAGCACACAAAAGGTTGGAGAAGAAATAAAGGCAGGCGGGGGCAAGCTCAAGGGCAGAGGAGGAAGTCTGTGGAGGCAGAGCACCCCTGACTTTGAAATCCTGCCTCCTCCCCTAGCTCATCCTGCCGTAAATCCTTCCTTATGAATGACTGATGCACAGCACGCAGGGAGCTGAAAGCCCTGGCTGGGAGCAAAGCCCCAGCACTGGATCTTCCGGAAACAATAAGAAACAAGTCTTTCTCCTATGATTTCACCTTTTAATTAAGGAAGATGGGAAGACTGATTGTAGGGACGATGAATGAAATTAAATTAAGAAGTCAGCTGAGAATCTGTAGTGGAGCGCGCTGAGATCTCCCGTTCCCCATGCAGGGACCGGAGGCTCCTCCGTGCTTCCTGGCTCATCTTACGTCTTTATTTGCTGGTGAAAGCTTATCATTGTCTCCAATTCATTTGTAACTATAGAGCCATTGATCTCTCGTTACCTGATGGCCTTAAACAGACCTGAATGTCCCAACTCACCTTGGTGGCACCGCAATCCAGCACTGCAGCCCTCTTGGCCGAGTGGATTCCCAAGGCGGCTGATGCAAAAGTACCAGATGGTGATTTTGGTGTTTGCAGGCACAGCCAGTTCCTGTCAGAATCCCAGCAGTCCCATCAGATTTGCAGCGATGTTGGCTTTTGCTGTCAAAATTCATTGCCGTCCGCAGTTCCCAATGCAGCAACTCAGAGACAGGGCTGAACCTGGGCAGGAGAAGCAGCCCACCCATATTTTGGCAGCGGGGTTTCTCTTCGCCTTACCAGAAATGTTTCTTTTTAGACACCTGAGAGCAAACAAGATCTCAGAGAGAGATGGAGCACTCTTGGCTCCAGTGCTTTTCAGAGAGCATCAGATGGGAAGACTGAGGTTAGACACCTGCTTCCATTAAATATCTTGCGATCTGCAAGAGAAAGCCCTGTGCAATAGCTGAGAAGCACCACGTACCTCCGCCTCCAGCTTCAGCCCCTGTGCTTCAGGTGCCCAGAGGTTTCCCTCCTCCTGTCTCCTCTGGTGGGTACAGAATTGGAGAGGGGAGGCGAGTCCACAGGGGAAGCCACCACTGATGCTGCCTGGGTTTGTGCATGATGATTGACTCCACCTAAATGCGCTGGGGCTGAATTCCCCCTTCTGCCCCTGGCTGCTTCTGCACCCTGGCAGGGGTCCGTGAGCCTCCGCACTCGATCCCCCCATGGGGAATAACCATCAGGGAAACCTCACTGGGGCCGGATTCAGATGCTACGAAGCTCCTGAGATGAGTACATTCCTTCATGGCACTTTGCAGCGCTGTTACAGAATGGTTGTGCCTTGTTTAGCACAGAGCTTCACTATCCAGGGCTCTTGGGCATCCAAGGGACCATAAATTCACTGGTGATGAATTAACAAGCCCTGGAATTAAAAAGAGGGAGAGAAACGTGAGTGCAAATTGATTTTATTTCACCTTTCCTTGTGTGTGCGTTCTGGGCACGAGGACATAGTAGATTATATTATTATATCTGCTGGGACAAGCAAAAAATCCAGTGGTATCAGGAAGCTGCTGTACTAAAATTAAATGACTCTGTGGGACGTATGCAGCCAACCCCACTTAAGAGCGATTGCTTTGGGGACTGGCTGATGCTTGATGGTCTGTTCTGAAATGCAATCAAACCTGTGGCGATTAAACGAGATCCAGGACCATCTTAATTCAGCGTTGAAGCTTTTTTCTTCTTCCTTGGGGTCTGAGCTAGGCACGTGATAGCAATATTCATTGTAAGAAAGGGAGAAATAAAAGGGAAGGGAGCAATCTTTTAGGCTCTTCTTCCTTCAAAAACCCCTGTGCTGGGAGACGGCTGAGTCCATCACCCCCTGCCCATTTCCCGTTGCAGTTCCCAGGATCACAGCCCTGCGTCTTGAAAGCCAAGCGGGAACGAGCCTGGAAGCGTAGGGGTGCAGAGGACTGGAAAGGTGGGGGGGGATTTCTGTTTTCTGGCACGCTGCGATGGCCTGTTTCAGCCGGGGCGCGAGGGCCAGAGGCCCCCAACGCAACGCGTTGCGTTGCGTTGGCGGCCTCCGGCCCTCGCGCCCCGGCTGAAACAGGCATCGAGGAGGGTGCAGGAGGGTGTGTGAGGATGAGGGGGGTGCAGGAGGGCGCATGGGGGTGCCGGAGGGTGCATAAGGATGCAGGAGGGGCGCAGGAGCGTGCAGAAGGGCACAGGAGCATGCAGAGGGCCTGGCCCTGAGCCAGCCCGGCCAGAGCCACCGTGGGAGCGGCCGCTGCCGGCGGGGAAGGGCGGCGGGGGAGGCGCGGCGGACGCGGAGCCCGGCCCTGCCCCGCTCCTTCGGCGGCGGCGCTGCGGGGCCGGGGGAGGGCCGAGCCCGGCCCGCCCAGCGCGGCTCTCCGGCGGCGCCGATGGGGCTGGGGGCCTGGCTGCGCTCGCTGGGCGGCTGCTGCGGCTGCTGCGGCGGGGAGGCGGCGGCGCCCGAGAAGGAGCCCTTGCTCAGGTGAGACCCCCCCCCCGTCCCCTCCCCTAACCCTCGGCCCCCTTGGAGGGACGGGGCTGAGCCCCCCCGCCTTGCGCGGGAGGAGGGATGCTCCCACCGGAGATGGGTTGACCGGTCCACGGCCACGCGTGAGCCCGCTCTTCACCCCCCACGCCGGCACCGTCCGGACGGCAGAGCCCTTTCCCGCAGGCTGGCCGCCCCGTCGCGTCAAGCCGACACAGTTTCCAGTGATTTTACAGCCACTGCTCGCCCGGGGGGAGCTGGCCCTCCCCTGCGAGAGCCAGGCCAGGCTCCCGAGGAGTAACACGGTAACGCGCTCCCGGCAGTCACAAGCTGCTTTCGGTTCCCCCGCCGCCTGCCGGGGCTTGCCGCGGGGGCCGGGCGCCGCTGGCACGGCTGCCGCCTGCCGCGGGCTTTGCCGCGGCCCAGCGACCCCGCAGCGGCGCCTCCTCGGTGCTTCCCGTGCCCCCCTCGCCGTAGGAACCGCTCAGCTTTTGTCTGTCCTCGGTGGGATTGCGGCAAGAGGAGGCCGAGGCGCCGAACAAAAAGGGGGTCCCGCCTGCGAGCCGGGGTGCCTCGGTCCCCGCGTCGCTCGGCAGGGGGTCGGGTCCCGCCGTCGGGCAGCTCCGTGCTGCGCCGAGCTCGGTTCCCGGGCCGGGGGTGCTGGAAGGGGGACGCCGCTCCGCTGCGGGAGCCGGCTTCGTGGGAGAGCAGCGCGCCTGCCCGTTTCTAGAGAGCAGATCTTTCTCTCCCGCTATCGATCGCGTCCGTCTTGCGCACGGAGCCATGAGGCGGGGGGGAGCCCATCTTTTTCGTACAAAAAGATGAAGCCCTGGGTCACAGAGAAGAGTTGTGAGCTGTGCAAGCGCGTAAGGAGGTTTTGCATGTTGGAAAACATCTGTGCCCGGGGTTTGCGGCACTTCTCCCTCCTTCCCCAGCTGCCAGCCAGGGTCCTGGCTGCCGCCAAAGCCCACAGTGAGTACCCCAGCCCTGGGACGGGGCAGGGACCGTGCCCTCCCTGTGTCATTGGTGGGACAGAGGCATTTCAAGGAGAGTGGGACGCTCCCGGTGTGGCCTACATAGGTATTGGGTAATAGCAGAGCCGGCAACAGGGCTTGAAATGTCCTAATTTCGTGCTGTTAAAGCAGTTACCTAAATAATAACCAGATAATCCTGAGCATGGGGCCTCCAGCCCAGGAAATTGGCTTTAAACTAAGGAGAGCCAAGTACGCGTGCGGAGAGGCTCCTTCCCGCGGCCTTGTCAGCCGGGGTGGCTGCCCCTTGCTGGGCACCTTTCTTTAGTAACATGCCTTCCGCCGGCGATCCAATTAATGCTGGCTCTAAGTAGGAAAGCCCGTATAAACTCTGGGCATTCGAAAGGCACCTGCTCTTGCACAAGTGTGCCGGCATAATTAATCCAACAGCCTAATCGCTGGCTTGTCCCTCTTCGGGAGGATTTTGGGGTTTTATTTCAGAGCCCGGATCTTGCAAGAGCACGCTTGCTATATTTTTATTTTTATCATGCCGTTGTTTAAAATGAATGACTTGTTTGAAATTTCAGATCTTTTAGCTGAGTTTTATGTTTTGGGAGCTGGTGTTGCTACCGAAATGTTGACTTTATGACTTATCACCTTATTTTCCCCAAGTGGAGTGGTTGCGGCCTCAAGAATATGACGTATCAAAGAGCGAAGCAGTTAGGAGGAGGTAATATGTGTATAATTAGGTGCGTATATTACCTGAGCGTATACAAGGCTGGCTGTAACCTGTGCCGAGGCCAGTGAGAGCAGCCAGTGCTGTGCGTGGAGGTGGGGATGGAGCACGGAGGTGGGCACAGCACTAGTGCAGGGCTGGGAAGAGAAACCCTGGCCAAAACGCAGCAAAGCATCCAGGCTGCCCGGCTCTCTCTCAATGTGGGAAGGTGGGATCTGGCTCGGATGGTGTCCTCAGGATGCAAATAAGCTGGGAATTTGGGCTCTGAATCCTGAAACAGGTTTAATCTGGACTGAAAGCCCCTTGGAGCAGAAATTTTTTGATGAAGCTTTAGCACTCACTGTTTTCTGGATAAAGCCCAGAGTGTGAAATGGTCTGAGTCCCCTCTGGTCCCATGGAGACTCCTGTAACCTGCAAAGCAGACTGCCATTCACGTGCTCCTTTTTTTCCTCCCATTTCTTCATTTTAAATGTTGCTTGGAAGTCCAGCGCGCTCTGGAGGTGCCCGCTGTTAGCAGAGCTCTCCGTGCTTGTATAGATTTGCTGACTCCTGGGCACTGCCGGCATCCCTTACGGGCTGCTGGATGCTCCATGCCGCGGTTTGGAAATAGAGGTGTGTTGGGAAGCACCTTGCAAGCTGTGAGAGAGTGGCTCGTAAAAGCTAAGGCGTGTTAATGTTATTGCCAAATATCGGTTGTTAAAGTAAGTCGGATGTTAAGGGTACTGGTGAGTCACTGAGTGGGAAGAAGCCTGTCGAAGGCAGGATGGGACCGAACTCATGCGGATAGCATGGCTGGCTCCTGAGTGATCCCTTCCAGGCTGGGATCCTGCCTGCTCCGTGTCTGAAAAATGGTTTGAGCGAACCCATGCTGGCTCCAGTGTAGGAATGGCTGAGTTATGCCATCCACACCCTCCAAGTTAAGTTCGTTTGCTTGTCTTTAATGAGAGATTATAAGAGATTATCTTTTCCCTTATTACCTGTTGCTCAGGTTTTTGGCTTATTGAAAGTCTAATTAACCTTCTCACAGGAATGCTGATGTGAATGATTTTTTTCTATTTTATCTATGTGCTGGAGCTCCTCTTAGCATCTTTTTTATGGCTTGGCATCAGGGCTAAAGCACCCACAGTGTTATCTGATGGGTTTCGCTGGATGGGTTCCTTGCGAAAGGAAGGGGGTTTGGGTAGCAAATAGAATAAACAGTGGGTTGTTCTAACAAGAAGCGAGCAGGGATTGCCACAGGATGGCTGATGAGACTGTTGGGCAAGGCCAAAAATATTTCTCAGTTTGTGTTGTTTTTCTCAGGCATCTGGAAATCTTGATTAGAAACTTTATGGCAATACTCTACTAAAAGTTCTCCCAGCAGAATTAAATAATCCTATATAAAAAAAAAATGCATGTCCCCGTAGCAACATAAAACCAGAAAACACAGAACTGCCAGCAGTGCAGACAAAAGCTCCTTGCCTCGGCAGGGGCAGCCTTCCCAGATGATGCTCTGCTTTGCTGACTGCTAAGCAAATAAAGCCAGGAGTTCACAAGCAGGCTGAGGACACTTCCATCACCCAAATAAAGATGGGGCTACGTGTCCTTTCTGTGCCTTGGCACAGGTCTTTGTGCAGCTCAGTGCGTTGCTGTACTTCTCAGGTCGAAGCTGCCAGGGTGGGTTTTTCCCGGTGGGGACTGCCGCTTGATTCAGTAGGTTTTGGGTTGCTGGGGAGAAAATGGAGCCATGGGGCCACACAGAAACATGGTCGTGGAGGTGGGACCTCTGGAGAGCTTCCAGTCCAACCCCTGCTTGAGCAGGGTCAGCTGGAGCAGGTTGCCCAGGACTGTGTCTGGTTGGGTTTTGAGTGTCTCCAAGGATGGAGACTCCAGAACCTCTCTGGGAAGCCTGTGTCAATGTTCACCCACTCTTGCAGTAGAACATTTTTTTTCTTACGATTAAACAGAATTTCCTATATTTCAATGTGTGTCGTATCATGGGCCACCACTGAGAAGGGTCTGGCTCCGTCTCCTTCGCTCCCTCCCATCAAGTATCTATACACATGGATAAGATCCCCCCGCGCCATCTCTTCCCCAGGCTGACCAGGCCCAGCTCCCTCAGCAAAGGTGGTGCGTGTTTTGTCCAAAATAAAACCGTGCCCGACGGCACTGCCTTTGAGGAGAAGACTGGTAGAAGCTGTTTCTTTGGCCAAGAGGCAAGGGAGAGGCTTTGCACGCAGCTGTCCCCTTGCCCACTGCTCAAGGCGTACCCCTCTGCGCACAAAGTCTCCGTGGGGACAGATCATGCTGCTGGGATCTTGGCACAGCTGCAGGGTTAGCTGGACAGAGAGAAAATACCCTCCAGAGCCCCCGGGATTTTTTTGTCTCAGTTAATTAGAACTGTTTGCATGTTAAGCTTGGAGAGGCTAGGGGGCCTTGCACAGGGTTTGGGGTGGGAAGGCATGATGGGGAGCAGGGCAGGGGGCTGTGGGACCAACGGGGAGATGCCGCCTTTCATCCTGGCAAATGGATGCTCACAGTTCCTCCATCCTAGCTGCTCAAATAATATCTGGTGTCTGTAGCAAATTCATGTGTCTGATGTCTTTGGCTTCATGGCAGCACTGCCTGGTTTGAACCATGGCTTGTGTGGTCAGGATGTTTGCTAAGGTAAAAACTCTGAGTGCCTTCCTATTCCCCCCTCCTCCTCTTCCTCCTCTCTCCCAGCCAGCACATCGAGCTGCGAGACGTGATGCCACAGAAATCGGCACTTCACCCTGGGAAGGTAAAAGGAGGCAGTGTGATGCTGCGGTAGCTAACGCTGCCTCGCCTCTCCCCCTCTCTGCAGTAACAACAACCCCTACGCCTCCTTCGGAGCCACACTGGCGCGGGACGAGGAGCAGAACCTGTGGAGCACCCCGCATGACGTGACCCACACAGAGGCGGACGACGACCGGGTGCTGTACAACATGATCGTGGTCAGGAACCAGCTCGACAAGGACTCGGAGGTGAGGCGGTGCTGTTCCTCATGCTCACGTTTCACTGCGGACCAAGGCTCGGTGCTTTCATCGGATGCTTTGGCAGTGCCTTTATTTAAGCACCCATTAAGCTGCTATAAAGGCCCCGGAGTCCCCCACCATGGCTCACATAGGCATCAGGTCCTCCCATCTGCTCCATCACCCTCCAGATTTTATCCTGTATCTGGTGCGGATGCATCTGTAGCCATCTCATCCCTGGGAAGCTCGGGGATGTCTCTGGCGGCTGAGCCAGGAGAGCCGCCCTGAGCTGGGGTGCACAATGCCCTGCAAGCACCTCTACCACCACCACCCACGCTGGGACCCCCAGCTCAATTTCCTAGCTTCACAGGCTGCTTTTTTTGTCTGATATTTCCCTGGTTTGGCCTTCCCATGATCAGACTGGCATTAGCCCTGCCGGCAGTGGCGTTTGCTTGGCAATGGCAGTGCCTGGAGCTGAGCTGCCGCTCCAGTGACATGTCAAGTTAAATACTCCTCTAATGGGTTGCATGGCAATTATCGGGAAGCGGAGAACTGGCACAGCTCTTAGCGCAGAAGGAAAAAATCATCGCTGTTACATAAAGGCTGTTTTGCAGCCCTGATTTCCTTCGCTAAAGCACTTCTGCGCAAAGGAGATTTCAGTGGCCTGATTAGGAGCAGCCTGCAGCAAATAGTCACACATTTTCCCCTCTCTGATTGCTTTTAAGACTTCAAAATGTTTGCAGAAAAGGCTGGAGGCTTCACGCTTAATTTCAACATGATCCCACTTCATCCAAGAGACCTCAAGACTGTAACTCTTCCTCCTGTGATAGTCCCCTTAAACCACAAGCTAGCTCAGCTTTCACGAGAAGCCTTAAACTCCAGAGGTACAGCTGAGATCAAAATTACAATTTTTAAAACTTAAAATGAGATAATGCAATCCTTGTGTACAGTTGGCCAGAATCCCCATTTAATGTTGTTTTTTTTTTTATTATTTTTGGTGGAGATTGACTTCATCCATGGTATTCACAATGGATGGGTTTGTAACAACGTTTTCATGGCTGCACGTAACCTTTACAGCTATCGCAGTAATAACTGAAGATATCCTCTTCCCTCCCCACCACTGCTTTCTCTGTCTTGTGATTGCTTGTCTTAGAGAAGACAGGGAGCTTCATCCAGCTCAAACTGGCTTAAGGAAATGAGGACAACTCCGTTTAGGGGGCTGCGCCGGTCCTGGGCTGTTCAGAGCTGGGTGTACTTCAGGGCAGCGCTGAAGCTCCTCATGTCAGCCTGCGCCCAGTCAAGCGGCCTTTTAATTTGATTTAGGGCTCATTATGGGGCAGGCCTCCTAAAAGCTATTATTATTTATAAAACGGCATCATAAGTGGAGAGGCTGCTAAAAAGATGGCTCCTTGGGCAAAGGAGCGTTGTGCATCAGCCTTGCTCAGCTTGCAGAGGAGAGCATCAGTTACGGGTGAGCAACAGAGCGCTCCTGTACCTGCTCGTCCTAAACCCGGTGTGCCTGCCTGTCCTAAATCCAACGCTTTCTCTGTGCCTTCAGCATGTCCGTAGGGTTTTTAGTGGGTCAGGGCAGTCACCATGCCTGCCAGCGGAAAAGGAGAGTACAAAGAGCACGGGGCTTCCTCTCCACAACGAATGTAAGATCACATACGCTGTTTTTTTATGCAGTGCAATTAATAAAAAAGCCTGAGGAGTACAACGTCAGGCTGACTTTGAAGAAAACCAACACACGATACGCTTGATTTGAATTATCGCACAGTGCCCTTTACAGCTAGTGCTTGAGAACCTCTTCGCTGTCTCTTTTACAGCTAGGGAAACTGAGGCACAATATATAAGCCCAGCAAGCTGCTGCAGTTTCCAGCTGCGGCTTTTTGTGGGTGGCAGAACAGGGAGCGACTTGGCTGGTAAAGCCAACATTCCTGTGTTTGGCCCTGGGTGCCGAAATCTCTCCTTACTCCAGTGAGCATTTTAAAACTAGGCCAGATTGCATTGCCCTCCCCTCCTACTGAGGCTTCAACCCTGAGAGAGAGGGAAAACGTGTAATTGCAAAACAGTACTGGGCTGCAAAAGCCATAATCTGCTTTGGGAGCTGCCCAGCTCCCAGAGTCCCCGGGGAGAGCGTGTGGATGCTGCAGGATGGGGACAGAGGAACGGTTTCTTGTTTATGCAAGGCACAAGTGTTACAAAACCATAGGTCCTTTTTTTTCTCTTTGTTAAAATCAGACTGAAAGGAGAACTAGTCCCTGTATTTCTCCTCCTTCATTTAACAAAGAAATTTTGGTGTGCTGGGCACTTACTGTATGCTTTGCCATTCCCCACCTTTACCTTTGTGATTTCCTAGCACAGGACTTTGGAAGGACCCCAAGGATCAGGTTGCTCTACATCATGTGTGTTTTATCTGTATGGCACCACCTCCGCCTCAAACCCGTATCGTGTTTTTCTTAATCTGGCTAACCCACTTTTGCTTTCCTGGGTATTTTCTTTTTTTAAAAATGGTCACTCACGTAGTGACAAGGTGCTGTGAGCTAGGACAGGAGAAGCAGTGGGCCAGGGTGCAGTGGTGTTGTCGGCACAGTGCTGGAGGTCAGTGGGCATGGTCCATGATGTCTGTCTCCTGGCCTGGGCACCTCTGCGCCATGGATTGCTGTAAATCAATAAACCAAACTGCGTATGTGAAGGGCCAGGCACTCCAACACTGAGTGCACCCTGTAGCTCAATCAATTTTATGCATGTTAGATCATTCGTGATGGGGCTGCCAGCAACTCACAGCGTTGTTGTCCTCCCTTGGGGTCAGTTCCTTGTCCCCACCATGGGACTGGACCCACACCTGATCCACGCAGAGCCGTTTCTTCTCCCAGCCCCCTCCCGATGGCCCTGCTCCGGGAAATTCGACAGCTCCAGCCCAAACTCGGTGTGACCTTAGCTTGCATAAGGATGGCAGGGCTGCTCCACCCTGCTCCTCGCTGAACCCAGGCAGCAAGCTCTTCAAAGCCAGCGCCGTGACGTCACGGGTGCGCCCTGTTTCACGCCCACTTGCTTGTCCTGCCCAGTGCTGTGTGCTGGGAGGGACGACTCAGCGGGCTGTTGGCTGTGGTGGAGCCCGCTGGAGCGCCTGGTGGTTGCAGACCCCACCATGCAATAGGTACGTGAGGCAAGATTCGCTGGAGTCTCCTGAAACCATGAGGACTGAGCAACTTGCAGCTCTGCATTGAGGCCAATGAGCGCCATGTGCTTGGATGCACTTTCGGAAGCAAAGTGTGGGTAAGGGAGGGTGTGCGCAGAGAAAACCAGAAAAGCTGTAGCTGAAGGGCTGGCTTAAGGGGGCTGGTAAAGCCGATGCAGCCTTTGGAGATCAAAGCTGTCATCAAAGCTTTTGAAGGCTGGGGTCAACTTTTCAAATACAGAAGAAATGTTTTTTTCCTGCTCCTGCCCTGCAGCATCATTGAACCTGTTGTTCAATTTGGGTGTAAAGTAAAACCCCAAATCTGGAGGTGAAATGAGGACCTCTGGGAAAACAGGATGTTATTTAAGATGCTGCATAGATACAGGCCAAGTCGCTCTTGCAGCACGTACCCTGCTAATGTAGAGAAAAGTGTTTTATGGGGAAGGGGGACTACTGTGCCTCCAGCGTTAACAGCAAGAGCTGGGCTTGTTTTGCTTATGTGTGTGGTGTGGCAGATGCCCCTCTCCACGAAGACCAGTTTGTGGTGGCCCTGGTGCCTCAGTGTCCTCTGATGGGGTGCATGGAGTTACCCAGCCGCAGGCAGAGAGCCTGGGCTGTCGCGCTGGTGCTCAGGTTTGCATCGTGAGTCTGTGAACAGAAACTAAAGGTGGGTTTTTGCATTATGACCAAGGAAGAAACACTGTTTTTATGACTTGTTGTGAATGTAGTGTTTCTTTCTTGTTTTGGCTTATTCCCTTGGGGAAGGTGGGGTCATAAACCCCACTAGCAAAGGCAGTTCCTCAACCTGCATCTCTGCTGGGGACCTGGCTAGCAGAGCTCCACTGGCATGATCCTCCTGGCAAGCCCATTAACAAGCTGACGAGGCCTATTTTTCTGCTTCCTCCTGTTCTCCTTCAGGATTATTCTTTTTTAAACACATTACAGAGAAGGTCAGTATTGCGACACGCTGTAGCTGGGGCATAGAGAGGTGATGGGATTTGCCCAGGATTGGGGATGCTGGTCGGGGAGCCCAGAACTGACCCACTTAATATATATGAAAAATTATTTATGAACTCCTGCATGCCCCACTTAAAACTGAATCCAATTTAAGCTTATTTTAAGCTGAGATGTCAGTCAATGGTTCAGTGTATGAGCATGGATCTAGAGTTCGTATTTGCTCAACTCCTTCCAGTGGGGCCAGTTGTAGAGCCAGAGTAAGAGCATCCCTGGATGTGGTGTGGTACCTCCCTGGACTGTATTTTGCAGTCTTTCCCTGGTAACTCTGTTTTGACCTCATTTCCAAAATAACTTTTGAACAGAACGGTGACACCAATTGCTTTCAAGGGAATAAAGAAGGCGGCTTTGATAGAGGATTGCTTTGGCAGCATGAGGAAAGCTACCTACTAATTAGGAAATTTCCATATGAGCAGGGATGAAAAGTTGGACAGTGCTTGCCTGTTCTCTTGGCACATTTTTTCCTAGAGCTCTCGGTTATGTACCAACCTGGCTTATATTTCATGCCCAGCATTTCCTCACTTCCATTTGGCATTTGCAGATTTAGTATATCACACTAGCGAGTGCAGGGAAGATTTCCAGGTAAATATTTGAAAGGCTGAGCGCTCAGAGGAGAGAGGCAGCAGGATTGCCCTGCTGCTCTCAGGATATTCTTGGCTCATGCTCAAATGGTTTTCTCAAGCCCCCGCTGGTACATGTTGTGCCCTGCTACGTAGGTTTAAAAGGGCAAAACTGGTTGCAAAAAACAGGACCAGGAACTGCAACCTGCTTTGGTTTCCTGTAGTTAATTCAGATTTTGCCAAAAGGGTATTTTTCTTAAAGGATTGATTTTTGAGTGCATCACTGGGATGTCCCAGACCTGTAGAAACACCAAGAGGTTTGGTGAAGACCAGTCTCCTACTGAACTTTCCCAGTACGGTGTGCAAGAAGCCTCCTCGCCACTCCAGAAGTTACATCTAACTAGGCAAGAGGCAGGATAGGGAACAAAGATGCACAAGAAATACAAAATGAAGCTAAAGTTTGGGAGAGAGCTGCTTGTCCCAAGCCTGCGTACAGGAACACCTCGCTGGAAGGGGTTCTGGGGGGGAGCCAGCCCAGGATGCGGCACAGAGGGCAGCCTGCTCTGGCCTCGCTCTGCCCAGGGCTGCACAAGGCCTGGCGTGCCCTGTCCTGCATCTTGCCAGTGCCCTGGTACGCCGCAGCGGTCCCTGTCACAGCCTCAGTCAGGGCTGAGGGAGAGCGGGGTTTGGTGTGGAGCCCCGGCTCCCCTGCCCTCATACCGACCTGGGCAGCAGGTGCTGAGCAGCCTCGGCCTCGTAATGCTGCCTGGCCCCGCCGCAGGTCACCTCTTCATGACTCACAGGGTGTGCATGGGGAACACCCTCCCCAAAGCCTCTGATGTTGCCTATTCCTATGCGGAGACGCAGGGCTGGGCAGGCTTTGCTCTTCCCCTGCTGTGTAGTTAAAGGGAGATGGTTTTTAGAATAATTTTGGGGGTGGAAAGATGCACTTAACTTTATTTCCCTAATTAAAGCAACACAGAGGACAACCCCCTGTCCACAGCATTTGGGATGTCTTTGCTACAAGGAATTACCCAGGAAAACTCAGTGCTTTCTAAGGCCGATGGAGAACAGGGTATGAGTCCCTTCGGGAGCTCAGTCCAGAGCTGCCTATCCTCACCCTGATAATCTCTGCTGTCTCTAGTTGCTTTTCAACAACTGGCCCCATGTGCAGCATCCTCGTCCCAGCTTTCTCTGGGGAAACATAAATACATTCAGGTCCACACCCAGGCAAAAAAAATACCACTAAAACAAGAGGTCCTCCCTCCCAGGCACCACCGTTAAGCATCATTTTCTGTACCAAAGACGCTCTCCTTTGCACACTCCCTAAATTCTTCATCGAGAGGGCTAAATATGCACCGTATTCACTTCCATAACACAACTCAGTAACTACGATGTACAAGAAAGCTATAACCTAGATTCTCTTAAAACAAAAATAGACAAGGGAAAACACACTGCTGTTAATCCAGAGAAAATCAGGAGCAGCTTCCCTGCATGCTAGGCACTGCTCACTGTTTAGCTTAGTGAGGAGTCTGGCTCACTACTATGGGGGGGTAAATCCTTGCAGCCCTGAAAGCTGCGCAGGGAGGGGAGCATCTTTCCCCCCCTCCTCCCCGGCTGGCTAATTCAGCAGCATGAAGCATGCCTGCAATCACAGCAGCGGTCTGGATTGATTGTCTGCATTAAAGCACTTGTTTATCTCTGCAGGAGGGCAGAGATATGCAGTTTATTTCCCCACCAGCGTGCCCAGATTGGTTTGCTCTCCTTTCTGCTGATACTGTGGGGTCACGAGCAGGCCGAGATGTTTCCGAGGGATCCCTGCCAGTGGGGACGGTGGCACCGTGCAGCCTTTGCTCTCTTTCTTTAAAACTTTCAAGTTTGCAATAAACTTCCCACAAAGCTTTAATACAATAAACCCCCTCTTTTCTTTTTCACTGAGGAGCTCAATTCCTAGGTACAAGCTGGTGTCACAGGAGAGAGGAGTCTTGACCCTGCCTCCTTTCTCTAGCGAAGGGCTGAAGAGGCATTTTGATGCCTTGCACTGGCAGTCAGGTGCCTCCTGTGCAAACAGAAAAGCTGTTTCAAGTATCGCTGCAGTTGAGAGAGAGCGAGCTCTGATCAGCAAAGCTAGCTCGTTGCGAGCAGCAGCACAAAGCTAAAAATGAAGGGGATTTTGCTCTCTGGGAGGATGAGCGGTGCAGAGCGAGTGGCTGCAGGCTGAGCCGTGTTTCCCCTGCTCTCCTGACCTGAATTCATCAGTGTCTTAACCCCGCCAGCTGCTTCTTCCAAAGCGTAATCTCCAAGGGGTTCCTGCAGCTATAGCTGAACAACAAGAGAACAGGCTCGTCATTTAATTCTCTGCGGACGTGGCGTGTCAGCCGGGTTTGGGAAAAAAACTCTAAGAAATCTCCAACTCTTTATCAAATCAAGTAAATTCTTTAAGGCACCAGGTATCAGAAAACCAGTGGGATTTCTAAAGCGTAGCCAGTCTTCATGGGTACTGTTTAACCCCTTTGAACCCAGCATGTCACGTAGGAAAATCCCAGGGAGCTGGCACAGATTAACACCCATGTATTCTGCAAGAGTTCATCTATGTAATCTGTTGCTGAGAAATGAGATGAATTAAGGTTGTTAGTGCAGGGAAATTATCTGAGTGATGTTATGACCCGCTCTGTGGATGCTTCTGTAAATGCATCCTTTTCAGTGTGTGCATTGATTAAACTCAGCTAGGAAAAATACTCCTGGTTTTCTTGCAGAATACATGCATTTCCACAGGAATGCGTACTTGTACGGATGTGTTTAATTGTGCTGGTATAACTTTAATAAATAACCTCAAAACCTTCCCCTTTAGATGGTGTCCCATTATGCAGATATAAAGCTTGAGGTCAAGTGCAAGGATTTAAGCTGTATAGTTAAGTGAGGCATTAACTGCAGCAACCAGCATCACCAAGAATAGTTATTATGTCAAATGACTCCAGCTCAGCCCTCAACCATCCACGTGCATCCCTCTTTGCTATTTAAAAAAGGTACCCCAGCCTTTAAAAAAGGTCTGTTTTTCTTGTTTTCCAGTACTTTTGAAAACGTGCCTCTTCCAGTTAAATGCCTAACAGAGGGCTGAGCAGTTTGGAGAAGCCACTGTATGTGTGACCAAACTGAGAGCAGGAACTTTTTTTCAAACTTTTAGTTTCCCTGGGTCTATCATCAGCTGTAAGAAAATGTGCCATGCCAGTTTAACTGCAAGGATATGAAAATAAGGTGTTGCAATATTTTATAGAAGGTAATTATTAATATGTGGTCGTGCTTTCTCAAGCTGTTAAAGGCCAAATAAGGTATTCTCACAACCTCAGGTTTTGATACTAGCAGGGGTGCCAAGGTTTGGGGTAAAGGGCTTGGGACCAAAGAGACTGAAGTCTCTCAAATGAACTATGTGTGGAAGTTCGTGTTGTTCTCCAGCCTAGGACAGTGTTATAATTTCCAGCACAGAGCTGGAACTATATTCTCCGTGTCTGACTGAGGAGACCACTTTGGTCATCAGCAACGCGGAAGCTAAATTCTGTAATCCAATCCCAAGGTAACGGGAAGCCTGTTTTGTACATGCCGAGAAGATACAGAGACGCTGTACCAAATGTCAAGCTAAAATATTCTACGCTGGTCAGTGTAATTTCTTCCAGGAGCAATGGCAGCCTGGCCATCGACCTTCACACTGATCCCTCAGTGCCAACATCAACAGTTCAGCTCTGGCTCCTTTTCTAAAAGCTGAAATTCCTAGAAAAGCAGCAGAGACCTCCCCACATGCAAATGACTGAGTATCTGTTATCCCTTTGCTTTGCAGGAATGGCAAAAGCTCAACTATGATATTTATACCTTACGGCAGACCCGAAAAGAAGTGAGAAGCAGGTGGAAACACATTTTGGAGGATTTAGGTAAGCTAGAGGACAAAAGGATGTAATTCGTGTGGTACCAAATGAGAGGTACCACGATGGTTGAGGATGGGAACGGCTTCACGATGGGAACAAGCTCAGGCATGGCTGGGAGGAGATGGGGTCACTGTGTCTGCAGGCACATTGAAGAGCCCAGAAACCCCGACTAGCGGGAGAGCCTTTCAAGCCCATAATAGCATGCACACGCATCCATTTCAAGCTTCCTTGTGGAAACTTAGCAGGGATTCCTGAGAGTTCACCCTCTTTTTTTCTAAATAAGATAAGCAGGGAGAAATGAATATTCCTTTCAGATTTGAAACACAGATACATCTGTTTTCCTTCCTTAGCCCATGCCAGCTGATCAGAGCTAAACCACCCACTTTGTCTGCTCCTAAGTGAATTTGAAATATTCTTTCATCAAATGAAATTGCTCAACAGTGACCCTCCTACTCCTGCTATTTCCTAGCCTGCAAACAGTGAGCTGCACCCACCGGTCCTGTGTGCTCAGCTGCTGCTCCTCTGGAGAAGGCAGGGGCAGGTATCACCTGCTTTTCCCAGTGGCCTTGCACACAGCTCAGCACGTCAGCTGGGTGACTTGCATCATGCTCTGGAGGTGGTTGGGAGCTAATGAGAGGAGGAGGTGCCAGTCGAGCGCACTTGTTGGGCTGTTCAAAGATATTATCACTGGGAGCAAGAGAGATGGGTATCTCAGCCGCTCCTGCCCTACCTGCTGTTCTGGCATCTGGATGGGAGGAACATTATAAATTCATAACTAGGTATCAGTGTTCATCTTCACCCAGGTGTTCGCGCAGCCTGTACAGACCAAACACGGGAGGGATCACTTGACATCCTTACATCTGTTACTGCACCTTGACAAAGGCTCTCCCACATGTCCCTCACGTCCGCAATGGCTCTGGAGCTGTTTTGCAAAGGGTGGGGAAGCTCAAGGCCAGGGATTGTTCGGCCTTAGTGAAGCTAGATGTGCAACAACCTGCTATCTTTTGTTATCTATACCTGTGCTTTAATCACAAGACCACCAGTCTTTTCCCCATATGTGTTTTCAGGTGAGACACATCACCACCCACTCCCTGGAGCTGAACAAAGAGTTAATGGTAGTCATTACATTTAAAGATCCCTGCATTCATTCTCCTCCCCCTTTCCTTCCCTGGATACCCTTCCTGTAAGAGATGCTGCAGGAACAATTACCCATGCATTCATTACTGCCCCAGGTTTTTTATCACTGTTACCTCCCAACAACATACAGGTGTAGTCACTGGGATGCTCAGGAAGCCCCACCAGCCCTGAAAGCTCTGGCAGCATCAGCAACGTGCAAGAGCTGAATTGGCACCCTCTGTGTGGATGTTCATATGCGTTTTCTGGAAAACTAGCAACAAACTTGCTCTGAATGGGTTTATGTTTTTTTTCCCCACCAGGAAGCTCATACCTGCCCCGAGTGCAGACATGGAGCGTGCCTCAAGGAAACGCTAGTTTATTTCAGCAAGTAGGAAACACAGGCAGCCCAAGGTGGAGGGGGTATAAGGAACCTTGCAAGAGCCTGGAGGACTCAGGGATGACCCTGCTTGCATGTTTGTCTTATTTCTGTAACACATTTCTTTCCCAGGTTTCCAGAAGGAAGCGGACTCCCTCTTGTCAGTGACCAAACTCAGCATCATCAGCGACTCCCAGAACATGGGCAAAGCCCGGGACATCTTGTTAAAGCTCTCCGAAGAGACAAACATCTTCCCGACCAGCTGGGAGCTTTCTGAGCGCTACCTCTTCGTGGTGGTGAGTAGCTCCAAGCGTGCCTTCCTACCTGTGGCCCCCGTCTCTGCAAGTGAGCTCAAATGAAGGGGAGCGGATAGGTGAACTGCACCAGAGGACACTCAAATACATGATGGCATCTGGGGTGTCTTTCATCAGATATTGCCCTTGTAGCTTGGCTGTTCAGCTTCCTTGGAAATATCAGGGCTATAGTACCATAACTTTGCCCCCTCAAGTTCCTTTAAGCCTGTGCAACTGGGTGCTCTTGCAGCCTGTTAACAAAGTGGGAAAAGATTAGACCTAATGCCTGGCTTAACCTGAGAGCAGCTGTGGAGGGAGGACCCTGACCAGGGAGCTGCCCAAAGCAGCCCGTAGTGACTGTAAAACCCTGTTGCTTTGGCAGGATCGGCTCATAGCTTTGGACGCTGCGGATGAGTTCTTCAAGATGGCCAGTGTGGTGTATCCGAAGAGACCCAGCGGGGAAAGAGTGGATGATAGCCAGAAGGCCCCGCAGTGCATCCCTGTCATGATGCCCTGAGGAACATGCCTTGCTGGTGCAAGATGGACAGTGGGTTTCTTTCCCTCCAGGACCGGGCTCCTCTGCTGAGGGGTTAGCACAAGTAGTGCCGCTCCTTGTTTTCCTGCAGAGAAGCAAGTGGGCTGGCTGGAGCAGAGCGAGGAGGTCAGCGAGCCGTGCCCCATCAGGAGGCCACAGGAAGGCGGACACTGGCCCCGAGGTGCTCCCAAGTGGAAGGGAGCAAGAACTGCCGTAGCATAGACCTGGTGGGAGACTGCTAGCCTAGTAGTGTATGCGATAGGCACGAGGGGAACCTGCTGCGCGAGGCGTTGCTACCAGTAGCTGCAAAACTTGAGATGCCTCTAGTTACAAGCGCTGTGAGGAGATCCACATTTCCACCTTCCGCTGGTGTCTGCCACTGTCCCCTCCCTCGACCCTGCTAGCTGGGAGGACCAGCGAAGAAGGAAAAATACCTCAGTCATTTACAACTCTGTGACATTTTTCTGTGCACTGGTCCTCTTCCTCATCCCCAGCCTGTGGCAGCCCTAGCAGGCAGGTCCCAGGGGATTTGGCAAAGAGGCAGGAGCAGTGCATAGCCGGGAGAGGAGTCAGCACCGGGCAGCAAAGCCTTGGAGCAGTGTTGCAGCTGGGTGCTGTGTCCTCTGCCATTAGTGGTTTGGAGGTGTTTGTGTCAGGGGGTGCTCAGCCTGACATCTTAAAAGAGGGTAGGTTTTAGGAAGGTGCCAAGGTCAGAACTGCTGAGAATTTGGCTCCTGTAACATCCTCAGATTGGTTGCCCAACATCTTAATTAATTTCTGAAAGTTTTGGTCTTAATTGCGTAAAAAAATCCCCATGGTAAAGCTGCATGCATTGTCAATATATACCGTTCCTGCTGTTAATGAAGATTTTTAACGAACACCCTTGGTATCTTCAGGCTTTGTCTGGTAATGAGCAATAATTTTAAAACAGTGGATTTGATCTTTTAAACACCAGTGGAAGTTCTTCACTGATTAACACATGTGCTGCTAATTGGCCAGTTGAAAATGCTGGTTACACAGGACCTCCCAAAATAGCAAAACAGAGCTTTTATTTGTTTATACCTACAGTGTTTGAAAAATATATATATATTTATGAATTGTTTCTGTTTGTCAGTGTTCCTGGGAAACATTTTTGTCAGCTCAGGACATCAGTGAAAACTGAGTTTAATAAACAAAACACATTACAAAACCAATGTTTCTTACTCTCTCTGTAACCCTATTCAGGCAACAACATTTCTCTTGGACTGCTGATAGCAAAAGGGCTGGGGTAGTTGTAGAGCATATGCCTCTGTGACCTGTTCTCTGTACACTTAAAATTGCCCGTTGACTTGCAAGAGTAGGGTCATTTGCCAGCCCAGGACTGAAGTCTTTGTAGGAGATGATGGGGATTGAATTTAATTTCAGTGGGACTTGGAGTTAGGTGCCCAGTTCCCATTGATTTTTTTTTTTAAGCAGAAGGTCAGCTGCGCTTTAGAAAACCTCCAGTGTTTTTACTGAAAATAAACTTCAGTGCATGGCATCTCCAGGGTTTGATTTGAACAAACTATTGCAGAACAGAGATCTGGCGGTCCGAAGAACACTGTGCCAAAGTAGACACCACCACCCAAAAGTCAGCCATTGGGACGTTATCACTTTATAGTACTACATGTTACGTAAAACCACCTGATGAGTTTCTAAATCTCGTGGGCGAGAAGATACCTTGTTAGCTGTGGTGCTGCTTCTTTGGGATATGGAGGTCACCGTTAAGCAGTGCCTTTGCAAAAACACTCCTTGCTGTCACTTTGTAGCTGTGAAACCAGTTCTGATGTCAACAAAATGTGATTTGTTGTAACTTAACAGGACAGAAACTGCCTAAAAGAGACAATAATTAGGATCTCTGAATGAGTTTAGTTGCCGAAGTAAGGCCCTGTGCAGGGGAAGTTTCTGAGCACAGCCACTGGGAGGAGCAGGAATTAACAGCAGCATCAGGTCAGAGCGGAGCTGCTCACTTCTGCACAGCAGGGAGGAGTAACCAGGCTTGGGGACTTCTGCATCAAATTAGGTACAGAAAAAGGTCTGTCAGTCCCAGCGCTCAGATAAAACTGGTCATGGGGGAACCTGCAAATATTGCAAAACAGCCTTTGGTTAAGTATAAGGATGCAGAATTTCTAAAAAGCTGTAACTTGAAAAATTACAGAAACGAGCAGAAATTGTTTCCATAGAGGTCCAAGCTCAAGTTCATCATTCTGTTCATTTCAGTAGGAAGTGCCCTGTCTTTTGTGCACTTGAGGTAGAAGACTGATAAACTGAATTTCAGGTAGTAAAATGAAGAGACTAATTTGCCTTTTCTCATTTGCATAGAACTTACCAGGGAGACGTACATCTTTAACTTTTGTTTTGCTCAGATTCGGGCTTCCTCTGCAGACAGGAGAAGGAAACACAGCTTAGTTTGTCTCTAAGCAAGCCTTTGGCTGTGTCTCAGGGACCAGCCATAGCGGACCCTCCACCGGGAACCCAGAGACAGCACACACTCACCGTAAGGTTCAGATACTGCCCAGTTGTCTGTTGATACTGGCCTGCCAGAGGCGTTTAAAAGACATACTCAGGCTCTATCACAGGAAAAGTTACCCACGTCTATACAGCAGATATGGTGGAAGTATCTTGTTTAAGGGCAAGAATAAAGATGGGGAAAGGAGCACAAACAAACATCTCCCAGTGAAACTCATTCCAGATTTTGGGCAAGTTAAAAATCCCTGGCAGGGGAAAGGCTCCTGGGCAGCACTTGCATTTTGGGTCTCAAATTGAGAATGTGAGATTAAACTGAGGAGACGTTCAGATAGTAAAAACAAGTCAGACACACAGAGTTGAGCATCACGCCCTGGAGCTGTTGCAGCACAGACTGTCATAGGCCTCTGGGTGGACAGGCTACCTCACCAAATGGACCAGGGCACCTCATCAAGCAGCGAATTCCTCTCCATTGAGAAAGATGGAATAAAGGTTTCATAAATCTCAAACAGCATTCAAGTCAAAGGGTCCCTGGTGATGTTGCATCACTGCCACGGTCCTGAGTGGGGGGAATTCATCCCCCGACAGGAGCAATTGCCGCCTTCACTAGAAGCAAGTTTGGGTTTCTCTCACTTGATGTACCATCCAGACCTCTAGCTGCCATTCAGATGGGCTTGAGTCTCTCATATGACCTGTATAGTGCCTGGAGGCTCGTACAGATGTCTGTGACGTCCTACAGGTCTCAGGTGCCACTAGATACCTGCATGTGGGGAGCCAAATCCTGCCCACGCCCAGCGAAGCCTGCCAGCACCCACCTGGGAAGCGGTGGCTGTAAGACAGCTCAGCAAACACCAGATGCCACTGTTTCCTTAGCCATGCTGCAGCATGCTGAGGGAAATCATGTTTATAATGCAGGGGAAATTTTTCCAACCTTTTCTTGCATGCATCAAGTCTCTCAAGGCTGCAAGAACTGGCTTTCTGTTAAAGGTTGGGATTTAGGTATTTAATAATTGCTCTGGCACTTTCTGGGAGACAGTGGTGAGCCCATCTCTCTTTCAAAGGTTCACAGGGCTGGGGCCAGGGACTCTGCTCCTGCTTGAAAGTGCCACTTGGTGTGGGGCTGGCTGCTGCAGGAATTAGCATGTTCAAGAAGAACATTTATTTTCCTAAACAAAGGGTGACTTTGGCACCCCTTCCTTAGCTAGGAAAGGAAAAATACCAAGAATTCTTTAAAATGAGCAACGTGAGAGGGTTTAAAGTACATCTGGGTTCACTTAGCTTTCAGATATTTTTTTTTTTTCTCAGACTGACTTTGCATTTAACTAATATTTCGACTGGAAAGAAAGAAAGAAAAGGATATTTTTCATCCATCCATAAGCCATAGGCATGCACCACTTGGGTTTCCTTTTCCTAAGCCACAACAGAAGCAGACACAACTAGCACAGTTCATGTGATAACTTGAAACAGATAACCATTGGGTATGAATCAGGGTAGCTTCTCCGAAGTGAGAAATCCTGATTTATACCAATTGATGGTCTAAGCTTTGTCTTCCACCAGCACCTGTTTGGTTATTTCAGAGAATGCTTGTATCAATCAGGCCGTTGAGCAAACCTGGAAAAACACTTGTGCCTAATCGCTGGCCATTATGTTGGCTTAACAGTGGCTGAGCAAAGTATTTTAGGTGTTTGGGTCACGGGGAGCAACACCGTAGGGTTCCCTTCCTCTAAATCAGAGCTAGGAATTAGGTATAGCGCAATCGTTGGCTGTAATAGAGACCAGCTAGAAACAAAAATCAATTTACAGACCATCTTGACTGTGCATATGCACACACAGTTTCTTCTTTGTATTCAAAATTTTCCTAGAACATACATCATGAATTTGGCAGGATGAGGAAAAAAATTACGGTGGAAATTCAGCTGTGATCTGTAAGACAGGCAGAAGGTGGCAGTGCAGGTGTTTGGTGAAGGCTGGAGCAGCAGCAGGCGAGGGAGATGGGAGGCAGTGGCCTGAAAGGAGTCAGGCTTTCCATTTTACTTGCTATGGATGTAAATCATGCCGTAAGTTCTGATAAATAATGAGAATGGACATGGGAAAGAAAACTGTCATCTTTTAAATGTCAGCTATAGGAAAAATTACCATTTCAAACCACTCAGTTTCAATCATTTCTAACGTTAGAAATTCCAACACTTACATACTCTTCCTGGAGGGAAAGCATGTACTTTTCTAATCTAATGAGGATCAGTAACGTTGAGTGACTTACCACAAAATAGCTCTCCAAAAGAATTTCTTTGAAGACAAACAACCATTTTTGCATGGGGATTCCTTCTTAGGAAAGTTATGGATTATCAGAAACATCTCTTTAGCTTACAAATTGCAGACATTGCAGACACATCCACAGGGGAGCTGCCCTTGCACAAGGGAGGCCATGGAGAAAGCTGCTCACTGGCCATTCCGAAATGCCCCAAGCAAAGACTTGCATGGCCAAAAGCCTCTCTGTTTCTTCTATCTGTTGGTCTAATGAAACCACCTCTCCCCATAAGCCTTATCCCTACCCTTTAAGGAGAACAGTCATTTTTCAAAGTGGTAATAAATTCAGGTGACTATTTTGTCTTACTTGAATGAGGAAAGGAAGACACCATGGAGGCTGTGGGCACCCTTGGCATGACAGGATCCCAGCAGCATTAAAATAAACAGACTTAGGCAGCCAAACTAGCAAACAGACAAAGAGGCAGAGCCATATCAAAGCAAAGAGAAGGGGGCAGCAAACAGAGGCAAACAGGCACAGCTCAGCCACCGCCCAAGAAAAGGAAAGCGTATTTGGCAAGTGGAGAAGGTTGTGTGCAATGGGTACAGCATCGGTGCCAAAATATGTAGTGATGGTATGGCAGAGTGCGTCATCTGGGTAGCACCAGCAGGATGAAATGTGTTTGTGTATGCCTGAATAACCACCATTAAAAACCCCGTTTGATGATAGCTCACCAGCAGATCAGAAAGAAGAGATATTTATGAAACGATGTGTTACCAAAAGTTTATCCTTTCAGGAGTGGCAACTTTATATCTGTTAAGCTGCTGAGATTCTTTCCATTGGCTTGAACTGGGTTTGAGTCAGACTTTGGAGACACAAACACCAGGGCAAGTCCAGACACCACTGAAGTCAAAAACAAAACTTCTGCCAGCTGCCCATCTATTCCTCTTCTGCATCGAAGTCTCAAAAATAACAAGTATGGTTTCTGAAAAGATTTACAAAAGTGACGAGAGGATCTACCTGTACTTGTCTGGAGGAAGAAAATAAAGCCCAAACCATTTCTCATGGCCAAGGGATCACAGAGAAAATTCAGATTGGAGAAGACCTCGGGAGGTCATCTCAGCCAACCTCCTTCTTGCTTGAAATAATCTCTCCCCTTTTGAAAATGTTGTGAGCAATTTGTATGGAAAACATTATTTGCATACACAATATTTCACCTACTTCAAAGATGTAGTGGTTGGTACAAAGGAAACATATTAAACTTTTTTTTTTTAATTGAAAAAGTGAAATAGAAGATTTGTGAAACTCAACTGGGGGCAGATTTGGAATGAATGAATCCCTCTATGAAATACTCCTTTGATACCTCTAAGTCAAGTGACCAGGGTTAGCTTTAAACATGCATTTCCATTCTTCCTTAGGTGAACAAGCCAGATGGAGGAGTGATGGGAGCCTGGAGCCATGAGGGGTGATTCACCCTGCCTGGGACATGCCCAGCGGGGCAACCTGGTTCGCAGGGAGCCAGCGGCACCCGCAGAGTCAGCAGTTCCCAGTGAGCCATTTGGGGATGAAGAGGGAGGGAGGGAAGGGAACTGCGTTATCTTGGTGACAGGGAGTTGGCCTAGGATTTGGAAACTGAATTTCCATTCCCAGAGCTACCCCATCTCTGCCTGCCCCTCAGGTGATCCAAGTGCAGAATGGGGAGGTCGTACCTACTAGAGCTGATGGCAAAATGGTCTTCCTGCGCTGGAGGGATTGTCAAGGTCTTGATATTTCTGCATCTGTCTTCAAGCAAAACTTTGTATCTCTAAAACCTTCACAAGCCTATTATCCAAAAGACTCTGCTATAATAATTTCAAGATGTTTTGCTTCAATTTTGACTTTTTTTTTTAATGCTCTCTAGCTTTTTAGTATAAGTCAAATAAAGCACTGTTTCTATCCAGAAAACAAAACTTCAAATTTAGATCACAGCAGTGCCTTTTAAAACAGTGCTAAAACAGTTGTTTGTTTTTTTTTAATTCAGGGGAATACCTATTCCCACAAATAGTTTCAGTTCTGATATATCAGCATTTCCAGACAAAAAAATCGGTTAGTTTAATTTTGTTTTAAATCCTAACTCTGCCTAATACTTAACTCCTTGTTGTGAAGTGCTTTGAGATCTACTAACAAAGTGTGCTGCATGGCAGTCAGTAGTATTGTGATTATTTTTCAAGTGAAAATTACATTTCAAATCATACGGGAAGGGCATCTTTTAATCATTTTGACTATGTTTAAGTGAGATCACCAAGAGAGACTATAGCTCTGCAAAGGACATGTGCAGGCGTGCCTAGGAATTTGACTTGCCTGCAGTTTATCTGTCCCAATTAAAGGCAGATGCAGCCTTTCTCTTCTATGAACGTTTATGAACTGGCAGATCTGCTGAACAGGGAGACAGTTAATATATAGCAACTGGTCCTGAACTAATCAGACACACACTTTTACAGTGTTGTTTGCCTTTAGCTTGCCCGATTGCATGAAGAAGATTTTCAGTTTTCCTTCCTGCCTCCTTGGACAAAACGCAGCACAGAAATTACCCAAGTTTGGGCAATCATGTAGCTGGCAGTTTGTGTCACTTCTCTGAAGTCTATGACAAAAGAGGGGAATTACAGGACGTGCAAAGTATCAAAGCGGCTTATGCTCTAATTCCGCTTTGCAAATGAGAAGGAGCCTCCGCAAAGTACATGCAAACCTACCAGGAATGGTGAATGGTTTGGAAAGCCCAAGAGGTACTTATATCTGCCTCTTGCTTAAGTATCTGAGGAGTTGCACTGGACCCGCAGAACCCATTCCTGTGCTCAGATGCTTAGCGCTGTCCTACTGATGAACACACCAAATGCAGGGCAAAGCTGCAGCCCAGTCTCCACCAGGGCAGCTCCAATGAAATGAGCGTACCTGTGTACCTGGGTCATTGCACACCAGGAGAAAGCAAGACCCGAGTCAACTCCCCTGCAGCCCTGATGTCTCCCATAAGCTCAATTCAGCCTGAACACAATTCCAAGGTCAAACACGGTCACAAACACAGCATCCTGTCACTATTACTTGCTCCTTGTACAGCAGGAGCACAAAGAAAGCTCAGTTTCAAAAGGCTGTATGGGCAATCGGATCCGGCCCCACCGGTTGCAAGCCAATGCAAAGCCTGCTAGACAGATGACAGAGAAGCAGGATGTTCAAAGGTAAGCTCAGTGCAGTTTTTGCTCCTGTACTCATAAATACCACTTGCTAGTATTAATTTCTCTTTAAATTATGTGTCTGTGCTATCTAAGATCTCAAGAAGTTTAACAGTAACACGCATGCCTCATGCTACTGCAGAGCGTCTGCAGGATAAAAGCAGCGGTTTCTTTCCTCCCCAGTCTTTATTTTTCTTAACACTAGTAATTTACATTACTACTTATAAATACTGGGGCTCATTTTTCAACCCATTGCCTGTTTTCAGATTCCTTCCTTACATTTTATTATTCTTATTTCATGTTAGGTTTGCCATTACATGTTTTCTACCTTTGAGCCTTACCTTTCACACCTCCCTATTTCCTAGTTTTTATTATTGTAAACCTGCACATTTAAAAAGTTAATGAGGTGGTAGGGGGCTGACTGGGAACAGGACCACCTGACGTCAGCGATTACCAGGCTTTTCCTATATTTAGAGCAAGATGTAATCATGAAACTATGTGAACTGACAGCCGGCAAACCTACAGCTATACTGTGAAATATGTGGTACAGACATAACTGCCAGCCAGGGACTGAGTCTCCCACCCGCTGCACTAAGCAGAAAGACTTGCTAGAGGTAACAAAACTCTTCCCTTTTTAAATGATTCTTGCAAATACAGCCATTGACTTCAGCGGAGAGAGCTCGAGGCTTAAATCTGGGAGGGCTGGTAGTCACCGTGCAGTTTCTGGGTAAAAATAAACACATTTCTCAGCACTGAAGAAGGATCATCCAGAAGAGGAGAGTGGTCCACGCCACCCAGCTTTTCATTCCTGTGTTTGCAGCTTCTTTTGGAGGTGCTGTTCTCCATTTTTTCCCATTTCTTTTACATTAAAGACTAGCTGCACTTGGTGAACTAGCGTTGGATAAAAAGGTAGCCTTCAAGGAGGGGAAAAATGAAGATGAGTGAGCTGGAGAGGGGTGGTAACAATCCTGATGTCGTGAACAGTTTAATACTGGGTTTTCCCTTGCTAAGCTACAGCTATCAGAACTAGCCCTGCAGGGCAATATCTCCTCCAAATACACAGAAGGACGTAATACATCCATTTAATCTTACTGTCTTGCATGGAATAGGGGTTTTACATGCAGGGAGCAGCACATTGTGGGTAAAGAAGAGGTCAGCATGGATGTCTGTGCCTGAGTTGTAAACACACCTGATTGAAGCAGTTTATCTTCTTGCTTTAAGTGCACCAAATGCTATTTTTCACTTGGATTCCTTTCTCAAACCCCTCCCCGGTTCAGCAGGATGTCAGCATGTGTCCCCCAGGCCAACGGAGCACCATCACTCACGGCAGGCAGCACCCTCAAGATGTTTTTGTAGCTTCAAAGGTTGGTGAGCAGCAACAGGGTTTGAGAATACCCAAGCCTTCGTGTAACAGGGTTCCTAGGATGCCATCCCATCAGACTCCTTCCTATCCTACAGTGAAGATGGATGTTGCTCAGGACACAGCCCTCTCTCGATGGCTTTGGCAAGCTCTCCGGGGTGAGAGCAACTCTCCAACCAATGCACAAGTGAAGGGGTCCGTGCCCTGGAGTACGCTCACATAAATCACCGTAGCTCTGCTGATTCCAGGTGTCTCAGGACCTGGCCCCAAACACTGTATTATTTGTACAATTTCTTCCACCCCCAACTACCTTTGAATGATTTGTGTCTTTTGAACATGCAGAACTGATTTCATCCTGAGACAAGGTAGTGGCTTCCTCTGAGAGCTGGTGACCTGTTGCCTGGGTTGATACGTGATATATGACAGCAAGGAACGACAGGCATTTGCTCCGACTCTCAGATATAAGTCTTCAGTAAACAAGGGGACGGAAGCAAGCACGCACTTTCCTAGCTATTAACTTTTCAGTTTGAATTTACAGCACTTGTTACAGCTTTTCTGAATGTTTTTCCACTTCAGGAAAAGGCAGATGTGATGTTTTCACAGGCTGACGTACTTTTTGCTTGCTTTGCACTGCACAGGTTGGCACCTTGCTCGGCCAGAGCACGTGAGGCTGGAGACCATCAGTGGGTACAACCAGTTTCTCTCATTTTAATTGAGGTTTTAATTTAGTTTTAGTCTTCTTTAGGACCACACGCCTGCTCTGAGAGGAAAGGAGGATTCCCTGTCAGGCAGAGGTGAGCATTTAGGCAACATAGTTTGATGGAAGAGCTGAAAAAAACCCCAGGAACCTACATTTGCCCACCCTGGAGCACAGCAGTCTCTCCATAAAAGACTTTAGGAAGAGGAGGAGGTAGCAGGCGGCTGTCTCCTTCTATCCTTACAGGCACTAGCTCCTCTTGAGCTGATATTATTCTCTATGAAAGACCCTATAAAAGATTAAATTCAGGCTATCTGTTCCTATTTGTATTCCTCCTGTGTACTTCTTTGAAGCATATTTTAATTCCCCCCGTTCCCCAACCTCATTTCAGCTGGTGGTGCTGGAAGGTATTTAAAGTTGCAGCCATACTCCCATGGGTCACCATGAAAGAAATTAGGGGAAAAAAAAAAAAAAAAAAGGAAAAAACCCAGAAAGAAAGCCTGAGTCTGTCTGATGCACAGCAATGCTTATATTTCAATTACAGAGAGCAAGGGGCTAGACTCAACAGAGTCTGAGACAGGGAAAGGAAGAATTATGTTGGAAAACCAGACACCAAAGCCATAAAAGAGTGACTGCCTGTAAACGGCTAATCCAGTTAACAAAGCAGGCAGGTGGCAACCATGCTTTCAATCCGAATGGAGCGCCAACATGGCAGGGCACACTTATTTACACTGCCCGAGGGTCTGACCTGCAGCTGTGCTGCTCCTGAAGGGCAGGAATGATCCACAAGCCCATGTGTGATGGTATTAAAAAAACAACACACCAAAAAAAAACCTGCTCAGCCCTCCTTCCTCCATCTCACACAGAGCTGATTCAGAGCAGGCAGCTTCCCAGCTCCCCAACACTCTTCCTTGCTCCTTCCTTCCTCGGGATGTTGGTAGCAGGGGATTTCTGTCCTACCCGCCGGCGGCTGGTGCTTGCCTCCTGCAAGCAGCATTTATGGCAGGCCTGATCCTGCCGCTGCCAAACCTTGCACACACACACTGAGAGGGGAGACGAAGGCACCCCTCAGCTGAGCTGGCCTGAATCCGGGCATGGAGGGATAAAGGAGCTCTCTGTGCTTTCACACTGGGCACAGCCTCATTCTGATAAGCGAGCTTGCCTGCACTGAATCCCAGCCTGGCCTGGGCAGGGCTCCCTTCACAAATATAAGGCTTTTGTGGGATTTTATGAATGAGGCTGTGCAGGGATTTGTGTGACAGCAGCGACATGGTGCAGCTGCCTCCCCAAGGGAGGCTGAAGGCGAGATAAACAGCCCAACTAGCTCCTTGAGGCCACTTCTCCGATTACCCAATATTTTCCTCTGGGCTCTGGTCTCCATGTCTCATAAATCCCCTTGCCGTTTGTCCCTCCCACAGCAATGGGGGCTGTGAACGTGCGTCCAAGCAATGCACCCTGTTCTTGGGCTAACAAGGGACTGTTTGAAAGAAACTCTGAGCAGAATGACGTCAAGCCAGAAACCTCTCAGAGGATGTTGCAAGCCAGGCTCTGAAGGCAGGGTTTGTTTAGGGACATCAGGTTTCAGCTGGATCCATTGATACTGGACTTGCCAATAAGAAATCCTAATTACCAGGTAAAATTGAGTAAGAGGCTTCCAGGCTGTGGGTACCTTTAGCTGAGCAGCACATAAACATCCTGCCCTCTTTGGCAGGGAGGGAAGGAGAAACCACTCTGCCTTGTGTGCTCTGTCTGAATTCAGTCAGAGCTCTCAGACTTCCCCATAAGCATAGCCATCAGCACCTCTTCCTTCATTGTGCACCCAGCAATAAAACCAGGGGTAACAGAAACCCAGAGGCTCAAAATAGACAGTATGTGTTGAAGAGGGCTTTCCTGTGCCTCCCCATCAGCCCCTGCATGCACAGATCCTCTTCAGCAACAGCATAAGCCTCATCCTCATCTGCTCAAATCCACATACAGAAAGTTTGCTTGAAAAGGAATAACCACCCGAGACCTTATGCTTTTTTCTTTAGAAATTCCATGCAAGTAGATGGTTGGGGTTTTGAGAAGGAGCTAGTAGCTTTTGTTGGATTTGTGAAGGGCTACAAGGAGACACCAGGGCAAGGACAGCTGTTCCACACCCCTAATCCTCAGGTACTGCTGAGGTTTCTGGGGTTTGGGACCCAGCATATCTCTGCAGGTCATTTAGGTGCAGGGTGATGTAATGAGACTGTGCTACACTGTTCCAAATCAGTGCAAAGGAGGATTACACCTGAGATGTGTTAAATTGCACTGTGATCCTACAGAGATGTCAGTCCAGGCTTACTGAAGTTACCAGGAGAGCTGTGAACATACAGCGCTTCATCTTTATAAATAAATAAAATAGTAAATAAGAAATCCTGCCTGACATCAGGGACAACCGGAGAATGGGACATGGCCTTCTGAATTCCCAAATTGTGGCTTGGATTCAGTCCTATTAAGAATAGGGTTTCAATAAGAGTTTAATTCTTTCTGCTCCTGTCTGCCTTTGCCCAAGCTTTTCCAATAGAAGATGGAGCCACTTTGGTCTTTGTCCAGAAGTTGTCACTCAAAGTGAGGGATGCTTTATTTCTTCTGGTTTGCTGCTCTCAGTTGGGTTGCATCAGAAATCCCAAGTCCTGGAAGCTGTATCAAACAGCTTGGTGCTTTTAGGAGATGCAACAGATGCAGTCAGGCTTTTATCTTCCAGGGCCTCCAAATTGCTGGATCTGTATTTTATTTCAATGATCTCTCAATTGCTAGTAATTACATAGAGCAAGAGAACAGACCCATTTGGATAACATTTTGCTTGGTCAAAGCCTATATTTAACTACAATTCCTGGCTCCCCTTCCAACAGTCCATGATAGGGCTTATTTTCCAGCCTGCACCTGAACACCCAGAAGGCCTCAAGAAATGAACAAATAGAGCTGGAAGTGATCCATGCCACCCTACCTGCCAAGAGCAGAGACCAGCACTTCTAATTGCTGTGAGCTTCCTTTACCCATCAGTGAATCGCCAGCCTGTAAAAGTGAAAACGGAGACCTCCTGCACCCGGCTCTCCCTGGGAATGAATGGTGTCAGCTGCTGACAGCCTCTCCAAACAGTTTCATTTCATGCCATAGCTATCCATCTGCAGCTGTATTCCACCAAGTTGCTCTTTGGGAGCTTGCTGACCTTATAAAGCATGATTTGGTTTTGTTTAAAGAAACAAAACTGACTGCCTGCAGGATACTTTGATCCTGAACGGTATTTTTAAGTAACGGGGCTGGGTGAGGCTATGAAATGATCTGCTGGTGAGTCACGACACCGCTTTCCGCAGCGATCTGCTTTGTCAAACAGCATACCTGATTTTCTTGCTCAGTGTCAAATATTTGCTGTCTGTCTGAGTATAAAGGATATTTCACGGCAAAACCAAACGTCTGTCTTTACAGTGGTGCATCCTTTCACTGCTGGCTATTCTCTCTCACACATGTGTACACACACTCAGTTGTGCAGAGGAGCCAGACATAAAGCCAAGGTAAAAAAGCAGTAATCAAAGTTGTACACAAAACAAAAGAGATGCCCCAAAAATGCCATTAGCTTCCAGGAAACAGCAAGCTTTCAGAGTCCAAATCACCCTTGGTGAGAGCAAGCCCAGCTCCATTAAATTCAACAGACGCTGTTACACTTCACTGAAGTAGGTCTTTTAGGGTTTATTTGAGGTTAACTGCCCAAATCCCTGGCTTACAGACCTCTTTATGTCCAAGATAACAAATGCAAAGGCAAATAGGAGCTAAGAAAGAAGCCCTGCTAGCGGCTGGTTCCCTGCCCTCTGGCTCCCTGTGTTTGCTGACAGCGCAACTATGCAAAGCATTTGGCTCAACACACATTGTGGCCGTCCTGCTTTTATTTCAGCAGTTCCCGACACAGCCCTCTTCTCCTCTGTTTGCTCTTTGGGGACTTTGCGTAACATCCAAGTAGGGATACCCGTATAAAGTAAACAAGGCCTATCTGCACTTTTCCTTGATTATTGACAACGAGAGTCAATTATAAACAGAGCCTGGTCACCCCAGGCACAAAAGCTGGGCTTTGTCCACACCTGGGGGATGCTGCAGCAAGAAAAGCCCAGCACTGGTCAAACTGGGACAAAATCCCCTGTATCCCATGGGCTGAGGGTGCTGTTTGCTGGTGCTCTGCCAAACTGAGACGCTGTCTGGGGCTGATGGAGGTGAGGAGGGAAGGACTATGACACCCACACCGAGTGCTCCCCTCTGTGCAGGGGTACCCTCGGGAGCAGCTGCTTAGCCACTGCCCTGCCTAGAAAGTGGGTGGACAAATGAACCAGGCCTTGAATAAGGAGCATCTGTTTGAGCATAGCTGTCTGAGTTTGGGTAACACAACCCTCGCCACTGTCTCATCTCTAAATGGGGTTGACAGTGCTGAGGAGCACTGTTACACCCAGCTCCCGAAGGCAGTGATGTGTCCTATGCCAAGGGCACAAAATGGTGCCTTTTCTGTCTCCACTGAACCAGCGCTATGCACAGAAGGAAAAAAACAAAAAAAGCCACCAAAACCAGACACCCAAGCTTTTTCATACTTATCTTCAGTAAGTATGATGCTCCTAACAGAAATAAGAGAACATTTAAAAATCCACATTTCTAAAAGTAAAGCTATGGAGTAACCTAAGCTATTAGCCCAGCAATGGGGAACAAAGCTTACTCTTCGTCTTGGTATTTTTTCTTCAAAGCACACCTTAGCCAAATCAGCCTTATGGTGCAAGAGGCAAGAGCTGTTGGTGTCAGAGAGCTGCCACACAGGATGCATGCTCCCAGAGCAAGGACAGCGGGACAACTGGCCATGCCTCTGCTGCACCATGGTGGAGTTTTCCACTAGTGCTCAGATCCTTGCAAACAAAATACAGGTGCAGATCAGCATCAGGTGAATGTCTCGGTGCCTGGTATCCCACAATATCTCTGTATCATGCTGTTTTCTCATGCATGAACAAGTTTGTCTTACAGAATCATAGAATCGTTAAGGTTGGAAAAGACCCTTAAGATCATCAAGGCCAACCGTTAACCTAGCACTGCCAAGTCCACCACTAAAACAAGTCCTCAAGCACCACGTCTACCTGTCTTTTAAATACCTCCAGGGATGGAGACTCAACCACTTCCCCAGGCAGCCTGTTCCAATGCCTGACTACCCTTTTAGTGAAAAAGTTTTTCTTAATATCCAACCTAAACCTCCCCTGGCGCAACTTGAGGCCGTTTCCTCTCGTCCTATCGCTTGTTACTTGGGAGAAGAGACCGACCCCCACCTCGCTACAACCTCCTTTCGGGTAGTTGTAGAGAGCGATAAGGTCTCCCCTCAGCCTCCTCTTCTCCAGGCTAAACAACCCCAGCTCCCTCAGCTGCTCCTCATAAGACTTGTGCTCCAGACCCTTCACCAGCATCGTTGCCCTTCTCTGGACACGCTCCAGCACCTCGATATCCTTCTTGTAGTGAGGGGCCCAAAACTGAACACAGTACTTGAGGTGCGGCCTCACCAGTGCCAAGGACAGGGGCACTATCACCTCCCTGGTCCTGCTGGACACACTATTCCTGATACAAGCCAGGATGCCATTGGCCTTCTTGGCCACCTGAGCACACTGCTGGCTCACATTCAGGCGGCTGTCTTCTACATGTAAGTCCAGCAACTAAGCTCATGTTCAAGAGTCTGTGTGATCCAGACTTTAGATCCATTACATCCATACAGTGAAACGTCAAAACAGTCTTTCTTTAATCCACAGCTATCTCACAGATCAATAACAGACAGATAAGGTTGCAGGGGGGAGGAAGAAAGAAAATGCCATTAAAAACTAGGAGCTGGACAAAATGGTGCTATGATTTTATTAGTCATGCTCCTGGGATCAGCAATAAAACAGAGCTGATCTCAAAAGAATATACATGGGTGCAAGCTGTTATGAAGCAGAAATCGTGTGTTAATAAGACAGTGATGTCAGCACACATGCAATCCTGATCAAGAGGCCAGTTTCTATTGCTATAGGATATGCTTCTTTTGGGATGGCATTCAGACAGCACCTCCCTTCTGGGACTTCTGCTCTCTGTATCAGCAACCAACACCCGCAGACCTAGCACTGGTCAAAATATTATGAATAACATGCAAGCGATTGCTTGCACGCTCTTTCTTGATACTTTCACTTTCCAAGAGGCAAATTTACATACCACTGTCCCCACGCTCACCTTGGGTAATTCCAGACCTTCACTTTTACCCAGCAGATTCACAAACGCAGGCTGCAATTTCACATCAAAGAGGAAGCCGGGAACACGGTGACCAGTCCCAGGCACTGAGCTCTCGGAGATGTGAATTAACTGGAGAAAGTCCAAAAAGGAACAGCAAGAAGGGCCAGAAGACACGATTTATGAGAAAAGAGTGAAAGAATGAGAGTTGCTTAGTCTAGAAGATGGATGATTACGACCTTCAAATACATGCAGGACAAAGAGGAAAAGATGAATCCTTTCTCAGCAGTCATGGTAGACAGTAGAAGTAGCAATGGGCTTAAATAGCATCAAGGATGGTTTTGGTTACACGTTAAGCAATACTTGCATGCTTTCCTATGATTGCTCTCCAAGCTTGCCTGTGGAGTCTTCCTCCCTGGATTTTTAAGAACAAGATGATTTTTTGTTGTTGTTGATTTGCACCTAGTAAGGGTGAGGGGTCTTAGACTCATTTTTATGATTTTTTTTTTTTTTTAATAGAACCAGTGCAACCCTCACTTACCAATCTGCTTGTTATTATGGAAAGAGTCCCCATGTGGAAAGGAGTTTTGGGATCAGAGCCCATTATTATCTTGGAGAAAAATATGGTCCTTGATGAGATAAGAAAAAGCCCCACACTGTGCCAGACATCTCGGGAAGATGCTTTGGTGCCTCTCCCAAAGATGCAGCACAAAGTCACAGCTGTGATAAGGGCTCAAGCACCATTTCTTGCACCACAGGAACATGAACGTCTCCCTGGGCTCCTGCAGAGCTTTAGGAAGGAGCTGAGCAATTGTCAGGGTAATGCTTGTACTTGGGTATTCCCAGTATTTCTCTACTTTGCCCGTGTTTTGGGGTCATCTGCCTTCATCATCCAGTTCCTCTCCTTGCCCTCAGAGCCTCTTGCAGCTATTTACACTTTCAAGAGAAGCATAACTACCAACAGTTGCTGACAGCATCTCAGTCTTTCCAGGATGAGGCAAGGAGCACAGTCTGATTTATTCACTGCAAATAAATGCTCCTTCTCTGTAATTCCCAGAACCATGCAGGCGTGCAGAGCCAGACTTGCTGGTCTTGCCCACTGTGCTTGGGGACACCTGAGAGGTGGGAGGTGTGGGAGAAATGCACGGCTCCTTACAATCTCTCGTGCCTGCAGCCTTGGGGAGCTGTGGCATTGTGGCAGTTAAAGACAACCACCTATTTCCCAGCTGCTGTTTCCTCTCCCACAGTCTCTGTGGCCACAATCCACAGGTTGGGACATACTCCACTGACTGTTTTATTCATAGAAGGGCCTCAGTGAAGGTGCCCCATCCCCACCTATCACACAGCTTGTAGAACGAAGCTTGTTAGCAATTGTAATTAGACTTGGCATTGGCACACGCTTGCAGCAAATTGTTCCAGTTGCTGCCTTGTGTCTTCGCTTTGCCGACATGTTTAAATCAGCCACCAATGTCTGATTAATGTCTTTGGTATCCAGCAATAACCAATAGGATCTGAGCTGCGCTACAGCTAATGTGAATTAGCAAAGCTTTGCTCTCACCCAAAATTGCCTTGGGTGATTACAGCCAGTCAAGTGCCCTACTGGATTTTATTTTTTTTAATTGCAACATTCAGTGAAAAGCTGTCACCAGCTTTCATAACAACTTATGATCATCACATCTACACCCCCATATGCCATACTAGCATTGCCTGGGAGTCAGAAGACCCTGCTACCTTTTCTTCCTCTCCTAGTAGGCAAGGCTTGGTAGTTTGGGGTAGGTTTTTCTTTTGGCAAATAGATTTTCCCCCCTCCCTGCCATACCAGAGACACCCTCGTTTCCTGCTCCTCCCATTTTAACCACTGCTCACAACAACTCAGGAGTACAAATCCTGTCCAAGTCTCCAGGGCCTGAGAAGAGGTATGTTATACCAGGCACTATATAAAAATAGCTACTCATGTGAAATGCTGACAAGAGAAAGCTTTCACAGGGTGAGCTCATGTGATCATATTTAAGAGTAAACCAGAGGAGTTCAACATCCATTATTCCCCAGTGGCACCCAAAGAGTTTGCTTGCCCCTGGCAGCACACCAACGGCTAAACCCCATTATCCTGACGGCATCTGATCCCCTAATTAGTGACATCTCGCTCACTCTCTGGCTCAGATACTGGCAACAGTCGGAAATGGACCAACTCAAAGCATCAACTCTACAAGTTACCTTGCAACCTCTGCAAGTTGCTTCAACCCAGCTACCAGTACTGGTAACCATAGTCCTTCTAACACTAGTTTTTTAAAAAAGTCCATAAACCTTCCTGAGAGTCGAGAGGAAAATCATCAACCTGCACCAGAGTCTCACCTTTTCTAACCAGGCTGTTGTCACTCGCTTGTGACAGTGTTTAAAGCCAGCAGGCCTAACCCAGGCTGCAGTCCCACCTCAGCCCGCCATGTTGGTTATCCATGGGCTGCAGCAGCCCTTGAAACCACAAACCAGCATTTTGCTGATTTGGGGCTGGTTTCTAGAGTCCTGGACATGGAGGCAAGGACATAGCGAGTGCTGCCCCTGCATGTCAGCAGGAGGAGATGGTGGAATGTGTTCTCTCAGGACTGCCGGCACAGCTGGGACAGAGGAGTTCCCAAGGGATGCTCTGGTCAAGGGAAGGCAGCTGGGGAGATGGTGGGAAGGGAAGGAGGCAGGGGAGAAAGGCAGAACAATAGTTATTTATTTTGTTTTTAAAACCCAAAATTTCTAGTTTGTTTATTCTGCGCTCTGGGGAGAGAGCATAGATTCCCAGAAAAAGTGTCTGGGAAAAAGAGGCTCCCATGTCCTTCAGCCCATCAAAGAATAGGACCGCAATGTTTATTTGAATTAAAAAAAAACACAACACACCACAAAAAACCCCAAAGCCAAGCAACATCCCCAAAACAGCCCCTGCCCCCAACCACACATGTGCATAGGCACACATGGATGCTGGTACGTGCTTGCTGAGATTGCCACCTTGGTCTTCTCTAAGCCTCCTTTTGTCCCAGAGCAGGTCTTCTCAAGAGGGTTTTATGCTCTGAACAGGCATCTCCATCCCCAAAACACTGGTCCCTTCATCTTATATTCACCACCATAAGATTTTGGAGGGAGGATGTATGAGAGAGCAGGAAAACAAATGAACGAGTATCTGAACTGAAAATCCTAGTGGTTCAGTTCACATAAATCCGCAATTTAGGAGTTAAAGAGGACATCTCTTCTCAGCCACTCAATCATTTCTGTTGCTTATATGAATTCTTTCAATTTTCAGGACAGCTCACTCTCACCCCAAGGCTGACAGCCTGTCTCAGGATATGATTACACACCTGAAGCACACACCAGGACTTGCTATTTTACTACCCACCCTTTTCCCAACTGCAAAGCGCTACAAGTAATCCTGAAGCAAACCTTGAGAAATGAAGCAAGTGGCTTACCAAGTAGTAATACTTGGGTTCTTTTGATCTCAGTTTGTCAGACAGTAGGGTTGTATTTTCAGGCTTTGAATCTACAATTGTGATAGCTAGGGTTTTATTGACTTTTTTCACCTCTTCAGTTTTTCTCAAGGTCTTCAAGCACAAAATAACAACAGTTGCAAGAGCTGGTGACACTGCCAGAGAGCAAATTTTGCATCCTGCTGGCCTCCGCTTTTAGAATTGCAAAGGGACATGCTTTCAAAGAAACAGAGCATCTTTCAGTCTGAATCCCGGCTCCTTTTGCAAGAAAACTCTTGCCTCTGTCTGCTGCAGGCTGTGAGATGAAGCTGCTCTGCAAGAGCAGACCTGGTGGGCTGCAGTAGACCTTGATAAAGCAGAGAAAGGGCTTTGCAGTCCCAAAAAGCACAGCTGTGTCAGAAAGAGAAGAGCACCAGATTCCCAGGATGGCAGAAGGGGGAAAAAAGGGGGAAGTCTATTAAAAAAAAATCATACAAATATTAGAATAAGATGTAAGAAAATGCACTGCACATGTTTGTACTTACTGCAAATAATTCAAAATGTAAGGCAGACATCAGTCTGGATGAACACCGAACGGCTGCACAGCACAATACCTCATGCCATTAGACCTATCAGAGAGTCCAGATACAGCAGAATTACATTTATTGCATTTCTCCTGGGTAGGTTTTAGCCAAAGCAACAGCTTAACTCTTTGGTGTCCTGTAGCAGGCACTATTAAATATTACACATCAGTCTGATGTGTGAGCTAAAAGATAAAGAGCCTGGTTTTGCTTAGACCTCAGACTGGAGAAGTCTGATCTGGCACTGCTCCAGTAGAAGAGAGCTCATGTTTAGCAGAAAAACACCCTTGAAAGCAGGTTTATTGCAAATGTTGGAGAAGGAACCTTGCCTGCAATTATTCATGAGCAGACATCTGGCATATCAAGCTCATGGAAACAAAAAGTGTATCCATAAGCTCACCTGGGGACAGCAGTTCACATGTTGAGCAGAGGCTGAAATGCCTAGCTGCTGCCCAGGAGAGGTGTGTTTCCACAGGGAATGATGGCAGGGAGCCAAGTCAGCCACAGCACATGGCCCAGCTCCTCACTGGGTTTGGGATAACCCAGGTCAACTAGCCAGGGTGAGATCAGAGTCTCCACAGCTTTGCACAGAGAATGGGAGAGACACTGTCCCAACTAGGGGAGAGATGCAGAAGAAAGCCTGGCACTGAAGAAACCTGGCATGGAAAGTATGTCAAGGAAAAAACTTGGTGGAAAACCACCTCGAATACATATACATGTCTTGGGGACTGCATAGGTTAACTCCTGAAGCAGCAACAGAGTCCAAGGAACATCTATTTGCCTGGCTGGGATCAGCTCAGGAGCCGTTTTCACTAAATTGCAATAATTAGAGACAGATGGCGAGGTGTGAGTTTCTCTCATCTGTCACAAGTACTGCAGACGTATTCCCCAGACATGTTTTGCAATATTCACTTGCTGCAATATTCCCTGGATGTGGTTTATCTCCACACTTCAGAGATACTTCTTGGACTCCCACTTCAGCTACATGGGAGGGAGATGACTGAGATTCACCCATCACTTTTTCCACTCCTCTGCAAAACATACTTTGAATTTAACATCCTTGGTGGACATTGGAGATCTTGGTGATGCTTTCCCAAGCACAGCCACTAACCAATCCTGTCCTAACTTTGCTCTTCTCACCGTTTCTCTGACATATTTGCAGGCTTCAGAGGTACTGAGTCTCCAGGGGTTTCTGTTGACATTAGAGCCCTGTTCCCAGTCCCTATTTGTGGTAGGCAAGACAGTATTTGGTCAAACTTTTATTTTCACCAGGGGCTGAAGGACAACAGGGAATTGCACACCAAGAGGTGCAAAAGGCTATTTTTATCCTGTCTGAGTTTACAGCCACATGTGTGGGTTTGTTGCATGAGCTGATTCTCAGCTGGTATGTTGTTGAGAAAAAGCAAGGAACAACTCATAATTCTGAATGGAAACACCCTGATTTAAAACGAGTTATCTGGCCTCTAAGATCTTCTGTAATAATAAAAGTATGCATTTCTTGCTAGTAAGCTGTGGAGAAAATAAACTGACAATGAACTCATTTCAGTGTTATTAATATCTAAACATATTTAACCTTACAAAAGGAAGCTGTTGAAAGAATTTCTGGTATATAAAATGCTGTGAAGTAGAAAAGGAACATACTAAAATTTGGTATCTGGTAGTCATCTCAGAATACATGAGAGAGTAAATCAGATCAAAGATGTAGACACAGCCTTTAGGCTCCAGAGGTTCCCAGGCTGGACTGGTGGATGTCAGGTGGGTAAGACCATGGACATTTCACTCTGTATTGTGCTGTTCTTGTATTCTTCCCCTCCACATCCAACACTGGTCACTTGTGGAGGAAGGATGCTGAGAAAAATGAACCTTTGCTCTGAGCCACTAGAGATATCCCTACATTTTGTAAACATTGATGATTAGGCTGGGCTTTTATTCCCTTCCCGTAAAATTCCATGCTTCCTTTCTAATAAAGAAGCCATTACAGAAATGGCTTTAGGAAATAAAGTGCAAGGAGCAGCCTTGTCTTGTTTTCAAACACGGAACAAAGTACAAGAAAATTCTCTTGCTTTGCAATTCTGTATATCTTTCAAAATGCTTCTCCCACTGCAAGCAGTCCTTGAGATTGACCATGAGTGCTTCTCAGTCCATAAAAGTGTTGCAGCAAGCAGGATTTACCCTATGAACTTCCCTTTCTTCCTACCTCCTCCCCCAACACACTGATGCCTACCTACATCCAGAAGATCTCTGTGGAAACAGAAGCTAGAGGCTTCTCCTTTGGGGAAAGTGGGGACTGTTTTCTTTTTTAATGCTGAACTTCTTACCCCTTCTCTATCAGAGGCATTTCACATCCTGCTGACTAGACCCTTCGTACACCAGTTCAAGCCAAAGAGACATCCCTGACCACATCAGAACAATGACAGCACAAATTCAAGATTGTGTACATATTTCCCCCCCCCCCCAAAGTTTCTATCCAGTGTGATTGATCAAATATTTGCTTTTCTCAAAACAGATAACATTTGTGAACTTACAAACTTCAGCCACAAACTCTTATCCCCCTGTGCTATTTATCTCAAGAGTACAAAGGCCAATTGATTTATTCCATGACAGCCAGACCCAGGCTCTCAGCTTTCACCCCTGCTGCAGTTCCTGGTTTTAGTCTTTGTTTTGGACTCATTTGATTTAAAGAACAAGGGAGAATAATAGGGAGAAGAAACACAGTCAGGAACAAAAATGATCCTAAAATAGAGTTAACCAGTCATCTGAGTACAAGGAAACCATTCAGTCCCACCACTGACTTCTCCACACTGAAGGATTAGTTGAGCCCGTGATCCTTTAAGAAAGTCACACTGATTTCTGGCACTCTGAATGGAGGCTGGCACTTGCAGGAAGCAGCTCCAGCCTTCTAAACTAGTTGGAGAAACTACACACCCAGCTTCCAGGGGCTGAAGTTACTCAAGTAGAGTCTTCAGTCAGGGAGTGAACACCATCCTGCCAGGCGCTCTACAGACCCCGAAATATCAAATATAGTTACAGTATCTCAGGATTAACTTCTGAACCCTGAAACATGAGATCAGACTTCCAATATGAGGTCAAATCTCCATCTTCAGTTGAGAATGAGAAGCAACACGCTAGCCTGCAAGCCCCAAAGCACAGAAGGGGATAGCTGGAAATACTGGCAATAATAAGAAAAGCACAGCTTGGCACGGGGACAAGCTATTACTGCTTCTTACCCTCCCTAACAATTTTCAGATGCAGGCCCACCAGGCCAGGGAGGCTGCTGGAAGAGCGATACCATGAGGATCCACAGCCTTAGGATGACCTTGAGAAATGGAATCGCTTCAGGAAACGGGGCTATGAGAAAAAGATCAGTTAAAAAAAATACAGTGGAAAAAATGCATTACTTGGCTTAGTTTTAGTTTTGAAAGTAGGGGAAAAGCCTTAAGTTTCTCACTCCTGCATTTTGTTTTTCTAAAGCCTTCAGTACAGAAGAAGGATCAGTTCTGCCTGTGACTTGTGGCTGTTGCCCAAATGCATGGAGAACTGCATCCACCATTAGTGGGGGTCTCCCTTATTACTCCGAAGGGCTTGAGAGCCAGTCCTTTAACTTTATATTATGTCTGGCTTTAAAGTGGCAGGGAACTACTCCACAGGTTTCCTTGCCACCCTTTTAACAACCCTTTTCACTCTTTAGCTAACTACTAGCAGGACAGATAGACACCTCAGTCATTCCCTTCAAAGAAGGCCTAATGGCAAGCTCTTCTTCCTTTTAAGCTATTTGGAATTGTCCTTTCTTGGGCACTGATACTGTGAATGGAAAGGGGAGAATAAGTATCAACCCCTTCCAGGCATGCCATGAGCAGGAGGAGTTAGAGCCAGAGCTGGATCCTCCTCAGGGGAAGACAAGGTAGGGAGCATGCAGAGGACTGATGTATAAAAGCAAGCAGGCTGGAGAAGTTGGTAGAAAGAGTCCGATAATAGAGAAGCAGCCTCCATACTCATAGACAGGCAGTGAAGCTCCTCTGGAGAAAGCAGACCTCTTGCCAGCAGCCTCTTATGATATTAAATTTGGCACCCTGAAGCTTTGGTTCAGCACACCCAGGAGCTTCCTTTCCTCCCCCACATATATCTCTGCCTTTCCATTGTGCTGTGGAAACAGACTCCTTTAAAACAGTGGTCTAATTCAGGTTTCTCTCATTTCAGAGAAAGCTGCTGTGGAAGAGAACATATAACTGTGGAGACGCTTTTTCCTTGCGAGCAATGCTGACAAGTCCTGTATCCACAGCGTGAATGTCTGAGATGTTTCTGAGCAGCTCTTCAGCCAATTTTCCCCCACTACATCGGTTTGTAGAATTAGTCATCATTGGAATAACGGTAAGAGTGGGCATTGTTGGAAGCCAGTTTCAGCCTTGAGAACCCTGAAACAGCTTGATCCAAAAGCTCACTAACACCTGCCTGGCACTGAAGGGGAGACACATGATTTCCTACTCAGTTGACTAAGTTTTTCCTTGTATTCTCTCATTTAATCGCAAATAACGTCATCTGCATAGCATAGATACAGGAGAAAAAACACAAAGCAAGACCTGCATGCTGGAAACAGAACATGAGAATCAGCCAAGAGCAATAATTTATGTTACAGCTCCTCACTTCAGACGTCTTACCCAATTGTTTGAAAAGCATGGCAGAAAAGGAAATCTTATATTGTTTCCCTCCTACAAAATCCCTGAGTTTTGCAAAGAGCACTGAGAAGCCTGAGTCTAGGTAAATGTGCCCCATAGAAAGTTACTAGTATCCTCAGATACTAGAGGAACCTACTATTTGGAGCTTGGTTTTCTGTCTTCCAAAAGACAGAAATAGAGCAAATATGGCCAGCCACTGCTATTCTGAGGGGTACCTGGGTGTGCTGGCAAGGCATGAGTTGCTACATCACTTCTTCCAGAAGCATAGATGTTCTTCCAGCTCCTCTCATCTAGACATGCCCTTCAACATATCACAAGATTGAGTGAATTCATGAGGCACCAGGAACATAATTCAGAGCCTGTCCTTCAGTATTTTTGTTTTTTTATTGTATATTCCCCCCCCCCCCCCCCCCATCTGATATGTTAGAGGATGCCGTAACATGTTATTTCTCCACAGACTGGAGGTGTTCTTCATTGTTGTCCTTTAGATATGCAGGACATTTATTTTCTTTAAAGAATCTGAAAGAAAAAGAGGGGGATAAGATACTCTCGAAACAGGCACAGCTCTGTTGAAATTGCCATGGTTAAAGCAACATACAGAAAGCTAGAGTCAGGAGAAGTCCCATTAATTTCAGTTTACATCAGTTCAGAACATGCCCCTCAAAGTTTTAGGGTCACTTAACCTAGCTATGTATTAGCTATGTATTATGAGATCCCATTCACTTTATCACCATGAAATAACATATCTGGAATTTGGATTGTTTGTACATGAACTCAATGGCAAAGATAAATCAAGTGGGAACTGCCCGCATCTCTTGCATATGGAAATCTGTGTTTAAAAACAAGAACACCCACACAGCTAATCGTCATGAGATGAGTTTCTTGTTGTTTTGTGGTTGTGCTCACAATAGAAACACTGTTCTGTGATACAGTATTTTTCAGCCTCAGGTCTTGTGATTTTCATGACACTTTTATTTGCATGTCCAGTCTCACTGAAGCCTGAAAAGTCAATATCAAATGGATATTAACAGCTTATTGATTCACATTAGAGTGCTTGATGGCACCCTCATCAGAACTGAGAATCAAAGACAGGGAAGTACCTAGGCTTAATCTAACCTCCCTCATCCAGAAAGGTTGCTTATCCCTGTTTTACCCCCTCATTTTAAGAGCTTGCTAGGAGCTGCCAAGCCCATTTCTTGTGTGCATTTTGTCAGATGCGCCTCACACCAAGTCCAAAGGCCCCACAAACATGGCAGCCAGTCATGCCCTGCTTCCCAGGTCAGTGACATTTATGGTTCCACTTGGATCAGGCTGGAACAACTGTCTTTGATTAGGGACCTGTCACCACATGCAGCAGCTGATTGTCACAGCCCCTCATTACCAGTAACATCTACTGGCATGGACCCTTACAGTCTCTGCAGGAGTACAGAAGTTTTTATCATTCCTCATATTCTATAGGGGAAGCAAAATTGAGCAGATTTACCCAGGAAATCTGTGATAAAGAAGAAAAAAAAAGTCAACATGATCTCCTCAGTTTCTGCTGTTCCTAAACCAAGAGTGAAGAAATGCTGCATGAGGCCAGGTTCCTAGAAAGGATTTCACATAAAAAGAAGTTTTTAAGAAGGATTTCATAAGCTATTTCTTCCTTTGCTCTTACATACTGCAGTAGCATATGAGGAAACATAAGGTCTCACCTATTAGTGGCTGTGAACTGAAATGCAAGTCTCTCATCTCCAGTGCCTCTTTGATTACTAGTGCCTACAGCAAAGGCAGCAGCAAACATGGACAGCGTCTCCTAAAGTTGTATATCTTGTGCTTAGCATGCATGCTTGGACCAGAGTCACTTAGAAATAGTCTCTCTAAGAAGACATTATTAGAAACAAATGTAGGATCAGCCCACCAGTTGCTCACGTGCTTTCAGCTCTGCTCAGCTAAGACCAGACCAAGCTCTGTGGAGCTCCAAGGAAGCAAGGCGTTGCTCTTGACAGTGGCCGGAGGCAATAACGTTTGACAACTGGGTTGCATATAGGCGGAGCAGCCACGTCTCCTTCCCAGCCACACGCTGGGCCAGTTCAGTAGAATGTGAGAATAAGGCCCATCCTCAATTATTCTTTGTCCAAACTCAAGCCCTGCCCGCCGCCACATTCCTCCACAGGAGGAAGAGGGCGGTAATATCAGCACTCATACTTGTCGACAGCCCTTCAGTCAGATTTCCCTGGAGAGCAGCGAAATACTGCTTTCAGGAAGCAAAGCGCATTTTTTCCCCACAGTGATGAACGGGAGACGTTCTTCCCAACCAACTGCGAGAACAACCCCCGCAATTCCCCGTAGCATGCACATGCCCCACACACAGCTCGAGAGGATCGCAGCAGGTTACAGCCGGCTGGATTAGTGCTGCCCACGAGGGACAGCAGCATTGGGTCAGCATGAAGCACTGAACATCACCTGGGACACCCTGTAAAACTCCTCACGTCCCACACAAGGTACAGGGAATCTTGCGTTAGATACAAGGACATGTTTTTCATGCCCTTTTGATTGGGGAATAGGGGATCTGCTCTCACCAGACCAAACTAAGCAGTAGCAAGCGTTGGCCCTAACCACCACCATTTCGCTTGAACTGAGGCATCACACAGACCGCTGTGGTGCCTGCAGCTGGGACCAAAAGACTCCTATCATCAGGGCTTCTGGCACAGCAGGGAATGCACATCATGCTACTGGGCTGGTTGCGTTGATATTCACTACTGGTTCATGGCCTCAGGCTGGTTTCTCCAGAGCAAAGAGAGGGTGTGAGGGGGAGGAGGAAGAAGCTGCAGCTGAGAAAGGGTGTTGGTATCTGCTGTGTAGCTCTCAGGACTTCTCCTGCATTCAAGGCCTCATAATCAGGGATAGAGTCCATGTTGACTCCTGACAACACGCACACCTCTTACAGAGGACAGATAGGTCACAACCTCTGCTCTAGTGGCTCAATACATCTTCCAAGAGACCTGTGAGACAGCAGCAGAAAAAACACCCCAAATACACAGCTCTTCAATTCCCTCAAATAGTCCTCCATCCCACACACAGAGGAGAGTCAGTGGCCTTTGGACCTCTGGGGCTGCAGAAGCTCTCCATAATGCTTTCAATGCCTTGACCCTTTTGGCTAGCGTGATCCCACACTCAGGTAGCGAAGCCAGCATTAATGTTTCACAGGGTGAGTTTAAAGCCAGGAGGAAGACACAGAGATGCCGGCATGGCTTGCTAAGCCCATGGGGAGCTCTGAGTCAAACAAACTAGAATGCACTAAACAGAGCAGAGGAGTCTTCTTGTTTTGCAAATCGTGACAGTTGCCAGCTCTCTCTTACCTGCTAAACACATCTCAAGCATGTGGAAAAGCATTTGGGAATGAGATGATGACATCAGCTGATGCTGGTGTAATCTTCTTGTTTAAAGGGCCAAGCTGCAATCAGCTCTCTTGGGAGCAGAGCGTGTTTGGGGCCACGAGCAGGAAGGAGGACTCATGCCTGCAGGGAAGCTGACCCTGCGCAGGATGGGCTGATAGCTGCCTATCAGCAAGATTTCCATTGCTAGTAGTTGGCAGAGCCTCAAATCTACTTGGACTGCTGCCCCGCTCCCTCCTCACTAACCCGGACTTCCCCTGGTCCCAGCCACCTCTCAGTGCTCCCCCATTGCAGCCCTACCAGGCACTGTCCCAGGCGCAGCCCCCTTGCCGATCCATCCAAACATCTCTGAAGGGCTGTATGCCCTGGTGCAATGGCTGGATCTTTCAGTGGGAAGTATGGGGGAGGGAGGGAGGGAGGGAGGACCTCACTCCTTGAGCTCCCTGCAGCCCCACCAAGGACCACACAAATCATACATGGTGACAACCAGCCATGTCTCACTTCTTCAGCCTGTCAATTCTTGGAGCATATATAAAAAAAAAACTACCCCAAAAACCCTACAACAAAAAAGACTCAGTAGACATATGTCTCGGCTGGCTGCCAGTGTGGGGCATGCACCACATTTAGCAAAGCATCAAAAGATCTGTGGCTACAAAGGGCCAGGGGAGACAGGCTAGAAGCAAGAAGGAAGGAGGGGTTTTTCCTGTTCGCACTGGATGGATTTGTCTGACATGCAGTACATCTGGGCATAACAAATCCTTTGGAGACTGGCAGCAAGGGAGAAGGGAGCTCTGGTTTAGCCCGTCACCTACAGCACAAGAGTCAGCTCACACTTGGTCATGCAGAGAGGTAAAACAAACCAAAACACACCCCCACAAACACACATCACAAAACAAAACAACCCACCTCATTTTTCAGTATAACAAAAAACAAATAAGGGGCCATGAAAGTCTAGGACAGACAAGAAGAGCCAGGCAGGGACGTTTGGAACAGGACTCTGGAAGAAGCTATGGTTGGGAGTCAGGATCCCACCCTTCCTCACCATCGAGCTTTCTCCCCTTCGTTGCCTTCAAGCTACCACCCCTCCACACCACCAGCAGCAGTCCCCCTACCCCCTGATCCCTATTCAGCTAACCACACTAGTACGGCTGCATGTGGACCAGATGTGCCCCTGGACCCAAAGCTCGTCATGGCCACAGGAACACTGCATGATGCTACAGGAAGAGCAAAGCACACACGTGTTGCTAAAACACACAAGCGATGAGCAACTCTGGTGTCCACAAGTGGGATTTTGACAAGTTTCTATGGCCTGCTGAATCTTAAAGTACCACAGCTTAAACCACAGAATTAAGTAGGTCTGAAAAATACAGGCTAAAGCCAGGAAAGCACCCCAAATGCTTCCACTTCAGGGACAGTGGGAGAAAGAAAAAGGAGTGGTTAATCCAAAGAAAGGAAACAAAAAAATGTTTAATATATATTTCTCAGCCTGGACTTATCTAAGGGAAATGGTTCTTCTTGTGTTATAGGAACAAGTTGACAAGGGTTGAAACAACCAACCAACACAAACATAAAACCAACACATTACCCATTAATTAAGCTGCCCATTAATGGCCCAGACTGGCCAAGAGTTTCACAAGAATGACAAGCATTTGTCCCCAAAATACACAGAGCAATTTGGAATCACTGAGGCACTTCAATAAAAGAAACCAACAGATTATTTTTTCCCCTTTGAATTTGTCAGATTTCTATTCAGTTAGAGGGGAAAAAGAAATGCATTTTTAACATGCTGTGATAAAGTCATAATGAGTGAGCTACTAAGAGATGCTGTGAAGCATGGAATAGGTTTTTAGATTCACTCTGCTTCAGCACTGGTCTTCACCATTAGAAGTTTGGTGAATGAATCTGGCAGGGGGATACATTCCTGGAAGTTACTATGCCTGTTATCTGTGCAGCATATCTCATTCATTGCTACTACCACGTTACTGAAACTTAGTTCAAGGGACGAACCATGGCACCTGATTCAGGACACGTGTCAACAGGACACAGGTCATTGAGGGAAGAGGCAGGAGCCAAGCACAAGGAGCCCAAGCTAAGCACTAAATTGCCTTCCCAGAATGGGGACAGGCACTCCCAGGCTGACTTGGCTTTTGTCTCTTCCCTGCTTGCCTACCAGGAACACATCCTTCAAAGAAGCAGCTCTATTTTATTTGAGGACCTATGAAGTGTCCTCTTTTAGCAGCTTGAAACACACACATAAACTTTTCACAATAAACTGTCCACAGCCCCATCAGCAAGATCTTCTCTGTAATTAATTGGACAAATCATTTGTTTATCCACCAAATACGACAAAGCAGTTGTCAAAAGTTTCAGGCCATAAACTCAGCATTGAAATTCCTGTCCTAAGATCACAGCGTGGCTCATGGTGAGCAGGGCAGGCGGAGATCCAACCTTCAAGAGAAAACAAGGCACCCTTTTGTGAACCCAGCCCTCGGGGCTTCTCTTTGTCATACAAGAGTAATTATTTTGCATATCTCATCCCTGGGTAAGCTTGGTGGTTGCATTTCATTACATCCCAGGCACAGGTGTTGTACCAGGCTTTAGGGAGAGCTGATCTTGACAGGGGCAAGGAGAACTGGGTATTGAGAGACTATTAATACGAATGTACTACTAGAAAGAACATAGTAGATAAAACAAATATGGCCCCGTTAATTATGCACAGGCAGTAATTAATTCATGTTATTAAGTAATTAATGACTCACTTCAAGGACAAGGGAAAATGGTCTGTTTATAGCTTAAAATGATGTTATTGCTGCTTAGAAAACAAAAACAAAACGTCAACTGAAGATCAAACAGCTCTGTCAAGGCCTGAATTTGTTTCCAGGAAATCCTGTGTTCTTCTCACCAAGGAGTGGTGATTCATAGTTGTGTCTCGCTAAACAGACTGAAGCTGGGTGCTCTCATTTGCTCCACGTTGACAAGTTTTTGGATTTTTTTGTCCAAATTTGCAGATTCCCAGAGCCAAAATAAGCTGCAGAGTGTCAGACAATAATAAAAAATTTAGAACTACTATAGGGTTAGTATTCTTTTAGCACTTTGGAGACCTGGTAGAGCGCCAAGACACCCTTTTCTTTCCTCTTTGCCAAGTATTGCATGAAACAGAACAAAACAATATGGTGCCTGCCCTCAAACGCCTGCACCTCAGCACAAGGGGACAAACACAGGCAGATGGCAAATGCTCCAGGTCACGCAAAAATAGTGACTTTCCTGGGAGGCTGTGATATAGCAGTGCATCACACAGCCTTGGTGTACCCAAGGTTTGGAGAAATGGATGGTGATCTTGCAGTCCTATTGCTCTTCCATCTCCAGCAAAGACCGGCCTAAAAAGGTACAATCTCATGTCCCTTTCCAAAGGGAGGAAAGTGATTTAGAGATGTTTCTGTTCTCTCTCAGTCCATTTCAGTGTCACATAAAGCTGGCTCCCTTAAGATGGTTATAAGAAGCCACCTGTTTTGTACAGAGAGAGCCCAAGCTCATGTGTCTGCTCCTTGGCTGAAAAAGCAGTGATGTTTTAAACGAAACAAGCGTGTCATTTCCCACACAAGATGGATGCTGAAGGAGGTTGGTTGTTGCTGCTCTACAAATGAGAGATCTGGGGCCAGCTATCCAAACCTGTATAAACTGGAACAATTCTACTGATTAGTTCACGGATGATCAGGTTGTAAACTGCAGTTCTGGCTCACTTGGGTTTTTTTCCAAATTCTTCACGAGAAGCCTTTCTGAGACAAGGCAGAAGATACAGCTTCAGTTGATTGCTTCTTGCTGATTCCCCTTCTCTCTATTAGGATGTGAATTTCATCACCATGCTAAGCAGAAGGGGAAAAAAGCCAAGCAGGCCTGTAGCATCACAGATCAAAACTACCACAGAAAAAAAATTCAAAAACCTCCCAACCCCCCAAACTCACCCCACCCTCATTACTTCAGTTGCACTAAGAGACGAATTGGTCTATACTGAGCATCCTACAAGAAATACAGCCACTCCCTAGATATCCTATAATTTCCAGGTCCTTATGAAAGGACCATTTCAGGAAACAAACAGGGGCAAATTACAGCACCAAAGAGCACGCGTGCAAGAGGCTTGTCAGTAGATATGCTAGCACTTGACTCCCCAAAATGCTATGGAAAGCATCACTTTCCTCTTTTCAGCTGAATTCATGGACTCATCACACTTCTAACAGAAGAAACCCACAGTAGTCAAGTGAGCAAGAAGTTTGAGCTGAATATACTATTTACTGGATTAATACAGTCTCTAGCCATTATTAGAAGAAAATATGTGAAGGATTTTTATTGGCAACACCAGGCTTTAAAGACATTGATTATTCTGCCTAATCACACAACTGAGTATATCTAATTTGCTTTTGCATTTGTCACACCTTTCTCTGAAACACTGAGGACAAACTTTTCTTCTGTTAAAAGAAAAGAAAAAACCCTCAGAATCTCAATTACTTACATGACTCTGAGCTAGCAAAGAGAAGGGGAAACTTAAAAGTATGGCTAGGTACACAATGGATACAGGAAAAGTTAGTAACAGTATGAGAATGGCCAACACTTATTCACATTTGACCTGCTATTCCTGGGAAAAACATAGGATTATATTCTCCTCCTCCAAATCCCAATACACATTGTGCTTTCAACTCAGCTCTCTGAACTAGTCACTACAGTTGCAAAAGCCAAAATTACCCAGATGGTCTGTCATTCTGATTATGAAAATAATAATTGCTGTTATTATAACAATAATCACAATGACAACAACAATGAACTAAAAAAGGGTTTTTAAGAGGTGGGGGGGGTCAACTTGAAACTGTCATAAGTATTGGATGCTAAGCAGCAACTAGGTGATGAGCAAGAAGAATCTCAAAAAGGGCAAAGTAATTATGGTAAAATTATAATTTTAAGTTAAGTATTACTGTGGCTTTCTCAGTTGGTATTTTTTTTTTTTAGATTTTTTTTTAAATAGTCCCTCAAACATTAATGTTACATGTTTAAGAGTCCCTCACCACCACCTATCCACCCTGCTGCTTCTCAGCAGAGATGCTTGAGGCCACCAAGTCAGACCACGAATTCCTGACTGCTGAGGGGCTTGCTATTTTGGAAACAGCAGTCAATAACTAGAATAGACATTGAAAACCAGGCTGAAAAGAGATGATGGATATGAAGACTCTGCAAACACAAGTTGGTTCTGAAACTCTTTTCTGCCCTGAGCAAACCATGTTCCAAGGATGCTCAAAGCACTTTCCACATTAGGTCACACTGAGAAGAACACAGGGGCAGGAATCTTTCAAAGGGAAAAATATCAGAGGTCTCGATTTGGCAACTCTTAGAACAGGTTAGCCTTCATCTTACAAACACATCCCAAGCAAAAACATCAGTTCAATAGGAAAAAACACTCCAAAATAGTATTGTTTAGAAAAAACAGCAACTGAATGTTTTAAATTGTATTGTTTTCCAGAACGCTTTGAAATTAAAGTAGTTTTGAAACGTTCACAATTCTCACCCTAACTCTTTTCAAGTTGCTTTACAGGAGTAATTTTGGAAAAAACATTCAGGTCTGCCTTGCATATGGCTAGATGTGTGCAAGACAACAGTACACAGGCAGCTATAGATATTGTAGCATTTTTTCCAGCTACACTGGCATGCTTTTCTGTAATCTTCCATCTGTTCCCAATAGGATTAGAGGAGACAAAACACTGCCTTCAACAAGGTATACTCTTCTGGATGTAGTTTGAGTTTAAAAAAAAAGAGAGAGAAAAAGAAAAAAAAAATTTGGAAAACTGCTGTCAAGGAAAAAAATGCCAGGGGTGGAGGGTGGAAAGGAAGAGGATTGCCAAGAAGGCTACAGTTTCCAGAGAGTACAGCATGAGTCAGCAGAGTGATTTTTTTTTTTTTTTTTTTTTTTTTAGTATAACAGAACAGAGTGATGCCCTGAAGACCACAACAGATGAAACCTCTTTGCTCCAAGCCTGTGTGTGTTTTATCAATCAGGCAGCAAGATCTCATTACTTCCTGACAGAGAAACTCCCTGCAAAAACAGCTTGTTTATTTTTTTAAAGAGAGCTTGGGCAATCTACATGCCCTTGAAGGGCTTGCCAGTATGAGCAACTTCTTCCATCTCCTTATATCTGATTTGTCACCACAATATACGTGAACTTGCTTTTCTCTCTCACTGAACTTACAAACTTTCCCTTTCAGAAAATATTCCCATCTCCTGCTGGCTGGCTATCGTTAACATCTACCACAGCAGTCAGCCCCTTTTGCTAGCGCTTACTCCACTTCATCGGCACAAACACGCCACCTTTGTGCCTACATTTGACCAGCGCTGCACTTCTGCATGGAGGACATGTGAAAGCTGCACCATACAAAGTCACTTACCGATTCCATCTTACCGTAGAGACTAAAAGAGACACAAACAGACAAAACCCCAGAAGCAGTCATACACGTCTGCACACCTCAGTCTCACCACTCAAGCCTTCTCTGGGGTCAGGTCCAGGTGCTCCAAGACCCTCTAGTCCCCCAAACACCTTGGAGCTCTCATGCAACCTACAAAAATTGCTATTTTTGGTCCCGGTAACATTATAGATTCCATTCCTCTGTCACATAATATCCTGAGCAGCCTCATTATACCACCCAAGTGCCCAATTAGGACATTTGCCACTTGGTTACCAACAACTCGCTGTCAGACTAAAGACTCTGGCTGGCAAACCCCTGCAAGAAGGATGGCAGGAAAAAAAGGTGCAGTACCTGCATATCAGCTGCAAGGAAAACCAACATTATAAAAAGACAAATACCTGTTATAAATTGCAGCTCCTGGAGTGTCCCCGTGATACCTGTGCTATGGCTAATGGCTGTGTTACTGGGGACAGTTATTTCCTCCCTCTGCTCCTGGGAACAGGCTGGATCCAAGGCTCAGGGTGCAGATGATGAATGTAAGAAGAGCTGCCTAATTGGGTGGTGGAGCAGAGATGTCAGGGAGAGCTGGACCTAGCGCACCTGAATTAACTACTCATTTAGCAGCCAGGACAGGTGTCCTCAGCCAGATTCCTGCTCTTCACAGCTTTGGCCCAAAGTGCAAAAGCACGTTTCCCAAGCTACCTCAGAAAGTCTCAGGAGTGTTGCCTGTTACATCTGTCTCTCCAGGACTGTCCCAGCCCCCTACTTGCCTTCAGGACTGGACCAGGGCAATCACAAACACATTGCCCACAGAGACAGACACTTTTTGGCAGTCTGACTCAGAGCTTGGGTCAGGGTGACCCTGAACTTTCAACATGCTTGTCCTTCACATCATGAGAAGGGGTAATTAGAGCTCTTCAAATGCAGCCAGACTTTCATCAAAATGACACCAAACTGTGACACTCTAGAAAATGCAAAAGTGGCCGTGTCTAGATGGTAATTTCCCTAGACCACCAACAGAAGCTGCCAGCACTACCCATGCTGGGAGCACTTCTGAGTTGGTTTTTCCTAGGTGTCAGGAACAAGCTTGTCATTTCTTGACATTGCAGGTCCCAGCTGCACGGGCCAAGGAAAAGCGTTATCACACTTGAGACTTGGTAACACAGGCAGGCTTTAGGAGAAGTGGCTTGCTTCCCTGCCCCTTCTGTGTGAGCACATGGCTTTCTCGGGAGAGCTGGGCTTTTATTCTGAAGCGAGAGTTGTAACAGCTCATCCAGCCTGGGCTGTGCCTTGCATCTCACGAAGCATTCCTCCCCACGTCTGCAAAACATCAGACGCTTTCTGTTCAAGCACATGTGGGCTCTTGCCCAGCTCATCCTCTCCTCTCCCTTGTTTCTGAGTAGGGCCAGATACTTTTCTGCTCTATTTCCCCTGACTGAAATGAGTTTTGACCTCAGTGCTTTCAGACCTGGGGGCCTGAATGTGTGACCTCACCAGCCATTTGTATGAAAGCAGGCTGTGATATCACAGACAGAGGAGCGAGGAGATCCAGCATTGACCCAAAACCTATAGGGGTCAGTGGGAAGGCACTCAGGGATATCATCAGGCTTTGCATATGGCCGTGGATGCCAAGTTCAGGGGCTAAAGCATTGAGCTCAAAAGAAGGCAGTGGAGGGGTTCTGCTCTTGGCACTTGGCTGCCAGGTCCCTCTGTATTTCACCATACTGCTTCCATAAAACATCTCCATCATGATACAAGCCCCCATAAAATATCTCTGGCGTGATACAGGCCCCCTTGAAACCTTTGGATGGTGAGAGTTAAGAGTCATTAAAAAAACAGCCCACTGTTCAGATATCAGAAAGCTGAAATGGAGCCTTCTCAAATGAGCTGTGCCACCGAAATTAGTTACCAAGTAGTTCTGAATTATGAATGCATCAGGGAAAGTCAAGGTCAATTTGCAAACAGACCGAATGGGAGGAAATCCGATGCATAAATAATCTGTCATAAACTGTTCACCCGTTGCTCTTCCTATGACATCCTCAATAAGCTAATAAGCAGTACTGTTGCTCAATGAAAGATTGACAGTATATTTGCCTTCTGTGGTATGATGTGATTGCTCCTAATTGATTTTGGCCACTGACTCGTAGTGCGTGGTGGATATCTGGGAAGAGCAATAACTTTAACATGCAATCATCCTGGTCAGTGACCAAGACAAGCTATTCTCCAGCAATCACTGGATACCTTCCTGCGTGCAGCTTCAGTGCTCCAGCTTAGCTCATAATTTGGGTGTCTTTCCTTTGCAGCCCTGAAGCACCTGCTTCCTGGAAACTAGGCCCCTCGCTGCTGGCCATTTAACCTTGTATTTCAGGACGTTGGTCATTTATGGTGAAAGTTTGTATGTTTTTCTTTGGAAAAACTAAACTCCTCTGTTAAAAGGACTAGAAAACCTCTGTAAAATAGTAACTATGTGACAGGCTTTGGAGGTTTGTAGGGACACAGCTGAGCTGCTGTGAATATTGCTGTAGGTGACATAGTACAAAAATAGCTCGAATCCTAGCAGAAAGATAGTCCTCTCCTCTGTACTGTGTTTCATTAGTATTTCCACCCCCATTACAGCCCCAAGCCTCTCCCTCATCATCAAATACTCTTTTATCTAGCCAGACCTCCTTTCAAGATCTACTGCTTGCCTTGTTGGACTTTCAAAGCGAGATTGGTCACAAGAGATATTTCATTTATTGCTCTAAAAACAACGACCCTTAGTTCATGGCATAGGTTCACCTGCCACCAGATTTTAGGACTTCCCAGGAAAAGTTTCTCACCAGGATCTTGGATCAGAGTTTAAACTGTTGCAGTGAAGAATAAGAGTAGATAACCTTACCTAGCTTGAATGGATTTTTGTTTTGTAAATCAAACATAAGTACTGACTGGGAACAATTTTCAATAAACCCAAAACTTCTTTACCAGAATGGGAGCTTCCAGCCAAGAGGTGGACTGATTTATAAACCAGTGCAGGTTCATACACCTGCTCCTGGGAAGTTTCTTCCATCCTGTAGCTGTGCATAAAAAGGCATCAGTGCCCTTAGCTTCTCACCACCTTCCTTTTAGCAGAGGTTGCTTGCTGATTCCCAGAAGCATTTCAGCGCAAGCATGGCCCTTTAGCTTAGGCACTTTAAAGAGACTTCACTAACAAATATGGCTTTGACTGAGAAGGACTAAGGGCAATCTGTGCTGGAAAAGGGGAGGATTATCTTTAGGAGGTGGTCATGGCAAGTTGCTGGAGCAGACTAGAATTGTAAGGTCTTCAGCTAGAAAAAAGTATATGAATAGACCCTAATGGCAGCTAAAGATATGGCACAGGGTAGGAAGTATCATAGGAACAGCTCTTTTTGAGGTCAAATCAAATGCCCATCAAACCTAGTATGCTGACCATAGCTAGGGAGTGAGGGCAGGAAGAGGGGAGCCTGCAGGGATCCTTCCCTTTCCATGCCCTCCTCCTTGCAGCCACCAGCAGGTCAGGGACTGCCAGCAGCGTGGATGGACTCCCTCCTTCCTGAACCTGACCTGCACTGTGCTGAATCCTCTTGCATTTTCTGTCCCTGGCGAGGAGTTTCTATGTTGTATTCTCCATGCCATGTGTGATTGAAAGCCCTCTCTCGTATCTCTTCAAGGCACTCATTCCTTTACTTGTTTTCTTCCTCCATGTCTTTCCACTATATCCTTCACGAGACAAGATGAATAGGACTGCACCCAGAATCCCTACACCAGGGATTTATATAATCATAGAGTGTTTTCTGTGCTGTTTACTATTTGTCTGTGATAAGTCCTACCTTTTGGTCTCTAGTGAACACTAAGATGACGTTTGTACAGGCCAATCTATAGTAAACTTTCTGGAGTAGTGATAACTGGGTGCGCTTGTGGTTGGGGTTCCTTTCTCCCATGTGCTTTACCTTTCATTTGACAAAATCAAATCTCATTGCCATTTTACTGAATACCCCCTCAGTACTGGGAGATCCTTCTGCATCTCTTTGCAGTCAGCTTTAGTTGTAAATAGTTATGTATTATTAGCAAACACTTTCCCTGCCACACTCCTGAGTGTCTGTAAAACACTTCACTGTAAAATCTGAAGATTTTGTTCTGTCCTTTGTTTGCTATTATTACAAGTTTGTAATTCCTGAAAAGTCTTTCCTTCCTGGTGAGGGGTCTTGTTAAAAGCCTTCTGACTCTGTCAGCCAGCTCAGCCTTAGCTAAGGGTTGTTTGACACTTCAAATAGTTGTAATAGATTTGTGAAGTGTGATTTCTCCCTACAAATGCCACATTAACTTCTCTCTAGTCTATCAGTTTTATCCAAGCGCCTACTAATTCTAAAATTTCTGCCAGTTTGTCTGACATAAAAGTCAGGCTTCCTGGTACACGGGTCCCAGGAGATGTTTTAAGAACTGGTGACATATTTACCATGCTCCAAACTTCAGGCGCAGAGAGTGATTTAAGCAAGAGGCTTCACACTACAGAAAGTGGTGCTGCAGTTTCCTATAGAGGCAACACCAGAGCTTCTGGGGGAACAGTATCTCATTCTAGCAATTTATTGCTGTGTTTTCTCTCAGCTTGGTCTGATCAAGTTATCATGGGTTAATGAGCCATCACCCACCAGGCAAGCTGACTGCATTCATGTCCCATTACAAAGACAGGGGATTTTAAGCTATTGCATTTTACTTCACAACAGAATTAGATGAAGAAGATGCATTTATTCGAGCTTTTCTGACAGGCGGTAACTAATTAGGTAGGACAATTCCACTGCTTGCAATTGTAAATCACTGCCCTTGGCACACACGATGTTGATATTCAAACTAGTTGGAAACTGCCCCAAAATATCCACCAGTTCTATCACTCACCAAAAGGCCTTTCAGCTTAAGGACAGGATGGGCGTAGGGTGCAGGTGTTTTCTGAGGGCAGGGGAGCTCTGCGCAAATCCTTGTCTTTGCTGTAGAGCCTAGATTTCAGGCTTACAACCCCAGACACTCCAAGAAAATTGTGCCGTGGTAGGATAAGCTGAGACTGAGGCTGCAAGGGGTGAGAGGTTAAACAACTCTTGAGCTGCACACTAGCTGAAAATACATGAAGAGAACTTTTGCCAGGTTAACTTCTAGAAAAATCAGCCTCAGCCCAAAAGGCAGATAATAAATTGGTGTACAAGCTAAACAAAGTGCTGACGCAGCCTTTGCTGGAGCAGCACTCCCAGCATCACTGTAATACGGGGCCAGGATGAAATTCCACTGTGATTGACACTCTGCCATCACATCATTTGTTACTGATCCCATTTTTCCTCCCTTCCTCTGCTTTTCACTTCAAGGGACAGGACCTGCAGCAGCATAGCCTGCAGAGCCCTCCTTCGATCTGTTTTCCATTTGAGCATCCTCCTCTGAGGATTGACTCATGCTTCTTGACATAAAGCACTGCCTCTTTGGGCTCTTATAAGGAAATAGCATTAGAGAATTGTCTGATTCAGACTTTTTGGCAGACCTCATATACTATGCATTGTAGTGTACATTTCTAGCCAATGTCTTTGCCCTTTTGTGGTCATTTCGGAACAAACCGAGCTGTCTCCCTCAACATTTTGGGTACTTTTGCAAACTTGCAATGCCTTAGACCAAACAGAGGTTTGGAGTAAATCAAACCTTAGTGGAATTATTTTAACATATGAACAATAAACGCTTCTATTTCTGCTTTGCTACTAATTCACATCACAGTTACTCCGGGATTTTGCTACAGGGAAATACATTTCAGCATCAGATATGACAAATGAGATGCACAACTATTATCATGGATATTGCCTGTGTTTTTGGGAGCCCTGTATCTGTCCCACGCTCAGGTCTTTAAAACTTGAGCTGTAAAAAAATGTCTGTAGTGAAACATGAAACCAAATGAGACTGACCTGGACTGGGATTTGGTTATACATGGGAAAGTCAGGCTAAGTTCACCTAGAGAGTTGTGAAGGTTCATGAACCTTGTGAGTGAGGAAAGGTCCAGTTCTGAACAAGCCTAGCCAAACTTTTTCCAGCAATTTTAAACAACACTGTATTTGGGAACAGAGAGACCCTGTAAAATAAATAGTTTTGATAGGAAATCCATTGGAGAGAGACCTGGTGGCTTCAACAATGTTTAGCATTAATGTGTTGAATGAATTGAAAGTTCAAGCTCACGTAGAGGCGAGAAGTGTTAAACGAGTAGGACTGAACCACAAACCCCTTGTTCCTGGGGCTCCAATTCTAAATGTGTCATTTGCAGCTCTAGAGTTAAGAAGAGCTGTATTTTGCTTTATTGGATATCTGCACTATGTCTGAAATATTTATGTCTCTAGCTGGCTGAGACCTTCACATATTGAAAGCATCTCCCCATTTTCTCCTGAAAAGCCTCTCAGGAAAAATTTTTTACTGTAAACTACCAATCTGCCATTTATGCACCTCCTTTTGGCCATGCTCAGCAAAATACTTCACAAACATGGATGCAAGCTAACTGAAATTTCAGTAAGCACTATTGTTAACAGAGAAGGTATTCTTCTGAAAATCACAAATATTTCTGTGGAACAGATCCTTAGAGACAGGTCCTCCAATTATTAATATTATGACAACCTAAAATAAAATCTGGGAATCCACCAACGTAACAGAGTTTCCCTGAGGCAAAGAAGTATGCCAGCAACTTGACAGAAGCTGGGGATTTTGCTTTGGGTCACGACTCCAGCTTTTTTTTCCAGATTTGGCCAGAGGAAATGGAAAAAGATTTACAGTACAGCTAAAGACCAGCCACCAAATCTGTTGACTTATAGTCTGGTATCTAATCTTTAAATTAGAAAGGAACCGAAGCCATGGCTTCAGACTTTCATTACCACTAGCAGGTTCCTAGAGCTGGGAGAAAAAATATGATAATGCTTTTAAATGCCAGATTGCTAATCCAGTCTTATTAACATGCTGCCATGTGGCGGACAAGCTGGTCTCAAAATGACTCTTTTGTCCCTTACTCTGGTCTGGGCAGCAGTGGTAATGCACAAAAACATTTCTATTTTGCCCTGAGCTCCAAACAGGAGGCACGGTGGTGGTCTTGGCCTCATGACCATGCCGTACTGTCAGCAGAAGAGGAAAGTGAGTGTCAGGGAATCGAGCTATTTTGGTGATGAACCTACCCTTGATACATCTGGCTCATGCCCCACCTGACACGCTCACTCCAGAAGTGAGCAGAGACCGGCAGGGCAGAGCAGTCAGCTTGTCTGACAGCTTAAAAAAAGAAAGGAGGAAAACTTCACAGCCAGATTTTTTTTTTTCTCAACAGTAAACGTAGAAATTAGCCTTGCTTTCCCCTAAGAAAACTTCCCAACCATACTGTGATGGGTAAAGGATCAAGAATGAAGAGACAGAACGGTGGTGCGAGTGCCATAAACATCACTGCCATGTGTGCTCCATTGCCAGAGCACACATAATAAAGCTTAATTTCCTGGTGCCGTGCCCTGACTGTAATACACTGCCCAGATCTTCCTCCTGCTCTCAGCTGAGAGCCAAGTCATTCTATAGGATTATTTTGTTAAGACCAAAGCTATTTGATCTGAAGAGATTTAGCACCAGATTATGGCCACAGCTTTTTCTGGATCGGCGGCTGCAGAGGAAGAGGGCAGGAGTTGTCCGGTGATTTGAGTCAGAGCCTGGAGCTTTGGAGACCCAGGTTCAGTCCTTACAGCAAGTTCCCCATATGTCCAGAGATAAGATACCTTCTACTGCTGTTTTCACACTGAAATATAGGGTTTGAGGAAGGTGATTATGATAAAGACAGTGAGATGCTCACCTATTATGACAGGGATGGACAAAAACTTTGATGCCAACATACCCAAACCTTCTGGAAGCCAGAAGCCACATGCCTTTACAACACTCTTGAACTCATCTCATGGCCCAGCACCTCCACCCTGAACTCAGCTCTAGCGCTGTATGGGCTAGCAGAGAGAACCAGCCCCATGCCAGGCTTTACAGTGAACTGCGGTTTCTTTTCTGCCTGGTTGGAGGTGCACGTGCCACTGATATGGCCTCACCTCACACCTCTCCTCTGTTATGGGGCTGGCATCTTCCTTGTCCTAGTGAAAAAAAAAAACCACCACCAGAACCACCAGAAAAAAAGCAGGTTTTAACAGAGTGGGTGATTTAGGGAGAATTCCTGTTTTTCATTGCTGTCTTTTGTTTCATGAATTGTTTAATGAAAACACATTCTCCCCTGGAGTCCTTAAATTGCAAATACATCTTCTTTTCCACATAAACATTCACTTTACATACAAACAAGTCTAACTTGAATAGGGAGTGGGAATAGTCTTACAAACTTCATTGTGCCAGCTTTCCAAATCAGCCAGTTCCAGCCCAGGTGGTTTATGAAAACTTCCTTTGGACTCTCACACTGTTGGAAAGCATTACCTGAATATTTGTAGTGAAACACATGTATGAACACCTCTCTAAAAGGTGTACAAAAATGACTGTACAGATGGGTGCCATAGGTTTCTGGAGATATACATAGACAGACTCTGCTTCTAAAAGCACCCTGTGACAACTCCTTGCTTATAAGAAATGACTGTTGTTACCATATCCTCCTCCAGAAATGCCCTTCTGCCACACCAGCAGCTCTAGAGGGAAGAATGTCTCAGTTGGGTTGACACCAACATAAGCATCATTGGTACCACCATGAAGAACTCTTTCTGTAGTAAGTACAGGTTATTTTATAGAGGGAAGATCTTTTCAGAATTTCAGATTAGCTCCACAGTGGGGGAAATGAAAGGTACCACACATCCCTTCCATCCCTGGGCTGAAATCACACCTGGCGTCCCCATGCCGTCCCATCCCATTCACCTCCATTTCCCCAGCCTGTGTCTATTTCATAGACCAAAACCACAGCTTTTCTAATTTTAGGCACCTGGAGCAAGCTGCGACTCAAAGAACAGCAACAGAAACCATAATCATAACTCCCATAACCCAAAGCAGCCATCACAGGATGCTCTGAATCTCTTCCAACTTCATAAAACAATGGCAAAACCTCCTTTGATTGCTATGGGAGCAGGTTTTAGCTCTTTCTGAACCAATTAAATACTTCTTTCTCCAGGGCCATGCCTTAGGGTTAATTCTATGTAAAATACTGACAAAGCCATATTCCCTTTGAGGGCAAGAATGTAGTAGGTAAGCAGTTCCCAAATCTGTTTTAATTTTTGTGTGTGTGTAACTACTAAGCAGCAACAGAGCCCACCACATACCGGGGTGCACATCTAACATGCCAAGCCCTGTGGCAGTGGGACATAAAGCTTCATGTCAGCTAGCGGGGGGCCTCTTTGAATCTCCAGCTTGGTGCAACCCGTGGACCAGCTCTGGGACAGTCAGCCTGCGGGATTTTGTGGGCCTTAGTTTAGAAACCACAGGACTACATAATAAAAATAACATAGCAACATTAGTTAGACTGGAGAAGTAAAAAAAGTCAATTTAAATAAAACAGCATGGAATATAACTATAGTTACAATATTACCAAATGTGTCTCCACTTACACAGCCCTACCACGTACTGGAAATACTGATCAACTTAAAAATCTGAAAAAAACTACTCTTAGAATTGGGTACACTAGTGAATCTTTCTTCCCAGCTCCATGATGAATCCCTGGATGGCTAAACAAGAAGTGAGTATTGGACACTGTACACACGCTATAGGTACAAATTACTAATGGTCAGAAACAAAATGATGGTAAGCGATGATTTTAAGCCTTTGTTAAAGGCACCCTATTCATTCGATGGACTTGCTAATAGCTTGTGCCAATTGATTACATTTTTACTGTTAATTGGATTAGCTCTTTATATTCCACTTACAGATTAACCTCACTGATGTAAGGATGACCCCGGGTCTTCAGCTTCCCTACTGCAAGAACAAAGCTGAAGGGAAACGCAGGCTGGCCAGTGCGATAGTTGTAAGGTTTGATAATTTGGGAAACATGGCACAACGAAACATGGTCACAGAGATACTGAAGAACAAGTTCCAAAATATTACTCCTGAGACATGTAAGAAGGCATAGACTAGTGGTCCTGAGCCTCCACCAGCCCTTCGGAAAAGGTGGTACTGAAAAGATGGTGTGTAGGAGCCATCACAGCAGCCCTCGCTGTCCACTCAGTGGCAGAAGTCGTGACCACTTTAAACTACAAGCAATGCTACAGGGATTGTGGGCGTCATGTTGCTTAAAAGCTTGATGCTGAGTACTCTAGCTGAGGCAATGTATTACCTTTCACAGAAGAAATGAGTACAAATTTGGCTAGGGACATAAATAAATATGAGATCATTTTCTTAGTGCTGACTTATGTGATGAATGATTCATGTTTAACTGTTTCCACTGTATGTTGTTCAAATCCTGGAGGTAGTGTCCTCCTCTTGAAATCAACAGGAGCTGCAGATGCTTTTCACCTCAAAAAAACAGGTTTCTTAGAGCCAATATAAGCACCAGGCACTTTTCAACTCTCTCTTCCAGGATTTTATACTTGCAGCATTTATTACCAAAAAATCAAACTAATTGTTGTTAAAGCCACAAGACAAATCATGACTTGTCTTTTTCACATTTCCATCTAGGCCATTTTTTACATTTATCTCATTCTAAAATGCTCGCCAAGTCTAAGTGTTTTGCACCACGTTTTGTTTCGTGCATCTATATATTGAAAGAAACCTTTAAAAGTAACACTTTGTAGAAGAAACGTCAGTGTGATTTCCAACTGTTTGAGATTCTGATTATTCAAAATTTTATCACAATGCCCACATCCCAATATTCAGCCTCATGTGTGGACTTCTGACTGAAAGAATCTGACTTTAGTGGCGTGTTTATGCACACAGCATTAATAAAATGTGGAACATGGCTATATATACTGCTATAAAACAGAGTTTGTGCTGGTACCCAATTAAGCACTCCAAGTACAAGGTTTGGTTCCTACCATCAAAGCACTCTGTGAACAATAGGAGTCTGCAATGAAATAGCTGCATGTTTGTATAGTCAGATGGAGGGAAGATGTGAATGGCCTGGGGGGAGACTGAAAGGAGGCTTTCCTCTGAGCTCCCACAGATTTGCTTTTGTCAGAGGAAGCACGAAGTTTAGTGTAAATCTGTGCAGTGTCCTTCATGCAACTTAAGACACATCACAAACAACCTTTTGAGCTAGAGACAATGTCACAAGCCATGAAGGGAAAATTTCCAGGTCAACAAACTATAGGTTTTGACTGCCCTGGGAATAGCTGTAGTAGCGTTATGAGCTACAGGAAATGTGTGCTGTTTTAAAAGCTGCGGGCTTCTATGTTCTCAAGGTGAGATATACTATGTAATCAACCCCTGCAATAGTATCTTGGGCTTTTGAGTGTTTTACTTGAAGCTTCAGTTCATCAAGTCATGTACCAAAGACCTATGGAAGGTAGAGTAGGGCTCAGTGGAGCATTTTAAAGCTCCTTCATGCTGCCAGACAGCTCCTGTGGCCCTGGCCAGGGATGCTCTCACGGGGATGCTACCTGCCTCAGGTTCTGTGCACCAGGAGGTTAAAAGAGAACAGCTTCCACTCTTGATCCAGGTCTTGGTCAAATCTGCTTCCCATCTCAGTCCCTGCATTTCTAGGAATAATCTACATATACTCAGACAGCAGCTAAGGGAATCACAGATTATTCCTGCATTCATCAGCAGTGTTTGTTCCACCATCCTTTGAGAATTGAGGTCCCCAGAGAAAACTCAGGTAAAAGAGGCCAAGCAGAACATCATACCTTGTTATCCCATGGTGCTCTCCTGAGATGATCCGGTTCTGCTTCGTGTCTCTTTAGCCCTGAGTGCAGCCAACTTGACTAAACCACGAAGAGCTGTGAGCCGTCTCTGCTAGTATTGTAGGGCCATTAGACTCTGGAGCATAATGCGTTTCTTGCAAGTGGCTCTCCATGCAGACAGCCTGGGGAAGAAAAACAGACCTAGCAATGGTTACCCCCCATTCTCCTAACCTCCACATATACTCAGGTCTTTAAAAAAATAATGTTGTTGCTACAAGCACCTTGCTGACAATAAATCCTTTCTCATACATCCTTTTAATGCTAGCACCCTCAGGCAATGCCGAATGAAAAGAGTAAGGTTTCAGGCTCTGTACCAAGGAATTCCTGTTTTCAAAAGGCCAGACACAACAGCTGGGAAATTTTTGGTTATTGCTGCTTTGTGTCAGCTCTTACCCATTCCTGGAGGGAGGTGTAATTTCTGAAGCTTAACAGCATTTAAACCAGGCCGAGCAATCTTTGAATTATTTTTTTGGCTGACATTTCGCAGAGGCAGGAGTGCGTGTACTGAGACATAGCTATATGCTTATTTTATATCTGCCTATATACACACATACCTTGGGGAAAGGAAGGCAGATAACTCAGCATGTATACCCTTTGAAATGCTGATTCAGGAGACTGGAAGCTGCCCCCAAGTTGCTGCTGTACCAAACCCTGCCTAGTTTTCAGCCAAGATGAGTCCAGGGGTGCCTGAGATATCTGTTTAGGGTGAAAATCCAGCCTGAAAAGCAGCGGCTGCTAGCAGCACTGCCAGGCTGTAATTATTAACAGATTTGTTTTTGTGGTATTCACATTCCCAATGCTTCCCCTTCCTTACTCCCTACGAGGGAGCTGCCTCCTCCTTCTCACATACATATATGCTGAGCCCCTGAAGGGACACATATTTCCGTGGGCAGCAGCAGTGGAGAAACCATAGTACCAGCCCAGCCGCCTCCTGGAAGCCACCCCTTGCTCTCTCCAACATCACATTTCCATTACAGCACGAGGGGGCTTTTCTGTCCTCTCACAGGTGCCTTTGCCCTTGGATCCTGCCAGGAGCAACAAAACTGTCATTTTTGCTGGTGTCTACAGTGGTAGTGTGGCTGCCCATACACATACACACACACACACACACACACACACACCCACAGTCATTTCTTTCCCCAGACTCTTTTTTGAGACACACATGTGCACAGAAGAGGAGGAAATCTCCTCATTTCCAGGAAACACAAACAAAGCTGTCTGAGCATTTAGCCCCAAAAACTTCTGGACAGGCGGTGAGACCTTCAACACATAGGAGGACAGAGCAGTACTGGACACTTGAGACTAATCAGACCGAGCTCTGAGTGTTTGATCGGACCTTTGCCGCCCTCCTGTACATATATGCTGTTAGGGGCTTTGTCTTGGGTTTGCCATCCCAAGCATGGTCTGCCACAGGCAGGGAGTATTCAGCTGCACCAGCAGCATCAAGACATGGAGAAGGGGAGGAGACCCTCTAACCCTTAAGACTCATCTCCTGATAAAAAGTCTGAGGCATTTCAAAGCCACAGCCATCTTGTCTAGCGAAGACTTTACGCCCCAAATATTTTGCTTTCACAAGTTCTTTGGACCTGAGCCCAAGGAGTAATATCTCCTCCTCTTCCTCCCACCCGCCTGGACCCACAAATGCAGGAGATGGGGGCATTTCTCAGCTCTTGCCTGTGGTATCTTGAAGGGGCTCTGCAGCAAGTGACTGTCGCTGGGTCTGCCAGTCTGCCTGTCTGCCTCTCTCATGTGGGAATCAGGACTCTGCTGAGAAAAAGCAGATAGGGTTTCACACAATCCAAAGCACATGTACAGTAACTAAAGCTGCGTAAGCACTTTTCTTTCCTAGGGAAATTTTCCAACGTATGTTTCAAAAGAATGTGAAAATATTCCCCCTCCTTTCTTGCCTGCTTCCTATAAATCCAGCCTGAAGCAGATGATTCCCTCGAATGCTATTCTCTAAGAGGGATTTAAGGCTCGGAAAGGGGCAGGGATGACAACGCTGGGAATTCACGACCTGAGCAGCCAGTGCAGAGCAGGCCCTTAGAAAAGGACTTATCAATCATGGAAACCACTTAAGGTTAATCATACATTATTGCCGTGAGAAAACACTCTCAAGCACTCAAGTCCAGTGAAAATAGATGTGTTTGGGGTTATTTTCCTCCATATAAGAATCATCAGATGTTTGCATCCTCCACAGGCAATTCAGCATTTTGGGCATCCCCTTCTCCTCCAGGAATGACCATGCAAAAGGAAATTTCTCCAGGGTAAGTAGTTTGTCTAAAAGTCATTTTTCATGGGATAGGAGAAAAGAAAAGCCTTGATCAAACATTTCTGACCAGCTGCTTTGTGCACATATAGGCTGCAGTGACTGGCTGCTGCAGAGAGCTGCCAAAAACAGAGCTCAAGGGGGAGAAGGCAAAGATAACGCGTGATCGGCAATGTCCGTTGCCTACAGACAGCCTCCTCGTGGCCAGCAGCTCCAGCTGCAGGAGCCAAGCTGGAAAATGAGCCTTTGGGATGGTGCCCCATGAACATGGGGCCAACGTGCCCTGCTGATCCCATGATGGCTGACCCCAGATCATATGTCCTTCACGCGCTATGTGAGAAAAACACATCTGCCTGTATCGAAGCGGGTACGTGCATGTGTACTAACACGTGAGCACGTACACTGCTCCTACAGACTCCTACTTTTCCCGCCTGTCCCGGAGGGCTGAGCATGGCCTTCATCCAGGGTGGAGGGATGCCGGCTGTGAGCAAGGACTTGTGGGGCTGTGCGGGAAGCAGCTGTCCCTCAAGAAATGGCTGAGAAACACATTCGTATCCTTGTTTCTGCACTGCAGAGCCCCAACACAGAGCTGAGTCATTCCAGACAGACTTATGGGAGACAATTTCCCCTTTAACTCCAAAAGCATTTGCTGGGTTATAATTATTCTTCTTTAAAAAAAAACAGGGGAAAAAAAAAAAAAACAACAGAAAAAGCCTCCTCCTCCAAACACTGTATACATAAAGTCATGGAGAAGGAATGATAAACTTCCAGTGTTTCTGGTGGGTCACCACATTAATTTGCAGACTTTTGTATTCTTCCAAACTGTCATGTAAAATGGCCATTTTATTTCATATATAGATTTAACCAATAAACCTACAAACCAATTTATGCAGTAGAAGGAAAGCTATAGGTTTTGCAGAAGATTAAGTTCCAAAAACCTTTCCAGTGTCTTGGTCTGTACAAGTGTGCGTGCGGGTATGTGTGTGTCTGCATTCGAAAGACAGACAGCAGAGGTGAAGAGAAGGAATAAATGTTTGGGCCTTATTCCCAGTTAATGTCAGTCAGCATAACTGCATTGTGTATTTGTGTCTATTTATACCCACCAGGGATCTAAAATTACAACTTTAAGCAGGAAGCTAAACCTAGAGTTTTTAACAAGTCTAAGCAGTTGAATTTAATGCTTAGGAGCAGGGGGGACAGTTCTGGTACTAACTGGGAGGAGGGCTAGACTTGAGAAATCATAATAGGAGACAATTTTCACCTTATTATCCACCTTATGAAAACACAAGCCTTTTTAAATATGCCTCATGATAGAAGCCACAAAATGTTATTAACGTTGGAAAAGCCTTTCTGGGACTTAGAGCAGCTTTCAGTCACAGAAAGGCAAAAATACAGCCAGGACCTTTTTTCTTGCAGACAGCTCCAGATCAGAAACTTCTGATACCAAACCTGCCAAAATTGTCCAGCGTTGCTCAAAATCATAAACAGAAATGGACTTCAGTCCCAGAAATGGGAAAGGTCAGAAGCCGCTAAGCAGGAATCTAATTTTGTGGACCTTTCTTTGATCTCTTTTAGAGGTAACTTAGTCCCTGGATAGACCCTCATGCACGGCATCCCTTAGAGAGGGGTGAGAGATAGCCACAAGCTGACTAATCCCGAAAAATTCACTGTGTGTGGGAAACTAAGGCAGGCAGCTGTGAAATGACTTCTTACAATCACACCATGGGCCAGGAGTGGGTCTGAAAAGGAAATCTGTGTCTCTGGGTCCCAAGGGCACACAAATGCTGAAACGGAGGTTACACATGGCCTGCAGGAAAGAGCGTGAGCTGGAGTGAGGTAAAAGGCCTGACCTGTCATCGGCTTTCCCTCCCACGCCCCATCACAGAGCAGCAAAAAGCAGACGATAGGAGAGTTACCCAATCCTTCCCATCCCTCCTGGCTGGGGCTGGGGCTGATGTCCCCTCTCATCAGCCTGCAAAGCCCATTGCCCAGCTGTGCTGGCCACCGCTCCGAAGCTCAGGTGCAGGGTGAAGCAGGTGAAGACAGGACTCCTGCAACTCTGGGCAAGGAGGCAGCTTCCACTTTAAAGGGAAAATAGGATGGAGGGAGCTACATGGTCCCATCCCCAGCAGCCACTGTGTCGGCCGGAGCTGTTTCCCACCATAGCATCATCTTTATAATCACGTTTTTAGCCGGAAAGTCTTCCCTCTGCTACAGCTCTGTCCCTCCAAGCTTGTTCCAGGGGAGTCTGGTACAGGTTTGCCTGAATCTGAATTCAGCGTACAACCCACTGGCACAGAGGAAAAAAAAGCTTTCTTCAGTAGCTCGCAACCAGATCTTGGTCTCAGTTTAGTTATTATTCACAACAGCTCTGCCCAGAAATGACTACAAACACAAGCAAAAAGTACCAGACTGTGGGGATGACCATGCAAGCAAACTTCCAGGACAAAATTTCTGTCTGTCCTGCTCTTTTTGGGAGAGGCTGAAAAAGCACAGGAAGCCTTTTCTCACTGTGGTCCAACAGTGTGATCCTAAAGCGCCCAGGACCTAGTGTAACTCTCAGGCATGAGATTTCCTTTAATATGGCCTCTTATATTTGCTTTTTCAGCAGTCTCTGCAGCAATCGAGTACACTTCACAGCGCAGTCTGATTTCTGAGTGATGCACAGAGTTCATAAATGGTCAATAGAGCTCCTTGAGCACATTACAGACAGGAAAATTATACGCTACCAACAGCAAGCTGCTGGGTGCTACCCATTGATTACTCATTTATTAAAACACAAGCCCCTTTCCAACTGCTTGTAAATAAAAGACTTGCTATAAAATGCAACTCTTTTGAAAGCACAGAAGTGCATGGAGATGAAATTCCTTCCCAGACATGGAGGTGGCTTGTATTTACTGTAAACATTATCCCACATTTAAATTTGGAAATGTAACAGGGGTGAGGCAAGGAGTCCGGATTCCAGTCAGAGCTTCCCTGCAGTCGGAGGTGAGCTCCACTGCCAAGGCTTGCTCGAGTCCTCCTGCCTGCCCGCTTTCACAGAAAACTTCTACTTTCTTTGGATCACTTTGTACGTGTTTCAGACTGGGTGGGGGAAAGGTTCATTTGCACAGACATCCGATGAGGCTTACTCACAAGTGTTACTCACCAGCCACTTGCTTGTGGGCAAAGAGAAGTTCATGCCCCATTCTTCGCTTAGACCCAAGAAACAGCCGCAAATTGCCTTAAAGCAAAAGAGCTGGGTTCGATTCAAGATCATGTACCCTGCGGTTTGTATAAAAAAGCAACATCAGTTGGAAGGAATTTATCTCAACTGAAAGTCAGGAAAAACATTTGTGACTATTGAATGGTCTGGGTATTTCTTGAATGCCAGAGCACAAAGATAGTCCTCCAGGGTGAGGAGCAGGGGGAATCCTTCCCTGCTGTCCGTTGTTGTCTATATGGCCAGCAAACCCTGTTCAGCAAACCACCCTGACCACATGCTCAACCTCAGACAACTGCGTAACCCCTCTGTAGCAGCACAAGGCTAAGTGGTACCTCAGTGAATTAGGATCCTAGCGAGTAAAATCTCTGTGAAGGAGTTACTAAGGAGTTGCTAACTATAGTTTGCTATATATGTTGTACTGACTGCAGTTTTTCACCCATGTAAACAGGAAAGGGAGGCATTTGGCATTTTCAATGAGGGTGTGAAAACCCCTTTTTCAGGAACAGCCCTACCTCTCTGCCTGCCTTTTCTGATACTCAGCATAAGTGAGGAGTCAGAAGTCTGGCTTGTAGATTTAACCAGCATCCCATTCCCTTTATGTGTGCTTGCAATTCCTGGTCAGGCTTTTGCATCCTACACTCATATTCTAGACAACCAAAACCAGATGCTGCCAACTTGAAGTTTGAAATTTGCCCCCATTCTGAGAAGGGCTCAACAGGAAACTCAGCTTGCTTCAACCTGAGGTTTAGGAAGTCCTGCTGACACTGAAAAATGCCTGGATCTAGATTCAGCTCGAAGTCCTATCTATACAAGAGCATCTGCAAACACAAAGCTGAAGCCTGATGACGCTCGTATGCAGCCTGTTCTCCTGGGCTTCCCAGCCCAGCCCCACAACTTTGAGAGAACTGGAGTGAGGATCCAGTCAGCCTGTAGAGTATAACAGGTTGTCCTTGTGACCGTCATGCCTCAGCCTACACAGCTTTCTTGAATCCAGCAGCATAAAGAGTTCAGTAAATCAAAAATTATCTAAAATCAGTTTCAATTAAAAAAAAATAAAAGAAAGGGAAAGAATATTTTAAATATTCCTCCACTGCTGCATAGACTCTGTTTCCTATTAAAGGCAAGTGTGTGCAACGTTTCTATTAAGATTCTGCTTCCTGTTGTGTAATATGGAATGTTAAAAATCCCAATGTCGCTTAAGAAGTTACTACAAACTCCAGAGAGTTTTCTGTTCCCAAGAAATTCTCCCAGTGGGAAGCTGGAAAAGTTCCTGTTCAATTTACAGTAAATGTCTCAGACCCTATGTAATATTTATGGTGTCCCTCTCATCTTATCCAGGCTGGTTTGCTGTTTGCTGCTGTGAAAGAAAAGCCTGTTTCAATGGTTAAGGGCTGTGACATTCACTTTGAAGGATATTGAAGCGGATACGATAGCCACAGGAAATGTTCCAGTCTTGCTGAGGTACCTCAGAGAGGTATTTGGTCAAATGAGAATTCACTAATCTGATTCCCAGGAAAAAATCACAGTAACTTAATGAAGAAAGAGAAAGAAATGTGACAGATCTGCATTCATGGCTTGCCAGATCTGGATTCCGTGAAAGCCAGAGGAAAAATTCCCATTCGCTTTCATGGGAATAGGATTTTGACCCTGAAGAACTTCCATTCAAACAAAATTATGCTGCAGTTTTAAACGTTGTGAGAATTAGGTGGTGTCCATTTGCATTAAAAAGAAGTCACTGTATGATATGATGTGGTGTATATTTGCATGGCCACAGACTACAGATACTACAGCCCTTCTTATGCGCAGATCTCAGAAATGTCTAACAGCGGCAGCAAAACAACCTAGTAGTGTCATCCACTACGTCAGTTACTGAGTCGAGAGCAGAGATGCCACCTCCAAAGTGCCGGTCCAATATTGCTCCGCATATAAAAGTGCCTGCGCTGTAACAACTGCAGAATAAATGTCTTCTCAAAAGTTGTTCCGACTTTGCTGCCTGCAGAAGAAATGAACATGCAGTGGAAATAGTTGTGTATTCAAATCTGTCAGAGAGATTGGAGGTAAAGTGAGGGTGCCTCCTTTGGGTTGAGCTTGGTATAATATATAAATGATACATAGATGATGTATGCATACAGACAACTCCTTTCATGAATCCTTTTGCAGTCCTACATTACATGCTAAACTTTCAGAACTAGAGGTTAGGGCTTAAGGTCCATGTTTAAGTATCTAGAATCAATCATGATTCACATGTGCTAAGCACTCAACAGGTTTCATTGGTCATTAAGGAAGATGCTGGGTGCACAATATTTTTTAAAATATGGGCATTTTCTGAGGAGATGTGAAAATTGTAACCAGAGACAGCTTGTCCCAGAGGTGCTGGGAGGCATCAGACAAATTGAAAGGTGAAGAAACGGGATGTGGCACCTGGATGAAGGGGATGAAACAGGCAAAGAAGAATCCAGGGGCTGAAAATGAATCCTGGCTGTGAAATCTGCTAGATGGTAGCATCGACTCTCAAAGGGAACAGCCTGAGCCTGAGTCATTGCAAGGTGGTCTGAGCAAAGTCCTGGAAAACATTGCCAAGATCAACCTTCCCTGTTCTCCATGGATGGACGACACAACCCAACAGGTCAGCCCATGTCTCCTGCTGTCTCCATAAACAGAGAGAAGATTATGTGGAAAGGAGGTACCTGCATTAGCTGTATCCTTGAGGGCAAATTATAGTTCAGGAGACAAACAGTACTATGAGCAAGAAACAGAAGCGGTGCTAAGCCTATATGTTCATTTTTAGTCTCCTTTGTATATTCACATGTACACAGGAAGAGAACTCATCACACCAAATAAACCACAACCCTGGTTTAGACATGGACAAATAGTCCCGAACGAATGGAAGGTGACATTACAGTGAAAGGAATAAAACTTTTAGTATGACGTCTCAAGAGGCATTTAGAGTGGAGAAGATGTGAAACGCTTCATCCAGATAGCAAACTGATGGAAGAACCATAGAACAAGAAGAAATATAGCTGTTCCATACCGAAAAGCAGAGATACTAAGGGCAGTGGTAAAAAGATTGAAGTTGGTGTCTGGTTTTGTTTAACAACCTCATTAATTCCTTGAGAATAAAAAGGAGTGAGTACATTCACATCTGAAATGACTTTGAAACATGCAGCCAACATCCGTGTTGCAGCAAGCACTTAGAAATATGGGGAGGAAACAGTGAAACAAGACTCAGTTTAGGATACTGAATGCCAGGGAGGGAGAGTGATCCAAAATGCAGATATTCAGTGAGAGAAATACAATTTGAAAGTGGGATCAGGGTGGAGGTTATCATCTGAGACACAGATTTATAAAACAGTAAGGCAAGATAGCTATAATAAACTTGTATGTAACTGTGCTGTGCGCATGAGAAACGGCGCATCTCTGGCAAAAGGATCACTAGTGAGACTAAGTGGAAATTACTGGAGATTCCAACCTGAAATGGAAAAAAGGAGAAAACTCAGGCAACAATAATAGGAATGATTATGGGATAAATGCATATAATTTTAAGACTCATTGAAATAGTTAAATTTAGAAAACCCTTAAGAGAAGATAAAGTTACCCTTTGAGAGCTATGATACCACTACTCCAAAAACATTTACAAGCGCCCACTAGATACTAGGTATTTGTTCAGAAAAACACTCAAAAAAATTTTCAAAATCTCAGACTTTCATAAACCTAGTAAGAGACCTAGGATGTGGGACAAGTCAACTGATCTTTTTGTGAAATGGCAACAACCGCAGTGCAGAGATACAGTCATCTAGGTACTGAAGACATGTATCAGCTCTCTGGTATGCAAAACTGATCTATAGCCAGGATATACGCCTGTTTACATATTAACTAAGTTTTAAGATCACATCTGTGAACGTACTGTTTGGGGGATATGGGGAGAAGCTGAGTTTAAGGAGAAATTATCTATCTCTGCATATGAGATCTACTCCTGACTTGTTTATATTTTTCTTTCCTGGGATGATTTCAAATTAGTTTGCTGCTCACAGCCATCAGATACAGTCGGAGCGTGCAACGAGGAGGAACTGATGAAAATGCCGTTTGGGATATTCATGCTAAATATCAGAGCACTCCCCTTCAGTCTAGCAGCTCGATTGGACTAGATGAAGCACTTGAAGAACAAAAGTTTAACACAGCAAGCAAGTCAGCATGGAAGAAGGCAAAGACAGGCCTGGTTCACATCACCAGCAAATCCTGCACCCCCAGGAATCCTGGATTTCTCCAAGCCTCTCCAAGGAAGTGGGAGCTGGGCTTGGGTCTGGGCTCTCTCAGCAGTAGACACCACATGGTTGAGGGTGCTTAGACAACATGGTGTAAGGGAGCCTGTCTTTCATGCATGATGTTTGGGAATTTCTTGTGGGACTAATGGCTTGATAGTTAGCCAGAGAAGTGCTGAATTCAACATACATTCCTCTCACCACCTCATTACCTCCCAGCCATTCCCCCGTCTGTGTGTTTGTTTAAACACAGCTCCTTAAGACAGAGGATGCTCGTTAGGACCCTGGTATGATAAACATGGCACTTGTGCACTTGCCTAATTTGGTACATCTGATGAGCCAGAACTTAATAAATGCAAACTGCTACCCAAATTACTTAGATTTCTTCAGTTGCTTTCTGTCTTCCTCAGCATATTCTATGGGCTGATCTCATGACATTCTCCTTCATGCCAGGTTTTTTTTGTCTATCCAAACTTTCTTTTTCCACTAGAAGCCTCCAAGCTGGGCTCCTCTCAGGCACTTTGAGCATATTATTTCACCGCTTCAGTGGAATGGTTCAAATTATAATTTTCCAGCTGAGATACAAAGACTGATAAATTCAAGACCACTTTTTTGTGTGTGACAGTGTGGATTTCTCTGTGGCCCTTGAGGAGATAAAAGACACCCGAAGTGCCATGGGAAAACGAGCGTGCTAGGAGCAAGCATTTGGACAGAGGAAGCAATTTGTGCTCTGTAAGTAGAGCGAAGTCGTGTGCTTTCAAGTGCATCCCATGTACTCTTTGGGGATGAGCTGATTGTCATCTTGGGGTGATGGGAGAGAAGACAATATACCAGACACTGAGTAGGAATAATGAATGGCAGATATAAATCTGGGCTGAAATCCCCTGCTGATACTAATCAAATGAAACCAACAACAGTAGTCAATGCTGAGAAACTGGCTGCTAATTGTTGTGGCTAACCAGCATGGCTCTCCTCAAGACTGCTCTGGCACTGATGATCAGTGGTACGTCGGGGAGCACAGGAAGTGATGTGCGTCCTTTGCCTTGAAAACTGGCCACCTGTGACCCTTGTTGTTGTTGATCAGGACCTGGGGTGACACGGACCTCCTACCTTCAGCTGCTTGCCCTGGAGGGAACATGGAGTGGGTGGCCCAGCCTCCTGCTCAGGATGGGATGCACTCGGGAGATGGGAGATTGAAACAGCATCTTTCCTGGGAGCCCGTGGCTTTGAGAAAGGCAGGAGATCTCCACGCTGGTGTTTGTGCCAGGGACGATCTCACCTCTAACTCATAGGAAACCAGGCTTAGGTGCTTCTGATCTTTCCTGGGAAGGACAAACCAGACAGAGAGGCCTGGGGTTGGTGACATGCCAGGAGGTTTCTAGATGCAGCACAGTGCATCATCATCCATGCATCAGCACACAGGGTTTGCAGCTCCAGAGACTGTTTCATGGATGTAATCCTGGAGAAGGAGTTCAGGGCAGCTGAGAGATGCACCAGGTAGATGCCTAAAATTAAATGCAGTGAATATAGGCCTTAATGACAGCCCAGCAGAGCAAAAGCAAGCAGCTGGGTCTCTGCACAATGCACAACCATTTCTTCTCCTGCTGGCAAAACATGGCTGATGCTTGGGACTGCCCTCCCAACACTGACCTGAGTGTCTTAACAAACATCCATGCATAATTCTCCTGGTACACTGCAAGCATATCTCATCGTCGTGGCCCCACGATCCCAGTGAGGAAAGCAGGCTGGCTTGGAGCTGGCCTGGGAGGACACTGGAGAGATCATCCACAAAAGCATGTTTGGCAAATAACAAGCTGGTGTGGGCAGTGGGGTGTCCTGGCACAAGGGGAAACACACGGGAAAGGCTGAATCCGGGTTTATTTCCACCACTCATGAAAGAAAAAAAAAGACCGTTTCATGGCCGTAATCCTCATATTTGACAAGTAGCTTACATTCGCTTACGAAGTAATCTTATAAAGTAAATAGCTTTGATCCAGTGTGTTTAATTTAAAGCACTTGATGTTTTATTTATTCTTTTACTGTGAGGAACAGATTGCACTTTCTTGAATAAAGTCTAGTGTTTCCAATCCCCACACGGAGGAAAATTCATACCAGCAATACAACTGTGAAAACTGATTTCCTTGAGCCTGTTCTCATGGAAAAGAAACAATTCCTGTGCCTTAGGAACCGATGTGAACATTTATTGAATTGCAATGCATCAAATACCTGGATGAATACTTTGAAAATTAACTCATGGGTGATTCAAAAAGTTGACAAGTGCTCAGTCACAGCAAAGAACAGATATGATGATAAAAGTCATGGTCTGCCCTGGACAATTTATTAAGGGCCTTAGAAAAAAAAAAAAAAAAAGAAAAAAAAGACAAGAAGGAATCAGTTTGCAAAATATGATTGTTTTTGAAATGTTTGCCTAGCAACAGACCAACAAATGCTCCAACTATGGCTTTATTTCATATTCTCACAGCAACACCACATAGCATTTCAACACAAGCCAGCTCTCACTCTGAAATCCACCCTGGTGACCTCAGCTGCCCTGCTCTGATGCTTGGGCATCTCACAGCTCCCACCACACACCCTTCCGAAGCCGCAGCTGATTGCAGCGCCAGTGGAGCAGAAAGTGCATCTGTTTCCGCTTTCCTACGTTGCAACAACCTATTCTCCCCAGTTGCTCTCACTTGGCATGAAGGAAGAAAACAACTTGATGTGCCAATTTCCTTCTCTCTGCTTCTGGTGTCGTGCTGGTGCTGCGCACCTCTGCACACTCAGCACCGCTTGACCTCACTTTCCCAATATGCTGTCTGAGCTTGCCGATGGAGAAGTCAAGTTAGGTCAAGTTCTTACGTCCTTTCTTGTTGGACACAGAAAAGAAATCAAAGCCCAGGTAAAATTTCTTCCTTATGGTGCTCTGTTGACTTTTCCCATCGTCTCACACATGTCAGTCCCCAGGCTTTGGGAACACGGCTTTGCTTTTCAGAGCAGACTCAAAAATTTGGGTCCAACAGCAGAAACCAATCAGGGAATTTAAACAAAGTCCACTGGAGCTGCTGCGAAAAGAAAGGTGCCAGTCTCAGAAATTTAGCCTGAAATAAGTTTCAGATTCATTTGTATCCCTGCTTTGCCATGGAACTCAGGTGTAAGAGCAGACAGAGTTGACAGCATAACCGGTGGCCATGCTGTGAGAAGTAGACAGCTGTGTGCATGGTGGAGAGGTATGGGATGGCACATCACCTCCCTGACTTCTTGTTTTGCTATTGAGATAGGTATACCATCATTTTCAAAAAGGGGGTGAATTAAGGTGCCCCTGCCTCTTGCAGCTGCAAGGCACTACTCAGCAATGGTATTTTGCCTCTGACAAAACCCACAGGCTCCTAGATCACCTGCTAAGCTCTGCGCTCAGTGGGAGCTGTGAGATCCTGATGCTGCAGAGGCAATATCTTGGGAGAACAGCCGGATCCCAGAGCTCCTGCTGAGCTCCGAACTCCAAGGACACTGCAGTCCAGCAGCCTACATCCAAAGACACCTCTCCTATCTACTTTCTTGTTTCATTTGCCAGGAGAGTAGCAAGTCTCATGGTAGGCAGCAGAGAGCCAAGGGTAGGGACAATTCATCCCTTAAGAACCAGGGCTTCTTGCCTTGGTGTCTCACTGCCCTATTTGTTAACAGGGACAGTAGCACAACACACACAAAGGTATCATCTAGTCAACAGTTTAAAGGCTGGGTATTCTGGTGATGGACATATTAATGCATGTTAGATAAAGATGCCACTGGAGACGAATCGCTGGCTAGAAGCATTTTGTGGGTCATCTCCACATGTGCCCCATCAGCAAAGAAGAGGCGTTTGCCCAGGCAATGGCTGGCGTGTTGGGAGTGAAAGCTCAGCAAGGCAGATGTGAGCATGAGCTTCCTGCATTAACTTACATATGTACATACCCTGCTGAATCAGATCTCGATGACGTTGTGAATCAGGCTGTGCTGGCCAAAGACATCCTTATCCTCAACACAACCTCACTATCCCATAAATTAAGACAAGTGCGTATTACCTTCTGCTAATGTTGCCCTGGAATCTCTGGCAGAGTGATGAGGCAGACAGCCAGGCAGGTATAGCTTTAACCGGGCCCAGTTTTGAAGCAAAATGCATTAATTTAATGACTTTTCATTATATGTTAATCAATATTGTGTCACTTTACAATTTGGGCAGGCTTTGAGCACACACGTAGGCAGTAAATGCAGGGCAGCTGACAGGTACCTGTTAAGCCTCAGCAGCTCTACTATATTGAGCAGTGCACCTGAGCGATTATTTCAGCTGGAGATCTTCCGCCAGTGTAAATTTTGTCCACAGCAGGAGCACTGGCTAGTGCAATTAGACCAGCTAACCTTTAAAACACAAAGCCAAGCCCAAGGCCACCCAGAAGCAATTTCGAAGCAAGAGGCTCAGCAGCTGTTGTTGGGTGGCCAAAACCTACTTTTATGAGCCCAGTTGCAGGGAGTTGGGACTGCAAATCGTCACCTCTGTTCTCCGGGCCTGGGTCCTGCAGACCTCAGTTCCACGGTAACTGGAACCAGATCTATGTACTTGCATCGTGGATGTAACCCTCACCACGCTAGCTCACACAATCACATTTTTGATAAATTATCCAGAGTATATGAGGTGGAATTTAGCCTGGCTTCATGCTTTTATGCTAGCTTTGGCCTGGCTGTCAGAAATCAGACAATTCCTAATGTAGCATAACACTTGCCAACGCAGAGCTCACCCAGCTGCACTTTTTAAGAACATGTTTGAGGTAGAGAAATGACTTTGCACTGGATCATCTTGTTCTGCATCACGCTGCCATCATGTTTTGATCTAGTGCTAGGAACCCAAGAGCTGGATTTACCGTACCACTGAATCAGTCTTCATATCCCTATCACAAATCGGAGGCAGAGGGGTCAATGGCTAATTAGTTGCTGTCTGCAAAGCACCCCGAGGCCCACAGAGAGAAGCACGGCAGTAAGTGACAAGTGTTACTTATTACTCTCCAAGTTAATAGTCCTTTACTTTGCAGTATATCTTTGACCTTAGCTATCATACCCTTCCTACCTCCCCGCTCCAAACCACAGAGGGTTACGATACAAAATACATCTGTTTCCTGTCTCATAAATTGCAATTGCACATTTCCAACAGGCACTCTCGTCTGAGATTTAGAGGAAAGCAATTTTATTTATAAGTAGTATGTGCTCCCGAACCTATCTGGCTCCTTTGCATTGTACCGCCTGCTGAAAATGATGAATAGCCAAATATAGTAGAAGCTACTTTCCTGTTATTTGGAGACGTTTGCATCATCCCCTTTTTGTCTTATTGCTATTAAAAGTAAGTAGGTATCTGGGATATTCTGATATATTTAACAGAAATAAAAAATTTAAACACACACACAGACCCAAAAGACATGCAGCAATTACTTAAACTTGTCATAAATATTCCTTAATAAATTATTATTAATATTGTTCTTGTTTGTCATGAGAACCTGTGGGCCAAGCAAGAGTCTGTGCTGGCTTCACTACTTCACTGAAGTGAGGCCAGTGGGTAAAATCCTGGCCAAAAGAAATTAGTGGTTAGAAGGCCCTAGTGATTTGGCTACATCACACATTTCTGCAGAAATCTCTCGCAAGCATCATCTTTCACCTATCTAGAAGCAAAATGAAACTTAAAAAACAAATACCCTTTATGTATACCATTGTGCGTTACTCCTTTGGAGACTTTGGGGTGAGACTTGAGGCTGAACTATGCCAGCGTAACAAGTCACCACTGTCATCTGCTGAGCCACAGCAATTTACTGTTCAGCGGGGCAGCACCACGGTCCCATTCCTGGAGATTTTGGCCCAGTTCCTTTCCCTCCCAGGTGGGGAGGCTGCAAGCACACCCTGCCAGTATCTGCACCTCAGCTGATGAGTCGTAATTTATTAAGCTGCTGAAAATCAGTTGTGTATCTGGGCTCATAAGCTATCATACACTTAATGAGGTTACCCTTAACTGGAGAATCAGCCAACATGACAGGATCGAGGCAATACCTTCAGGAAAGGGCACACTTTGTAACACGCTGCACACCAAGGCAGGGGCTGCTCCCAGCAGGGTTAGAAACAGAAAGGTTTTGTGCAATAGAGCTATTCATCCGAGATGCTCTGAGACAAAGCCTGTCTATCCCACAATTTAGGCTTTCTGTCTCCTTCTGCTAACACTTTGGGTGCAGACTGGAAACTCTCACTCCTGCCATGATGGTAGCCAGTGAAGCTGAGAGAAATGCATCCATTTGACCACTCCTCTCCCTCTGCCTTTTCTACGGTCTGGTGCTATTTAAAGGAGGGCTCCCTCCAAACCGAGCACAGCTCCCGGCCGTTTCAAGTTAAACAGCTTGAAACTGATGGGCCCCACCATGTGCTTAGGGATAAACATTCGTGCAAACATTTGCAGACATAGGACCCTAATCTAGAGAACAACATTGATCTCGGATATCATTTTGTTTATGAATGTCAGTCCTGGGGCATTATCGAAAGCCCAAGGGAAAAGTCTGTGTTTCAAGATGCTTACAGTACCAAGGTCTTATTCCACAGCCTGTCTCAAGCAAGCAGCCTTTACTTGCCAGAGTAATCAGTATCTACTACACAACTAAAATCGCAGGCTGACGTAGGCTGGATACATTTTGCAAACAGAGTTGGAAGTAGAAAACATGCAGACATGCAAAAGGACTGGCACTTTGCAGGACAGGAATTTGCAAATGCTTTGGCCAGCTCTAAGTCCACCCATGGTAAAAGCTTGTGTGGACTGGCTGCATATGGAAAGAGGAGAGAGGAAACAAAAGAATGGATGCACAGGCCTGCTGTTGCATGAGAAAGCGAAATACCCGTCTTATTAGCTTTGTGCTCGTTACTTGGCATATTCCTTTCCCCTTGCTGATGCACCAAATGCAAACATCTCAAATAAAAGCTATGGCACCTTAGCTTTTAGCTTGGAAAATAGCAGCCTGGGCTTTCAGTTTGGCTTAAACCTCAGCATGCGGACCAATGCGATGGCCAGCATGCAAAGCTTCATGCCATCTTTTTCGGGAGGTAATTTTAGCAGGCACTTTCCAGACCCAGAGTTGCAGTGCTGCAATAGTGACAAACCTGTCAAGAGAAGGGAGAACTGGAGGGATCTCTGAATTGCAGGCAATCGTCTGTCTTTCCTGGGGCAGAAACCAGTGTTTGGGAGCTACAAATTTGGCTTCATGTGTTTACAAGAAGATCTGCTGTGCACCCAATTTGCTGATGTTTCCCAGGCAGCTTTGCAGACGTGATGGGGATAAGGATAGGCCCCTCGAGATCCAACTCACTTATAAACAACGCTTGTATTTGCAGTGGCTCTTTTCCTGTGAGATCTGAACCTAGCTCATCTGAAAGGTTTTCTGCAGAGAGAAAACCAATTAATGCCCTTAAACCACCAAGCATCATTTATCATATATCACATTTCTGTAGAAGGTACTCTGTGCCGACACTGTGATGCCCTCTTACGGTGATGTGCCAGCTTCTGAAGAAACTCTTGGACAAGATCTCTGCTAGATAAGTAGCTGTAAATATGATTTTATGACAGGCAATGGGCTCTTTTTCTTGGACCATCACTTGATGTGGTGGTAATGATTTTGCAAGAGAATAATATTTTTATTTACCTCTTTTTTTTCCTAAACATAACAGACTTTGTTGTTGTTATTTCTTCTTTTTTTAGCCTAAATTTCCTCTCAAAGGAAGCTTTGATTCCCCTGTGTACACAGCCACAGTCGCTGGTAGATGATGGAGGCTGGAGAACTGTAAAGATCCTACTTTTATATACTGCTCAGATTTTAAGCTGTATTTCAAGAGGCCATACCAGATTTAGGGGAAAGGAAAGAGAAAGCATTGTGTCAGGTCAGCATTAATTTCAAGAGAAGAAAGAGGGGAATCCTTATGTCTGTTTTGTCTACCACAATCAGGAAATGCAGCAGACACATCTCTTCAGCATCATCTGCTGTCCTTATTCGTTCTCCTAGGTTGAGGCACGCTGGAGAGAAAAGATTTTGCAGCCCCAGCAGAAATGTTTGTGAAATGTTTATCTGATCAGTGAAAAGCTTTGAAGGCTTGCTTTGGGAAAGAGTTCTAACACTTCATAATTCAGATGCAACTGAGAGGCCTTTTTTTAGGGCAGCAAATTGGTGTTTTGTACCAACAGCAAGAGTTAGGATGAAGTCAGGGTGCCACAGTTCATTGAATATCTATCTATTTTTTATTTTTTTTTTCTGGCCAAAGCTAGAGGCAGAGTTACATGCTGTTTCATGTTATCATCAGACACACTGTTCTGTTCACCACATAAGCCATCCCCAGAAGGGAAAAGAACCCTAAACCCAAACCCCAATTTTGCTGCTAACTGCCGAAACCATCTGCAAATGCACAATGAGATGGATGCTCCCTTCTTCTGCCCTGCACAGAAAGAAAACCTGATACTAGCCCTTATTATTCCTTTCTACGTCAAGAAGGAGACTGCACAATAGGGGAAAAAGCACTGCATGCATCATTGTGCTAATAGTAAGATTACAGGCTTTTCGACATGGAAAAAATGATGCGACTGTAAGAGACGCATAAGCAGCTTGGGAAGAGCCAGTTTACTGACCTGCTCCTAAAGCTTATCAAACTCCTGGGCAGTCAGGCTCTGCTTCCTGCTCTATTGCACGTGATAAGGGTGAACCATAGGAAAAGCAACCCATTATCACCTTTGTACACTACCCAGCAACATCCTAACTGGAAGGTTAGGCTATCAGAAAGATGCATGGAAAGGTTTGGTGTGACTAGTCTCCAAGCTAGACAATTATGGCTCACATCAAGTAGAACTGTGTGGGTCAGCACAGTCACGTTCTGTGGTCAGGGTTACATTTGCAACTGTATTGCCCAGTGTTTTCTCTACCTTGATTTCAGGTGTTTCTAGCAGCCTGACTACTTGATGCATTTCAAAGAACAAGCACTTCTGACTTTACATATGATGCCCAGTATGGACACTCGAGACATCTTAAATGGCAGCTGTACCGAGCTCCCTTTCTGACCACCGTTTCAGAATTTTTCAGCTTTCTCCCCAAGCTAGATCTTCTATTACAACGTTTCTCTTTGCCTGCAGATGCTATGTATTTATTCATGTGATCTCAAAGACGATGAGCTCAGACATGTATCAGTGTGAATTTCCAGCTTCAAAGGAAAAACAGAAAAAAACTCCATCAGAAAGACTATAATGTGCCCACTCCTACTTCTGACCACTTGGAGAAATACCATTTTGTCATAATATATCAACTCACCATGCAATTCCTGAGCTGCATCAGATTCACTTTTAAAGTACATCTACCCTTTAGTCCATTTTTGTCCAGTACCCTGTTCTGAGCTCGGCATTGTGGTGGTGGGGCCATGCCAATACTTCAGGTAGTAGTTTAAAGCCAGCTCCTTTTAAAGCTACATATTAAAGTACTAGGACTGCAGTACAGACTTAATCTAGGCTGAGTCCAACCTAGCAATGCCTGAATTATCAGCAAAGAAATGCATACCGAGCATACTCAAGACTCATGGTGGGAAAGTCTTCCAAGAATGAGCAATAACTTGCTTAAATGCAATTAATTCCCATAAATCTCCTGATGATAACAGTTATCTCCTACAGATACTGCTCTAAGCTCCTATAATCTTCTTCAACTGCAGAAAGAATTCTTTCTTTATAACTTTCATTTTTTGTATGGAGAACGGTATAATTTCTGCTTTCTTACTTTGCAATGTCACAGAGTCAATCTGAACCTTCTCCCAAGTCTCTTTCCCTTCACCTTGCTTTTTTTTTGCCTTTTTTTTTTTTCTTTCCTTTTTTTTTTTTCTTCCCCTCCAGAAATGGGCTGTAATTTGATTGTATTGTTCCTGGTATTGCTTCATCTATGCAACTTTCATTGCTGAAGCAAACAGGACTGGAGCTTGAGCAATGTAAGAGCAACAAATGAGATAGCTGAGGCAAGAATGAGACGATGTGATGCCTTGCTCTTGTGAAAGAAATATAAATTGATGAGGTCGTAAACAAGCGTTTCCCGGTGGATCAAAACTTCAACATTACAGGCAGCAGCAAGGGGTGGTTTCAACACTTTCAGGGCTGTGGCGTTTAGGACTAGTTTAGCATATTTCGCTTTTGCCATGATTTTAAATCTTTCATATTGCCACAAGGCCACGAGCAACAAGCACTGTGTATTTTAATCCTTGCGGTTCCTCAAAGATATTGAAATATCTGAAACTTGTTGCATTCCATGGGATGCTTGAAAATATTCCTTCAAAAGGAAATTATAGTTGAGATGTCATTTTTGTAAGTTCTACTAGCTACAAAGAAAACATTTATTTTGATGTTTCCTTCCGTGATTCCTTGAACATACTAAGCACGATAAACATTTCTAGCAAAAATTACTGTTTATTTACAAGTTTTATTAGCACTGTACCAGATGACTAGACATTACTGAGTAAAGGTTGGTGCAGATATTGAGAATGACAATATCGCATTTACATCCAAAGGGGAAAAAAAACCCCTATAAAGAGGAAAAAATGTCCCGCCTTTAGGAGAATAAAATACAAATGGACAAATCAGGAAAACTATAACTTGGATGATGAGCTGAGGCACAGAGAAATGAAGGGACCTGCCCAAGGTCACCTAAGAAAGTCACACAGACCCAGATGATCCTACATTTCCTCGTTCTTATTTTGACTTATGTCCAGGGGGAGAACTGTAGATATTTCACAGAGAAAACTTTCGCCCCTATTAGCTACTTCTAGAGCCGTATCGTTGTTCATGTCCCTTTTTCTCGTGAGCCCCAATCCCAGCCAGGATTAATTTAGGACACGGTACAGCTGGACACTAAAGTACAATGCATACAGTGAGCTGACAACAGTTAAATCCCACCCTAAATTTGACTCACTTAAAGTCAGCAAAATATGTTGTCAGGTGTCAGACCCATCTGCACTGATTTTCTTCAGCAATTCTTCAGGCTTCCTCCTGTATTCATCTATTCCCAATTTGTATACAGGGAGATCTGGCTTGCAACTGAGGCAGAGGAATCTGCTTGATCCTGCGTAGTAGGAAGAGGTACCAAATAAACAGCTTCCTGGGGCAATGTCAGCAGAAGACTGACAGAGCTTAATATCAGAGCGTTTAGAAAATGGCAGGCTATACTAATTAATTAATTGTTTCTGTTACAATACATCTGATACAGGACATGCTGATAGGCTCTCCTTTTCTGATGAAAAGCCATTAAAATGAGCACAGTCTGCACTTCTGTTCTTTGGTTATATGTTTCCAGCGCCCGTCAGAAACACTGCGGAAGAGGAATACCTTCCGATTGCTAGTTTTGTGCTTGGCTGCATCTGTCTCTGCTCCAAGATATAACAACAGAATGAAATGTACGCTGGCACTGCATTCGTTCAACATTGCTTTTCCTTGTGAGCACAATGCAGGAACTAATATATGGCTATGAACTTTCCAAACTCACTTACAATCTGGATCTCTGCTAAGCAGATCCCTACAGACAACAGTTTCTTCTGAAAAAATAAGTTCCAAGTTTCCTAACAAAGAAGCATAACAAATTTTTTTAACTTCTATCCAGTTTTATTTCGAATTGATACATTAAGTTTTAGACAGCTGAATAGCTTTGTTTCATTCAGTACAATTTTCCATTTGATTTGAACTTTGAATAAAAAGTCTTTCTCTGTCCTATATCCTGTATCCTTGTGTTTTGATTTTCTTCACTGCAAAGGAAAATAAAAATAAATACAAATATTTCTACTCCTTTTGTACAGGTATAGGCAATCGTCCAAATGTGTAACGCAGCTATGGAGAACGTGTTTGTCCTGTAAGGAGCAGCTTGGGAAGGAAATGGAGAACAACCAGCACTTGTGAGTGGGTGATTTGAATTTGAGTGAAATGCAGCATCCTTTTCTTATCTATACCCCCTGCTGAATTCACTTTGGCTTAAACCACCCCCACGGAGGCTTCTCTGTGTGGAGAGGCTGAAGTCAGGGTTCAAGCTCAGGCTAAAAGTTCAGTGGAAACTCATCCGGTGTCAAGGAACAGTTCAAAAACTACATTTTTGGTGTCCACATTTCTAAGATGTTGTAAGCTATCCCAGCCTTGCTGGGAAAAAAAAGAAAAAAGAAGTGTTTCTGATATTGCCAGTACTGGTGACCAAGCAGAAAAATCATTTTTTCTGATGGAAGAGAAACACTTGGTTGCATTGTTTTCAGAGAAAATACTGTTCACTGTTGTTGGGAGGCCTCAAAGAAAGCTTTCACAAAATATCATGACAGAGCTACAGGTAGAAGGATGAACCTCACCTTCCTGTGCAGGCATCTCTGCACTGAGAATATCCCACACAGGCTTAGTGAACTGCTCACAGCTTGCCTGCAAACAGAAAAGATACTCAAGACTTTCATTTCAAGCAGGTAATCACCCCTGATCTGAGGAACTAGCCCTCACCTCATTTTTTCCATGCAGTACACGGCTAGTCCCTGCCACTGAAGAACATGAGCCTGACAGCTTAGCAGGGACATAAAGAAATTATGGATGACAACTATATCCAGAGTTATCTAAATCAATCAGAGGCACTTGGAAAACTTACAGTATATATTTCAGGTTGAAGCTGACCTTTAACTACTGCAGGCTGAAATATTTTTCTGAAGCAGAATATCTTGAGAACTGGTTCATAAAGGGCTTCCTACCCATTCCTCTGAAGCACTGAGCAATGACCACGCTTATAAACAAGAAACCAGCTACGTGAACTGTTGGTCTAATCTGGGCTTGCAGTCCTGGGTTTTTAAAGATTTCAGGTGTGTATAAATATATGCATATACACGTGTGTGTGTGTAGTTTAGCAGACAAAATGAAGGACAGATGCTTCTAAAGACTTATAGGCAATCAGGATATCATTACCAGAGTTGTACTCAAGCTAAGCTGTTACTATTCTCAGTTTTATTTGGATTTTACTTTAATCCTGATGAATCCCATAAAATATACCTTCCTGGAAAATATAATACGAAAGGATCCTTTTGAAGCACCCACTGTCCTTGCCAATGAGCTGTAAAAGAGGGAAAGACATTTGGAAACTAGTGTTCACAGACTGGGCAGGAGGACTGGAAACTTTGCAGAGATGCTCTTCTGTTGTCCTGTCCTGTTTATCTTCTTTTCCTCTTCTTGCTCAGCTGGGCAGTGGTTAAGGAGAAGTATTTTGACTCTTGTGAGTCATACTTACCAGAAACATTTTGCTTTGGGCATTTCCTTGTTGCCACGATCCTGGTCCGCCTTCTTTCTGTCTTTCCCATTTAAATGAAAAGACATCAACTACTATGTGGAAATATTACATGTTCTTGTATGAAGAGCACTGCATTGGTCATGTCCAAATCTTTCCATTATAGCAATCCAGGAATAACTGCAAATAACATTTGTGAACAGAGTAGGACCCATGTGATGAGCCACTGATGTCTGGGACGTTCCTGTCTATGGCTTAAGCAGCTCCCAATTCATGGGAAGGGGCTGGTTAAAAAGTGGGAGAAAACAAAGTTTGGCTCTGGTCCAGACTCATATCTTTACTGGAAGTGTGGAAGAAAAAAATAAAAATTTTCCAAAAACACCACATGGGAAAACACCTATTTTTTCCTCCAATCTTCTCTGTTATCCTATGGGGTAGTGCAGTTCACTTACAAGAGGAACTCTCACCATGTACAAGCAGCTGCTCCAGAGGTTTCTAAGAGGGTGCCAAGACTACGCTTCCAGTGAAGTGTTGTGGAGAGGGGAGCAAATGGCCACACTGCCCTGTCTCTGCACGGAGGGACCTCCTGAGCAGGGTGTGCCCTGCCTCTTGCTTCAGGTGCTGAAATCAGCGGAAATTCCCTCAGGACTTCAAGCAACAGTGAATCACAGTCCCTTTTCAATTTTGAAACACAATGAAAACAACCTCATTATGAAGGAGTTATCTGCAGGCCCTCTCTGTACAGGAGGTTCAGAGTGCCCTGGTCCTATCTGATGAAAGCCATGGGCCTGCACCAACCATCAGAGAAGTGGCACTAGCTTACAGCTGGTGACAGTCATGGCCGAAATAGCTAGCAAAGCTTTCATGCCTTCCTCTGCCCTCTCCTGGATGCACGATGAAAAGTGTGACATCCCTCCAGACAGGCAAGTCTTTCAGTTTCAGGTTTTGGTTATAAGCAAGGTTTTGTCATTTCTGAATTGCATTATAGTCAATGGAGATCCACCAAATAGCCATGATAAGAATGGCCCCAAGTAACCTCTGATCCACCAATATAAACATTTTGTCAGATATCCTGACTATCTGAGAAGTTCTGAAATTCAGAGTGATTACCCAGCTCAGAAACATGTGAACCCTCAGCAGCCATCCCTTAAGTTTCTACAACGTTCCTCATCATCCTTCTCAGTATCGTGTCCTTAACCGAGGGCAAGCACATCCTTCTTGGTATCTACTGTTTACCAGTGGTACAGCTGAGTGGATCCCAAAAATTTCTGAGGAATGAGCCCCTCCCTGTCGTCAACATTGCTCATTTTTTAACAGATGTGTAAGTAAAGGAGGGTTTCTTAAAGGTCACTCTACAGGGTCTAGCAGACAGTCAGCAATCTTCAAAGAATATCTGGAACCACTGTGCAAGTGGAAAGTATTAATAAGCACATGTTGCAAATCCACATGACTCCACCCAAAAAATCAGTGGGGTTATCCTTCCTTTCTCCAACAGCCTACCTCAGCCTCTGAGCTATGGTAACTATTGGAAAGAGCTGGAGGTCTGGTCATAACCGCCGCTTTTTGCAGGGCATGTTATAAGTTATAATAATATGGTACAAAACCAATCTTTTCCATGGCTTCTGATTCCTGTAATAACTTGTCTCTCACCCTGACATGCAATCACCTTTTGCCTGTTATGCTGACGATGCTCTGACTGCTCAGATTGCCTAGCTGCTCCAGTAAGAGCCTAAAGCTTCCTGGCCCTGAGGCTTATCTTGGTCCACGGAATCCAGCAGAGGATCTCTGCACCAGAAATTTTCCTATTTTTGCTCACCTCATGCTAAATATCCATCCTCCTACCTCCTGAAATTAATAAAGAAGACATTCCTGCGTTATTCCTTTCCTATCTATCAGGAATCGATCTAAGACATGAAGGTCCGTTCTCATCCTCATTTTAATTTGTCTGGACCGGGACATGAAGTTCAGACCTCTATTCAGACTTGACTCTGCTATATTTAATTTCACATCTGATTTAACCTTCAGATTTTCCAGAAGGAGCCTAGATGACATTTTTCAACTATGCACCATTCACAGCCGAGGTCAGTGGACCAACTCACACCCCTTTAAACACCAAGATATCCACCAACATTTCCGAGACAAACTCAGCATCCTGTACTTTGACACCCAGCTGAAGCCAGACTTGGTTTAAATGACAATAATTCTTACCCAGGAGGGCTGGGTGTGTTCCCCTGTTAGAATAGGGAAAAAGTTTTTGTAACGCTCAGTGGCCTCACACCTGGCTTGAGTGTATGAGTCTGGTGTAAGTCCTGGAGTCAGTCCCTGGCCACCTTTGGTATAAATTTAAACCAAACCACAAGCTGCTTTCATTTATGCTAAGAGTCAGGACGAATGCCAAGCTAACTCACGATGCAGAGATTCGAAAAGTGACTGAGAGTCATATTCTCTCTATTCTTGTCATGACGAATCCATTGCTGCAGATCTGAGCTACAGCATGAATATTGCAGGAAGCCAGCAGAAAGTGAAATCATCTTGTGACATGCCTTAATTACTTACCTGCAGTTTCAACACCGTGCCTAGTGACAATTTAAACTTTGGGGCAGAAATCTGTAAACTTGACTACTTCAGCTGAAACTAAAATCATTGCACTCGGGGAAACGGCTGCAGTGCAGAACATCTGGTTTGGCTGATGACCATCATTTCCCGTTACCTTCTGTAAGCCAAGTGCCTCCCGTGGTACATCAGTGCCTACCACAAGAAAAGACACGATGGGAAGGCATCCTGGGAAACACTGCACAGCTGAGGAAGCTCGGTGCTATAAGGCATCTGTGCTAGAGCACAGCGTTGTTTCCAGATCAAAAAAACAAAATGTGGTTTGGGGTGCAAACCAGAAACATTTCTGGATTTCTTGAGTGCTCATCTTAAAGGTAGAAATTTTCCACAGATATTTTTCCATACACAATCTTTCAGTTAAAAAAGCAACATATACTTTTAAAAAAGTCAGATTCTCTGACAAAAAAAAATAAAATCTAAATAGCCAGAGCATTTCTGATCAGCTACAGATACGCTACAAAGTTATCTGAGTTATCACTGAAGGATCCTTAGCAGTGGATGAAAGCTGGTGTTCCACCTCAGCTAAGCAAATGATGTTTTGGGGAGGTGCAAGGCATAATGTAAAGCAAAAGGAAAGTGGAGGGAATGAATTGCTCGTCTGTGGGCTTTTTATCAGCTCTACTCTCACTTTTCTCATGCAGCTCTGTGGGAGGCATTTCTGTGGGACATGATAATAAAAGCTGGGATGTTTTTCCACCCAAATTTTTTCATGCTTTCTTTGCTTTTGCTGTAGATCCCAGGGACCAGATGTCTCATATTAAAGAAAGAATAACTTACTTTTAACTTCTCTTTGGGGACATATTTAGGGGAGGAAGGGAGAAAGAGTTTGTTCTTTTTGAAATGAGAATTAAATTGACACGCAGTGGATAAACGGCAGGCAGAGGCCAGGCATGTTGTTGATAGAAAAGAGGATAACCCTGAACAGTGAGGCTGATCACCACAGGACCTGAAGGTATTTTCTGAAAATAACTTTCATCAGGACAAGCTTCTCTAATGCCTACAACAAAGTACCTACACTTATAAATTCCTCTCAAACAGCTCCCACTTGACACCCACTATTAAAATATGCTCTCAGCTTACCTAGCCAATTCATGAGATTTTTATACATTGTTTAAGTTTCCTCTGAGTGTATTGAATTAAAACACATCCCATGTGCTGCAGTCAACTGGTGAGGAGAGCTGGAGAGCCAGGAGGGCAACGCTACCTTGGCCCTACCCCGAGTGCAGCTAGCCACCACGCAGATGGGAACTGGAAAAAATCGCACTTCACCTTGTTGCCCCTGTGGGTCCTATCTGCTCTGGCCTTCAGGCTGCTTCTGCATCACCCGGCTCGAGGATGCGAGAGCACAACACCCAGCCTGCCCAAGCCCCACGAAACTCCTATACCTAAGAGTGACCCAAGCACTTGGTCGTCGTGAGAACCTTTGTCTCACAGGGGATCCTTCCCACCTCCTGCATTTGGGCAGACCCTGCTCCAGCCCAGCCCTGCTCAGGCGGGACAAGGCTGTGACGGATGACATAACTTCTTCATCTATGCAGCTGCCTCAGCTTTGACAGCAGTGAACGATGGCAGCGTGCTGCGGTGCCTGCTGATTACAGACATGTTAGTCATCCTCCCACTGTTATTTGGGCTTCTGTGTCTGGCTGGGTTCATCTGCGAGTCCTTGTAACACACTGACAACAGAAGCCATCTCCTTGCACAACAAATCCCTCTGCTTAGCAAATGGGGACCCCAATCCCCCATTTGAGCTTCTTGCTGATACTTTGTGTAAATGTCATCATTCATGAAAGAACCTGCACTCAATACATCATTCCCTTGACAGGGCTTTGAGAACGGGATACAGATGTCACTTATCTCCACTGGACTGGAGACCAGCTGGGGCACTGAGATCACTCCCCGCAAATCCCAGAGAAGCACAGCAGAGGTGTTTAGTCCACAGCACATCCATTCCACACTCACCGCAACAGTAAGACAGACCTAACAAAATAAGGTTGTTAGCAGAAAAGATTAGAACCCTCAAAAACTATAATATGTTACTGGAAGGGAGTCAGAGACTGCAGGCACTTTGGTGTCCTGAGGTCTTGCAGCGGTAGACAACTGGCATGTCCTTAAGAAACAGACTACAGCTCATTTCTGCCAACGCAAACACAAGGGCATTTCAGTGTCAGGTGGCACCAACACATGGTAAAGCAAACAGATTGCTGCAGTGTCTCCAGCTACAGATGTGTAGAACAACTGAAGGACCACCATGTATTCCTCAACTCTTTTGAGCTTCCTTCAGTCTTCTGACTTTTGTGTCCTCCATCCACCAAAAGTCTTAGAACGGAGCTCATTTCATCCATCTTTCCTAGAGCTATAAAGTGGCAGCTACTCTGTTAGGATTTATTAGCTCCCACTGGGAGAGAGGAACAGAGATTCACATGAGTCATTAAGTTTAAGTCCTGCCGGCAGGATGACCATGAAAAATGATATTTTAGAAAGGTTTTCATTGGCACTGCTTGCCCAGTTAAATGCTTATAGCATAATTACCAAGGGAAGAAGGATGTTTTCAGAAAAAAAAGAAAACACAACACAAACAAAAATACTCCACAGAACCCAAACTACACACATTTCTGCAAATTGGCTGTTCTGCTCAAACAAGTTACAAAGATCAGGTCATCTGTGTCTACAAAAGCAAGATCCTGCCCAGAAGCTTGATTTTAATTTAAGGGCGAGCAAGAGAAGAAACTACTGTCTGCTGCAGAGGTCATTAGCATGAAAATAGACCTGGTCAGAAATTCTTCTTGGAATATCATTTTCGTTTGTGTGACATAAAAGGACAAACTCAAAAGGATGCTCGAGCTCAAGCTTGCTTTTTACTTTCAGTCAACACTAGGAAACATGAAACTTTTAGCCAAAAAGCATTCATGCAATCCATGCAAGTATCTGAATGATTTTTTTTTCTTTCTGGTATTTTGACTAGATTTAATGAAAATATATCATAACTGTACATAATTATCAGCAAAAAATCACTATCAGCAAGCTCTTTAAACCTTTCACTCTCTCCCCTCAACAGAATTTTCCCCTCCTACAATTTCAGTATTATCACCATAATTAGCCCAGCTTCCCAAAATACCGTAACTCGGAATATCCGTCTGCCTCTGCACTGCCTCACAGGGAAGCTGTGAACAGCAACTTACAGACAATACTTTCCATCTATCCATAACGTCCCTGTCACTGAACATGACACAACACTGGTGCAGCACGATGACACCTACATGCTATACCTGTGAGGTGAGCTGGTCAGATCAACACGTGGCTGCCTTGTCACACTGCTCTCCTTGTGTTTGAGAGTGCACTTATTTCTCTGCCTAGTCCTCTAGCAATGCTCCTTCTCCCTCTCTTGCACTATTCAGTCCCTTCTTACCAGGTTAGCAAAGGCTACTGACACAGTGATGGGGACTAAGGAATGACTTCCAGCACCTGAGCCCGCTGCTCCTGTACAGCATGCAGCTAGAAACCATCCTGCCATACAAGCACCGCTTTGAGAAATACAGGTTCCTTGGAATTTGATTCAACCAGAACCATCAGCTCCTGATGACCATCTAAGTGATCCCACCAGGGCAACTGGAGGAATTGATTGTATTGAGAAAACATGCTATAATTAGAAATGGGTTAAAAACAGCTGGACAGACCTCATCACTTGTTTTTTGTTTGTTTTTGCAAAACCAATACCAAGAATGGTTTGGCTGGAAGCCTTATTTCTGAGCTCATAATATTCATGGGTGGATCTGGGGATCAGAGAAATGGTTTTTGTCAAAAGCTGTTGGCAGAAAAAGAGCAAACTATTATCCATTTCAGCATGCTCCCACATTTGTATAGCTGAACCCACTCTGACCATTACCACATCTGTCACTATGGGTTTAGAAATTAAATGATTGAATCTGTGAAGCTGCTTCACTGTGCTTCAGTGCTGGAGTATCCCCTCCATATTCAGACTGGGACTCAGCAGAAGATTCATCCGTTCCTCAGCCAAGGATCATCAGCTCTGTAAGGTGTTCACAGAGTTGCCCAGTGCAAACATATTGTAGACTGTAGACTCTGCTCGGGTGTGAACAAGGGACTTTGGTCATGCAGGAGAGAGTCCCCTCCCTGTTCAGACAGCTCCCCTAGTGCCAGAGCATGGGGCTTATAGATACTGTAACACCTCTGGAGAGGGATACTGCCAGAAACACCTAATTTCCCAGAAGTGAGACAGGACAACAGAAAACAAAATAATCTAGGGGCAGTGCTAATTCCCCTTCTGTCTCCCTCTCTCCTCCCTCCCACCCACATCCATGGTGGGATGCAAGGTGGGTGCAAGTCCACATGTACATGAGTATCTCACCATAGTCTTGTCAAGCGTTACCCAAAGGTGATACTACTAAGTTCAGTGGTATTCTTTGAGTCACAGCTACGTGACCTGACAATTGCATAAATCCCTGTATTTTAGGAGCCTAATAAGTCTCTAGTTAACATGGAATAAGACAGGTTTAAGTGCTGTTACAGCTCCAGAATTTCTTATGGGTCCTACGATCTCAACCTAATCCAGGAAAACACTTAAACAAAATTTATCTTCCAGACCACTGACATCCATTGGACTACATTTGCATCAACACGCTGCTTTATAAAACATTAATCAGTAGAAAACCCCATTATTTTCAGTGTATTAACTTTTATGGAAAATAACTTCTCAGCTGTTTGCCATTTTACCGTTCCAGTATCAAGTGACGGAATATTATTATTAAATGTGTTTCCTCAGGCCTTATCACTCTCACGTTCCATCAGCTGCCTTTTTTAATAGATTCTTCATCAGTAAGGAAACATTAAAGCCTTACTGCATGAAAGGTCTCATTCTTAGTCATTCATTGTTCTTCCCAAGCATTAAAGTTCTCCAGCTAAAGGTTCTTCTGCTCCCTACAATGCACCGCACAGACTTACCTACAGACAGAAATACTCTACCAGAACAGCTGCTGCTGCAGAGGACTAGCAGCACAAACCTCTGACCACAAGACTGAATCTAGATCTGTGGGGACCATGCCTGTGTATGAGAAGGTATTTAAGCCTCTGAGCCAATCATTCCTCTGTGGTCCTTCCAGCCAGGGTGTGAATTCGTGCCAAATGAAGTGATTTGCCATCCTACACCCTGTCCACAGCATTGCAGCAAACCAACTTATTTTGCACAGATGTCTGAACAGGCTGTTGTAGGATCACTGGCTTCGGTAAAGATGGGAGATCCACTGCCAATTAACTTCCCTTTGCATGAAGCAAAGTGTTTCAACCTTGGCAGGACATAGGGACCTGAAACTCATTCAAGCAGTGACTGTTATCAATGTTCTGCTCGCTTTTGCCTCACTGTTCGCAATGCATTTTACTTGGTTTCTAGAACTAACAGTGATCTTTGACTCTAGCAAGCAAGCAGTCTTCAGCTCTTCTCCTCCCATTTAATCAGCAGAATTGTGCTATGAATGGTGTTAGACCAATTGTTTGCAGCTGCAATTCAGCCAGAGTTATACTGATTTTTACTAACCAAGGATCTGATCTAATACCTTTGAATTCCTCTGCCTGCTCAAGCAAAGCTACAAAGCCTTTGCTGTGATTCTGCCAGCTTTTGTCGGCTAAGTTGGTCAAGCCTGAACTCTTCCTGAAGGAGAGTTTTCCAAGAAAAATCCAGTGACAAGCCAGCCCTCCAGCGCAGTGTTCTTGGGCACTGTGCTGTCAGAGGAGCCATATTTCAGATGTGGTCATACCCAGGCATGGATTCAGGACTGACTCAAAGGGAAGAATACCACCCCCTGAATCACCAGCACAGCTTCCTGCAAACCTTGAGGCTTCCTGGCCGTACATCAGAAGAGGTTTCTGTTCCTTTTGATATTTTTGTTTACCCTCAGTAATTTTCCACTATGCCAGACTTCCGTGGATTTTTCTCATTGGAGCAAGACAGACAGTGACCCAATCAGTTTACTTGGTTTATGGTATGCCAAAGACCTAGCATCCCACCACCACACCCTCATGTGAGGAGCTCTGGCTTTGCAGCAGCTCTGCTCAGCCATGCCAAGGTGGGCACTCTCACGAAGAGTCTCACATGGGAGCTTGGTCCCCTGACTGATCTCCTCTAGAGCTTCTCCAAGGTTGCTGAGAGGAAAAAGAAGGAAAAAAGGGAAAATGCAGAGGGAAAAGGAACAAAACTACCATTCCCAACTATTTCTTATTTCCTCCAGAGACTGTGCCTGGCCCAGTATCATTCACCAGGAGGTTCTTGTGCAGCAAAAGCTCTGCATCCAACCTGCCACCCTGCCAGAAACACTGTACAAGACAAAAAGCAAGGCTTCCTCCACGTAGACCCTTGTAGGGAGCTCAGATACAGATCTATGCTTTCTCCGGGCCTACTCCCCAGTTCAGTGCTGGGCTTTGCAGCTCTATGCTTGTGGGTGGCATGATATTGCATCAAATGGATAATAGCTCTTTCACTCCCCCCTGTGATATAGAAAAAACTTTCTGGCAAATTGGTGAGACTGAGGGTTTGACATGTACCTGCTGAGGCCAAGCACAGGCGCAATGGCAAGAAGCTGTGCTCTCTGGCTCTTCACAAAGGTCTTCTTTTGCAGTATCTTTCCAATACAGTTTAATAGAATACCTTCCCACATCAAGAAAACCAATGAAGATAGATACTCAAAACCTGACTGGACGTGGTCATGGATGACCTTCTCTAGCTGACCCTGCTTGAGCAGGGGGTTTGGACTAGATCATCTCAGAGAATCCTTCCAACACCATAATTCTGAGTTTCTTAAGCAAACCAATTGACACTCAAAGAGAGAGAGAGAGAAGTATGAGATCTTCCTCTCATCATATCTCATCCTGGAAATGAACATACATGGGTAAACACTGCTTTTCCCCTGTCCTGGGAAAATAGTTGATATCTCTTTTGAGGTTGTGGATTTTTTGGTGGGTTGTTGTCAGGGGACTCAGGAGAGGGGGAGGTGCTTGTAATTAAGGAAAAATACATAGGCTTTCATAAACTCAGAGTATGAGAGAATCTGCCTTCATTCATTGCACTCCCTGTTGTTGTTTTCCATTCAATGTGAGGCTGCAACGGCCCCAGAGTCCCAGAAGCCTAATAGCGTTCCAAGAAGATGCTGAAGAGACATAAAGTCCCTCCAGAAGCCTGAAGCTGAGATCAAAAAGCCCACACATCTTTCTACACATGCCCTGGACTTCATAATTATGTTCAAGGGAATAAATTAATCTCCTTTATTAATCTCCTTTACCTGAAACTGATGCTTCCCCTGGCCATACATTTGGAATACAGGTTCTAACCTTTATTCCAGGACATGGTTTTGAGATCAAATTTGGTGGGTTTCTAGGAGTCTGGATCCTTACTCAAGGCTGTGCAAATTCTTCCCACCCAGAGGCCAGTAACAGAGGCCTCTTTAGCCAGACTCTAACACTGGATGTTTATGACTCAAGGCTGACTTGTCAAGTCTCTTGCCTCTGCTGATGCTGCAAGACCATTTACATGCGACCTGACTATGCTGTCCTGTTTGTCCTCTTCTTGCTGCAAGAACGGGGACGGAGGGAGATGCCTCATCTGCATCTAGCTAGGGAAGGACTGGCTTTCAGAGAAACACAAAAGCAGCAATTTCTAGGTATCCTAACTTCAGGGAGGAAGCATAGAGGGATCAAAATCGGAAACTGTGTCTGATCTGCACAGTGCCTGAGAGAGAACACAAGCTGGCTATCCAGTCCTACAAAATGGGCATTGTGAAATACTCACAGTATAGGTAATAAAGCAGGGAAGCATTTAGGAGGGGGAAAGTGGAAATTAAATGGGAAGGCACCTTAACAGAAAAGTTCCCAGCCTTGATAAGGACTCAGAAGAAAAGCAAACAAAACATTTTTGAATCTGTTGGCCTATCCTGGATGCTTACTATTGGAAAACTCTATACAAAATAAAGGAAAAAGTGACAGTGCAAGCAGAGGCAAGGGAATAACAGAAGGCAATTGTCCTAAAGCTAGAAAAGGAAGAGAGTTTCTTGTGGAAATCTACACTTCCCAAGAGAATTCCTCTGCTGATTTTAGAAGTAGATCTTTTTTTTTTTTTTTTTGTTAAGGAAGGCATGGCTTCGCATATGCCTTCAGTTAGCTTAAAAGAACACACACTAGCAAACCTATTGTGTTTCTCAAACTGTCTAAAAATACTTCTTGGAAGGGAGTAGAAGCACACTGACATGGCTTTAATTAAAGAGATCACCTGGTAAGGTAGACAGCAAATCTGTGCTGCCAGCCACCTGAACTGTTCCCATGCTGGAGAGCTCCATAAGCCTAGGTCATATTTAATCACGAAACTGTTTTCCTTTCATGCTATTTCTTACTGCATCGTCTACTTACTACAAAAGATACTGCAGCCAACTTCTGCATGCTTCAGCTCTTCCTCAGTTTAGTGAGAGCTTTGCTCAAGTCAGAGGAAATTCATGGATTCATATATTTTGCTAAGGCTAGAAGGGACCCCTTTGCTCATACATCTTCACCTCTTCCATCACCCAGGCAAATGAGCCTCTTATAACTTCTCTGTGGGTGGGAAATACCGTTCTTCTCTACCTAAGCCAGCACTAACAGGCCCAATAGCTTGTGACTGACTTAGGACATATTTTTCAAGACCCCATTCTCGAACCAAGGGAGGAACACGAATGCTGATGTAAACGGTTGTACTTGAACGTGTGTGTTTCTTCTGCAGCCTTTCTGCTCCATCTCTTTGTGTTAACAGCAAAATAATGTGATGTTGTCATGATTTCCAACAAAATGGTATTTGATGTCATCAGTGCAGAAGGAATGTGACATGATTCCTCTTCCCTGTTCTCACCGTGCAAAATTCACAGATCATAAACTCCTCAGAATGGTCAGAAATGTTTCCTATTACGTCACCAACCTCTGCACAGGTCTCCACATTCGCACAGAAATCCTGGAGGGAGGGAAGGAGAGGAGAAGAGTTCAGCTCCTGCAGTCCTTGCTGAACGTTGTGGCCGATGATTATACACAAGCACACTCACATGAAGATGGGAAACAGAGCTCTGCGCTTGCGGAGGGAGCCTCGGCAGCTTGCTCTTCTGGCAGGAACAGAGCACGCGGCTTCTACAGCTTACCTGGCCCTGCCATCAAAGCCAAACCTTCTCAGAGAGCTGGTGGGGTAGGGAGGCATTCAGTGGCTGCTGGGAGATTGGCCTCCACAGCAAAGGTGCCCTCCCCTCCCTGACCACAGTTTAATCATGAAACCCAGAGAGACCTCTCCCTATGCTCTCATGCCTGCTATACTTCCAGACTTCACTATAATCAAAAGGAAAACTAATAGATTCTCCTACTTTTTATTCCTTGCGTAAAACACAAATATGTAGAAGCCAAGCAGAAAAAACATGGAAAAAAAAATCACTGCTGGAAAACAGTAATACAGATATGGGGGATCCTCAGACAACCACAGCTGTACCCGCAGATCCTTACACTGTTGTGCAAGAGAAATGTGCCCAAATAACGGAGGGAGCTGCCCTTAATCCCTGTGTGTTTCTGGCTAAGCCAGGGTCTCCCTGGGGCCGGTGCCATCCCTGCACCAGGCGCAGCAGAGCTGTGTCTCATGACGGGACTCCTGGGCTGGGCAGCAGTTCCAATTAAAAACACTCGCCTGGGCAGTGGTGGTGTCTGGGCATCTCTCAAACTGTGTTGATTTACTCTCCTCGCAGCTCTGCGAGGTGAGAAAACACTGTTGTCTGCACTTTCTGCACAAGAAAATTCAGGCATAGAAACGTCACCGAGTAGCTTTGTACATCCCAGAGAAGCCATTTAGACAGAAGGGCTTCCTTCCTCTTTCACTAGGGGCATGCTGCACTGGTTATGGCTGACCTGGGGGAAAGGGTTACTGCTCCAGCCCTTTCCCACCCATCTGACAGCACCCCAGCGTTACAGCTTACTGGCTCTTTAGTTTTGCTGGTAACACTGCTGTTTCCTAACAGCTCCAGGCAAAATCATCCGGCTTAGCTTTGCTGAACTCTTTTCCCCCCCGCCCCAGGTCATCATTCTGAGAAGGGACTACATGAGAAAAAGGAACTGAAATACTCAAATGTGACTACAGCTTCTGAATACAGTTTGGGGGATTTTTTAAAAAAAAATCTAAATTACTAAGGACCCACTGAAGCAAAGAGTGACTCCAGTCATCCAAGTCCTTCCACACCACTCATGCTTACAAATGTTGTATCAAAAATCTCAAAGACAGAAAAACAAGGACATAAATGCACTTTTCCTCCCTTCTCCAACTCCCTTTGCAGGGCCTCCTGTTTCTTGAGGAGCCTTGAATGGCTGATGTGACTTTGACTGGAGGCTTTGCAGAGCCTGACAGGTCTGGTGCAGGCGTTAGCAATCCTAGAGCCTCTGCATCCTACAGCAGGCAGGAGCTGGTGGCGGGTACTGAAAAGATGCAAGAAAACTTTGCTAAAAATCAGAGCACCATTTTTTTGCATAGCCCTAGCTTTTCAGACTTCCCCTCCTCTTCTCTTAGCTGACATCTGTCTCTGCAGAGCGATGCATGTCACTGTTTGGGGGAGCTGGGTGAACAAGGAAGAGGTTTGGGGAAACACGGACACATGTATAGACAAGGAGATACAGCCAACAACTTCTGCAAAGGCTGGAAGAGCCAGCCTTAACTGCAAGTGCTTATTTAGTGTAACTGTATGTATATAGTCAAGCACATGCGTGTGCATTTGTATATATTACATTCTCTAGCCCCTACATCCAACAAAGACATATAAAGCTACGTTTTCACACGCCTCTGCTATGTCCTTTCATGTACTCACAGAATTGCCAAATTTTGTGCGCTGAAGAACAGGGCAAGACTCAATGGTGGAGACTGCTTTAAAAAACATAGCCTACAAACACAGCTAATTTTGTATTTCTAGAGCTTTAGAGATGCCAGAACATGAAAATGAGCCCACAGACTCATACCCAACAGAGCATTCAGACATCTCCAGCTGATTCGGGTAATTCTGCACTGCTCCAACATATGATCAGCCTTGTCCATAAGCCATAAAGAAATAAATCCTGTACTTCTTTTAGCAGCTTCTGCATCTATTAAACAAAATATTTTATAATGGATGCAGAAACAAAAAGAAATTCATCAGTGCTCTCCCACTTTATCATAACTAGCTGCTGCTTGAAGAATTATATAATAACATGCAGTAAAAGAAACTGTCCTGGTTTCAGCTGGGATAGAGTTAATTTTCTTCTTAGTAGCTGGTATAGTGCTGTGCTTTGGATTTAGTATGAGAATAATGATCATAACACACTGATGTTTTGGTTCTTGCTGAGCAGTGTTTACACTAAGTCAAGGACTTTCTAGCTTCCCATGCTCTGCCAGGGGCACAAGAAGCTGGGAGGGGGCACAGCCAGGACAGCTGACCCAGACTGGCCAAAGGGCTATGCCATACCATATGACGTCATGCTCAGTATATAAGCTGGGGGAAGAAGGAGGAAGGGGGGGACGTTCGCGGTGATGGCGTTTGTCTTCCCAAGTAACCGTTACGCATGATGGAGCCCTGCTTTCCTGAGGATGGCTGAACACCTGCCTGCCGATGGGAAGTAGTGAATGAATTCCTTGCTTTGCTTTGCTTGCGCACGTGGCTTTTGCTTTAGCCATTAAACTGTCTTTATTTCAACCCATGAGTTTTCTCACTTTTATTCTTCTGATCCTCTCCCCCATCCCACTGGGGGGGGAAGTGAGTGAGCAGCTGCGTGGTGCTTAGTTGCCGGCTGGGGTTAAACTATGACAGAAACCCTCACTGAAAATGAAAGTTTTTCATAAAGCCCCTTTACTTTTGTTCAGTGGAAACTTGATTTATTGCACCTTGGAATTTAGAGCTTCGGATGAGATTAATGGCCTGTTTTCTGGTTACATCATCTTCATGGATTGTCAAGACAAGCCTACACTGAAATCACAAAGGAAAGTTTGGTTATAGTCCCCTGTTAAAACACTGGAGTGACTGCTGTTCCTAAGTAACTCATTTGGATAACATAACAGATAGGCTTCATGAGAAATAAATATGGAATTTCCACTGTATTAGAACAGCACGCTGTAGCAATGTTTTACATTACAGGAACAGGTCATATATTTTTAAATACATCAGACGTGACTCATTCTTTAGTCCACGCTCTGATTGGCTGAGAGGACATTTTTTTCCCCTTTTGGACTGTATTTTTTTGTGAGTTTGAGCACTATACTTACCCTTTCTAGTATGGTTAGGTTGTAAGTCAATAGCAATAGTGGATAGGCTGGAGGGGGAGGGTTTTCAAAGGCAGAAAAGATCACCACATATCCTGCTGCTGCAATCTAAAGCCAAAATGTAGGGACAAGCAGCACTTGCTAAAGTGTTTATTTACATTGCAGGGGCACCTACAGACACTTTGAAGTTTGGATCCCAAAGGTTCAAAGCCAGCAGACAAACCCATCCTCCTACCCTCCAAGTGAAACAGTGTTCTTAATTGCTGTTGTGAAAAAATGAAGGTTTAGTCCATAACCATGTTCTTGGAAGAAAGGTCAAAATTGTCCAGCACTGCAATTTGGATGCATTTTGTTGTTCTGGGATTTTCTTAAGGCTAGACAGTGATTTCCATCAGACATCCATACTGGCATGTAAAGAAGAGTGAAAACCAACTGCAAGTTACACCGTCAGCCAGCAAAGCCTTAGGACCAGATCACAAGTGGCACGCGAGGGCTCAAGCGCCCACCCAGAAGGGCTGGGAGGAAGAAGGACAGCAGATGGGATTCCCGCCTGCACCAGCCTGCAAAGAGAAATTCCAAAGGGCATGCGGCACAGGTCCTTGCAAAAAGCCACGTCCGCTCCTCAGCCCGTAACACAGCCACCTGGTTTAAGGTGGGAGCCTCCCCCATAGCTCTCTGAAAGGCTCCACGCGTTTTAGCAGCTTGACAGGCTTCCAGGAATGCAGCCTGAAGCCAATAAATAAATAGCTTCGAAAACAGAAGATGCAAAAAACGATACTGTTTGTTAACGTACACCCAACCAATACAGATAGCCAAGCAATTGGATTTGGCTTAATTTCCACACAATTTCAATCCCTAGGGGTATCTACTTTAGAAAGCAAATTTCTTTACAATGAAATGGATTTGGCAGCCCTGCTGGAAATGAAGTTCATCTTCAGGGCAAAGGAAAAAAAACACCACCCTCCAAACCCTGCTAAGCAGTTGCTGTGTAATTTATGTCAAATTATTGGTTGCTATGAGGAATAGAACCAGATTTGCCCACATTTACTACAGAAAAGGGATTATAGATCTTTCATTCAGCCCATCAGAAGCATTATCAGAGCTGCTACTTATTCTGCCAAATGTCTGATAAATGACGTTTGGGGGGTTTTGTCCTTAGAGGTTTCATGTCTCTAGTAGCCTTGTTTAAACCATGGAGAACATCAGCCGACTGTAAGGCTGAGCCATACATGGACCTTCTTGGAGGACCAATGAAACCAGACTATTTGAGCCTATAAGCATCCCAGATTTTTAAATCTCCAGAGGAGAAGGTGTGAGAAAGTGCAATAAAAACAGGAAAGTAGATATTTCTCAAAGATGCAAACCAAACAGGAAAAAAAAGGAAATGAAAACAGACTTCAAAATACACACTTCCCTAAAAAAAAAAAATGAAGTTTTTAGACTTCTTTTGGGGTTTATGGTGAACCAGCTTTACTTCCTATCCTGCTATAAAAACCTCACATTCAAGCAGGAGTCAGGATTAATCAGAAATTAGTAGCACTGCAATTTTCTTCACAAATTCACATCTACAGAAGTGCTCACACCTTGCTTGGTCTCAAATTTGATCTGAAGGAATTATAGCATTCTACCAAATAAATGAAAGCCAGCTATCAACACAAGCCTGTCTGTTCAGAACTATTAAATATATATATCTTTCCAAAAGGATGAATCTTTGTAACGCGTGAGCAGCTGTTATATCTAGCTCCAATGTATTTTCTTTGCATGGGTTGGAAGTACATAGTAAAGCAGCACACAGTGTAATTAAGACTAAGACTGAAAGCCAGGACATTTATGGGCCTTAGTAGACATTTCTCAGTAGTTCATAGGTCTCACCATAAATTTACATGTTTGTTTAACTGAAACTATTTACTGGATGAGGTTTTTCTTCTGCTTTTATAGATAATTTTTCTAATGTAAGAAAATATAATTCATGAAAACCAACACTCCACAGTGCAGGATTCTGCAGCTCTGCTCTGGCAGAAGCGCTGGGACAGGCAGAAATTAAATTTAGCTACCTAGTGCTGTTGACCAAAGATTTCTAGATTGTGGCCCATGACTTGGCCTGTGGTTTGCAAAGCAGTAGCCTGTGGTCTGGGCACAGGTGAGCAGCAACACAGTCCTTCTCCTTTCTTTCTACCTGCTCCCTCCCATTAAACTGAGGCTCAAATTGTGCTCAGTCCAAAGGCGCTTATTCGTCCTTATAATGGAAAGACTGAAGGCCATTGCTCCCGTTGCTGAAGAGAGGCCACCTAATCACTGGTGGGAGTGGAGGTGGTCCTTACCCTGTGAGTTTAGCTTGAAGTCATCTATTATTGTGGATGAGACCTGTCATGGACTGAAGATACGGCTGCTCAGGATGAAAGTTGAAGTTCTGCAACATCAGCTGGCATAATTATGTGATTCACCTCACACTGGCTGTCTCCCGTCCTCTCTAGAGCAAGACACCCTCACAACTTCAACCTGCTGACACGCCTGCCTTGCGGTCCCCCACCAGGCTCAAGCTGGGCCCTTGGTCATTGCAAGCACTGAAGCTACCAGAGTAGAAGCACAGTGGAGCTCTCAGGGTACAAGTCAGCTGTGATCCAGATGCAGTAACACCATCTTTTCAAGACTTATTTGTACACTTTATGGTGCAAAACACAGTAGCGTTGCTTTTGAATTAAAATGAGTACATTCACATACTCCACAGATACGGGGATCTCTGCAAGCAGTGGGAATCATTTTTAAAGTATGGAAATTCCCTTAGTCTTAGGGCCTCCTAGAGGATCTAATCAGCATGGTAAAAGGTGAGAAATTCCCAGGGGATTTGCATCTGCATTTAACAGTATAGTGGCCTATGCAACTGCCTCTGCCACCCAAGCATAAAAGGTGACCTGCTCTCCAATACCAGTGGACGACAGGACAATGTCCCATTCAGCAGGTGTAAGTTTGCTTTTGGGTAACCATTAACAGGAACTCAATGTACAGACAAACTACTCTTGCCACCCACTCCTCTAAGCTCCACACAGGGGCAAACCTCAGCAGTGAGTGCAGTTACAGCGCAGTGTGGGCCTGGTGAACCTTTTATAGTCTTTCCTTTGACCTTCGTTTTGCCCAGGGTACAGCCTTGTTCATAGCATTACTTAATACCCCTACCACCACCCCTGTTTTCTTGTGGGGAGACATGGCCCTGTGAGAACAAGTGTGAAGCTGGCTTTTGCTTTGCCATAATTCCTAAGTAGATTTTCCTTTGACTCGGGAAGTCACGTGTATTTGACTACAAGACTATGGACGCTGTATAGACTAAGGGTGTATTTGGGACAAACAAATCTGATCAATACACTGCACCAAGAACTTGAGAGCCCTATTCTGGACTCTGATAATTTCTATCTGATTTTGTATGCGCTGTTTAATAATAAACTCTAAAGATGTTCTTAAGTGCTTCGTGTATGTGGAGCCTTCTGTCCAATAGCCCACAGCACAAATATAACATTCAAGATACACATACTGATCTACCAGGCTGTGTAAAGGGGGTTAGGTGAAACTTTGCAATTTTTGGCCACTTACTTTGGTCAAGAAAAACGCAGCTAAGGCTGTATCTTGTTTAAACCAAAATCATTGTCAAAATGAGCAGAGCTACACTGATTTGGCAGAATTTCTGGTCTTCGATATTCTTAAAATATATATTGCTAGTAGCTGTATTTGCAAAGAAACCAGGGGCTTTCATTGTACCTGTTAACTGCACCTGAGCAAAATGCATTTTAAAAGTCCCATGGAGAAATAATCCCTTTTCTATCCTATATATTCAGAGACCTTGTTCACAGAGGCTTCTCTTCAACAAACCACCATCATGAATCACAGGCACTGGCTTTTTTCTGTTACTCATAAAATTTTATCCCTGTAATTACTGCAAATTCACTAATATGAATGTAAACACAATTAAGAAAACTTCATACTAGCCCACCATCGACTCCCTGATAACCATTTCAGTGCACATACACGTGACTGGTTATGTCATGTATGCATGCTGTTTGCAAAGTATTCCACAGTAACCTAGAGAATTTTGGGCGACGAATCACCTCAATACAAGTTCTGTTACGGGTCAGCAAAGAAAGGGGAGGGAAAAGCCGACCTAAACAGCACAGGTAATTGATCTCAAATTCTTCTGTTTATACACCCAGTGCCCTGAAGGCATACTGCGAGTCCCTCCAGATTGCTAGAAACGTCATCTCTTCCCCACGTTTCCTTAGAGACAGGGGTGAATCAGCCTGGAGAAAAGCAGCTGGAGCCGATAAAAATTCCAGAGGGATAACCCGGCCCCTCCACCTCTTTGCCTAAGACTTCCAGAGCAGGAGTCTGCTTTCTCTTATTACTTCAACCTCAGGGACTGCTGTTTTGAGGGAGGAATGCAACACCATTGCACTAAAACGGCAGGGATCTCAGGGGGTTCCTCCTTCTCTCTGACATTTCAGCTGTTTCCCTATTTTCCCATGCTTCGTTTATCCTCCAGTATCTGTTGTTAAGCGAGTGGCTCAGGCAGTCCTGTCTGTCTGTTCCTGCAGCTTCATTAATGTACAATCTGAGCTCCTCAATTAATTCATTTCCTCTGTCCCTCTGACTTACAGAATTATTAATATCCTGGCGAGGCGCTTAGGGACCAGAGATTACAGGCATCATTTGCAGCCCACTGGATCAGAGGCAAGCTCTCATTGTGCTGGATCAGGAACTAGGAACTGTGCAGCAGAGCTGAAATTTTATTCCTCTGCCCAGCATCTTCGTCTTCAGCGCATCTCCCCTCTAGCTGTAACTTTGGGGTTACTTAGGTGATAAAAGATAGTCCTGTTCAGATCCTCTCCCTTCCAAGCTCATCTGAAGAGATGCTTGGTGTAAAACGCCCTGAATCAGCAATGAAGGACAAGTGATGTGGCCACCCTTGAAAGGCATGACAAAATACTCATCTGAAAGCCGCACGATTCCTGAACTTGGGGGCCTTTTTGTAAATGCCATCCAAATCACTTAACAGGTTAGTTTTATTCAGAAAGCAGAGGTATCACAGAAGGGTCAGGATATGTAAATACAGTTAAAACCAAGAGAAACAGATGCCTTTAAAAGAAATGGCTTATTTATCATTTACTTCTTGGGTTAGATGTAGTGATCAGTGGCCAGAGAAATATTTTCAGTTGTCTCAGACAATCCTTTTAAATTGATTTCTTTTGTGCTTTAATTTGTATGTTACCTTTATCTCTTTAATGAACTTAATACAATCTACTAACTTATTCTTTTATTCTAAATTCTAAGCCTCTAAGCTACTACTACACAGCTCCAGACATCATGGGTGTATATTTAACATGTTAATATGTAACAGGTTCCATTCATAAGCCTCGATATATTCTGTAGCATAACGCAGCCAGAGTCAGATCTGCTGTAATTAGCTGAGGCTCCATTCAGAAAGAATGAAACTCAGCCTTCTTGTGAGTTTCTCTTTCTGGGGAAAGCCTTTTGAAATCCACAGCAGACAGAAAAAAATGAGAAGTTCCCTCCTACTCCTTCCAATTTCAACAAGTTGCTTTTGTTTGTTTTTCATTCACGAGCATAGAAGCTATTAATAAAATTGCTGAATGAGAATGGTTAACCCCAAAAAGTGACACATACCTTATGCTTTGCAAGCCAACATGACAACAGTCAAAACAGAAATCAGCCTTTCAATACCTCAGCACATAACGCTGTCTGCAGTTTAAAAAAAATACATCAGACAACATCATATCAGTTGCAGACAGATGAGTCACTAGAAAGCTTGAGACAAGCAGACCTAGAGTCACCTCCAGCCTGCAAAGCACTTCCCGTCTTTAATAAAAAGCGGTGGAGGATTCTGTCAATGAAGTGAAACGCCTGGCAGACAGATGCGCAGGGCGAGAGCTCGGAGCTTCCCGTCCCCTCCCGGGGAAGGGGGGACCGAGGGCGAAGAGGAACGGCAGGGGGAAAGGGAGAACGAGTTTCCCTCCAGCAGGCCTACAGTTGGTAGAGCAACAAGATTTGCCCCTGAGCAAAGGAATGCGAAAACAGCCCTCACAAAAGAAAAACATGGGATGAGGCACAGACATTTTGGGCTGGAAGGTAACAAAAGCTTTGGCTGGTTGGATTTCTTACTCCGGTTTCATCAAGCAAAACTGACATTTTGCTTTTCCCCTCTATCTCAACGCTTTGTGCCAGCAAGCACTAGCATCTAACAAAGTGACTAGGTGTGTTACAGCAAGCAGTGCTAGTGGGCTCACAGCAAGATTAGGGCATCTGTTTGGGCAGCTCTCTGCCTTTAGCAGGGTCAATCTATGAATGCAAACACCTTCTCCTCTCTCCCCTAGCCTCTCTGTTAACAAACCATCAAAAGACCCAATTTCCAGGTCCTGTAGTGTCTCTAATTGGGAGCAGTGCAAAGAAGAGCAATTGGTCTCCTCAGCTAAAAGGATTCCCCTTTCCTGGTGCTGGAGACCTCCCAGGTGGGGCTCATATCACAGCCTTCCTAAGGCAGCGTGGGTCTGCTTGGGTTAAAATGAACAGCATGAACAGCTTGGGTTAAAACCTACTCCTCTCTTGACTCATCAGCTTTATTTACATTGTTTCTCTGTTGACAAAATCTTCATCAGTCCTCCCCCTTCCAGATTTTCAGCAGAGAATGGAGAAATTCAGACAAAATTTCTGCAGCCGAACTTCTCTAACTTAGGGGCTGCACAACCTCAGACGTCCTTTGCTGTCAAGCCTGTTAGACCCCAGGCCCCCTCGTGTCCTGCCCTTTGCTACCACCTTCCCTTGGCAGCTCTCCCCGCAGCAGCAAGCCTGCGGTGAGATGCTTTGAGGGTGGAGCAGGTAGCAGGGCACAGCTCCCAGCCCCTGGACAAAACATCTCCAAAGGTTTGGCTTGCTAGTTTTCCAATAGATCCACACCCATCACAAAGCAGTGCTTGAGGGCAGCCAAGTCCTCAGCCCCGGGGAGTGAGGGAGGGGGAAAGGGGTGGACAGGCTTAAACCAGGGCAGTTTACTGGGCAAGAAGAGAAATCAAGCACCTGCACTGCAGCCAGGTGAGCCTCACAGCTGACTACACATCTACATGATTCTCATATGCAGCCATGCAGCTGGGGTATAAGCTTGAATTTCTGTCAGGCCTTTGACATTAAACTTACTTCTTTTGGACAGCTTGCTGCAGTCAGAAACAGCCTTTACTGCCTTCACTACCAGGGCAACTGCAGTGGGGAGACAGTCAGTCTAAAAGTGCCTCTGTCTTCAGAGGCCAGTTGAGGTGCTGGACACAGGCTACAGCACGTCCAGGCAGGGGAAAAACACCCAGGCAGGTGAGAAGTGATACACTGAGCTGGAGTGGCCTTGCCAGCCATCTTAGGGTGGGTGAGAGGGAGAGCAGAGGTGGGCAGTCTGAACAAGCAACTTTGCAGCCTGCGGAAGAAAGAGAGGGAGAAGTTACATACAGAAGGAGGATTGTGTTTTACCTTTCATTTAAAGCTAAAGACACAGGGAGGCATTTTTCTCACCCACAGATGATTCTGAGTTCAAAAAAACCAGATGCAACCACTGGATTTAAAAAAATATAAAAATTTTAACACAAGCGCAGGACCTCTTTTGATAAATAACGCACCGAAGTGTGGTTCAGCCCTATCTCAGGCAGGGCCCCTTATCTGACCCTGAGCAAATCTCTAATTGCCTTATGTTTCTCCCATCTAAAAAATAGAGAAGAAAGCTTCCTTATCACCCAGAGGTGAGGGGACAAGAGGAACAAAACGAAAGTGAATGTTAATGAGAGGTTTAGAGGATTGGACACTTGGGAAGAACAGTACAGCATCCGTTTGCTCTCAATGAGACAAATAAAATAGCTCAGCTTTGGGCAACTGTAATGCTTTAAAAACCCAAATGTTTATCACTGTGAGCCCTACTTTGTTATTGCTTGCCCTCTCCCATCTTTGGTTTTTGGGTTTGTTTTTTGTTTTTTGTTTTTTGTTTGTTTGGTTGTTTTTTTTTCTTCTTTGCATGCCTTACCAACACGAGCCCCAGTGTGCTAGGCATGGTACAGGTATATATCAAGACATAGCTCCTGAATATTGCAGAGCTTAAAACAAGCAAAGAGGGGAGGAACATGCACCAATATACACTACAGGAAGCCTACGAGTTGTGCAACACCATGTTACTGGAGAGCATTCATCCAGGAAAGTACCTGCCTCAGATACCGTATGGTCGATGTGCCCTTTTTTCAAGCCCACTGAACAGCTGTGAATGGCTAAAGGCTGTATCAGCATAGGAAAGGAATTCATATCTATTTGTTGCTAATTTTAGAAAGAACGTTCAAATTCAGGTGGCCAGGCTTGGGAACTTGCATGCAACCCTCACCCCCTTATATCTGAGCCAGGATCCTCTAAAATCTTTCCTGTTTTAAAACATCTCTTAAAATTTTGCTGTCTCTGCCAGTTTTGTACATTAGCTGGGTAGCCATCCAGGCTCATGTTATTCAGCACATCACCCTATCTCTACGCCAGCCCAGTGCAGGCACCTACTTTCTGTCCAAGGAAAACAGGACTCTCTGACCCTCATGGTTATTGCTGATTAGCCTGATAGCCTGCTCTCAACTAACTTCCCCACAGATGACTTGTGCTTCACCATTCCCTGCCCTGTCAGGTATTCCCATCTAGGGAGCAAGAAACTGGCCTTAAACCTGGAAACGGCCTCTTAAGTTACACTACAATTAGTTATTGTTCGGTCACCAAACTATCCCCTGGCTAAAAGTTTCTAATAAGAAAACACAGCTTCCTAACTCTTTTTAGCTACAGGGGATAAAGCAGCCCAAATCAATTTCCTTTATGGACATCTGTAAAATGTTTCATTTTTTTAGGATGGGGTAGGTGGCTTTTTGCCCTTGTTCGAGTGGAGCTGGGGAGGCTCCCCACCCCCAGCGAGGCTTCCTGACCACCAGCTAACCGTTTCCCTGCCATCTTCCAGCTGCTCAGGCTCTCAGCAGAGATAGAAACAAGACTTAATGTACATTCCAAGCACTCTACAGATAGTAGTTAAACTTCTCAGCATGTAGAGTTTTATTGTTCTACTCTTGTCTGAAGGGATTTCCTTGCAAAACTCAGGTCCCAAATGAATAAGGAGTGGAGTACCCAGTGCTGTTCCCTTGGGGACACCTGGCCATGCAACATCACAGGGAATAGCTCAGGCTACACTCTGCAGCAGAAGATGGGGGGAAAAAATTACCGCATATTATCTCCTATATGTGCCACTAATTCCCCTCACAATCTCAAGCATCCCCATTTCCAACTGCTAAGTTCCAAAGAAAAAAATATCCTTTTTTTCCTGGTGAAAAGCATCACCTCATAATAAATTGTGTTTAGTCACAATTTCCTGTTTTCTGGCAAAAAAAAAAAAAAATGCTGAGGGTTTGTTTTTTTTTTTATCCCTAGGTGAAAAGGGGAAAAGATACCCCATCTTAATTCAGTCCTTTCCTGACCTTTGCAAAGGACTGAGTTAAGACAGGCAATCTTCTTTGCACAGCAAAGGACTAGCCCATCCAAAACATTAGCAATGGTGATAACACACACTACCCAACACCTCTGCTTTCTAATAACACAAATACCTTGAGAGCCATAATGGTCATCCCTGTGTAATTTCAATAGCATCTGAAGAAAAACGATGATGAGGAAGAGGGGCGGGGAATGCTAATGGTGTAAAGTTTTAAGTGTGGATGCAAGTGCTTTATTAAACATTGTCTGCCAAATGCTAACACTGGAGGAATTTTGCCAAGCAGGAATTTGGCTCTATGTGCTCCTTTGTCCATTTATCGGGTTTCTTTAAACCTTATTCTAGCCCTCGTTTCAAGGTATTCTGGATGCGTAAGTAGGTCAAAGATAGTGATGCCTCTATTAAATACTTATGAAGTAAGGCCATCAGGGTTTCAAGATGTTCATACGCTGGGCCCAATCTAGCAAAACACTTAAGCAGAATTTAACTTTTCAGTAAACAGGTAATCACCGCTGCTCCGCACAATGGTTACGCTTCTGCCTGTGCTAAAGATTTTCCGGGATTGTTGCAAAGATACTCTGCGAGTCCCAACTTCATTTTCTCACAATCATGAATATAAAAATCATTACTTCTTCCTTCATCCATTGACTGTTATTTTCATTAGCTGATTCCTTCCTTTCTATAACTCCAAAGCATAAAATCTCCTTGTTTGACTAGATAATGAGCTACCATCAAGTGATGTATGTTTAAAGCACCTTCAAAGAGCCTCACAGTCAACAGGACCCAAAGCTACTCTATACAATCCGCTTGCCTGTTTATGAAACTCCAAAGCAAGTTTTTATACACCTATTCAAGGTAAAACCCACATTCAAAAAAACCAGTGTGATAGCTCAGGTATTTTGAACACTGTATATAACAATAACCGTGACATATCTTGATTAAAATGAAAAGACAGTTCAGAGTTGTCCCTGCTGGGACAGGCTGGCAGAGATGCTGCCCACACAGACAGACTGACACAAGCAGACCATGGTAACTACAGCAAACCTGAACCAAGGAAAAAGGAGGGATTAGAGAATGAACGGCTCAGCCATGAAAAGGCCTCCTATCTGTTAAAAGCCAGATAGTTGGGTTAGACGAAATTCAGCTATTTGGCTAGAAGGTCAGATCCAACAAGACACAATTAAGGCTAATTTAACCCTAAGAAGCATCAGAGACCCACACATAGCCATGGCTCAGTAGTGAGAAGGTACCGATTAGGTGTGTCCACAGGGTTCCCAGGCTCCCTGCTCACCACTTCACTCACTAGCAAAGACGTCACACATGAGTTGGAACAAGCTTTCAGTCTTTCCACTCATCAGCTGCTCCTATTTGCCACTGGAGTTAAGGACTGATGCTGAATGTATGAAGTCATTAGTATCCTTTATATGCTTTTCATGCCAAAGCCCTTGGATTCCCTCTTGTTTTTCCACCCAGGCAATAAGTAAGGCCACTACTGTTTGCTACAAGCCAGGCAAGATTCTCAAAGTGTTTTCAACAGCAGATTTCAAGAAGTTGTAGAAACGCTTCAGGGTCAAAAAGACCTTTCTGGAGCAGGAGGATCAACCACACACAGGCCAGTGGCTCTGAGCGTAGTTGAACGCTGGCATTTCCTATAATTACTAGAATATATTTAAGAATATAATCACCCCTCACTAACCTGGAGTGCAGAGCTGGAGTGCTGTTTCACCTACTGAAACTCAAGCAGCCAAGTTAGATGCACTGCAAAGTGTATGGGCAGATTTACTGCCACAGAACGGGAATTGCCCTGTGTTGGGAATCGCGCCAGAGTAGTTCCTAAATCCCATCATCTTCTCGCAACTTTGGCACCTAACCTTAAATTGCAAGCAATTCCTTCCATTTGTGATTCCCAGACCAAAAGCGGTCCTGGGAGCTTATCTTTTAAAGGCTGAAGGAGTAGTTGTATCATCCTCTGCTTCATCTGACAGTTCAGTGCTTGTTGGAAATCGCAGAGGGGTTCAGCTCATTGCTGGGAGCAACTTAAACCTGCAGATCCTGCTTTGCAGAAAACTGCCCTAGCACCCCGTTTTTTGCGAAGGTGGTGCTCTCATTCCCTCTGTTTCGGAGCATACCGTAGCCCTCAGGCCAGGAGAAGTGAGAGGAGAATTAGCACAACTGTTGCTTAGTGTTTTGGGCAGCAGCCTGGAAACAGAGAGAGTTTGGGTGTATTCACCATTGGGGAAGGAAGGGGATGATGAGCTGGGTTTGACTCACCTTGGGAAGACCCGAAGCTCAGCATAGCTCATCCTTTGAGTGTGCTATAACCATAATTTCTTGGATAGGGGCAAATGCCAATGTTGCCCTGAGCTGTGCTAGGCATCCAGCCTGCCTCCGCCTGGTCTGAGAAGGTGCACCAGTTTGAACCCTGTGTGTAATACAAACCAGAGGATAGCTAATTTATGGATGAGGATTAAGTAAGGACTGAAATGTCTGGCTCTGTCCAGACCACAGGCATACCTAACTATGAGCAGGATTTTATGTGGTTGGCAAAGTCAGCCTGTGTTAGTCTCAGCAGCTATGCCAGCTTAAACAGCTCCCACCTTTGCCTGTCTCTCATCAATCACCCCCTCCACTTCGACAGCCCCAGTTGATCTCAGGGCTGCCCAGGACACAGCAGTAGCGAACAGATCAGGTTAGACTTTTCTTCTAGGATTATTTTATAGCCTAGAGCAGTTCACTGACCCAATTTACCATGCTGGTTTACCAAACAGGCATGCTAGGCACTGGGTCAGAAACAAGCAGGTAAAGAAAGGGGACATAGGGGATGCTTTAGGCTACTATTGCTGCTGAGGAAAAGACCAGTGGATCTGCCTCTGGGATTGGGCAGCAGCAGAGTGAGGATCCCTTTTGGATTCAGGTGCTTTCAGTCTCTTCTGGGGCAATTCCCTCATTTTGAACTAGGGAATCACTGGCAAACAGACTCTTTACTGTTGCTCAATTAAGTTACTCGTAATTAACATTTAAACCTTCCCTGTGACAATGCCTCTGTGCCAGGCTTCTAGATGCAGTTTTCCCTAAAATCCCACTAATTTGCTAGTATCATGCTGTTGATGAGTTGCTCAAAACTGAACACATGTTGCTAAGGGCCATAAACACAAAGCCTGTTACCTCCTTGCCTCAGAAAGCAGTGTTTCAGGGCACTGAGCCTACCATTTAATTAACAGTTATCAGTGACGGGAATTGTATATATTGCAGAAGCAGCCAGTGTAGAAACACCATCTGGGCAGATGTATCAGAACAGGGGCTCTCTCTCATCCCTGCAGCCTGTGTAGCAGAGGGGGCTCTGGGTTAGATCTCTACTGCTGTTTTAACCAACACACTTGTAAATGCAAGGCTAATTCCAGGACACAAAATATTTGTGGTTTAAGTCTACAACACGGCTCTAGGTAAGCTACAAATGTTTGTGTCCCAGAGCAAGCATTTCCAGGGTGTCCAGACAATCCAGGAGAATGAATTTGATTGAGCTGTCAGGCAGATGCACAGACTCCTGTCTAGACGTACAAAGCACACGTCAGGACAGGGCAGGTGGACAGGACACACATATGAGGAGAACGTGGGTGGCAGCAGGAGATAGCGAAGGGAGCAGTGTTTGACAGCATAGCAGATGTCTGAGCTTTCCGTTTGTCTAACCAATGCCAGACAGCCTTACAGGGATTTTATTTGGCAGACAGACCTCCTCCTTGGTCTTCCTTGAGGCCACATCCTGTCACAAGCCTGCGTGTGATTTGGTATTTGCTATCGTGCTTAAGAATGCAGCAACACAAACATGGGCACGCAACGAAAACTGGGTTCTGGCAGAGAAGATAATTTGAGGATAAATGCAGCTTTTAAACATTCGCCCCCAAATTATAACTTGTTTCCTTGAAGGAAAATCTATGAACACTTAACTCTCATAAAAACTGGAGCTTCAGCCCCTTGTTGGGGATTCACCTCTGTCTCTTTGGGAACTAAAGTGGAAAGACGCTATAGACACAGATAGCCAGGACGTGGCAGGTTGATTGTCCAACTACCTCTGACTCCCAGGGGACGCACTAGTGTTGGGTTTCTCAAAGAAATTATCACCAGCTCAAGTTATTTGAGGGTCTTTGATCACAGAGAGAGAACGAGACAATAGTTAGGCTGCAACACAAGACCACCTTTTGCTCTTGCCCCAGATTTAAGTGGGGTAGACGGTCCCAAGCAATGCTAAAAGCTCAGGCTGAGCAGATCTCAAACCACTGCTGAGCAGGACTTGCCAGTCAAGATACAACTTAGCAACAAAACTCTCCTGGATCATTCCAGCAAAGTATCAGTCCATCCAGCTGGACATCTGCCCAGACCACAGAGTTGTTCGAACAGCCTTGCTGGAAAAGCAAGCGCCCCAGAAGTCTCCAGTCTGCTTTAACAAACTTTTGCTAAAGCTGGAGTCTCCCAAAAGCTTTAATAAAAAAAAAAACAAAAACAAAACCACAACAACACAAAAAACTCTGCACCCAGTCATTAAAAAGAGGCAATGCTATCAGTCACCAAAGGAAACAGCAGGTCCCTGGCTAGTTTAAAAAGTAATTACATACCTTGTTTGTAAAAATGTACCCCTGCCAATGGAAACATAATTTTTAATAATTTTTTTAAGAGGCTGTTTTTTCAATAACCACTCTATAAAGCAAGCTGGGAATAAATACCCATTAAAATCAGCTATAGAACTCAATATTAAAGAAAAGAAAAAGAGAAATGCACTGGGTTTAACTTGGTAAGCTTTGTCTTCTGTGTTCCTGGACCCCGCAGATCTGCCTCACTGTGCTGGACTCTTTGCAATCCTTTCAGCAATTCCCCCGTCTCCACTAAAACCCAGTTGCGGACATAAACTAGACAGGCCAAGCTCTCCAATGATATTGAACCACATGGCTTTTTGCCAGATTATCTGGACCTTTGGCCTCTGTCCCCTTTTCCTCATTTTTCCCAGCTCCCTTCTTTCTCATTTTCATCTGAAAGGAACCTAACATGAAACAGTCCTTATACACAAACTCCGGAGAAAACAGGTACCATCCATCACAGCACTTTGGGCAGAATAGACTATGACAGAACTGCAAAGAAGAAAAATGTCTAAAAAAAAAAGAAGCCTATTTTTGCACTTGCATATCAAGCAAATCTCTAAGCATGAGCACTAAAATACAGCCTGCATGTGAGAACTCCTTTTTTAAAATAAAGATGATTAGGTCCAGACAGAATCGAAGAAAATTCCACCTTGCCACACGAGAAGTGCTCTCCCAAGACAGCTTAGTGCCCACATCCCTTGAGACACTAGCTCAAACTGGAGGTATGA